>NC_090445.1:36286915-36911915 GCF_031143425.1 Pleurodeles waltl
AAATAGAGGTGGCTAAGAAGTCACTGAAAAGAAGGAAGAGGGGAAAACAGGTAAAATAAAAGGAGACGTCATAAAAAAGGAAAACAGAATTCGAAGCAAAAACTGAACACAAAGCAAAGTAAACAAGAGAGTAAGAGGAAAGAAAATAAGTCGAATGGAGAAATAGAAGGCTAAAAGAATAGGATACCTATGATAAAAGGAAAAAAATCATACCTGAAAAAAAGAGATCAACAAAATAATAGTTAAATAGAATGACTACATGGAGAAGAAAATTGAGTGTCACGGAAAAAAGGCATAATTATCGAATATCACAAGAAGATGAAAAGCAGTGTGAGAAAAGGCAAGAGACACATAAGGCAGTGAAACAGGTAAAGCAGGAAAAGTGCGAAGGAGATTTGTAAAGATGGGGTATTGAGGGAAATATAAAGAGGATGGAGAGAGATAAACAGAGACAGAGGCGGTAACACCATCCAATGAACCCTTTGCGTCTGTATAGTCTGCCGCACCACAACTTTGGGATCACTGTCTAACCGCTGCACCCCACAATCCCTTCACCAGCTTCCAGTGCTAAAACTGGACAATGTTTGTAAAGGAACCCCTCAACTGAGAAAAGGAAGAAGGGGAGATCAGCCAAGAGGGCAGGCCAAAGATGGAGAAACAAGAAACTAGAGGTGAGTCTTGTCTAAGAGCAGACAACAGAATGTGTGGACTGGATCCCCCGACCGCCTCACCCACCTTCCTTGTGTGACTATGAGCAGGGAACTCACAGGGATCCAACCGGGAGACGTTTGTGTTACTCAACAGTACTCAACTGGTCCTCAAAGTCTGTCCTGCTGAAGAATGAAAAGACCATCTCAAGGGGTCCTAAACATCTGAGCCAGAGTCATCACTGCACCAGCCAATCAGGATTCAGAAATGAGCAGTGCTGTACCTTATATGGACAGTGTGAGACATGGACTAGACTGGCTGTGATCCACGATACATTTCCAAACTAAGGGGAGTTGGGGATTGCGCCCTCAACGGAGGGGGGTAGAGCTTTGTTTGGAGTCATTTAGTATCAGAGGTGTCCCCATAAAGTTAAGTTCCAACATTTATGAAATGATGAAAGCACATTCAATGTACAAAGCTAAGAACTCGCTCTCGCAGATGCTTTGTGTTTGTGGTCACTTTGCGCTATTGGTCGAGGTTGTCACTGAAACCAGGCCTCACTTTGACCTCAGCTGAGCTTTTTCTACTTCTTTTTGTTAAATAGATACGATCTCTTCACTAGACAGATAAAAACAAGTTCCATTACATCACTTCCTGCCTCATCGCCAGTCTGAGCATACTTGCCCGTCCCATGTCTGCTGTGACATCACTTACTGGCCACGCCTAGCCACAGGTGGTGCTCATTGTCTGGTCAGACCTCACATGAAGAACTAGAGATGAATTATCGGTGTCTGTTAGCCATGCTTGTGACGACGATGTCAGGTGAGTCCTTGAGATACTTTTTCTAGACGTCTTGGGGAACAAACCCCACTCGCTTTTTTTCTAATTTGTTTCTTCGTGCTCCAGTTAAGGGCCTCGACAATTCTCATTTTATAATGTGCTCTTTCTGTAGTTTTTAATAGGCCATCCAATGAACGACGTCAGAGTCCGTCACCAAACCCAATCAGACATCATCAAAGGCACATTCTAGAATTTCTATTGATACTGTTGGTTTTTGATAAATGCACGATTGGGTGTATTCGAGTCTGTCTTTATGTCCATAGTGTTTAGAGTCGATCTTTCGTTTTGGTCGCACTATCTAGTAAAATATGACATCGCTCTGGGGTCCTTATGAACTTGCAGAGAATGTTTCATGTCTATGGGTAAAAGGCACAGTTCAAAATGAACTGTAAAGGCGAGGCGATACAACTATGAAGGACGTGGCTTTAAAAGTGGAATTTAAGCCGTGCTTGTTACTAATGGGTTTTTTTTCTGAGAAAATGAGTGCGGAAACTGCACCCGAGCAGCAATATAACATTGCTTAATTTGTAAATAAAAAACGGCTGATGTCCAAACCCGTACTCTGAAACACGCGGCTGCTACAATTAAATGTGCGAGCACGTAATGCTGATGCAGCGTAATCCTAAAGCCATCTCGGGCCTCTTTAATCCATTTACAACCACTCCCTGCCCCTCAGATCACTCTTGCAGCTTTCTGCTTTGGCCCTTTGTGATGATTTTTCGTTTGTCTCGTCCTCTGTCTTTCCCATGTGTCTTTTGCTCGCAGTAAATGCTTGAGGCAGAAAAATAAGTGCCAATGTCTCGCACCCGAGACCACTGGCTCAAATTAAGCACTGGTGTAATACCGCGTTCTAACTTTGTCCAGGTTCTATGTAGCGTATTTGAGTGCTTTAAGGGAACACCAGCTATATTACACAGGGACACCTTCCTTTTTTGCTGTGCATGGTGAGTTTAAGTAATTTGCCCAGAATCAGAGCAGTTTGCACCGACCAGAACCTGGCTCCCCAGGTCCAAGGTGGGCAGTTCTGGCCGTAACTCCACATCCTCGCCCTTTCGAATGATGCAAAACCTTTTTTGTGTTCTTTAGTCAGAGAGCCGAAAATACATAAAATGGCGCAGACCCCAACCGTCATATATAAATTCTCTTCCAACGTTCCATGGAACACGCCACTTGGGGAGAAGGGAAATGGAAATAAAGACTAAACACCACCAAATATATAAGCAACAGTAATAAATGTGAATTACAATATACATTGAAAAACATTAATAGATGCAACACATCCTTCCCCTTACAGAAGAATTATCCTTGGAGAATCTTCCAAGAGGGAGTTTGTCGCCTCAATGATGATTTAACTCTCTGCTATGATGCATTCATCACCAACGGGATGTGGAGAGTCGGACTCCTCTCTGGCCCCTTCAACCCTACTCAGGCGTGCTTGAAGACTGGTTAATGCCAGGATTATCCCTGACCGGATTGGGCACAATATCAGGGTCGAAATATGCGTATCCAACATCAGCCTCACCCACCTCCTCTTCCACATCTGAATGCGTCATCCCTCCCTGACATTTGGCAGCTCTCTTTCTACTCCAGCATTTACCATCTTGCGTAATGACACTCCCTTTATTCAAATGTACAAGATTTAACGGTTTGGAACATTTAGACTTGCCTTTTTCCACTCCTCCTGGTAACCTGATGCACACAGTATCTCCCACACACAGATCGTGACACTTAACATTATGTGCAACATTGTACATCTGCTTGGCCATACAAAGCTCCTCTCCACCCTTCTTCTAATGTCACTGTAATTCAGACGTTCACCATTACATTAGGCTTGGGAGCATCTCTTGAGGAACCAGCATGGACACACATCAGAGGATGGAATTCTGCACCTTAATAACTTCAAGGGATTGATCCCCGTGGTAGAATGAGGACTTATGTGGTATGACCACAAGCTTTCCATGATTAAATTATAGACAGGCTGTTAGGCCTGACAGCCTTAGAGTTGCCTTACCCCAATCTTTTTGCCTGTTTGCCTCACAGTTTTGCTGCATCTTTTTGTTGGCCTTAGGACTCTGACCACTTTACCACTGCTGACCACTGCTATTGTGCATCAGCTTCTCCCCTAAACATGGTAACATTGGTGTATACACAATTGACATATTTAATGTATTTGACTTATACGTCCCTTGTAAAATGGTAGCCCATGTACCCAAGGCCTGTAAATTAAATACTACTAATGTGCCTGCAGCACTGATTGTGCCACCCACTTCAGTCGCCCTTAAACATGGCTCAGGCCTGCCATTGGTGATCCTCTGCGTGCAGATTCACTGCAACTTCGACTTGGCTATTAAAACCTCTTGCAAAGCCTTAAACTCCTCTTTTATTACATGTCACCCCTAAGGTAGGCCTTAAGTAGCCCAGAAAGCAGGGTGCTTGGTAAGTAAAAGGAAGAATATGTACTTTTAAGTTTTACATGTTCTGGTAGTGAAAAACTCCCCAAGTTGTTTTTCACTACTGTGAGGCCTACTTCTACCATAGGCCAGCATTGAGAATTCCTTAATATACTTTTAAGCTGTAATTACTGATCAGAAAGGAGTAGCCTTGTCATGTCTCATATCTTTGGAATAGTAACGATAAATCCTCTCTACCAATAAAGTCCGATTTAACATTACTATTTTAGAAATGCAACTTTTAGAAAGTGAAAAAACACAAATGATGGACAGAATGCAGAACCAATCAAACATTCACTCCCAGTCACAGATCTGGATTCAATCCATCAACTTTTTGGTCACCATGCCACCCCAGTTTGGACCCAGCCATATGCAAATCAGTCTTGACCCTGTTCCCCATGGGAACAGTCCAGCCCGAACTGCCAGGCCAGGTCCTCCCTGGCCCGGAAACATGCATCCTGAGACTGGTTTTAGGGTACCACCCTTCATCAGCCAGGCTAGCTTGAATCCAGTGGCATAGTGAGTCTGGTACCCACGTCTGGGCATACTCGGCGCACTTAAGGCGACAAAAGCAAACAAACACAAATGATGGATGGAATGAGGAACCACCCCAGTCACCAAGGCGGCAGGCCAAGATTTGTTTCCCCCGGGGTTAGACACAGCAACTATATTTATGCTCCCCAAGGCAGGTCAGCCTTTGGACCGCAGCTCCCTGTGTAGGCCTATTTCCCTTATTAAAGCTAATGTCTAGGTGTTTGCAAAGGTCTTGGCTGCCTGGCTGAGCCAGGCCCTACCCTACCTGGTCCACCTGGATCAATGTGGATTTATGCCAAACAGGAACACCTGCCACTGTATCCGCAGACTACAATAGCCCTATCCCAGGCACATCGTTTGAAGCAGTGCTGCAGAGGGTGGTCTTCCACAAACTTGCTGGCCTCTTCTATGCTAGTACTATTCCTGGGGTCAGGTTAATGTCCCCTCTCCCCACTTTTATTTGCCCTAGCGATTGAGCCTCTGGCATGACTCATTTGTTGGAACAATCTGGTATGGGGATGATCCTTGGGAGGGGGCCCAGAGGAGTGTATTGCCCAATATGCTGATGCTATTTTGCTGTTCTTGAAGGGCCCACAGTCCTTGGGCCCTCAATGCTTGGAGATTCTGTGTCTTCATGAAGAGGCCTCTGGGTTCTGAGTTAATGAATCCAAATCCCTGTTGGTACCAGTCGAGGGAGACATAAGTGGACATTCTTAATGTGCAGCTATTCCGCTACGCTGTTTATCCTTCAGATATTTAGGTGTCTATATCTCCTGTGTACTGTCATTGGAGTGGAGTCTTAATTTACATTCCCTGATGACCAGACTGAATAGAGATCTGCAACAATGGGGCTGGCTACCCTTGAATCTTTTACGGTGGGTAGTCTTTTTTAAAATGATGAATCTTCAATGCTTTTTGTATATCTTCTCAAACTTCTCCCAACCGATCCCTAGGAGGTGGTTTCAGGTGTTTGTCTAGAAGTTTGCCACCTTCCTCTGGGTGGGAGGTCCCTATGGCATGGGCTTTGTCAATGGCCGACATTCTCCCTATGATGAAGGTTTTCGAATGGCAGACCTCCATGGTTATTATATAGCTGTGCAACTGGTGACAATCAGCAATTGGTTTAACAGGGGGATGGGACAACTCAACTTATCAGGCAGAATTTAAATTGTTGGGCCTTGTTGGACTCCTAGGCCTGCTCTATGGGACCCCAATCCACCAAACACTTCCTCACCATAAACTGGTGACCTTGCTGTGCTGGATGGTGGAGCTTCGATTTGTAAAATGGGAGAGCATGTTCACTGAGCTGACCCTGTTGTGGCAAGGAACATGGCTAAATCATCTTACTGGCCTACAAGTCTTAGGGCTGTAGGACAGAATAGGGATTATTCACCTGGGGGACGACTAGTGAGGTGACGCCATGCTACAGTTCCAGGAAATGCAAGAGCAGTACAAGCTCTGCCACACACTGATTCCTCAATTCCTACAGCTGCGCTATGCCCTATCTGCAGACATTCTAACGGGCACACAGTTTCCAGAATTTAACCCTCTTGAAGCTAAAATCCTGATGGGAAGGCTGGGCAAGGGAGCCATCTCTAGGATCTAACACTCTCTAGTCATTAATGTTCCAGACCGCTTCCCAGAGTTGTGTCTGGGGAGGAAGGCATGGGTGAGGGACCTCGATGAAGATGACTGGCGTAAGGCCAGACTGGCCCCTTGTGAAACTGCCATTCCCTCGCACCTCCACATGCTCCAACTTAACTACTTACATCTTACCTATATGACCCCTCCGCGGCCCAATGCATGAAATGCTCCTTGGAAGCTTCTGACTTCTTCCACATGGTCTTGACCTGTCCCAAATTGAACACCTTCTGGGAGGGGACAGAGAGGGAGCTCTCTATAGTTCTGGGTCGCCATATTTACCTTACCCTCAGGATTGCATTGTTGGGCCTATTAGAAGAGGTTGGGGGACATAGGATGGAACACACTTTTATTGGGCTGATCACACTGGTGGCCAAGTGTGACATTGCTCGCAAATGAAAGCCCCTGAAACTCCCCTCAATGGTGGATGGGGATGAACTGGTGTGCCCGCCAGGAGCGGCCGACTTACGAGGCGCGAGGATGCCCTTGAAGACATGACAAGACCAGTGCAAGTGGTGGTACCATTATGGACTGGATGTGGGGGTTTAATGTATGTAAATTGGATGTGTGGCTACCGCGTAGACATGTGGAACTGATCTTACTGTGTGTTATTACTGTTAAAAAAATCAATAAAATTGGTTATCAAAAAACGTATGCTTTACACTATGAGAATTCAGAAATTCCACCATCTCACTGGATGAAAATTGTATACCATTGTCAGTGACAGTAAATTCAGAGTACCTCTCTGTGCTAAATATTATCCTCATGAAATTCAAAACTTCCTCGATTAATATTCTTTCAACACAAGTTACTTCAGGGCATTTTGAGAAATAATCAACCATCACAATGCCTTATGCATATGCGCTGGTAGTCCTTTAAAGTGACCTGACACATCAAAGGCTAACTTCTGCCATGGGGATTGGGGCCACGTAACTGGATACTTGTGGGGTGTAACACATTTGATGGGCTTTTCACAATTGACACACTCTTCACAGTTCCTTTCATAGTAATCTGCTTCACTATCCATTCTTGGCCACTAAAATTGTGTGAATGGCTTCCCTTACTGCATCTGGACCCACACATGTGTCCTTCCTGAACACAATGTTGGTTGTCACACTTACTTCATCAGCCACCTGAGAAAGTTTATTATTTGCATCCTCCCTGAACCATGCCTCTTTCTTCAGAGGTACATTTTGCAAAGCACATTCACGACCACACCCAGAGCACCCCCATCATCCTCATCACCAACCCGATCCAAACAAGATGCTCCAGAAAAAACAAAATCTGCACATTTGTTACATTTTCCAGAAACACTGAAAACATTGCTGCAATATTCCTGTAATTTTGAGCATAACCTGGCAATGCTGACTATAGAATTCAACCCACCCCTTAGTGACAAAATATTGATCAGAGGTTGGTGGTCATTTTCAAACTGAATTTGGTAGTGGAAGTTTTTCGCCAGCTAGACACAGGCTAACAGTTCTCTTCCAATTGAATAACCCATCACCCATTTGTCATGGCCCTGCTGCTGTGACAGTGATGAAGCAGAAAATGAAGGTTTTGATTTATTAACGCTTAAACGTAGTGCTGAAATAATCGTGTGTGACAGTAACCGAATTAATAAAGATTGTACGGGGACAAAATGTGCCCTCAGAGTAGTTTGCCATCATTTATACGCGTGCTTTATATAACGTGGTGAATTAGAATTGCACTAATCCGACATAATCATAAACGTGTACTACGATTTGCTTGTTTGAAATGTTTTAGCTTAGCATTACTTTAGCGGAGGCTTTGGCCTAGTTGCCTGGTCTCACGGTTTAGATGCTCGTATTTTTCCACTGTGCTAATAAACGTGTATTTTTGCTTGAAGCTGTACTTTTCCACAGAAACCATTCACATGCTTATCTTAAAGTTAGTGCCAGCCTGGCATATTTTCTCTTTAATTCAAGGTCGACTTGCAGGTGCGGACAATGGAGGCTCTGAGAGTAAGCTAATTGGGAAACAATGTTGCGATTTGCGTACCCATCTCCAAGGATAATGTATGCTTAAGTAAAAGCTTGAGAACTGTCGTTTTTGATTGGTCAATTTGAAGCTAACCTATGAACCCTCCAATGGAGACCCTACAGGACTTGAACTGTTGTCTATAAAACCCAGGTGCACGAGGAGAAAGTAGCCATTACCCGGACACTACGCCATTTTGACTTCGTAGCTATTATGGCCCACTTTGCTGCGACGCCATTTTGAGAGACTTTGATGCTTTCTCTAATCGAGAGAAAGAGACTTAAATGATTCTTGCCCTAGAGACTTTAACTTTGATTTGTCCCTTTGCATGAAGTAGTAGTTTTACCTTGCCGCCGTGAGGCAATTGCCCCGTTCACCCCTGCCCCTTTGTCCCGTCCCATGCCGATCGAGAAAGGGTACCCATGATGACCGAAGAATGGTACCTGTGAGACGAAGACTTCCTTGTATGCTGATCGTAATTGGTAAATATGAAAGGAAACTGTAAAATTGCATTGTGTTTCTTTTAGGTAACCAACTGCTGATTTTGGTAAGAGCCCTAGTTAGGAGTTTTTCTAAATTAATGTTGCTAAATTGTTTTTGCATGAAGACCCACATGCCGATGCTAATTTGAGGTTAGACGAGGATTCCACATGTCGCACGATGCAATTTGAGATCTTGTTATGCTGACTAAATGTACGCAATTAGTTCATTACAGATTATCGTCTTAGTGCTTTGCATTGCCATTATCGAATGCCTTGTGATTCAAATGCTACATAGATTACATTTGTTTCGACGTTATGGACAGCTATTAATGTTCATATATGTTTATCATTTGGTGTTGAGAAACATTTATATTGTGCTAGCTTTGTTAATATAGGGAAATAAATTCACTAACTTTGCAATAAACTGGTGTGGTTATTCCTGACTGAAAGGTCAGGGTTCGCCGAAATGTATTCTGGATTAATTGTGAAGTGTTATGTTGTTCAAGGTGTTGCTTATGTTCGTTATTGATTATTGATTTGATGAGACTGATCGATTAAGAGTACAGAGAGTTCCCACTAAGTCAAAAGATTCATCGGCCTAAAGAGCGTCCGAACGCAGGTAAAATTATTACCACGTTCCGCTCTATCAGTAGATGGTAGCAGAGGACGGTTACGTCTTTTGGGACCCTGTACTCTTAAAGTACATGGTGTCGAATTAACGGTTACGCATTTTGAGACCCCACTTGAGAAGTTGAATTAGATTTTTTTTGGATAAAATAGATTGACAAAATGATGATGGGCTAGGTCCACCACGACTTTCCCGGGATCTCGGAGCTTGCGAATGGAGAGAACGGAGGTGTGGAAACAGCGTTGGCGGTACTAGTGATGGTATGAGTGAAGTTAGGGTTTTGCGCTTGCACAGCTTATTGCCGCAGGGTGTGTGAAAAGGTTGCGAGGATTTTCTTTTAAGGATAGCGGAGGTGCGACTCCGAGTGTAGAAGTAGAGAAGTCGTCGAACTTCATAAAGTTAGCGGAGGTGCGGCTCCGAGTGTGAGAGTAGGGAAGTCGTCGAACTTCATGTGCGTGTGGCGCTTTGTGCATAAAAAGGTCCACGTGGTTGTTGTTGTTGAGACGGGCCCTGCGAGGTCAAGAGACTCCGGAGTATGTTGATCCATGTTGTGGTCTGGGCGGTTTAGTAGGTTGATCGGGCGTGGTCAACGAGTTGGTACGTGTGTTAGGGAGTGAAAGAAACTTCGACTTCGGGCTTTGACAAGATTCTAAGTGCACTAGAACAGATCATTGACAAGTTGAGAGTAGGTCTGCGGGTCGGATTTGCTTGCGAATGTGGGGATTGAGAAAGACCGAATAGCAGCCGAGGCTGGTGAAAGAGATCGAATAGTGGCCAAGGTTGGTGAAAAGTCCCTAAGGTCCTGAAGCGATTGTGTTACCCTTCCTGTAGTAAACCGACAGATCTGTTTTATTTTTTTGGTAGCTCGCAATATATGCAGAAGTTGTTACGAAAGAGGTGAGTGAAGGAGGACTAGCCGCTAGGCTTTGTCAGCCGCAGTGTGTGTGAGTGTGACGTCACTAAGAGCCGCGCTGGGATAGGTTGGTGGGTGAGACGGGTCACGCACGGATTGGACGCAGTCCGTGGGACTCGATTGGAAGGGGAAAGGCAGGTGAAGAGTATTCCGGGAATTAAAGTCACCTATTGATTACAAATTTTGTGGAATTAAAGTTACCTATTGATTAAAGTTTTGTGGAATTGAAGTCAAATATTGGTTATATACTTTGTGAAATCAAAGACGATAAAATGAAATTCCTTAAAGCATTCAGGAGCGCGATGAAGGGGGAGTCTTACATTAAAGCGAGCGTAGGAGAGGAAACGCCGCCTGAGGGTACACCAGCTTACATTGTAATGGAGGAAAAGGGGGTAGCTCCGTGCCTTTGGCTAAAGCAATGGCACAAGTTGACAGAGAAACATGGGAGCGTAGCGTTCCCGATACATGGGACATTCAATATAAGGATTCTAGAGAATTTGAGATTCACGATGTACGACATGAAGGTGCCTCCAAGGCCAGCACAGTTTGAGGCTCTAGCAATTTGGGAACTGATGGCCAGACAGCAACAGCAAAAGAAGTTCGAGACCAGAATGAGGAAGGTAGAAAAGACACTAGCGGATGCTAGATGGGATAATGCACAGAAGGTGTGGAGATCAGATGTATTGCAGGGGATAAAATTGTTCCCCGCAATTACTAAGGAAGGAGAAGAGACAGGGAAGAAAGCCACATGTAAGACAGACAGAAAGTGTTCCAAGGATAGAGAGGACGAGGAAAAGTTGAGAAGAGGAGTTAGAGGATGAGGAGTTGATAATGCAATTGCTGAACGACCGTCCACCGCCTTATGCAGAGAATGGACAAGGTCCAAGTACCAGTTCTGCCCCTCCAGCACCGGTACAGAGCAATGAAACACAGAGTCCAGGAACGTCATCGGGATCTAAGGACCCGAGTTTATTGCTCACCCCGCAGATACCGCAGGTTAGGAGAATATATCCAGATGTGCCCGTGTTGAAACCCGCAGAAAATTATCAGCCGCAGATGCCAGGGTACTACAGTAGTGAAAATAGTGGAGGGATGATCCTAGATCCAACCGTAAGGGGCGTACAGAATGGTTACAACCAAACAATAGCACGAGCTGACTCAACTCAGTTTATGATGCCTCAGAAGCAGATGCAGGGAGGAAATGCACATGTTCAAATGACGGGGAGCCAGATGGGCATGCCGGCGATGATGACCCATGGTGTGGGAATGAACATGCCTCAGAACATGGGGAATGGACAGAACCCAGACGCGATATCCTTACCCATTACCGTAGGTCCAGCGGTACCTCTGTATAGTCAGCCTAATTTGGGTCTGAACAGTCAGGGATCAATGCTGCAGAGTGGGACAGAAAGAAGGTGCATAGAAAACACTCCAGGGATAACTCCGATAGCGGCTCAGCCAACTGGGTCTGGGTCCTTGATGGAGTTTAGTCCCATATGTGCTCAGTCAACTCTGGTAAGGTCGAGCCCCCCACTGATAATACCTCTCACATCGAACACTGAAAAGCTGCCGCAGCCATCGATGGCAGTCGATGTAAACGCTACCCTGATGGGGGTGAATGCGCAACAGTTGACACAGTGGTTCAACAGTCTGAATTCCACACAAAGTCCAGCTAGTGGGAAAGGAGAAGACTACATGAATAGGGTCAGGTTGAACATGGAAGCACAAGAATTGGTGGAAGGGACTATGGGTGTGAACAGGTTAGAGTCCTACACAGAAGAAGAGCTGAGGTATCTATGTCCCAGGATTACGAAGGAAGTGAACAAGATACATAAGAGCTTGCAGGAAGCAGCTGACAGAAACGGGGTTGACATAGACAAGACGAAACACTTGAGCAGGAGCTACAGGTTAGATTTTGGGACAACAGATTTTGAACACATGAGGTCAGCAGGCATGAAGACACACCTTAAAGAATTGCTGCAGAGTGCACAAGTGTGGAGGTGCCTAGACAAATGGGAAAGCAGATGGGTAAAGAGAAAGGACAAGAGGAGGGACAGTGCTACAGAGCACAATGAGAAAAGACCACAGAGTAGTGATACAGTAACAATGCTACCAATGAGGGAGACAGCAGGAGGAAAATTAGTACATGTACCATGGCACCGAAGCGACATTCAGTCCTTTACGGACGATTTTCCCAAACTAAGAGAGAAGCCGATTGAATGGTATCAGCAGACTGATAGGTTTGTGAAGCTTGCAAAGTGCCTCTGGGAAGACCTGAATACTCTCTTTGAGATTGTGGTTCCGGCAGATTTGTGGGAGGATTGCAAAAGAGCTGTAGGTTGGCCGGCAAGTGAACCGGAGAGACACAGGGAAACGGGCGCACCATCACCTATGGTGATGAGCTTGTACTATAAGGTGATTGAGCATTTGAAAACGAAGGTACCCGCGAAAAACGTGGATTGGCAGAAGATTGACCGAACTGCCCAAGAGACTAAAGAATCAATTCATAGTTACTATGAGAGGTTGTTGAAGGCGTTCAAGAATTACAGTGGCACGGAAACAATTGAGGCGAAGGACATGCTTCATTTTGTGTTCAGATTTGTGGAAGGGCTGAGGCCAGAGATAAGTCAGATGATAAAGTCGCATTTGATTTGTTGGCAGTCTAAACCGATTGACGAGGTCCTGACTTATGCGAAATACTGTAGCTACGAAATTGAAGTGAAACAGAAAAAGCTGAAAGAGAAGGTGATGATGATGCAGCTTAAGGCAGCTCAAACAGGTTTGCAAGGTCTGCAAGGTTTGCAAGGGATGCAAGGGTTCCAACAGCAAGTACCGCAACAGCAGTTGCAGTTGCAGGGAAACATGGCGTTTCAGCCACAGGCCAGAGGCAGAGGTCGAGGAGGTTTTGTGAATAATGGTCCGGATTTGAACACTGTTGTGACGGGTGTACAGGCAATGAAGAAGGTGATGCAGTGTCACGTGTGCGGAATAGTCGGTCATTGGAAACGCGAGTGCCCGATGGTGGTACAGGAAGGTGTAGGTGCAGGTGTAAGTGCAGGTACAGGTGTAGGTGTTGGTCAGCAAAACAATGATGTCAATGTATTTCAGACAATGAGGGGACCGAAATTTTCAGACTGTAAATCAATTGCAGGGATTACAACCTATGCAGCCGCAGCAGATGCAGATGCCTCGTATGCAGATGACGCAAATGCAGCCGATGCAACAGCAGTTACCCATGGTACCTAATCAGCAAATGCAAATACCCTTGGCACCAATGAGTCAGCAGCAAGTGATGGTTCCTCCACAGGTAACGGGTCAGGTAATGAGTACAAATGGCACCGTACAACAGTTCCCCTTACACAGTGAGAGTGGAATAAATAACGTATGGGAGAGTGAAAGTTCAGGAGAAGAAGGAGACTGTGTGCTTGCGGCATCCTTGGAAGTTGATCAAAGGGGTCCGTACGTAGAGGGAAGAGTAATGGGTCATCGTGTCTCATTCTTGGTTGAGACGGGAGCCACACGTTCAACAGTTAAGAGCAGTGAAGTTCCAAATTTGCCTCTCTCAGGGAGGACAGTTCAAGTGGTGGGAGTAGCAAACAGACATCTGACGAACCCTATTACAGATCCGGTACCAGTCAGCATCGGTAACTATCAAGGGGTACATCAGTTTGTGGTGTGTGACTCAAGCCCGATAGCACTGTTAGGAAGAGACCTATTGTGTAAATTGGGTTGTTCGATAATGTGTTCAAACGAAGGAATAACAATAGAAACGAGCAATGATGGGGAGGAAGAGGACAGTGTAGAGGGGGATGAGATGGAAACAGTCGACGAAGAGTATCCTCTGATTTGTCTCTTCCCGATGATAACTGAAGAAGATATCCCAGCAGAATTACGGGAAACAGTCGGAAAGGAAGTGTGGGACATGACAGGGAAAGAGGTGGGATTGATGAAAGGAGTGGAACCAGTAAAAGTGATGGTAAAGCCCAATGCGATCTTTCCCCAGACCCCACAATACCACATGCCACAAGATATCCTCATGAAAGTTGCTCAACTCATTGACGAATTTGTAAAGCAGGGAGTACTGAAAGAAGTGTTAAGTAGTCCATGTAATTCACCGATAATGGGACTAATAAAGCCAAGTGGGAAAGTCCGACTCGTACAGGATTTGAGGAAAATAAATGACATCATAATAAAGTGCTGCCATGTCGTACCGAATCCAGCCGTGATAATGTTTCAAGTCCCTTGCGATGCTGAATGGTTCTCAGTCATCGATTTGTCACAAGCATTCTTTTCTGTGCCTCTCCATGAGGACAGCCAATTCCTCTTTTGTTTCAAATTCCTAGACAGAGTGTACAGTTGGTGTCGAATTCCTCAAGGGTTTTCTGAGTCACCGTCAATCTTCAATCAGATTCTAAAGAAAGACCTGGAAGCATTAGAACTGCCATTTGAGTCAACCCTAGTACAGTACATTGATGATCTACTGGTTGCATCAAAGACAGAAAGTGACTGCACAGCCGATACCATTGCCCTGTTGAACCATTTGGGAAGGAATGGACATAAGGTGTCTCCTTCCAAATTACAGTTCTGTCAGAAGAAAGTGAAATACTTGGGTCACCAAATAGAGAAAGGGTCACGGAGAATAATGAAGGAAAGAATTACAAGCATACTCCAAATGAGTCCACCAAAGACAAGGAAGGAGGTGAGGAAGTTTTTGGGAATGGTGGGATATTGTCGCCAGTGGATTCCCAACTTCTCGTCTCTAGCGAAGCCCCTACTGAAATTGACCCAGAAGGATGCCTTGGATGAAATTGAGCTGAAAGGAGATGAGATGGATGCTTTTGTTGAACTAAAGGAATGCATGTGCAGGGCTCCAGCTTTAGGTATGCCTGATTACACGAAGCCTTTCACATTGTTTTGCCATGAACGTGATGCATGTTCTTTGTCTGTCTTAACACAAGCCCATGGTGGCGTAAACAGACCAGTAGCGTATTTTTCAGCTACTTTGGATCCGGTTGCAGCAGCACTCCCAGGGTGTTTGCGCGCCGTAGCAGCAGTTGGTATCAGCCTCACTCAGAGTGAAGGAATAGTGATGGGACACCCAGTAACAGTCATGGTCCCTCACTCAGTTGAGATACTTTTGACCCGCTCCCGAACACAGCACACGACTGGAGCAAGACTTACAAGGTATGAAACGATAATTCTGTTCTCACCGAATGTGCAGCTGAAAAGGTGCACTACGTTGAATCCAGCAACCTTGCTTCCTGGAGAAAACGCCGAAATTGAGAACGCTGAAGACGTCGAGCATGACTGCCTTCAGGTGACTGAATTTTGCACAAAACCTCGACCGGACATCAAGGATACTAAGCTTGATGTAAATGACCAAATTCTTTTTGTTGATGGTTCATGTCTAAGAGATGGGATGGGGATTTTGAAAGCAGGATATGCTGTATGTACTGTAACAGGTGTCTTGGAAGCAGGATGGCTTCAAGGAGTCTATTCTGCACAAGTAGCAGAACTTGTAGCCCTTACCAGAGCATGTCAACTGTCTGCATTGATGAAAGTCACCATTTATACAGATAGTCAATACGGGTTTGGGATTGTGCATGACTTTGGACAACTATGGTCACAGAGAGGTTTCCTGACTTCTTCAGGATCCCCAGTGAAGAACGGGGAGAGAATAAGGGAATTGTTACATGCCATTCAAGTGCCAGCCGAAGTTGCAGTGGTAAAGTGCAGTGCTCACACGAAAGGACAGGACTATGGCCCTCATTCTGACCTGGGCGGTCTTTTCGCAAGACCGCCGAGTTACCGCCGCGGTAAAGACCGTCGACCGCGGCGGTATGCCGCTGCGCGTATTCCGACCGCTGGGAGCGTTCCGCCGGAATACCGCCAGCAGCCACACTGGCGGTCGGCGGGAAAGTGGAGACTGGTCAACCTCCACCGCCACGCCAGCAGAACACCGCCCCCAGAATTACGACCCACATTTCTGTGTGGCGGTCTTCTGTTGGCGGTCTTCTGTTGGCGGTCACGTCCCTATGGCTCCCGTCGCCTCCCGGAGGACCAACGCACAAGGTAAGTTGATCGTCCGTGAGGGGAGGGGGTGGGGGGGTGTTGTGTGATGTGTGCGTGCATGGGGGTGTGCGTGTGAGTGTGTAGAGGGGGTGTGTGAGTGCGTGCATGCGGGCGGGGAGTGCTGCTGTGCCTATGGGCAATGTGTGTAGTTCGGCGGGTGCGCATGTCGGCATGTATGTGTGCGGGTATGTGTCCCCGTTGTGTATGTGTGTGTGTAGGGGGTGTGTATATGTGCATGTTGGGGGTGTGTGCATGTCGGGGTGCGTGTATGTGCATGTCGGGGTGGGGGTGGGGAGGGGGTTCGTACCACCTCTGGAGGGTGGCAGGGGGGTGGAGGGTGTGGGGGGAGGACTCGGGGGGGCAGTGGGGGTTGGGGGAGACCCCTATCAGTGCCAGGGAAGGAATTCCCTGGCCCCGATAGTGCCTACCGCCATGGTTCGCATGGCGGTTCCCGAACGCCAGAAACCGCGGCGGTAAGCAGGGTCATGATACCGTTGGCGGTCTTGGGTCGACCGCCGGACCGGAGTGCGCAGACTCCAGCCCGTCGGTCATGACCGCCGTGGCTGTCGGAGTGGGGAAGTGGCGGTCGGTCGCGGCGGTGACCGCCGCGGTCAGAATGCCATTTTTAATACCGCCGGTCTGTTCGCGGTCCGACCGCCGCCTCTCCGCCGACCGCCAAGGTCAGAATGAGGGCCTATGTGTCTCTGGGAAATGCATATGCAGATCAAGTCGCAAGATTTTGTGCTTTGAACTGTATATTGCTAAGGGATGATTGGAATACAATAAGTGAACCAGAACTCGAACCAGCTGAAGCATTTGCCTTGAAGGTTGTAGATACAATAGAAGAATTAAAAGCATTACAGAATAATGTCAGGGAGGATGAAAGAGATTCCTGGATTAAATCACAATGTATAAAGAGACAAGACGAGTTATGGGTTTCACACGAGGGAAAATATGTTTTGCCAAATAGTCTCTTATCACAGCTTGCGCGGTTCTATCATGGGCAAGCTCACCTAGGGAGAGATGCCATGATAAGATTGTTCAAAACTGATTGGTTTAACCCCAGATTTCGCCAAGCTGCAGAAGCAGTTTGCCATCGATGTGTCACTTGCCAGCAGATGAACCCAGGAAAGGGAACAGTTGTGAGTGCGAGTCACATTGGTAGGGCAAGCGGGCCTTTTAGCCGCATGCAGATGGACTTCATTGAGATGCCTGTGCATGGGGGTCTGAAATATGTGCTGGTGATTGTGTGCATTTTTAGTCACTGGATTGAGGCATACCCTACACGTAGAAATGACAGCCTTACAGTTGCCAAGCTATTGTTGAGGGAGTTGATACCACGTTTCGGATTCCCGATCTCTTTAGAATCAGATAGGGGAAGTCACTTCAATAACGAGGTGATAAAGTTACTTTGCGAAGCACTGAACATTGAGCAAAAACTACACTGTAGCTATCGCCCTGAAGCATCAGGACTGGTGGAGCAGATGAATGGTACGCTGAAATCTAGAATGGCAAAAATATGTGCATCGACAAATTTGAAATGGCCTGCCGCATTGCCCTTAGTGCTAATGTCAATGAGAAACACTCCTGATAGAAAAACTGGATTGTCTCCGCACGAAATTCTCATGGGCAGGGCTATGAGACTTCCTGCAGTTCCCGCAAACATGCTTTTGAATATTACAGATGATATGGTGTTAGACTACTGCAAAGGACTGGCTGACGTGGTTCGCTCTTTCTCTCACCAGGTGGAAGCGACCACCTTGCCACCGATCCAAGGTCCAGGACACGCACTGAAAGCAGGTGACTGGGTCGTGGTAAAGAAGCACGTGAGAAAATCGTGTCTGGAACCCCGTTGGAAAGGCCCTTTTCAAGTGATCCTGACGACAACTACCACTGTGAAGTGTGCGGGGGTTCCCAACTGGATTCACGCCAGTCACACAAAGAAGGTGTTGTGTCCCACAGATGAGGAAGTTGAAGCGCTGAAAGTACCAGTGCCTGATAAAGCAGTGCCGAGTGCGGAGACAGAACAAAAACGAACTGAAAGCGAACAGACAGAAGCAGGAGAAAAAGAGATATTCTCCGACAACGAAGACACCAACTCGCTTGGGGGAGACCAAGGAGAAAGTTCAGACAGCGACGAAGAAGCTGCAGGTGACAAAGAGCCTGAAGCAGCTGAGGGTAGCAAAAAGCCTGAAGCAGCTGAAGGTGACAAGGAGCCTGAAGCAGCTGAAAGTGATAAAGAGCCTGAAGAAAGTAACGGTGACGAAGGGCTCGAGAAAAGTGAAAAAGTAGGAGAGCCTGATCAGAGGAGGGCTTTCCCAGAAGCAGACGATACAGAGAAAGAAAAGGAGAATGCGATCGATTCCCCGGAAGGAGGGAATGAGGCAGAACAGAACGAAAAGGTTCAAGCTTCCACAGAAAAGGGTGCAGGTCCATCAAATGGACATGGTGCAAAGAGGAGACTCAGCATCTCACCAATAAAAGAAAAGGGTAAAGAAAGTTTGAACGAAGGAGGAAGGCCGAAAGTGAAAGAGAAAAGAAAAGAAGTGACTGTTGTGGATCAATCGTCAAGTGAAGAAAAAGATGTGACAAAAGAGGAAAGTACCAGCGAAGCAGAGTCGAAAAGAGAAGCAAAATTGAAAAGGAAAAGAATACCAAACAGGAGGTATTCTGGTCCTGAATGGGCATATGCAGTCAATGATGATTGGACTGACGAGTTTGTATCTCTAAGCATCGAGAACGAAGAAGAAGAAGAGATACCAATAGAAAAGAAAAGTTTCATAGACTCTGTCGATTGAAAGAGTAAATGATATTGCTCGCTACAATATAACGTGAAAGAAACAACCAGCTGAGACATTGTTAAACCGGATGAGACATTTGCTAAACTGATAAAGACTGAGTACATTGTTAAACCGGATGAGACATTTGCTAAACTGATAAAGACTGAGTTATTACCGAATTGAGACAAATGCTGCTAACCGATAAGTGACTGGCCTTTTGAAGAAGACGGTGTGAACATTGCGCTTGTTCAGCTTTGTACCTGAATTGCTAAATAGCTTCATTTGTAAGTGCTTCTAGCTCTCTGATTCTATACAGATCATGGCGCAAAACAATAGAAAGAAATTTTGTAAATATGTGTGTATAGGCTTGGTAATTACATGTGTAATAATAATAATGGCAATTGTGTTTGGAATGCATGGAAAGGGTGAAAGTGAGAATATCGAGGCTTCTACTATTGCTCCTGTTACTGTCACTGAACTAACCCCATTGAAAAGACTAGCAATGGATGAGAGGCTCTTGCACGATAAGAAAGAGCTTTCGTATAACGTTTTCTATCGCTTACTAACAGAGTATGTTGAGACTATGGATGCGAAGGATTGTTATGTGTGTACACAGATACCGACATCAGTAAAGGAAGGGGTAACTTATCACCACATGCCTCTTACATATGGGATTACGTGTAGTATAGTAATGTCTAGGTTTTATGGTCAAACTAACATACAGTATTTTTACTCGAATTATGATGTTACCTTTGCTTATGTTCCTATAATAGCGCAGCTAAGTGAAACTGCAAGATATTGGGATTACAAAATTATGAGGGATTTTTTCGAGCCAATGCAACCTTTTGAGACGGCTCATGCTCATAGGGAAAACCTTACTTGCTCAGTCTCTGCTGTAGAAATAAGCTTTTTAGATCGCACAGATGATAGAAGGGCTCAAATGAAAGCGGAATTAGAAAAAGAGTTACATAAGAGGACTTCAGTAGATAATTATGATTTTGCTGTTATAAAGACACAAGGGAAAATAGCTTTAGATGCTTGGCATGTAGGGAAATTTTGTATATATCGAGGTGAATCATATTATGACAATATTTTTGTAGGAGCGAGTGAGTGCAAACATACGTTTATTTTTAAGGCCAAATGGACATTCATGATGGACGGACTTGACCCTGTCATTCCAGGTGTATATTACATTTGTGGGCATAATGCTTATTATCGTCTTCCCAAGGGATGGTGGGGGAGATATTATTTGGGTATAGTGTTCCCAAAGGTTTATCAACTGGATGACGTATCGATGATTCAAAAGACATCTGGATCTCATAGTATCCAGAAAAGAGAGACCGCAGCTGCTGTGGTAGGTGACATATTTGGAGCCATGATTCCTTCATTGGGAGTTGTGTTGAATTCCATCAAGATACGAAAGTTGTCTACTATAGTGGATAACATGCTGACAAAGTTTTCAGGTGCTTTAATCCTGATAGATGCTGAGCTTGCAGCGGAAAGAGCTATGACTCTTCAAAATAGGCTTGCTTTAGACATTCTTTTAGCAAAGGATGGAGGCGTTTGCAAAATGATTGGTGCACGCCACTGCTGTACCTATATACCGGATAATAGTGTGAAGATTAAAACTATGCTTGCTAATCTAACAAAAGAAAGTGCAGATTTGAAAGAACTGAAAGAACCAGGAGTGTGGGAGAAGGTTGGAAAGGGAATAGCTTCAGTGGGACATTGGATTGGGGGAATTTGGAATGGAATACTATTGAAAATAATAGAAGGAATATTAATAGTAATAATTTGTGTATTTGGAATTTGGGGAATAAAAAGGGGAATAATAATGATTATGGAAAGAATTAAAAGAAGAAAAGAAGAGAAAATTATGAAAAGAATGGCAGAAGAATACAAAGCGCAAACTAGGGGAATTAAAAGGAAAAGGGAACTGACAGAATTTTAATGGAATAAAATTTGTGGGCGTGGTTTGGTGTGATGACTAGTAGTCATCAGAGGAGGGATTGATGAAGCAGAAAATGAAGGTTTTGATTTATTAACGCTTAAACGTAGTGCTGAAATAATCGTGTGTGACATTAACCGAATTAATAAAGATTGTACGGGGACAAAATGTGCCCTCAGAGTAGTTTGCCATCATTTATACGCGTGCTTTATATAACGTGGTGAATTAGAATTGCACTAATCCGACATAATCATAAACGTGTGCTACGATTTGCTTGTTTGAAATGTTTTAGCTTAGCATTACTTTAGCGGAGGCTTTGGCCTAGTTGCCTGGTCTCACGGTTTAGATGCTCGTATTTTTCCACTGTGCTAATAAACGTGTATTTTTGCTTGAAGCTGTACTTTTCCACAGAAACCATTCACATGCTTATCTTAAAGTTAGTGCCAGCCTGGCATATTTTCTCTTTAATTCAAGGTCGACTTGCAGGTGCGGACAATGGAGGCTCTGAGAGTAAGCTAATTGGGAAACAATGTTGAGATTTGCGTACCCATCTCCAAGGATAATGTATGCTTAAGTAAAAGCTTGAGAACTGTCGTTTTTGATTGGTCAATTTGAAGCTAACCTATGAACCCTCCAATGGAGACCCTACAGGACTTGAACTGTTGTCTATAAAACCCAGGTGCACGAGGAGAAAGTAGCCATTACCCGGACACTACGCCATTTTGACTTCGTAGCTATTATGGCCCACTTTGCTGCGACGCCATTTTGAGAGACTTTGATGCTTTCTCTAATCGAGAGAAAGAGACTTAAATGATTCTTGCCCTAGAGACTTTAACTTTGATTTGTCCCTTTGCATGAAGTAGTAGTTTTACCTTGCCGCCGTGAGGCAATTGCCCCGTTCACCCCTGCCCCTTTGTCCCGTCCCATGCCGATCGAGAAAGGGTACCCATGATGACCGAAGAACGGTACCTGTGAGACGAAGACTTCCTTGTATGCTGATCGTAATTGGTAAATATGAAAGGAAACTGTAAAATTGCATTGTGTTTCTTTTAGGTAACTAACTGCTGATTTTGGTAAGAGCCCTAGTTAGGAGTTTTTCTAAATTAATGTTGCTAAATTGTTTTTGAATGAAGACCCACATGCCGATGCTAATTTGAGGTTAGACGAGGATTCCACATGTCGCACGATGCAATTTGAGATCTTGTTATGCTGACTAAATGTACGCAATTAGTTTATTACAGATTATCGTCTTAGTGCTTTGCATTGCCATTATCGAATGCCTTGTGATTCAAATGCTACATAGATTACATTTGTTTCGACGTTATGGACAGCTATTAATGTTCATATATGTTTATCATTTGGTGTTGAGAAACATTTATATTGTGCTAGCTTTGTTAATATAGGGAAATAAATTCACTAACTTTGCAATAAACTGGTGTGGTTATTCCTGACTGAAAGGTCAGGGTTCGCCGAAATGTATTCTGGATTAATTGTGAAGTGTTATGTTGTTCAAGGTGTTGCTTATGTTCGTTATTGATTATTGATTTGATGAGACTGATCGATTAAGAGTACAGAGAGTTCCCACTAAGTCAAAAGATTCATCGGCCTAAAGAGCGTCCGAACGCAGGTAAAATTATTACCACGTTCCGCTCTATCAGTAGATGGTAGCAGAGGACGGTTACGTCTTTTGGGACCCTGTACTCTTAAAGTACATGGTGTCGAATTAACGGTTACGCATTTTGAGACCCCACTTGAGAAGTTGAATTAGATTTTTTTTGGATAAAATAGATTGACAAAATGATGATGGGCTAGGTCCACCACGACTTTCCCGGGATCTCGGAGCTTGCGAATGGAGAGAACGGAGGTGTGGAAACAGCGTTGGCGGTACTAGTGATGGTATGAGTGAAGTTAGGGTTTTGCGCTTGCACAGCTTATTGCCGCAGGGTGTGTGAAAAGGTTGCGAGGATTTTCTTTTAAGGATAGCGGAGGTGCGACTCCGAGTGTAGAAGTAGAGAAGTCGTCGAACTTCATAAAGTTAGCGGAGGTGCGGCTCCGAGTGTGAGAGTAGGGAAGTCGTCGAACTTCATGTGCGTGTGGCGCTTTGTGCATAAAAAGGTCCACGTGGTTGTTGTTGTTGAGACGGGCCCTGCGAGGTCAAGAGACTCCGGAGTATGTTGATCCATGTTGTGGTCTGGGCGGTTTAGTAGGTTGATCGGGCGTGGTCAACGAGTTGGTACGTGTGTTAGGGAGTGAAAGAAACTTCGACTTCGGGCTTTGACAAGATTCTAAGTGCACTAGAACAGATCATTGACAAGTTGAGAGTAGGTCTGCGGGTCGGATTTGCTTGCGAATGTGGGGATTGAGAAAGACCGAATAGCAGCCGAGGCTGGTGAAAGAGATCGAATAGTGGCCAAGGTTGGTGAAAAGTCCCTAAGGTCCTGAAGCGATTGTGTTACCCTTCCTGTAGTAAACCGACAGATCTGTTTTATTTTTTTGGTAGCTCGCAATATATGCAGAAGTTGTTACGAAAGAGGTGAGTGAAGGAGGACTAGCCGCTAGGCTTTGTCAGCCGCAGTGTGTGTGAGTGTGACGTCACTAAGAGCCGCGCTGGGATAGGTTGGTGGGTGAGACGGGTCACGCACGGATTGGACGCAGTCCGTGGGACTCGATTGGAAGGGGAAAGGCAGGTGAAGAGTATTCCGGGAATTAAAGTCACCTATTGATTACAAATTTTGTGGAATTAAAGTTACCTATTGATTAAAGTTTTGTGGAATTGAAGTCAAATATTGGTTATATACTTTGTGAAATCAAAGACGATAAAATGAAATTCCTTAAAGCATTCAGGAGCGCGATGAAGGGGGAGTCTTACATTAAAGCGAGCGTAGGAGAGGAAACGCCGCCTGAGGGTACACCAGCTTACATTGTAATGGAGGAAAAGGGGGTAGCTCCGTGCCTTTGGCTAAAGCAATGGCACAAGTTGACAGAGAAACATGGGAGCGTAGCGTTCCCGATACATGGGACATTCAATATAAGGATTCTAGAGAATTTGAGATTCACGATGTACGACATGAAGGTGCCTCCAAGGCCAGCACAGTTTGAGGCTCTAGCAATTTGGGAACTGATGGCCAGACAGCAACAGCAAAAGAAGTTCGAGACCAGAATGAGGAAGGTAGAAAAGACACTAGCGGATGCTAGATGGGATAATGCACAGAAGGTGTGGAGATCAGATGTATTGCAGGGGATAAAATTGTTCCCCGCAATTACTAAGGAAGGAGAAGAGACAGGGAAGAAAGCCACATGTAAGACAGACAGAAAGTGTTCCAAGGATAGAGAGGACGAGGAAAAGTTGAGAAGAGGAGTTAGAGGATGAGGAGTTGATAATGCAATTGCTGAACGACCGTCCACCGCCTTATGCAGAGAATGGACAAGGTCCAAGTACCAGTTCTGCCCCTCCAGCACCGGTACAGAGCAATGAAACACAGAGTCCAGGAACGTCATCGGGATCTAAGGACCCGAGTTTATTGCTCACCCCGCAGATACCGCAGGTTAGGAGAATATATCCAGATGTGCCCGTGTTGAAACCCGCAGAAAATTATCAGCCGCAGATGCCAGGGTACTACAGTAGTGAAAATAGTGGAGGGATGATCCTAGATCCAACCGTAAGGGGCGTACAGAATGGTTACAACCAAACAATAGCACGAGCTGACTCAACTCAGTTTATGATGCCTCAGAAGCAGATGCAGGGAGGAAATGCACATGTTCAAATGACGGGGAGCCAGATGGGCATGCCGGCGATGATGACCCATGGTGTGGGAATGAACATGCCTCAGAACATGGGGAATGGACAGAACCCAGACGCGATATCCTTACCCATTACCGTAGGTCCAGCGGTACCTCTGTATAGTCAGCCTAATTTGGGTCTGAACAGTCAGGGATCAATGCTGCAGAGTGGGACAGAAAGAAGGTGCATAGAAAACACTCCAGGGATAACTCCGATAGCGGCTCAGCCAACTGGGTCTGGGTCCTTGATGGAGTTTAGTCCCATATGTGCTCAGTCAACTCTGGTAAGGTCGAGCCCCCCACTGATAATACCTCTCACATCGAACACTGAAAAGCTGCCGCAGCCATCGATGGCAGTCGATGTAAACGCTACCCTGATGGGGGTGAATGCGCAACAGTTGACACAGTGGTTCAACAGTCTGAATTCCACACAAAGTCCAGCTAGTGGGAAAGGAGAAGACTACATGAATAGGGTCAGGTTGAACATGGAAGCACAAGAATTGGTGGAAGGGACTATGGGTGTGAACAGGTTAGAGTCCTACACAGAAGAAGAGCTGAGGTATCTATGTCCCAGGATTACGAAGGAAGTGAACAAGATACATAAGAGCTTGCAGGAAGCAGCTGACAGAAACGGGGTTGACATAGACAAGACGAAACACTTGAGCAGGAGCTACAGGTTAGATTTTGGGACAACAGATTTTGAACACATGAGGTCAGCAGGCATGAAGACACACCTTAAAGAATTGCTGCAGAGTGCACAAGTGTGGAGGTGCCTAGACAAATGGGAAAGCAGATGGGTAAAGAGAAAGGACAAGAGGAGGGACAGTGCTACAGAGCACAATGAGAAAAGACCACAGAGTAGTGATACAGTAACAATGCTACCAATGAGGGAGACAGCAGGAGGAAAATTAGTACATGTACCATGGCACCGAAGCGACATTCAGTCCTTTACGGACGATTTTCCCAAACTAAGAGAGAAGCCGATTGAATGGTATCAGCAGACTGATAGGTTTGTGAAGCTTGCAAAGTGCCTCTGGGAAGACCTGAATACTCTCTTTGAGATTGTGGTTCCGGCAGATTTGTGGGAGGATTGCAAAAGAGCTGTAGGTTGGCCGGCAAGTGAACCGGAGAGACACAGGGAAACGGGCGCACCATCACCTATGGTGATGAGCTTGTACTATAAGGTGATTGAGCATTTGAAAACGAAGGTACCCGCGAAAAACGTGGATTGGCAGAAGATTGACCGAACTGCCCAAGAGACTAAAGAATCAATTCATAGTTACTATGAGAGGTTGTTGAAGGCGTTCAAGAATTACAGTGGCACGGAAACAATTGAGGCGAAGGACATGCTTCATTTTGTGTTCAGATTTGTGGAAGGGCTGAGGCCAGAGATAAGTCAGATGATAAAGTCGCATTTGATTTGTTGGCAGTCTAAACCGATTGACGAGGTCCTGACTTATGCGAAATACTGTAGCTACGAAATTGAAGTGAAACAGAAAAAGCTGAAAGAGAAGGTGATGATGATGCAGCTTAAGGCAGCTCAAACAGGTTTGCAAGGTCTGCAAGGTTTGCAAGGGATGCAAGGGTTCCAACAGCAAGTACCGCAACAGCAGTTGCAGTTGCAGGGAAACATGGCGTTTCAGCCACAGGCCAGAGGCAGAGGTCGAGGAGGTTTTGTGAATAATGGTCCGGATTTGAACACTGTTGTGACGGGTGTACAGGCAATGAAGAAGGTGATGCAGTGTCACGTGTGCGGAATAGTCGGTCATTGGAAACGCGAGTGCCCGATGGTGGTACAGGAAGGTGTAGGTGCAGGTGTAAGTGCAGGTACAGGTGTAGGTGTTGGTCAGCAAAACAATGATGTCAATGTATTTCAGACAATGAGGGGACCGAAATTTTCAGACTGTAAATCAATTGCAGGGATTACAACCTATGCAGCCGCAGCAGATGCAGATGCCTCGTATGCAGATGACGCAAATGCAGCCGATGCAACAGCAGTTACCCATGGTACCTAATCAGCAAATGCAAATACCCTTGGCACCAATGAGTCAGCAGCAAGTGATGGTTCCTCCACAGGTAACGGGTCAGGTAATGAGTACAAATGGCACCGTACAACAGTTCCCCTTACACAGTGAGAGTGGAATAAATAACGTATGGGAGAGTGAAAGTTCAGGAGAAGAAGGAGACTGTGTGCTTGCGGCATCCTTGGAAGTTGATCAAAGGGGTCCGTACGTAGAGGGAAGAGTAATGGGTCATCGTGTCTCATTCTTGGTTGAGACGGGAGCCACCCGTTCAACAGTTAAGAGCAGTGAAGTTCCAAATTTGCCTCTCTCAGGGAGGACAGTTCAAGTGGTGGGAGTAGCAAACAGACATCTGACGAACCCTATTACAGATCCGGTACCAGTCAGCATCGGTAACTATCAAGGGGTACATCAGTTTGTGGTGTGTGACTCAAGCCCGATAGCACTGTTAGGAAGAGACCTATTGTGTAAATTGGGTTGTTCGATAATGTGTTCAAACGAAGGAATAACAATAGAAACGAGCAATGATGGGGAGGAAGAGGACAGTGTAGAGGGGGATGAGATGGAAACAGTCGACGAAGAGTATCCTCTGATTTGTCTCTTCCCGATGATAACTGAAGAAGATATCCCAGCAGAATTACGGGAAACAGTCGGAAAGGAAGTGTGGGACATGACAGGGAAAGAGGTGGGATTGATGAAAGGAGTGGAACCAGTAAAAGTGATGGTAAAGCCCAATGCGATCTTTCCCCAGACCCCACAATACCACATGCCACAAGATATCCTCATGAAAGTTGCTCAACTCATTGACGAATTTGTAAAGCAGGGAGTACTGAAAGAAGTGTTAAGTAGTCCATGTAATTCACCGATAATGGGACTAATAAAGCCAAGTGGGAAAGTCCGACTCGTACAGGATTTGAGGAAAATAAATGACATCATAATAAAGTGCTGCCATGTCGTACCGAATCCAGCCGTGATAATGTTTCAAGTCCCTTGCGATGCTGAATGGTTCTCAGTCATCGATTTGTCACAAGCATTCTTTTCTGTGCCTCTCCATGAGGACAGCCAATTCCTCTTTTGTTTCAAATTCCTAGACAGAGTGTACAGTTGGTGTCGAATTCCTCAAGGGTTTTCTGAGTCACCGTCAATCTTCAATCAGATTCTAAAGAAAGACCTGGAAGCATTAGAACTGCCATTTGAGTCAACCCTAGTACAGTACATTGATGATCTACTGGTTGCATCAAAGACAGAAAGTGACTGCACAGCCGATACCATTGCCCTGTTGAACCATTTGGGAAGGAATGGACATAAGGTGTCTCCTTCCAAATTACAGTTCTGTCAGAAGAAAGTGAAATACTTGGGTCACCAAATAGAGAAAGGGTCACGGAGAATAATGAAGGAAAGAATTACAAGCATACTCCAAATGAGTCCACCAAAGACAAGGAAGGAGGTGAGGAAGTTTTTGGGAATGGTGGGATATTGTCGCCAGTGGATTCCCAACTTCTCGTCTCTAGCGAAGCCCCTACTGAAATTGACCCAGAAGGATGCCTTGGATGAAATTGAGCTGAAAGGAGATGAGATGGATGCTTTTGTTGAACTAAAGGAATGCATGTGCAGGGCTCCAGCTTTAGGTATGCCTGATTACACGAAGCCTTTCACATTGTTTTGCCATGAACGTGATGCATGTTCTTTGTCTGTCTTAACACAAGCCCATGGTGGCGTAAACAGACCAGTAGCGTATTTTTCAGCTACTTTGGATCCGGTTGCAGCAGCACTCCCAGGGTGTTTGCGCGCCGTAGCAGCAGTTGGTATCAGCCTCACTCAGAGTGAAGGAATAGTGATGGGACACCCAGTAACAGTCATGGTCCCTCACTCAGTTGAGATACTTTTGACCCGCTCCCGAACACAGCACACGACTGGAGCAAGACTTACAAGGTATGAAACGATAATTCTGTTCTCACCGAATGTGCAGCTGAAAAGGTGCACTACGTTGAATCCAGCAACCTTGCTTCCTGGAGAAAACGCCGAAATTGAGAACGCTGAAGACGTCGAGCATGACTGCCTTCAGGTGACTGAATTTTGCACAAAACCTCGACCGGACATCAAGGATACTAAGCTTGATGTAAATGACCAAATTCTTTTTGTTGATGGTTCATGTCTAAGAGATGGGATGGGGATTTTGAAAGCAGGATATGCTGTATGTACTGTAACAGGTGTCTTGGAAGCAGGATGGCTTCAAGGAGTCTATTCTGCACAAGTAGCAGAACTTGTAGCCCTTACCAGAGCATGTCAACTGTCTGCATTGATGAAAGTCACCATTTATACAGATAGTCAATACGGGTTTGGGATTGTGCATGACTTTGGACAACTATGGTCACAGAGAGGTTTCCTGACTTCTTCAGGATCCCCAGTGAAGAACGGGGAGAGAATAAGGGAATTGTTACATGCCATTCAAGTGCCAGCCGAAGTTGCAGTGGTAAAGTGCAGTGCTCACACGAAAGGACAGGACTATGGCCCTCATTCTGACCTGGGCGGTCTTTTCGCAAGACCGCCGAGTTACCGCCGCGGTAAAGACCGTCGACCGCGGCGGTATGCCGCTGCGCGTATTCTGACCGCTGGGAGCGTTCCGCCGGAATACCGCCAGCAGCCACACTGGCGGTCGGCGGGAAAGTGGAGACTGGTCAACCTCCACCGCCACGCCAGCAGAACACCGCCCCCAGAATTACGACCCACATTTCTGTGTGGCGGTCTTCTGTTGGCGGTCTTCTGTTGGCGGTCACGTCCCTATGGCTCCCGTCGCCTCCCGGAGGACCAACGCACAAGGTAAGTTGATCGTCCGTGAGGGGAGGGGGTGGGGGGGTGTTGTGTGATGTGTGCGTGCATGGGGGTGTGCGTGTGAGTGTGTAGAGGGGGTGTGTGAGTGCGTGCATGCGGGCGGGGAGTGCTGCTGTGCCTATGGGCAATGTGTGTAGTTCGGCGGGTGCGCATGTCGGCATGTATGTGTGCGGGTATGTGTCCCCGTTGTGTATGTGTGTGTGTAGGGGGTGTGTATATGTGCATGTTGGGGGTGTGTGCATGTCGGGGTGCGTGTATGTGCATGTCGGGGTGGGGGTGGGGAGGGGGTTCGTACCACCTCTGGAGGGTGGCAGGGGGGTGGAGGGTGTGGGGGGAGGACTCGGGGGGGCAGTGGGGGTTGGGGGAGACCCCTATCAGTGCCAGGGAAGGAATTCCCTGGCCCCGATAGTGCCTACCGCCATGGTTCGCATGGCGGTTCCCGAACGCCAGAAACCGCGGCGGTAAGCAGGGTCATGATACCGTTGGCGGTCTTGGGTCGACCGCCGGACCGGAGTGCGCAGACTCCAGCCCGTCGGTCATGACCGCCGTGGCTGTCGGAGTGGGGAAGTGGCGGTCGGTCGCGGCGGTGACCGCCGCGGTCAGAATGCCATTTTTAATACCGCCGGTCTGTTCGCGGTCCGACCGCCGCCTCTCCGCCGACCGCCAAGGTCAGAATGAGGGCCTATGTGTCTCTGGGAAATGCATATGCAGATCAAGTCGCAAGATTTTGTGCTTTGAACTGTATATTGCTAAGGGATGATTGGAATACAATAAGTGAACCAGAACTCGAACCAGCTGAAGCATTTGCCTTGAAGGTTGTAGATACAATAGAAGAATTAAAAGCATTACAGAATAATGTCAGGGAGGATGAAAGAGATTCCTGGATTAAATCACAATGTATAAAGAGACAAGACGAGTTATGGGTTTCACACGAGGGAAAATATGTTTTGCCAAATAGTCTCTTATCACAGCTTGCGCGGTTCTATCATGGGCAAGCTCACCTAGGGAGAGATGCCATGATAAGATTGTTCAAAACTGATTGGTTTAACCCCAGATTTCGCCAAGCTGCAGAAGCAGTTTGCCATCGATGTGTCACTTGCCAGCAGATGAACCCAGGAAAGGGAACAGTTGTGAGTGCGAGTCACATTGGTAGGGCAAGCGGGCCTTTTAGCCGCATGCAGATGGACTTCATTGAGATGCCTGTGCATGGGGGTCTGAAATATGTGCTGGTGATTGTGTGCATTTTTAGTCACTGGATTGAGGCATACCCTACACGTAGAAATGACAGCCTTACAGTTGCCAAGCTATTGTTGAGGGAGTTGATACCACGTTTCGGATTCCCGATCTCTTTAGAATCAGATAGGGGAAGTCACTTCAATAACGAGGTGATAAAGTTACTTTGCGAAGCACTGAACATTGAGCAAAAACTACACTGTAGCTATCGCCCTGAAGCATCAGGACTGGTGGAGCAGATGAATGGTACGCTGAAATCGAGAATGGCAAAAATATGTGCATCGACAAATTTGAAATGGCCTGCCGCATTGCCCTTAGTGCTAATGTCAATGAGAAACACTCCTGATAGAAAAACTGGATTGTCTCCGCACGAAATTCTCATGGGCAGGGCTATGAGACTTCCTGCAGTTCCCGCAAACATGCTTTTGAATATTACAGATGATATGGTGTTAGACTACTGCAAAGGACTGGCTGACGTGGTTCGCTCTTTCTCTCACCAGGTGGAAGCGACCACCTTGCCACCGATCCAAGGTCCAGGACACGCACTGAAAGCAGGTGACTGGGTCGTGGTAAAGAAGCACGTGAGAAAATCGTGTCTGGAACCCCGTTGGAAAGGCCCTTTTCAAGTGATCCTGACGACAACTACCACTGTGAAGTGTGCGGGGGTTCCCAACTGGATTCACGCCAGTCACACAAAGAAGGTGTTGTGTCCCACAGATGAGGAAGTTGAAGCGCTGAAAGTACCAGTGCCTGATAAAGCAGTGCCGAGTGCGGAGACAGAACAAAAACGAACTGAAAGCGAACAGACAGAAGCAGGAGAAAAAGAGATATTCTCCGACAACGAAGACACCAACTCGCTTGGGGGAGACCAAGGAGAAAGTTCAGACAGCGACGAAGAAGCTGCAGGTGACAAAGAGCCTGAAGCAGCTGAGGGTAGCAAAAAGCCTGAAGCAGCTGAAGGTGACAAGGAGCCTGAAGCAGCTGAAAGTGATAAAGAGCCTGAAGAAAGTAACGGTGACGAAGGGCTCGAGAAAAGTGAAAAAGTAGGAGAGCCTGATCAGAGGAGGGCTTTCCCAGAAGCAGACGATACAGAGAAAGAAAAGGAGAATGCGATCGATTCCCCGGAAGGAGGGAATGAGGCAGAACAGAACGAAAAGGTTCAAGCTTCCACAGAAAAGGGTGCAGGTCCATCAAATGGACATGGTGCAAAGAGGAGACTCAGCATCTCACCAATAAAAGAAAAGGGTAAAGAAAGTTTGAACGAAGGAGGAAGGCCGAAAGTGAAAGAGAAAAGAAAAGAAGTGACTGTTGTGGATCAATCGTCAAGTGAAGAAAAAGATGTGACAAAAGAGGAAAGTACCAGCGAAGCAGAGTCGAAAAGAGAAGCAAAATTGAAAAGGAAAAGAATACCAAACAGGAGGTATTCCGGTCCTGAATGGGCATATGCAGTCAATGATGATTGGACTGACGAGTTTGTATCTCTAAGCATCGAGAACGAAGAAGAAGAAGAGATACCAATAGAAAAGAAAAGTTTCATAGACTCTGTCGATTGAAAGAGTAAATGATATTGCTCGCTACAATATAACGTGAAAGAAACAACCAGCTGAGACATTGTTAAACCGGATGAGACATTTGCTAAACTGATAAAGACTGAGTACATTGTTAAACCGGATGAGACATTTGCTAAACTGATAAAGACTGAGTTATTACCGAATTGAGACAAATGCTGCTAACCGATAAGTGACTGGCCTTTTGAAGAAGACGGTGTGAACATTGCGCTTGTTCAGCTTTGTACCTGAATTGCTAAATAGCTTCATTTGTAAGTGCTTCTAGCTCTCTGATTCTATACAGATCATGGCGCAAAACAATAGAAAGAAATTTTGTAAATATGTGTGTATAGGCTTGGTAATTACATGTGTAATAATAATAATGGCAATTGTGTTTGGAATGCATGGAAAGGGTGAAAGTGAGAATATCGAGGCTTCTACTATTGCTCCTGTTACTGTCACTGAACTAACCCCATTGAAAAGACTAGCAATGGATGAGAGGCTCTTGCACGATAAGAAAGAGCTTTCGTATAACGTTTTCTATCGCTTACTAACAGAGTATGTTGAGACTATGGATGCGAAGGATTGTTATGTGTGTACACAGATACCGACATCAGTAAAGGAAGGGGTAACTTATCACCACATGCCTCTTACATATGGGATTACGTGTAGTATAGTAATGTCTAGGTTTTATGGTCAAACTAACATACAGTATTTTTACTCGAATTATGATGTTACCTTTGCTTATGTTCCTATAATAGCGCAGCTAAGTGAAACTGCAAGATATTGGGATTACAAAATTATGAGGGATTTTTTCGAGCCAATGCAACCTTTTGAGACGGCTCATGCTCATAGGGAAAACCTTACTTGCTCAGTCTCTGCTGTAGAAATAAGCTTTTTAGATCGCACAGATGATAGAAGGGCTCAAATGAAAGCGGAATTAGAAAAAGAGTTACATAAGAGGACTTCAGTAGATAATTATGATTTTGCTGTTATAAAGACACAAGGGAAAATAGCTTTAGATGCTTGGCATGTAGGGAAATTTTGTATATATCGAGGTGAATCATATTATGACAATATTTTTGTAGGAGCGAGTGAGTGCAAACATACGTTTATTTTTAAGGCCAAATGGACATTCATGATGGACGGACTTGACCCTGTCATTCCAGGTGTATATTACATTTGTGGGCATAATGCTTATTATCGTCTTCCCAAGGGATGGTGGGGGAGATATTATTTGGGTATAGTGTTCCCAAAGGTTTATCAACTGGATGACGTATCGATGATTCAAAAGACATCTGGATCTCATAGTATCCAGAAAAGAGAGACCGCAGCTGCTGTGGTAGGTGACATATTTGGAGCCATGATTCCTTCGATGGGAGTTGTGTTGAATTCCATCAAGATACGAAAGTTGTCTACTATAGTGGATAACATGCTGACAAAGTTTTCAGGTGCTTTAATCCTGATAGATGCTGAGCTTGCAGCGGAAAGAGCTATGACTCTTCAAAATAGGCTTGCTTTAGACATTCTTTTAGCAAAGGATGGAGGCGTTTGCAAAATGATTGGTGCACGCCACTGCTGTACCTATATACCGGATAATAGTGTGAAGATTAAAACTATGCTTGCTAATCTAACAAAAGAAAGTGCAGATTTGAAAGAACTGAAAGAACCAGGAGTGTGGGAGAAGGTTGGAAAGGGAATAGCTTCAGTGGGACATTGGATTGGGGGAATTTGGAATGGAATACTATTGAAAATAATAGAAGGAATATTAATAGTAATAATTTGTGTATTTGGAATTTGGGGAATAAAAAGGGGAATAATAATGATTATGGAAAGAATTAAAAGAAGAAAAGAAGAGAAAATTATGAAAAGAATGGCAGAAGAATACAAAGCGCAAACTAGGGGAATTAAAAGGAAAAGGGAACTGACAGAATTTTAATGGAATAAAATTTGTGGGCGTGGTTTGGTGTGATGACTAGTAGTCATCAGAGGAGGGATTGATGAAGCAGAAAATGAAGGTTTTGATTTATTAACGCTTAAACGTAGTGCTGAAATAATCGTGTGTGACATTAACCGAATTAATAAAGATTGTACGGGGACAAAATGTGCCCTCAGAGTAGTTTGCCATCATTTATACGCGTGCTTTATATAACGTGGTGAATTAGAATTGCACTAATCCGACATAATCATAAACGTGTGCTACGATTTGCTTGTTTGAAATGTTTTAGCTTAGCATTACTTTAGCGGAGGCTTTGGCCTAGTTGCCTGGTCTCACGGTTTAGATGCTCGTATTTTTCCACTGTGCTAATAAACGTGTATTTTTGCTTGAAGCTGTACTTTTCCACAGAAACCATTCACATGCTTATCTTAAAGTTAGTGCCAGCCTGGCATATTTTCTCTTTAATTCAAGGTCGACTTGCAGGTGCGGACAATGGAGGCTCTGAGAGTAAGCTAATTGGGAAACAATGTTGAGATTTGCGTACCCATCTCCAAGGATAATGTATGCTTAAGTAAAAGCTTGAGAACTGTCGTTTTTGATTGGTCAATTTGAAGCTAACCTATGAACCCTCCAATGGAGACCCTACAGGACTTGAACTGTTGTCTATAAAACCCAGGTGCACGAGGAGAAAGTAGCCATTACCCGGACACTACGCCATTTTGACTTCGTAGCTATTATGGCCCACTTTGCTGCGACGCCATTTTGAGAGACTTTGATGCTTTCTCTAATCGAGAGAAAGAGACTTAAATGATTCTTGCCCTAGAGACTTTAACTTTGATTTGTCCCTTTGCATGAAGTAGTAGTTTTACCTTGCCGCCGTGAGGCAATTGCCCCGTTCACCCCTGCCCCTTTGTCCCGTCCCATGCCGATCGAGAAAGGGTACCCATGATGACCGAAGAACGGTACCTGTGAGACGAAGACTTCCTTGTATGCTGATCGTAATTGGTAAATATGAAAGGAAACTGTAAAATTGCATTGTGTTTCTTTTAGGTAACTAACTGCTGATTTTGGTAAGAGCCCTAGTTAGGAGTTTTTCTAAATTAATGTTGCTAAATTGTTTTTGAATGAAGACCCACATGCCGATGCTAATTTGAGGTTAGACGAGGATTCCACATGTCGCACGATGCAATTTGAGATCTTGTTATGCTGACTAAATGTACGCAATTAGTTCATTACAGATTATCGTCTTAGTGCTTTGCATTGCCATTATCGAATGCCTTGTGATTCAAATGCTACATAGATTACATTTGTTTCGACGTTATGGACAGCTATTAATGTTCATATATGTTTATCATTTGGTGTTGAGAAACATTTATATTGTGCTAGCTTTGTTAATATAGGGAAATAAATTCACTAACTTTGCAATAAACTGGTGTGGTTATTCCTGACTGAAAGGTCAGGGTTCGCCGAAATGTATTCTGGATTAATTGTGAAGTGTTATGTTGTTCAAGGTGTTGCTTATGTTCGTTATTGATTATTGATTTGATGAGACTGATCGATTAAGAGTACAGAGAGTTCCCACTAAGTCAAAAGATTCATCGGCCTAAAGAGCGTCCGAACGCAGGTAAAATTATTACCACGTTCCGCTCTATCAACAGCACAGCCCCCAAACCTTATGCACTGGCATCAACGATAATGGTGCACTCCACGACCACTGCCATGTTGTCCACCCTGAAAAGTACCTTCTTGTGTGCCAAAACTGAACCCCATAGCGTCACTGCCACTACCAGTGGGAAATGTTCAAAGAACGCAATGCTTCTACCTCCATAACTCCACTGCTCTGGCTACTCCTCCGCACACCACCTGCCCTGTCAAAACAGGCCAAAACCCAGACCTCCTGCCGCATCTGGAAAATTATGTACATCCCATCTCCTCTTGCCTGGCCAATGGTATGCCATTGAAAGACTCCAAAAATAAAGACCACATCCTCAGATCCTTCTTCACTCCTGCTGATAACCTGACATGATGGTGCGGCAGGGCATCCCCGGAGAGCGTCAGGCAAAGCCGCCTAGAGAAGGCCCTACCTGTCCTGACTACCCTGCAAGCAAAATTGAGATGTCCCAGCAGCACCTGTACTTCTCTCACTCTCACCTTCTCTTTAGCCAGCATTTCTGCCTCTAGTGCCAGCACAGCCTCCTTCTTATCCGGTGGAAGCCTTGCTTTCATATGGTCTGCATCCAGCTTGATCCCCAAAAAGGGCAAAACTGTATTTGGGCCCTCCATTTTTTCAGGTGCAAAAGGGACCCCAAAATCATCCATGAGCTCCTGGAAGCTTACAAACTCTAGATGCCAATCCACAGCCGGTGACCCGTATGCCAAGTAAAAAGTCATTGTAAGAAAGAGCTGAAGCATTAGAATAGAGCACAAGACATGGGGCAGCCCATTGGTAGTTCCTCATTCACATACCAGTTGCCTTCAAATTGTATCTCCAATAGCTGGAAGTCATCCGGATGTACCGGTAGCAGTCGAAAGGATGACTTCACATCGCTTTTTGCCATGAGGGCTCCTCGTCTTGCTTCTGCTGCCAGAGCCATGTCCACATCCACAGAGGAATAAGATAGTGAAACCAAGTCTTCCGGAATGAAATTATTCTCTCTCCAACCCACCCTCTGGCCTGGACAAGCGCTGAATTAATCTAAACTGGCCCGCTTCCTTCTTTGGCACAAATCCTATTGGTGACATAATCAGATTCTCCATTGGCCAGTCATGGAACTGGCCCGCCCTTTTACCCTCTGCCACTTCCTTGTCCAGTTTATCCTGCACTGCTTGCGTATGCTCTTTAGCAGAGTGCAAATTATCTGTCCATCTGCAAAACTAAGACCCTTATATCCCAGATTAAAATTCCCCAGGAAGCCTTACTTCAAAATCTGTGCCTCAAGTGGCTGGTCGTAAAGATCCAGCCAGTACTCCAGTCAATGCAATTTAAGCGGAGTATACACTCTTTCCCGTAGGTCCTTGTGCCCCTCTGCCCCCTCTTTTCGAGAACTATTGTGTATGTTGCTGTGAACCCTGGCCACTTGCATAATTGTGCCACGGGCCCATGGGTTGTCCTTGAGAACCCCCTGTCTTCCCAAAGTAGTGTATGAGCGAATGCCGGCCTGCACACTTGGAACACTCATGCCTAAATCTGAAGTATTCTCAAGTGCAAATCCCATTATCGCAATCCCAGCAGACTCCTTTTTACCCAAACCCAGCTTTCATTGCCTGACCCACCCCCCCTCGGGTGGGGTGCCCTTGAAAGGGCTTATACACTATTGGTAAGCCACTGGCTGTGAAAATCGTTTTACCAAATTTTGCTGGGCCTATAGTATGTTGCCATAGATCAGTACCTAGTTCCCCCAACTTAGACTCGGGGTCCTAAGCTAGCTGTGCCCGAAATTCCTCATCATACTTAGCCCAAGCATATTCACCAAACGTCAGCTAAGCCTTGCTGATTACATCTGTATATTTGAACATGGCCGTGCCGTGCAGCGTTCTGGAAACATTTCTCAATAAACGCTTCTGTCCAACTGTCTAATCTTCCATAGTCGGGGGACCTTTGGCCGCTTTGCCAACTCATATTCTTCTTCCTTCGACTCTTCTTTCGAACGCAGTTCCCCATGAAGAAGTCTGAGCTTTTCCACATATTTCCCCTTCCATATTCTTTCATTATTAGCTGGCATGAAGTGTGCCCCTAAAGGCTTTGTCATTCTCATGTAGAGACGGCGTATTTTCAGCTCTTCGCTTTCTGGGCCTTCTTTCTTGTCCTTGATGCCCTCTGTGTCGTGGACCTTGTCCAACCCCCGCTCTCTGAAGTTGTGGCCCTTTTGACCTCCTTACTTGTTTTCCCCTTCTCTGCTTTTTTAATAGCCACTGGACTCACCTTGTCCATTCCCACTCCCTTATCAGTCATATATTTACCTCCCCGCACCCACTTCCCTTGCCCTTCCACATCACCACCTGCATCCACCCCGTGGATACAAATCTTGACCCCTTGCCCTCCATTTTATCCTTACCTGGCTCCAAGGTCGGTGCCTGTGCAGGTGCTTGCCACCTCGCTAGTGGCCTGCAGGTATCCATAATCTGCTGCTGCATGCCTGCAACAGATTTCTATGAATCCCATAGTGTGCCACCAAGCCTGTATTTTGGTTTCTCTCTGAGATGTTATTGCATCCAGAAATACTTTAGGGTAGTCAACCCTTGGTCACAGTGTAGGAAGTTGATTTACTGCCTGTCTTCTGTCTTCTGCTTCAAAGCAAGGCGGGGCAGGCAGCCTGGGACAGACAGCCCAACTTAAATGCATCAATTTGTTTAGTGATATGATCGTATCTCTAAACAAAAAGATCTATTTAATATTTATTGTATGAATGTGATGAAATTTCAGAGGGGCGCTGCCCTTCAGCCCTTAAGGGGAGACCGCCTCTGCTTTGATGTACCTTCTAGGCTGATGAAAGTTTGACTTTAAATGCAGTAGTTGGGTGATGCTCATGTTCCCAAATCTTCCACTAAGTGCTGAAACTGTATATCGATTAATCACCTTCTGAGTGACACTGACTACCGGGTGAGCGGAACAGACATTTGATGTGTCGCTTGTGTTGCAGGGTGCTCCTTACTGGAGCTGCTCTCCACCTAAACTTGGGAACCAGAGTTCTCTCCTCTTTTTTGCATAATTTATGCGTCACTCTAACCCTGAAAAGGTTTGGTTTTGAAATATATATATATATATATAAATATATATATATATACATGTGTGTGTGTGTGTGCCGTGGAGAGGGCTATACCTGTGAAATATTAGGGAACATCCTTGACTTGTCATGCACACAGGAGTGGAATTATGAAAGAAAGAGGATTATGTTAATTTTGCCATCCGCGTGTAATTTGATAAACCAGTACCCATGCTAGTACAGATCTGTAAGAAGTATGGTGAACTATGGAAGTCATTTGAGACATTATGGCGAATAACAAGTTACAGCACGAGGACTGCTATCTGGTTTTATTAAGAGCAAGATACACTGATATGGCCACTATTGATCTAGAATATCAAAAAGGACAGCTCTCGTCCTCTTTTGTGTGCTACTATCATTATCCAATGGGAATGTGGCTGTTTAATTTAAAAACATGGTTCTGACACGTGAGATGTTATGCGGAGAATACTGAGAAAGGTGAAAGACGAAACACAATTACTTGCATTAAAAACACAGGTAATTTCAGCCCGTGAGTGCTCTGTGTTTTGTTTGAAAAGCATATATATATTCAGTACTTACTTAGATAAGTATGTGTTTTGGCATCCTTGTGAGATCGATACTTTACCATAATCTCACTTTGAGCACTTGGGACTTTAGATAACGGTTGCGGATGCCTTATTGAGTTAGGCTTGTGAGCACATATCAAAAAGTACTTTACTACAAGCGATAGGATACTGATCTGCTAATTTAGATAAATCTCTGATGAATTATGTTATTATTATATCAATTGGACCTCTCTGTATAAGGAGTGTGTATTGACTGAAAAGGCTGCACATGTAATAAGGGAATGGTTTATATTTTTTTGCTTTCTGTGTGTTTATCTTTTTAAGAGTAGGTGTTGGTAAAAGCAGAATGTTCCTTTAAATAAATGTTTTGCACTGCACCTTGGGATGGCCCAGTCGAAGACTTTTGCCGAAACGCGTAGGCCAGTTTGTGTTTATCACCTCGCACTTTGCACTCGAATATCATAACATAAAACCCCCTTTTCTTAAAAGCAAACAACTTGTACCTGCTTGTACTGTCTCCTGGGTTTGCCAGTGTGAAAAGATTGTTGATAAGGGCAGGTTTCTCAGGAGACAAGACCATATCCCAAATACCCCTATCCACCCTAACAATACCCTTGCCACCCAAATAACATCACCCACCCTAAACCCTAAAGAGACACTTGCCTTCCAAATACACCTTCCTTTGTACCCAAATATCCCTGCACACCCTAAACCTCAACAATTCCCTTTGCCACCCAAATACCCCTACCCACCCTAAACCCTAAAAATACCTTTGACACATAATACCCTTCTCCATACAAAACCCTAAGATACCCTTGCCACCCATATACCCTCACCCACCTGTAATCCCTAAAAATACCCCTGCCACCCACATACCCTCACTCACCCTAAACCCTAAAAGTACCTATGCCACCCTAACACCATTAGCCACGCTAAACACTATAAATACCCTTGCCACCCAAATAATCATACCCACCCATAACCTTACAAATAACCTTGTCACCCAAATACCCTTACCCACCCCAAACCCTGAAAATACCCTTGTCACCCAAATAGTCATACCCACCATAAACCCTAAAAATATCCTTACCACCAAATACCCTCACTCACCCTAAACCCTAGAAATACTGTTGCCACCCAAATAACCTAACCCACCCTAAACCCTAAAAATACCCTTTCCACCCAAATACCCCTGCACACCATGAACTCTAAAAATACCCTAGCCACCCAAATACCCCTACCCACCCTCAACCCTAAAAATACCCTGGCCACCCAAATACCTTTACTCATCCTAAACCCTAAAAATAACATTGCCACCCAAATACCCTCACTCACCCTAAACCCTAAAAGTACCCTTGCTATCCTTACACCATTACCCCCATATACCCTTACCTACCCTAAAAATACCCTAGCCGCCCAATACCCTCACTCACCTCTAAACTCTAAAAACATCCTTGCCCCATATATATATATATATATATATATATATATATATATATATATATATATATATATATATATATATATATATAAACAATTACCTCTGAAATACTTATATTTTTGTTGTAAAGGCATATGTGGTAAAGGCACATGTGTGGTAAGAATTTGCATGGTAAAGGCATGCATGGTAAAAGCATATACCTTGTAATGGATGTGTGGTAAGGGAATTGCATGGTTTCCCAAACAGCGGCTGGGATTTGCTGGGGATGAGGCCTGCTACCCCATCCTGGAATGGCGTAAAGGACTAGCATACTATAACGATATATCTATCACCCACAGCTTTTTACTGTCCCATCAAATCTAGGCCTCCAGATATCCGAGCCCCATGTCAAACCTATCTGGCAACACATACCCTGACATTGGAGGGGGGAGTCTGAGACTCAAGAATGAGCACAGTCGTTCACTGGATGTAGGGAGGGCCGGGTGCAACTGGCATAATTTTCTCTTGTATAATCGCATCTCAATTATACGTAATTGTGTGAGAAGAGCAATCCAACATTTAGAGCTATTTTCTTAATGCAAAATGAACCCTAACGTCCAAAATGGTGCATTTTGCACTAAGAAAATAGCACTAAATGCTACAGGACATGAACAGAAGCTGCTTGCTCTTTCTTAGTTTGTTGTTCCCTCTCTCCTGTGGTAGGAATTTTGCCCCAACTTACTCAAGCTAGCGCAGGCCTCGAAAAACTACTCGCCCACTCGCTATGGCGACTCATATTTTCAGGTCCAGCTATTTTTCGGATGCACTTGCCACTTCTGGCAAGTTGACAAAGAACAGATGTTCAGTCAGCAAGTGAAAGAGCAATAAAGACACCTTTAAATCTTGTTCTTGTCACATTTACTCTGTGCTCAGAGAACAGAGGTCAAAGGTCAGTTTGCCTTAAAAATGTTTCCTTCTGACTGCAGAGTTCCAGGATTTTTTCCTAACACACAATATTTAAATAGCTAAATCAACTGTACAAACATTTCAAAATCAAATTATATTTCAGTAGTTGTGAAAGCCCATTGTTTGTACTTCTGTTTGATGAAAAACTTATTTTAATAGGATGAAAACAAATCAGAACTCTTTACTTGGTGATGTGAAAAGAATAAATGTTTTCTGAAACCTGATTTTCCCAGATTGGTAATTCATGATATACTTTTATCAGTAAAGCTGCAAGATAGTGGGATTTTTTGGGGGAGATTTCTTGGAAATTTTCTGTTTGTAAATGACAGTGGACAATCACATCATGCTTTAGTAATATATTTATTAAATGTGAGTGTTTAAGCGTAAACCTAAACACACTCCTACCCTGGTAGCAATGCTATTAGTAATTTAAGAGGCAAGTAATGTATCATGTGTCACCTGTTTGTGGGCTATATTACTTTTATACATTCTGCAAAAATGTAGTCTATTTTATCAAACAAAGACACTTTTGGTACAGCAGAAATGCTGAGCTCACATATTTGAAGGTATACTTGTATGTGAGAATGAAGAAAAAGGCATCTCTGTAAACTAAAATATTTGCCTAGTGTCACACAATTTCAGACCCATTTACGGGTTCAGTTACAGTTATAGTTGAGTAGATTATTCTGATGGTCTAGTAACATTTTAATGATTTTTCGAGGTCTCTAGTGTAATTGCATAATTTTGGTAATTTTGCATTACAAGAGTAATGCATCATTACAGAAATTACTCCAGTTAATCCAGCATAATTAAAATTTCTCTCAAGCCTAGTGCGTGCATTAACTATTGGACTCATGGGGACTTGTGTTTCCCCCTTTCTTTCGGCTACTTATAACCTAGGGCTGGGGGGAGCTTGTGGAATTAACACTATTTTCTAATCACAAAATATACCTTTGCATGGAAAATGGATGCAAGGATGCATTTCTGAACTAGGGGCCAGATGTATCATCACGGCCCTTTGTGATTCGGAAATAGTGATTTTTAAGAAATCACTATTTCCAACTCGCAAAGTGCCATGTATCACATTTGCGAATCGGTAATAGCGATTTCTTAAAAATCGCAAATGCTATTACCGAATCGCATATTGCGATACCGGCCCCATTCGCAGCTATGGGCCTGTTGGCCCATATCTGCGAATTTTTTTGCATTTCCAAAATTGCGATTTCTGAACCAGAAATCGCAATTTTGAAAATGCAAAACCCCAGAGTGCTGGCGGGCTAAGGCCCCCTCTGCTGCACCCCAAAATTGTTTTGGGGGACTTGTAAGGTGCACACATGCCAAAAGGGCATGTGTGCTTTACATGTACAATTTAAAAATGCATTTTTAAATTTTGCACATGGTTACCACCAAGTTCAACTTGGTGGTAATTAGCGATTCCTAAATGCCAAAATCGCATTTAGGAATTGCTTCATACATGTGCTAAGAAATCGCAAATAAGGAATCCTTATTTGCGATTTCTAATTTAGAGAGTCGCAATTTGCGACTCTCTAAACAGGGTCGCAATTTTAAGGAATCGCTATTTTAGCGATTCCTTAAAATTGTGTTCAGAATGTATTTCATACATTCTGAAATGGCATTTTGCATTCGCAAACGGGCATTCGCACCGTTTGCGAATGCAAAATGCTTTCATACATCCGGCCCTAAGAAATAGCACTTAATGCAGCAGAACACGAGTGGCCAAGTGTCACCGGCTGCTGAGGTGCGCTAACTATACTATTGTGGTAGTATTATTTCCACCAAACTATGCAAACAGGAGTGATCACATAATTATCGGTAATTCCACGTCAAAGAGTAAAGAATTACCAAAATTACTCCGATTATCCAGCAGCATAATTGAAATCCGCCCACACTTACTTATAACCTCTGAGCTCAGAATGAGCTAAAATGTGTGACGTGATCCGGGTCAGCCCTCTCAATACTACTGTATTCAATAGTCAAGGTGCTCCCTTTTCCTCCTTCACTCTGTAACAGCAGCAATGATTTTCTTGTACAATGTTGGCGAAAAAATAAATAAATAAAAAACATGCTCGCTAACACTTGCTCTCTATACCCCATATACAATCTTACATACACACACTCCCCAACATACTTACACCTCTTGGCATTTATGCATATCATCACTGTCATTCTGACTCCTTCATTTGTACTCACTGTTCTTCAGATTTAATGACATGTGTGCATACACTCAGGCGCAATTCAATTTTACATCTGCACTTACCTCAAGTACTCTTACATACAGTCTCTCAAACAACGAATTTTAAATTCAAACAAGTTCTTACTCATCCTCAAACATCCACTTACATATGTTCATTCACCCTCATGCTCTCTTACACAATTTCAGCCACCTGCACAATCTCTCACAGACCCTCACACACCCTCCACTCTTCCTATACACCCTCTCTCATCTTCGGATTCTCTACTACATATCCCACCAGCATCTCTTACACACCCTCACTCACCCACATATTCTGTTACAAGCGTCCCTCACTCTCGCCTCCATCTTTCCGTAGACAAGCTTCCCTACAGGCTCTCAGATGTTCCCTCACTCTTACAGATATTCATTTGCCATAAGCCTCCCTCAAACATGCTTACTCCTAAGCTCTCTTAAATATGATGACTCATCCTCTGGTTCTCTTACAGATTCTCACCCACACATAGCACCCTTGCACATGCTTATTGCCCTTTAGGCTGCACCTACTACAATACACATACTCATCTGTAGGCTCTCCAACACAAACACATTGCCATGCTGTCTTACACATCCTCAGTCATCCACAAGCTTCCTTCAAATACTCTTCCTGAGTCTGTCTTACATATACTTAGGGGGTCATTACAACATTGGCGGGCGGCAACCCACGCCCGCCAAGTTGTAACCGATGTGCGGCCGCCAATGCGGCCACACTCCCGCGGTGCCCATTATGACATCCAGAGTTTCTGCCCGCCGGCCCAGCGGGGATGTGGGCCGCAACATGGGAGCGGCTCCAAATGGAGCCGGCGGTGTTGCGGCCGCTTTTCACTGTCTGCAGAGCAGACAGTGAAAAGCCGCATGGGGCCCTGTCAGGGGTCCCCTGCACTGCCCATGCCAGTGCCCAGGGGCCCCGCGACTCCCCGTACCGCCATCCTTTTCCTGGCGGTTCAAACCGCCAGGAAAAGGCTGGCGGTAGGGGAACTCGTAATCCCCTGGGCAGCGCTGCTAGCAGCGCTGCCCTGGCGGATTACTACCGCCGGGGCCATTGTGGCGGGAAACCGCCGGCCCCGGTGGTGCGACCGCGGCGCTTACGCCGCAGTCGTAATGACGAGGGGACCACCGCCAGCCTGTTGGCGGTGCTTCTGTCATTTCAGCCCTGGCGGTCCTGTACCGCCAGGGTTGTAATGACCCTCATAGTCATTCCAGAATATTTTACTCATACTCATCCTTAGGCTCGCTCACACATACTTAACCATCCTGAGTCTATCTTGCACATGTACACTTTTGCTCACTCACATCCTCATCCTGAGTGTCTCCTCACATATACACTCATCATCGGGATCTTTTGCACATACTCACTCATCCTCAGGATGAAGCTTAGTAAATAGTGTTACGGATCATCAACCTGAGATTTCCTTGCAAGGTGTACCCAATTAAAAGGGATATGGTGGGTGGGGCCACTGCACAGTGAAAATGGACAAGGTAAGGGATATTAGTTTTCAGTTATTTAGAAAAGTAAGGCCAGTCAGTGTAAGACCTCAGTAAGATAGTCTGGACTATGTTGTCCACTCTAGTCCAGTTCCACCTAACAGTAATGTAGGGCAGGGAGACCCAGGATAGCATAAGCTCATACCTAAGATAAACAAACAAGTCTTAGAGTGGCCAGCGGGGCAGACCTTGGTTCGAAGAAGATCTGGGACAGCAGGCTAGGCGAAAGCTGCAAAATGGGAAAAATGCTGCAGAAATCCCAGCAGTGTGTAACAACACAAGGTCAGTAGTGTAGCCAGTGTGTCATGGGCCCTACAGCAAGGAAGAAAATGGGCCCCCGGGCTACAGTTTGAGTGACAAAATACAGCAAGAACCAGGGTTCAGTAGCCCCTGAGGCCTCTGAGTCCTGGTTCCACTGTACCTGCTGCACTATTCAAAGCTACACACCTACTCAAGGCACCTAGAACTCCAGGAAAGGAAAGGTTAAAACTGTCTGGACCATTAAACCCTTGTACACTGTGGTTGTTAGAAATGGGGTCTTTGGTTGACAGTCAGGTTACCCCCTGTTCAAGCAAGGACCCTCACTATAGTCAGGGTAAATGAGAATCACCCTCAGCTAACCCCTGCTTGCCCCCTTGGTAGCTTGGCAGAGCAGTAGGTTTAACTTCAGAGTGCTAGGTGTAATGTATATGTACCAACACACACAGTGACTTAATGAAAACACTACAAAATGACACAACACCAGTTTAGAAAAGTAGGAAATATTTATCTAAACAAAACAAGACCAAAACAACAAAAATCCACAATACACAAGTCAAGTTATCAATTAAAAAGCAAAAAGAGTATTTAAGTAGTTTTAAACACACACCAATACTGTTAGCGTGAAAAAGTACCTTGGGTGCGTCAAAAAAACCATCGCACGGGCGGGACCTTGTGTTGTTTCTCCTTTCGCTGGGTCGGGCGCGTCGTTTCTTCTCTGCGCAGGAGAGTGAGGCGTCGATACGGTCAGCACTCTGGGTCCTGGGAAGGCCTTGCATTGTTTTTACACACCCAGTGGTACTTGAGTCAGAAATCCAGCCGTACGATGATCCGAATACCACGCAGCGCTGGTTGCGATCTCCCAGCCTCCGTCAGCGATTCTGCTTGTCATTTCTCCTGCTCCGTGCGCCGATTCTTTGGTCGCGTTTCCGGCGAGCATCGATTTTCAGCTGCGGAGCCAGCAGAGTGTTGTTTCTTCAGCCACAGATCAAAGTTGCGTTGATCTTTTCCCCACACGACGCTCTGTGCGTGGATTTCCTTTTCTTTAGGCTGCTAGTTTCTCCTTTCAGGGTCCCAGGAACTGGATGGTCACCGCAGGGCAGAGTAGGAGGCTCTCCAGAGACTCCAGGTGCTGGCAGAGAGAAGCTTTTGCTGTCCCTGAGACTTCAAACAACAGGAGGCAAGCTCTAAATCAAGCCCTTGGAAATTTCTTCTCAAAATGGAACGCACACAAAGTCCAGTCTTTGCCCTCTTACTCTGGCAAAAGCAGCAACTGCAGGATAGCACTACAAAGCACAGTCACAAGCAGGGCGGCTCTTCTTCCTCAGCTCTTCTCCAGGCAGAGGTTCCTCCTTTTTCTAGAAGTGTTTCTAAAGTCTGTGGTTTTGGGAGCCCTTCTTATACCCAATTTCTCCTTTGAAGTAGGCCTACTTCAAAGTAAAGTCTCTTTTGAATGTGAAATCCTGCCTTGCCCAGGCCAGGCCCCAGACCAAGGGGCTGGAGACTGACTTGTGTGAGGGCAGGCACAGCCCTTTCAGGTGTGAGTGACCACAACCCCCCCTCCTTGCACAGATGGCTCGTCAGGATATGCAGGCTACACCACAGATCCCTTTGTGTCACTGTCTAGTGTGAGGTGCAACCAGCCCAACTGTCAAAATGACCCAGACAGGGAATCCACAAACAGGCAGAGTCCCGGAAATGGTATAAGCAAGAAAATGTTCATTTTCTAAGAGTAGCATTTTCAAACACCCAATCTTAAAATCAACTTTACTAAAAGATGTATTTTTTAAATTGTGAGCTCAGAGACCCCAAACTCCACATGTCCATCTGCCCCTAAGGGGAATCTACACTTTAATCAGATTTAAAGGTAGCCTCCATGTTAACCTATGAGAGGGACAGGCCTTGCAAAAGTGATAACCGAATTTAGCAATATTTCACTGTCAGGACATATAAAACACATTACTATATGTCCTACCTTAACCATACACTGCACCCTGCCCTTGGGGCTACCTAGGGCCTACCTTAGCGGTGTCCGACATGTAAGTAAAGGGAAGGCTTAGGCCTGGCAAGTGGGTGCACTTGCCAAGTCGAATTTACAGTTAAAACTGCACACACAGACACTGCAGTGGCAGGTCTGAGACATGATTACAGAGCTACTTATGTGGGTGGCACAACCAGTGCTGCAGGCCCACTAGTAGCATTTGATTTACAGGCCCTGGTACCTCTAGTGCACTTTACTAGGGACTTACTAGTGAACCCAATATGCCAATCATGGATAAGCCAATTACATACACATTTTGTACAGGAGCACGTGCGCTTTAGCACTGGTCAGCAGTGGTAAAGTGCCCAGAGTAACAACAATAGTAAAATCAGAGTCCAGCACACATCAACAACCTGGGGAACAGAGGCAAAACGTTAAGGGAGACCGCGCCAAGGATGAAAAGTCTAACAGTGGTGATCTACACGACTAGGAATACATGACCCCTCGTTCTATATAGAAACACTATCACAAATTTAAAGATTTGAAGATTATAGCCATTGATTTGTATGTTGAGGGATGTTGCAAATTGTTTTGTTCTATGGGGTATATGACTGCCCATTGTTCAGCTTAAAATGAACTACCTTTAATAATTATGTAGCTTTAATGCCATTCTAAGTGTTTTTGGATTTGGTAGGTTTAATCTTACTATTCACTATTGGATATGCATGTTGATGTTATGATATAATGTGTCATTATAATGTGAAACGATGTGCCACTGAGGAAACAAACAGTTAGACAATGGTATGGCTTTGATCTGCTTTGTGCATATGATAGTAACAGGAATTTTGTCTAACATGTACTGCTGTTGTAGGGTGATGTGTAGGTGTGGCTAGAGCTGATGGACTACGCATCTATGAAACATTGAGCCCCAGGTGTTATCTCCTCGCTCACTCGCGTGTGACAGGATACCACGATGCAATGACTTGAAAGGAGATAACACTAGAAAGGGTAAGTGGAACTAGGCTGAGGCAGGAAGATGATTAGGGAGGCAGAGTCCAAGTCAACACCTTACCACCACGCCATGTACAGCATATGATGAGGGCCTTCAGACAGATGAAAAAACAAAGGTGTAAGTGGGGGGCAAAGGTTACAAAAGCTGCAACCCCTAAGTTAACTTAATTAAACTTCAACCTCAATTACATGTAATGCTCTGGTGCAGGTACATTAACCATCCAGGCTGCTTTCAGAGGATTGCAATTGTGACCATTGGTCTGAACTTTATTTTTATACCAAAGTAGAGTAGAAAAATCATCACAATCCAGTGTTTGTCGCCTTTGAAATATAAACATAAAACAGCAACAATAAGATAAAATTATGTCAAGATATTTTAAAGGTGTCTAGATTATTCCTATTATTCAGGAAAATTGAAAATCAAAAAACGATTTGCATGTGATACCCCAAATGAGTAATGTGAATGTCTGCCTGTGAGTAAACTAGGCTAGCGGGTTCCACACATATAGCGATGACAGGTACATGAACTGTCTCTCTTTTTAAGAGCCAGGCAAGTAATCAGCCTGGCTTATCATGCGCTGCATGCAGTATTGCTTGATATGCTTTGTAATAAGGGCATTGCGGAGACCCAAGAAGGCAAGCATGGCAGTCACGCAACTCTTGCAACATAGGGCAAGCCTCTTTGGCTTCAAGACCTTATCGGTCCCTCTCCAGACCAGTTCCTGACTTAGTGTGCTTCGCTCACCAAAGAGCATAAGTATACAATGCCACCTGATTACAGTTTTCATCGCATACCATTCTACCAGCCGCGTGGAAGCTGAGCGCACATTTTCAGCAAAGTAAGTCATGAACCCATCATGCGTGGCAGTGTGAAACACTGGGTCCTCCAATGCTGTGGGCTGAAGATGCCAAGTGGAACCGTGTGAGTATACCCCTCCAGTTAAGTCATTACAGGAGAGGATTGTGATCAGACAGGGTCTTACACAAATACTCAGAATCTAACACTAGCAGTTGTGTAGTCGGTTGGTATAGGACAATGTCAAGGCAGACATGGAAAGATGAGGGAGCAGCATCAAATGGCCCAACCGGCCTGAGGCAACCCAACCAATATGATGCACATTAGGCTCGGCAATACATAATTCCCAACTTCCAAACCACAGGGCAGCAGAGCAACATCTAACTGCCCAAACAAGGAAAGAACAAATTTGCATATCAACAATACTTAACAGGGTGTAGCCTCACTGGCCAGCGGGCCATAAGGCTGTAGTAGGGGTGATAACTTATCCGAAAGTGAGAATGTGTTTTGTAAAGAATTTCCTGAGGTCTTTCGGGATTCCGAATAGTAGAGTGTAAATTTCATAAGAATCCACTTGATGTTTTGGGACACACTTTGACTAGTGAAGGGTTGAAACCTTAATTTTAGTTAGTACAGAGTAACAGGGGAATGCCAGTACCCCAAAACAAGCAAGAGATGCCTTCTTTCCTAGGACTAATGGAGTTTTATAGCAAATTTATTGTGAGGTTTTCAGATAAAACATTCATGCTAAGGAGTTTGTTGAAGAAGAATGTGGAGTTTAAGTGGAGCAATTGGTGCTTGGAAGAATTCTTGCATTTGAAAGAAGAATTGCAAGGTGTGCAAAATTGGAAGAGTTGTTGTCCTAAATCAGAAAATATTATAAGAACAGATACTAGATTGAAGGGTATAGGGGCGACTGTTATGCAGAATCAAAGTTGAGAGAAACATAATGGTTTGTTCACGTGCCCTGAGGCCAGTTGAATTAAGATGTTCAGTTATTGAAAGGGAGGTGCCAGCAATGTTTTGGGGAGGGAAGAAGTTGAAGAATGTTGCATGAGGCAAACATTTTACAGTAAGATGATAAGTCATTAAAGCAAGTGTTCAAGAAGAAAGGGATAGACAATATTTCTAGCATAATTGCTAAATGGGTTGTGGCGTTTAGAAAATATGATTTGCAGGTTGTACATGTACCAGGGAAGAGCAATGTGATTGCAGATTGCTTATCGAGGTTGGTGAATGCAGGTGATGTAGAGGATGAAGAGGATGTGGATGAGGATGAAAAGATTTGTGTGGTGAATGAATGAGTGGTAAAAAGGGAGAATGGAAGAAGGAAGTTGAAGGTGATAGGATTTTTCAGAAGGTGATGATGAGAATGAAAAAGTCCTGGGTGAAGGAGAAGCTATTGGATGATGAAGAAACGTCATATTGGAGCATTAGAGATGAATTGTCCATGGGCAAAGGTATTATGTTCAGAGGATCCAGAGTCCCTGAGGAAAAAGTTAATTTGCATGGCTCATGAGGGTCATCAAGGTATTTCTAGGACTAAGGAGAGGTTACGCTTGAACTACTGGTGGGCAGCAATTGACAAGGAGACAGAAAGAGAGGTTAGTGAATGTGTGGAGTGTTGTCTGAGCGACAAGGTGCATAAAACTAGAGAACTAACCATGAAGATTGGAGAGCTTAAAGAAAAAACATGGGATGAAATTGTTGTGTATATATCGGGACCCCTAAGTGGGGTAGTGCATGGAATATTCATAATTATGTTGGCGGATCTGTATTCCAAGTGGCTGGAGGTTAAAGTGGTTGATTATCTGTGTTTGTGAAAGGTTGGAGAATTTTTGTCTGAAGTGTTTGTAAGAGTGGGCCTACCAGGATCTGCATTGGTGGGGTGCAATTTGTGCCAAGGCAGATGGAATTGTTTTTTTAAAGAACAAGACAGTAGACCTAAAAGATCTGCTCTTTACCCTCCTGAAATGAATGGGACTGTTGAGAGAATGATTTGTGCCATTAAAGAGTCCATACAATTGGTGAGGGGGTCTGGAAAAGACTGAAAAAAGGAACTAATAATATGAGTTTAGATATACAGGTCAACACCTCATGGAACTACAGGTAAAACTCCCTTTGAGATGTTCAGAGGGAAAGCAGTTATTGTGTATTGTCCCCTTCTTGGATCCAAAAATGGAAAGGGATGGATAAGGGTGGTGAAGATGATGAATGGAAGGACAGAATGGATAAAACGTTGACAGAGAGGAAGACTAATGTTGGCAAGAGAAAAGCGGTTAAAGCAATCCAAGTTGAAGTGGGAAATGTAGTGAGGATTAAAGCTCCTATTACTCATGAAAAGTATTCCAAGTACAGCAAACAGATGACAGTTATTAAAGTATTTAGTAATGCAGAAAAGAGAGAAGATGGACGCATTTGGAATTTAAACAAAGTTGCTAAAGTTACTGTTGGGCTATTCGAGAAAGGAAATATGGAAGAGACAGTGTTTATGTGACAGAGAGGATGGGAAGGCAACCAGGAGAGCCCTAGAAGACGGAAAGATTTTATAATGTACAGTTAAATATTATTATTGCATAGCATTGTACATGTTTATGTATTATTTGATATTGGTATGAGGAAGATGTGTGGTATTCTGGTTACTAGGAATTGTATCATCTCTTGGTAACTAGGGATTGCTGTGATCAGTGGGTTCTATCTGTGTTGTAGGATGATGATTACAATGTTACTAAGGCATTTGGAGCCGGGACTTTGCTGAAGATGGAGCCATGGGTACAGCCTTTATATAGAAGCAAAATTACTCTACCAAGGACTTACTCTCCTGTGATTACTGGAGTACCATAAAAGGTTTCTCCTCACCTGGTTTTGTTTTTTGGGCCAAACTGCCCGATACCAGTATTGGAGGTGAACTTGCCAATACACCTTAGTGACATGCACAGTGGAAACATACTGAGCCTCCCCCAGTTACCCACTTAACTTGTCTATTAGAGGTACGTGGCAGTTTCCAAATTTTGAGAGATTATTCACAGCCCAAAAGTCAATACAGATCATATGGTTCCAGCCAGTTTTAGAACCAGTACAATGGAGGAACACCACTCACTAGTCAAGGGTTCAATGACCCGAGACTTAACGTCTTTTCCATTGTATCTTGTAAGGCCTTTCTTCTGACTTCAGGGATTCGGTAGGGGCACTGTTTTACCATCGTCCCTTCTTTCATATGAATGACATGAGTGGCCAATTGGGGTTTCCCTGAAAATCAAATAATAATGGGGTAAAGGGTAACAAGCATTGAAAGAGTGCTTCTTTTTGTTGGGATTTTAGAGTCTCATTCGCAGGGACTTTCCCAAGGGTACTCTCTGTAGGTTTCTGTGGCAGTGTGGTTTGAACTGTGACCAGAAGGGGTCCTAACCATTTTTTTAGCACATTTATATGATAGATTTGTTTGCAGCACCCTGCTGTCTGGAGTTTATATGTAACTTAACCAACCTTTTCAATGATTTTATAGGAACCCTGCCATTCTGACCTCTTCTTGTTATCAGTGGTGAGTAACAATACCAGAGCCCATTCCCTGACTTTTTCTTCTCTCCATTCTTTACCTTTATTGGTTTTTTTTGTGCTCTTTCCAGGTTGGTGTGAGCCAATTCCTTGAGCTTTCCCAATTGCGACTTTAATTGGATGGTATAGTTCAATAGGTGCCCTTCTTCTGGGTCGTCTTTTTCCCATGCCTCTTTAGTAATTTCCAATAAAGTGCGTAGCTAATGCCCAAAAACAACTCGAAGGGAGAACATCCCAAACTGCTTTGAGTTTGACTTATGATTATAAATAATGCTCAGGGAAGTAGCTGGTTCCAATTCTTCCATTCTCCAGTCAGTATTTCTTTAGGGTGAGTGTTAATGTCCCATTGTAGTGCTCCACCAACCCATAGGTATGAGGGTGGTACATGGATTTTCTTAAGTGACGGACGTCTAACTGCTTACAGATTTGGTTCATTATTCAGGACACAAAGGGAATACCTTGAACGGTCAACATTTTCTTAGAGAACCCTATTCTAGAAAAGATGTCATCTTTGTGGTGGTCTCCCGAAAAGTTACTGCTTCGGGATAATGGGTGGCATAATCCACCAGTACAGATACATATTTATGTCCTTTAGTTGAACGAAGAAGCGGTCCCACTAAATCAATCCTAACTCTTTCAAAGTGTTTCCCAATTATCGGCATTGTTTAAAGGGGACCCTTCAGAGGCTGATAGGGATTTTTCTGTTGACATACCTCACATTCTTCATAATACTTTCTGATTTGGGCTAGAATCCCTAGCCAGTAAAAGTGGGTTGATATGGCCTCTGTCATTTTTTCTGCCCCAAAATGTCCTGGTCTCTGGACTATTAGTTAAAGAGGGTCATTTTTTTTCACATTCAGTGCAACTCATTTTCTATCTTAAACAATGAATATACCTGAATTTGTTTTCCCTCTTCTTGTCTAGCCCTCTGCCAAGCATTTTGAAGGGGGGATCATTTAGTTATGCAACTCTGAAGTTAAGATCCAGGGCCCAGGGTTCCTCTACTAATAAGGCATTCTGGGGGCAGGGGTCCTCTTTGTTTTTCATTTCACCCCGGCTCCTTAGCTTTTCCTATTTTAATACCGGGTGATTTTTCTAAATCCTCTCAAGGAACAGGGGCTTCCCTTAACCATGCCTGTTCCCCTTGGAGGGTTTCTCAGTGCAGGGTGAAGAACTGTGGATTGTGGATACCAAGAATCACATCCATCTGAATATTTCTAAGAAGCCCTTCTCCAACCGCGGTTTTCTAGCCCTCTATACTACACACATTGATTTTAGCTATGCTATAGGTTTTTGTATCCCTGTGTACACACCTAATACAAACTTGCTTGTTAGAAACAATTTGTTGTGGTAAGACTAGGGCACCGTTGATCACTGAGTTTCGGCACTCTGAACCTAACAAAGTAGTCACCCACATCTGATTGACTTGTAAACTCACATAATAACTCGGTCCCATTTCCTGAGTGAAGTAAATGGAGCTGAGTGCATAATGGATTTCCATGGGTTCTTCCTCAGGCTACTTACTCCTACAAAATCATCCAATATGGCCCCACTCCCCACATTCATAATACTGGGATCCCAAGGAATGCCCCTGGCCTACTTTGTTGGTTCGGGCTTTCAAATAACCCAGGGTTATATTGACAGATCACTTGATAATCCTCCATGATGAAACCATCTGTGGCAGTCTTGGTTTCAGGTTATCTTCCTGTTTGGAACCCTCGGGAGAATAAAAACACAGGTAAGTACTTTATTATTAATTATGCATATGTGTTGCTGCTCCTTCTTGACCCTTGACTTTCTGTCTCTCTTGCTTCTCTTTTCAGGTTGCCTTCATTTACTCTTGACTTTCTCTCTCTTGCTTTTCTTGTTAGGTTGCCTCCACTTACTCTTTTACTTCTGCAGATTCTGAGACCGTATCTTTTCACTTATTATTTTTGGTTTGTGTAAATGTGGTCTCTTTTACCCGTATCATAGTGAAGAAAGAACCCTCTCACACCTTCCTTCCTGCCTGCGAGAAAAAATGTCTGCCACCCTCACAAAAATTAAAGGGAAAAAAAACAAAAAGATTTATTAAAACAGAAATAATTGTTATTTCCTGGGGTTTTTCTCTTGGCCTTGGACCTTTCTATGGGATTATACTCCTCCTGAACATGTGATCCTGATGCTATGAAGTTGCACAAGGAGATATTAAGCCCTGATCTAGTGTTGCCCACTCTTTGCCTCAGCCCCTGTCCTCCACCCTTTCACTTTAGTATGCACTTGAGCTAGCCATGCTCTCTGGAAGGATCGAGGACCACTCTGGTGAGTGTTTCCTCTAGGAGTCCCTTTCGCATCTGCTGGGGTAGATTTTTCTCCCCCGCTCGCTTCTCTGCCTAAATTTCCGTCTTTTCCTTCCTGTGGGTGTTTGGTGTCTCTTCTCTCCTTTCTGATTTCCACCTGATTCCTGACTCTCTTTCTTTCTCTCTTGTTCCTCCTCCATCATCTCGCTCTCTTCTCCTGGTCCTTCCTCTCTTTTTGTAGTTGTAGTTTTTTCCTCTTCCTGTAAAGAAAAAAGTAATTTTTTTGATTTACTCGTTTTTACTGTTACTTGTGTGGGTCCTTTGTCTCTTTTAATTATTTCTTGTTTTGCAGGACTAAGGACAGTGCGGGAGTTTAGGTAAATCACCTCCCTCAGTTCCTCTTGTCTACAAGGTCTCTCCTGTGACACTGACACATACTCATCTCACAAATTTGTACTCTGGATTTTTCACATATACTCCTCCCAGTCTCTTTTACACATACTGATTCAACCTGAGCCTCTCTTGCATATGCTCACTCATCCACAGGCTCTCTCATACATGTTTACTCAACTTCACACTCTCCGACACATGCTCATCCTGAGCCTCTCTTACACAATACACGTATACCCCCATCATAAACAAATTCTTCTTCAATGACTTCGATGCAGTTATGACATATCTGTGCTTTTGGGATGTGCACTCAAGTATCTAGAGTAACCTTATCAGGATGTATCACTCAAAGTAGTTGTTGTCAATATTTAAAATTGTTTTGTATACCTTTGCAAAGCAACACAGGTTTTACGCCAGCGATGAAGATGGAGGACTTCTTGCATTTGGTCTGAGGACTGCTGTAGGGTGTTACAGGATCTATTCTAAGAGGGCACAATTAAGAATTTCCTGCAGTGCAAAAAGTACTTTGGAGTGCAGGAGGCTGAGTGGATGTGGTGCTTCTATTTGCCTCACTAGGGGCCGGATGTAGGGAGCTAAAACATTGCGAGTCGGAAATTGCGAGTCGTTGCGACTCGCAATTTCCGACTCGCAAAATGGTATCCAACAAGAAAAAGCGACTTCATTTTGTGACTCGCAAATGAAGTCGCACTGCAGATTGCAAGTCCACTGTTTGCGAGGTCGCTTTTTGCAACCTCGCTAAAAACGGATACGCAAATTGCGAGTGGGTGTCGCAAATTGCGACTGTGCTGCAAATTGCATGCAGGTGCAGTATAACAGTTTGGAAAGCACTTCCTGGCTCTTGCTGATGACATCACAGCCAGGAAGGTAACATATACACCTGGGAGGAGGGAGGGCCACACCCTCTTCTAACTGCTGAGCAACCACCTGGAGGAACAGCAGCAAGGAATGGAAGACTCTGGCAGGAAGAGAAATCTGAAGTTTTCAGAAAAGGAACTTGAGGTGCTGACAGACGAATGCTGCCAGCACCGTGACCAGCTTTTCGGAAGGGCTGCCCTGAGTGTTCCAGACACGGAAAAAAGGAGGATCTGGAATGACATCCAGGAGAGGGTCAACCCCATAGGGGTGAGCCACAGGAGTATAGAGGAGATAAAAAAGAGATGGTATGACCTGCGCTCCAGGACCAAGGAGAGGGTGGCAGAGCGCCTCCGGGAGATGAGGGCACAGGAGGAGGCCCATCCACCATCCCACCACCCACACCCATGGAGGAACTTGTGGAACAGACCATTGAGCCTGAGGCAGTGGCTGGATTGGGAGTGCTGGACACGTTAGCGCCAGGGACATCAACAAGTGAGTACCATGAAACATGCATGTACACCCATATCTGCCATACCTCCACCCACCCAGTACACAGCAGCATGCACAACCAAACTAGCTCCATTCCAGACTTGCAACCACCAGAATGGTGCATTATGGGCAGTGTAGTTCAGTAATCAGCTGATAGGCAACAGTTTATTAGGAGGCATACAACAGATGTTAGATACTGACACTGTGTTCCCTATGTCCCACAGGTCTCCCACAAGACACCCCCACCAGCCAGTCCGTCCAGGGTGCAGAGAGCAGCCAACAGGCAGCACAGGAGTCTGAAGCAGCCACTACAGGGCCCAGCACCACACCACCACAGTCCCCTCCAGCTGCACCAATGGACATTGTGGAAATCAACACAGCACCTGGTCCCAGCCACAGTGTCATACAGCAGGACCCTGAAGCTCCACCGCGTCGCAGACGCAGGCTCCATGTCCCAGCAGTGTCCCAGGAGGATGTAAGCGACTCATCTATGTCCGCCGCGGAGGCAGCCCTCATATCTGGTCAGCGCCTGCAAACAAGGCAGATGAGAATAATATCAGGGGCAATGCAACGGATGGAGCGTAATTTCACCACAGGGCTGGCACAGGTGAACACACAGTTCACACGTCTGAACGAGAATGTCGGTGACCTTGCACTCTCCATCCGTTAACTCATAACAGAACTAGTGTCAGAGAGACAGAGTGCAAGGCGCCGTGAGCGGCAACTCGTACACAGGTTGGACCGCATGGCTGCATCCATCGTCCGCCTGGCAGTCAACACCACAGGGCTGTCACGCCGTACAGTTAGTTTGTAGGTGGACTTGGGCCACTTTGCAGGGGATGTGGCTCGGGGACTGGGTCGCATCAGCCACGCTGTGGACATGCTGTAGGCTAGACAGGTGGCTAGGGGCACGGCAGAGACACCTCAGGATAGTGAGGAGGGGTCCACCGGCAGCAGCGCATCTGCCACGGACACACGAGCCTTGGGGAGTGGCAGTGCACGTCAGGGGTCTGCTGAAACACCGAGCACTAGCCATGCTGGGCGTCCCAGACGGAGGTGTTGAGCCCATGCACTGCAGGACACACGAGGCACATGAAGTGAATGTATCCTCATTGCAGGTGGACATTTACAGCCCCTTCACAAAAGTTCAGTTCATCACTAATTAAGTTCACTTAATAAAAGTTCTTGTTTGTTCCACTTCACAACTGGGCTCTTTGTGTGTGACATTAGTGTGTGTGGTGACAGTTACCACATACCTTCAAAAGTATTGGTTTGTAATGTGGTCTCGTCTCTGTCTGTCGTGATTTGCAATACTTCTATTCCCATGATGGCGATGTGGTAACTCTTGCTCGTCATCCTCCGAACCTGGGTCTTCAGGGGTGAGATGTAGCCCACGTCAGGTGGCAATGTTGTGTAGTATAGCGCATGCGCCAACTATCTTGAATGCTGTTATTGGGGCATACTGGAGCGCACCTCCACTTCTGTGGAGGCATCGGAATCTTGCCTTTAACAGTCCAAAGGTCCTCTCTATGACATTTCTGGTCCTCCTATGTGCACTGTTATATCGCCTCTCATTCTCATTGCTGGGTGTTAGGTACGGGGTAAGTATCCATGGTCGTAGCGCATATGCACTGTCACCTGTTTGGCAAAAATGGACAATGTTAGCAGGGCATGGATGGTTTCTACTGTGACCTGTGTGTATGTTTTCAGGGTGTCTGCATCAATACCTAAGAGATTTCTGTCTCCAAACTCCCCACATTCTGGGTGTTGGTGTATACCACTGTGCCTGAATATGTAAGAGTCATGTGTACTCCCTGGAAATTTGGCTACCATGTCAGTGATGACATAATGGGCGTCACATACCACCTGGATGTTCAGTGAGTGGGTACACTTCTGGTTGCGGAACAGATATTCCAGATTTGCAGGAGGGCATATTTGTATATGTGTCCCGTCTACACACCCTATTACATGGGGGAAGTTAGCAATCCTGTAGAATTCCAATTTGGTGCTGTTGATTTCTGTCTCATTCCTGGGTAGGTATATGTATCTGGACATGTGTGTGAGTATGGCATCTAAGAAACATCTGAAGAACCGTGAGAGTGCACTTTGGGATACCCCACCTGCCACAGCAATGACCCCCTGATAGCTACCCGAGGCCAAGAGGTGCAGTGAGCATGGCACTTGCACATGTGTGGGGATGGCGCTGCCGCGCACAGTCTGGCGTTGCAGCTGCGGATTGAGTAGATCTATTAATTCTAATATTGCTGCACTGCTGAGTCTGTATTTATTATATATCTCCTCCTCTGTTTGTTGGAAAAGTGTCTGCCTGGTTCTGTATATCCTCTCCTGTCTCTGGCTCCTCCTCCTCCTCTGCTGTGCGGCGTGGACTTTCCTCCTTCTTGCTATCACATATATCTCCACCATCTTGAGTAACCCAGATGCCTTCTGGGTCTCCTTTTATACTTTGGTTCTGGTTACCACCTGCTCTGAGTTAGTGGTAAATTGGGTGTGCAAAATGGGCTTTCTGCGACTAGTTGCAATTTGCGAGTGGCTTTTTGATATGGTTTGCGACTCGCAAAGTGCGTCTCCCTATTTGCGAGTCGCACAATGGGGTCGCAGAATTTGCGAGTCGGTAATGGCTCGTGTAGCAATTTGCGATTCGGAAATGGGGTTTTTGCATCCCATTTCCGATTTTGCTGGGTCGCAAATTGCGATTCGGGCCATTTGCGACTCGCAAATTTTTGCTACATCTGGCCCTAGGTTCTTTCCCCCACTAATAAGTTGGCAGCCAATCGCATGTTGACAAAGTTGGAAAAATCATTTACCACCTATGCTGGCCTCAACAATCCAATCTACAAAAATCTATGGCCTCCTGAAGGAGGATTCAGAGGACCCAGAGTGATCATACATGAAGCGTTAGTCCCAACACTTGAACAGCCCAATCCCGCTGAAACAATGGAAAAAACTCTGCAGAGAGATACTATCCTTGTGTGAAAGTATACAACATGGGGAACCCCAATCCAAAATAATGATGCTGTAGCACACCATACCAAGACATTTAAAGCACTTGTTCAGACTGACACGCTGTGGTGGAAAGAGTGTGGCCAAGAGTGGGATGTGATCCAAGTGGGGTGGACGGGCCCCGGGGTAACTCTTTTCAGGAAGGAAGTGCTCAGCCATATCAGGGGAGTGATGGGCTAACCATTGTGACCAAACCTGATAACCACAATCCTAGTCTTCCCTCCTGTAGGCTACAACCACATGTAGAAGGAGGATTTGAGAATAATCTTTAATATGCTTCTTGCAGCGAAACAGCTAGTAGCTCAGAAATGGAAATCACCCAAGATACCCAAAATACATGATTGGGCAAGCAAGCTGTAGACTTTGATGGCTACAGAAAAACATACTTGATGACTCTATTAAATGGCCATAAATTTGATAATCAATAACAGATCCTGGTTGATTACCTGGAAGAAGTAAGACCGGGTTTAGGATGCCCTAGATTGTAACGCTCAATCTGACTTGAAGGTGGGGCGCTAATGTATGCCAAATGAACGGTGACTGCTCATTAATAACATAGCAGTGAGGTGTAAGATAATGAATCTACACCTTAAGATTACTGTGAAATTGGTGGCTGTGGGTAATGAGTAGACTTGATGGTGGGGGAGGACAGAGGGTTGGGGGGAGTTGAGGGTATTCATTCAAAAATAAAAAATTGAATATCTTGTTGCTCATGCTTAGTCCGACCAAAGCTTTTGACTATATGTTCTGTTTTGATTAATGGACTTTATTCTGATTGTTATCCTTTGAGATATTTGAATAAAATATCCGTGAACAAATTTGTTTTTGTTATTGTTCCCCATCTACCTCAAATTTATTCAGAAAGTGTGAAAATAACAGTGAAGTAAATGTAATGCTCTACATTACTTCATGGTGTTTGTCTATAAAACTTACATTCACTAAATTTAGATCAGAGTAAGCTTCTCACCTTTGTAGCTTAAGCCCTATAGTATACAGCTTTTGTCTTTTTCTGGCTTATAAATTATCACATAGTAAAAATGTGCAGAGGGAAGAAAGTCCATTTGGCCCTATCGGTATTCCTCAACTTGCCAAATTGTAAGAACTGTCCTACGCCGACCACAAACATTTCTAATACCTACTTGAAGATGATGAATATCTTGGTATGATACATTTCACCTAGTGCAAGGCACCTTCCCTTGGGCCACTGGACATTGACATAAACTGATATATCCTCCAACACTGCTGTAGCCTCCAGGTCTGAAGAGAACTGGCAAATATGGGTCACTTGATATTTCTCTTAACTTCCATCTCCCATGCAGGCAACACCAGGTGCACAATCTGAGGGATCTCAGCTTGCCCCCCACCGCCATGGGCAGATTTGACTCTCCTAAAGTTCCTACGAGGAGCATCTTCTCCCATTTCACCTCGCTGGAGCATCATTGCGCAGCATGTTGGAGTCTTGCTGCTACGCAGCGTTACTCTAGATCAGGCAATTTCAGATATCTCTCGTCTCTGTTTCTCTTAACAGTTTCCTGCCAAGCCATACTCCTTTTGTCTCTTCATACAACTGAGTCCAAGTTCCTTGATGGTTGACATTGCAATTTAATACATAGAATTTTTAAACTATATCTAGGCATCGAAGAAGGAGAACCGTGTTTGCAATTACATATCTACCCTTGATAGAAACAAGGTGCAAATTTCAGAATATTGTACAAATACTGTTTCTCCGCCATAGGTTCACCTTATTCCTAGCTGTCCAAACTTGTCTGGCTCCCAATATGGGCCTGTCTCTTGGAGATCCTTCTGAGTTCTATCCATTGTGACCACAATTAGAAACAAAACTGTTTTTTAAACTTTCCAATAGGCTAGATATTCTGCAAAAATCAATAGGTTCACGCTGCTGCATAGGAATGGGGACCCACGGATATCTCTGATACAGCAAGGCTTTGTCAGCAAACTTAAAAACTGAAAGCATTGTCTTGCCTATCTAGATCCACATCTTTGTGGTGGGGTATATGCATAGTAATTTATCCCCGCTTTGGGATGATAGGACCAGTTTCCGAAATAAGTAACTAATCGTAGATTTCCAAACAGCCATCATGTCCTCACACTCAAGATTGTCAGATGCTTTTTTGATATCAAGCACCACTACTGTGCCTTTGGTCTCTAGGTCTTCAATAGACTGACACATGAATGAACTGTCTTATGTTCATATAGGTAATGCATGGCAATGCATCCAAAGATGAAGCCACAATGGTCTTCAAGTTCAGGGAGGCCAACATACAAAGTAATTGTTGGACTTGGCACTCTATGTAGTGTCACCACTAAACTTTTTTCCTTCATGCCTCCCGTTTTTTACCTCAGACATCTGCGCACTTTACCTCTCCTAAACAGTACTGAAGTGTTCTCTCCCTAAAACATGTTAAAATTGGTAAAGCTGGCTTCCACCTAATTGGCACGTTTAGGGACATATTTAAGAGGCCCTAGCTCCACTGGAGGGTCGCTTTTCTTGACGCTCCGGTGACAGAATGCCCTGCGCCATATTTACAAGGTGGCGTTAAGACACTTTTTGTGGCTTAAAGCCACCTTGTAAATATGGGCCCTTTACATGCAGCCCCTTCCTTTGCATGGAAGGGGCGTTCAATGGGTGTTGCTGTGGACATGCCACAGCAACAGCCATTGCATTCTGACACTGCCTCAGATTTACGAGTTTTCGTAAACCTCAGGCAGCGCCAAAATCTAACACGGCAAAGCACAACGTTCTGCAGCACGCTGGGAAAGAACAAAATGCCAGAAATTATTGTTTATGTGCAGGAAGGTGTCCCTTCCTGCACATAAATAATCATTTCAAGATAACGCTTTGGCACTTCTGTGTGTGCTGCATTCTGCAGCACACACAGAAGTGCCAAATCGCCATTAGTGATTGTTTATGTGCACATAAATAATCAAACCCTTCAATGAAGACATCCTTGTATGATGGTACAAGGATGCCTGCATTGGCGCAACGCAGCTCAATTTAGCACCAGCCCAGGGGGAAACGCAGGGGTGCCCCGTATTCTAGTAAATACAGCACATCCCTGCATTTCTAAAGTGATGCAGTGCGGCGCTGCCAATTTTGGCACAGCACCTTGCTGTTCCACTTTTTAGTAAATTTGGCCCTTCATTTATTTGTAAGTCACTAGTAAAATGGAAAAGTGGCATTTTCTTGTCATAATTATTTGGTGCCTGCAGCCTGTGTTTTGTGTCACAATACTGGGTGCAGTTGGAAGCTGGCTTTTGTGTTTTGTTCTCAGACAGTGCAAATAAGGGGTATTAGGTATTGGCAGGATGGACCATCCTACCAGGATGGGTGAGATGGAGCTGTTCCCTGTGCCACTTACATTTTAAAGTGTCTGTCTCAGCACATTCACAAAAAACATGACACCAGGCTTTTGTCACCCCAGACATTATGGGCCTGGGCAGGGGTGGAGAGACAATTCCGGAACAATATATGGGGGGAAGTTTAGACATTTCTCCCACTTCAAGGCTCCACCAGGTATAAATACTGTACCCTCAGACTAACTCTTTAGTACACTCCTGGACACGTGGAAGATGCCAGGCGGACTGCCTTCTACTTCAGAGGACTGCCCTTCTGCTTGAGGCCTGCCTTCTTTTTCAATGGACTGCCTTAGTGCTTGTAGGAGAGAGGACCCTCTCCTTGAAACCAGGACTGTCAAAATGACCCCCAGGGTCAGTTGGTTGATCTGGTATGAGCTACAGTGACATAACAAGTGCCACAGGTTTTCCAGCAGCTGCCCAGCTGACCTCATGAAACTGGACCTACCGGAGCCCTGCTGGCCTCTGCTCAAGTGAGTTCCTGATCAACAAGCGGTGCTTCCACAGGTCCTGGACCCTAGTTGGCATCAGAGAGAGCTCCTCTTGGCCTCACTGAAGGCTTCAATAAATCCGGCACAAAGCGACGTGAAGCCCAGCATAGCCTCAATATACAGCTGAGGTTTCATCAGAATCGATGCTGAGAAATGCAAACCTTGGCTCAGCCTTACCACAGAGGTGCCATCTTTAGCAGTACCGATGCCGAATGACACAAAGCCACGCAAAGCTGCACCACACAGCCTCCTTGTAAATGTTGATATGCATAAAAACATTGTCAATGTATACCATGATATGTGCCAGCATAGCAACGAACTTACTTTGCTATTGTCCATGCCACCTGACATAACCTCCTGGTCAACCCTGAGTCAGAAGTATGTGGTCAAACAGGCCCTGTAACCCAGGCCTGCAGCAGCTGATTGACAGATCACAGGTCGGGTGACGGAGGCCATAGACAAACATCCAAAACAGGAAAGGCCCAGATCAATTCCCCAGATAGGCAGCAGCGCCACAAAGGTCCTAGGATATTGGCCCCCAATGAAACACATTTGGCCTGAGTATGCGTTCCCAAAACACCATGAAGTTAGATCCCACATGAAGTTAGATCCCACACAGCCAATCAGAACACAATACACACTATACGCGATGATCACATGCTCCCTATCCAGACATCAGGACATGTTAGCAACTGGCCCACACTATGTCCACACAAGGCTGACACCCATCTACACATTTTAACTGATGGTCAAATGTATGGCCTTGTGACTAGACCCGGATTCCTTTTTTCAAATAATGCATTCAATAGTTTTATTGCACCTCAAGACAATGTATAAAAAGACTCAAAACTCTGTAAATCTGATAGACAGTCATCAGACCCTGACTCTGTACTGTGCTCTCCTGGCCGTTGCGTTTAATTAAACAGACTGTTCCTGCTTTGCCAAATGCCTCTTGTCTTTCATTTACTTAAGGTAAATCACATTTGTGCTACATAACCGATGCTGGATGATGCAAAGTTGCGCAATTGAATACCATGCAGACCTCGCACCAAGGACACGAGCTACAATTCTGAGCCGGACAATCTTGGCCCTGTGCCCGGTCTACAATCTAACATGGTCATCCTGAACTTGTGATTATGTCCTGGTTCAGCGCAACCTGAAACAGGTTTTCTTTGTGAATTTGCCTGTGTGCAAAATGAACATTTTTCCTGATCCGCACTAAGGGCCAGATGTAGGTATATCTGATTTTGCGACTCGGAAATTGCAAAATCATAAGTAACAAGGCATTTACATTTATTGATCTCTGCTTTTGTTCCTTAACCATTTCCATTGAAACCTTTTTGAATAGGTGAAATCCTCATTGGACCATGTTCATATCAATAAAAATTCTCTCAGTCGGCTGAGCAAATATATAGCCTCCTCTTAGATGCATAATCTGCATGAATCTTTTTCTGTTGCAGAGGACTGCCCCAACCAGAAGCAGGAAATAATGCCAGTTAACACGCTCTATCTTAGCTCAGGGAAAATTTGCAACTAATTTTGTATAAAACCAGAGAGCTGCATGATTATTTGCCTACAGTGCTTGGTAACAGACTGACAGACTCTATGTCATCTCAGATTAAGGCTGCCTTTTCTGGTGGGCTCATCAGTGGAAACAGGGACTAGCAGTCACTGAAAGCAACATTAAACAAGGAAAACAGGCTTTCAACCTATGGGAAATATCATGCCTTTTATAAGTGTGTCTTACTAGAAGAGCATCCTTTGTAGGCAAAGGTGAGAGCAAAGCCACAAGGACATGGACTAATAGTCCCAAAATGAGGTGAAGAGGTACAGAAGTTGAGATTAGAACCCAAGGTTTCTGGATCCACAGCCAGTAATTTGGGGAGTAGCCCACACCTCTGTGTCCACTCTGCAACTGAGAAAGAATATTCCAATGGAAATACGCCAAATGTTCTGATGTCCTCAGGAGAGGGTGTACCCCCTTCCACAGTGCCAGTCAGAATGGTGATTATACTTAACCATACTCCAAATCTGGTGCCTCGTTGCACGCTGGTCTTTGGCAGATATGATATGCAGCACTCTGGTATAAATGGTCTACCATTTGCAATTGAAGCTAGGTTGGTGCTGTATAAGTACCGCCACTGTATTGTCATTATTTGTTGGAATCCTTTGGCCTGTTGCATCTTTATAGAGTCTGCAGACCTGACCACTGGTGGTATGACTCATGGGATTGTAAAATTGGCATTCGCTCCCCATAGAATTTATGGTCTACCCTGAAAAGTTCATGTTTAATTATTGAACCAAAGATTGCCTATTCATGTTCATGACATCTTGGTTATGATCAGCCTCTATACTAGACTTCACTGACAAAGGTACATTCTGGGTAGAACTTGCTGGATGAATTTAACTACATTAGGAAAAACCTGACCAGTGGATTTTGATGGTTCATGGTCAAGGCTGAATATCAAAACTGGAGCATTGGGTGAAATGTGTCGTTTTTTTCTGGTTGTGCCTTCCACTAGTCTTTTGTCAGCATAACTTTCATAAAAAAATAACTTGATGTGTTTTTTGATGTTTTTTTTCAGGGATTTCCTTAGAGGATATCATTGTCTCTCAGCCAAGTAATATAAGTGTGAGAGCCGGTGAAGCAACAAATTTACAGTGCTCCTTCAATAGCAGTGAGAATACCACCATCGGTGGCTACAAATGGGTTTTCATCAATCCCTCCTCCACTTCTGTGACCGAGGTGACCAACAACAGTGAAAAGTTCATAAGAAGAATCTTCATGCTGAATCACACCATCTTCACCACGCAGCAGAAGGCCGACATAGAAATTCATGACGTGCAACCCAGTGACACAGGAACATACATCTGCGAGGTGGAGCTCTTCGCAAATAACACCAAAGGGCGTGGAAATGGGACGTGGCTGAAGGTACTAGAGGGTAAGAGGCCCACTACAAGACGGCACCTGCTGACTTAATATAATTGCCAATTTGGCACACCCCTATTACTTTTCCTAACTGCAGAACCTGCAGAATGCTGGAACTTCCATTGGCATAGCATTCACCATACTCCAAGTTGTTATCCATTGAAATACATGGGATTCGGTAATCCCTGTATAAAGGCTCATCTCTAATTTTTTTATAATCACAATTTTTAATGTACCCAATGGCCGATTCTAAAGAAAAACGACAGCACTCAACTGTAATACATTATTACAGTTCAGTTCTGAAGTCACAATGCCTGTTGCCAGCAACCAAGATGAATGACAGGTCAGGACACCAGCTATTTAAAGCAACAAAAATAAAATTCTGCTTTTCTTTCTTCTCCTCTATTTTTCAAGCATACAGTGACAAGCAGAAATAGCAACTTTTTTTTGCACTCTTTAGATAATTATAGAATAGTTAGAATCTTTCTGCATTTTTCTACACTTTCCGAGCTACTGTGCCGTTTTTTTTAACTCACTTCTATTGAACTGTTTCTAATATTGTTTTGCAACAAATTTCTAACAGGTTTTTGATTTGTTTAATTTTGCACCAGATGTTCTATTTTTATTTATCATATTTGCAAACATGCTCTTACAAACGAAAAAGCCACACATTAAGGTTTTAATTGGCTTTTGGGAAGGTGATAGTGTGACCATGTATTATGTCAGATAAAGTACCCCTTGCCTTGTTCCTCCATTTGGTTAAAGAACTCCTTGGTGACTTGAAATATCCTTATAATGTATGTCAGGGCGTATCTAATTCCTTATATAATCGCATGGGCTGCATTCATTTATAGTGTTATTCCATTGCATACTGCATAATGTTTTTCAACATTTGAGAAGCCTTGCAAATGTTTTAAAGAGTTCCAAATTTGTAATAACGGAATATCATATGCAGAAATATTGAGTCCTAAGTATCATTTATGAAAAAATCGTCTCATTGGATGTAATAATAACTTCAATAGAGCAATATTTTTGTAAACGATGCTTAGGACACAATAGTGATGTCAGACAATATTCTGACAACAATATTCTGTTGCAGAATTGTTGTTTTTTTTAAAGATGTTTTTTATTGAGTCAAATACGAGAACATTAACTTAACATTGCCAGGACAGAGATATGCAGTTGTGAATATATATGCATAAGGAATATTGTACTTGTAAATGCATATTTAAACATGTACATGAATTAGGCATATACAGCAATATAGTATCAAAGACTCCAAGTTTGAATAAAGAAAGAAGAAAGAGAGAGGGAGAAGAGCTTTAGGGATAGAAAAGGGAATCAAGTGATAGCCATGTGGAGAGAGAGGTAATAGGCATTAGTTACAGTGAATGTAAGATGAAATAAGTATATATAAGAAGAAAAACAGGAACTATATTGACATTTTTTAAAAAGGAGGAGAAAAATCAATTTCCTTCGCAGTGCGTGTGAGATAGTTACTTAATGGCAACCATAGCTGATGACGTTTGAAGAAAGTTCCTGTTGAATCAAGCTTGTAGCTGTCAAGTCTATGATGATAATATACAGAATTCCACCTCTGTCTGAGAGTAATGTTCTTCGAAGATTTCCAGTTAGAAGTAATAATAGAGATTGCAATAGAAAGCAAAAGGTCCACAAATTTTCCAAGAGGCCTGAATGAACTCCAAATATCGTGTACGCCTCCCAAAAACAGTAATTCATATGACATTGGCAAGGAGATCTGAGCTATTGCTGAAATGCGAGACCATATTGAGGACCAAAAAGTGGATAGGGATGGACAGGAAAAAAACATGTGAAAGTCAGTACCCTGTTGAGTGTGGCAGCGCCAACAATTGTCATTTTGTGCAAGTTTGAATTTGTAAAGGCGTACAGGAGTGTAAAAAAGTCTATTATAAACAAACTATAGGGTCTGTGTGAGGCTTGCAGTGCATGCAGTGGAATGTATCTTATACCATATTCTATCCCATAAAGAAGTTGGCCAAACAACACCAAGATCTGATTCCCACAATGTCTCAATAGGTGATTTGAGTCTAAGTGAAACAGACGTTCTTAAAAGTTTATAAATTCCAGCTGCCCTAGGATAGTTAGAAGTTACAATCGGGTGTGGAGATGATGCAAGAGAAGAATGATTATGATGTATAAGTTTATTGAGGGCCTCTTGGACTAGAGTAGAAAGAATGATATATTGGGATTTCATGCGAATAGGGAGATTATAAATTGCTGAGAGAGTAGTAAAAGGGATGATAGAGTCTTTATGATATAATTGGGAAATGAGAAGAATACCTTTAGTTATCCAAGTCTTCCAACACAAGGTTTTACCTTGTTTTCTAAGCGAACTATTGTGTCAAATAGGACTGTTAAAGAATTGATTAATGGGGGTAAGATGCGAAATAAAAAAAGGTTTCAGTAAGTTGACTGAATGGGAGATAGTGCTGGGCAACCAGAATTTTGGGGGGTTAGACATAAATATAATGTGTTTATGGGAAAAGGGAGAAATAAATGTTTCTTCCAAGGGGAACCATAGCTTTTTAGGGGCATCATTGAGTGTAAATAAATAGGGATGTATTTGCTTAATGCCAAAAGATTTGTGATAAGTTATAAAGTCAGGGAAATTAACTCCACCTTGTACTTTAGGAAGTTTTAATTTCGAGAGAGAGATTCGGGATTGTTTACCGTTCCACAGGAACTTGGATAGAATTTTATCAATTGAACTAAAAAACAGTTTAGGTATCTTAATAGGAAGTATCATAAGGAAGAAGTTAATGATAGGGAGAAGCATCATCTTAATAATGTCCAAGCGGCCCCACCACATGAGATATAACGGAAACCATTTCTGTGTGAGATCTAGAAGCTTTGCAGATAGGATTTCTAAATTAGTCCTTAATGTATCATTGAGAGTAGTGCAGTACCATACCCCCAGGCATTTAATCTTAGAAGAATTCTAAGATAATCCTGCATCAAGGAATACAGAGCCAGTGCAATAAGCATTAAGAGGTAAGACCACTGTTTTGTCTATCTTAAGTTTATAGCCAGATACATCAGACTATAAGTTGAGCTCATGCAGGAATGCAGGAAGAGAAGTGTTAGGGTGAGACATGAACAAAAGAATATCATCAGCATATGCCATAAATTTGATGTGTGCCTTATTAATTTGAAACCCTGTAAATTGTTCAGACGTTTTTAATTGGTATAGTAAAGGTTCGAGAGCCAAAATAAGTAGTAAAGGAGATTTAAGAGGGAAAAAAGGAGATCGGATACCGTTTGTTATAACAGAGGAACATGGTGAGGAATAAAGAATGGATATAAAATGTCGGAATTTAGTACCTAGTCCATGCCATTCCAATGCTTTCAACAAGAAACCCCAGTAGACCCTATCAAAGGCCTTTTCTGCATCCAATGATAAACCTGCCAGAGGAATCTTAAGTTTAGATGCCTTGTTAATAATATTTAAAAAAGTACGGGAATTATCTGCTACATTTCTATTAGGGATAAAACCAGATTGATGAGAATCAATAAGGTCAGGTATATATGGGAGTAAACGGAGAGCTAAAACTTTGGCATAGAGTTTACAATCAGTATTAATTAAAGATATGGGTCTATAATTTTTACAGTCAGTCGCATCCCGATCTTTTTTGGGAATAAGACAAATCATGGCCTCCGTAAATGAGCCAGATACAGAACCTGACATTATAAAATGATTAAGTAATTGAAAGAGTTTGGGGAAAAGAGACTTAGCAAACTGAATAAAGAATTCTACTGTGAAGCCATCTGGGCCTGGAGCCTTACCCTTGGGGAGAGATTGTAAAGCTTTATATAGTTCGGTAAGTTGTAAGGGTTGGTCTAAAGATGAGAGGTCAATCTGCAATGGGTCCCTTGGTTTGAGATTAGAGAAATATTGGTTGAGAGATTCAACTGTTGGTATGTGTTCTGGAGTGTACAGGTCCTTATAGTAAGAAGCGAAACACGATGCTTATCTCTAAAGTGTTTAACACCATTGTTATCTGTGATAGATTTAATAGTTGTTTTTTCTTTTCTTTGTTTCAAATATCGAGCTAGAAGAGAACCAGCTTTATTGTTACCACCATAATATCTGACATTTATTTTCAGGAGGGTGCCCAATGCTTGTTCAGTGGTATATTGGTTAAACTCCATTTTAGCTGAGACTAGTGCTTCAAGATGTGATTTACTAGTTTTGTGAGTATAGTATTCATGTTCTAGGGACTTTATATTTTCAAGGATGGAAGTCGATTTTTGTTGAGCAGACTTTTTTTTTGAGTGAGCGTAACTTATGATGAAACCCCTAGAGGCTGCTTTGAATGCATCCCACACAAAATGAAATGATAGTTGATCACTATCGTTGATGTGAAAGTATTCTTCTTTAAACTTACTGTAGGAAGCGATAAAAGTAGCATCTGAAAGTAGAGAGTTATTAAACCTCCATGAAGATGTTTTAGAACCATCAAGAAAAAGATCAAGGTCAGTAATCACAGGTGCGTGATCTGAGATCAAAATAGCACCGATTTCAGAGTTGACCATATGTTGCAATAAACCTTTACTCAGAAAGATATAATCAAGCCTGGAATGAGAATGGTGGGTAGGAGAATAAAAAGAGTATTCCTAGAGGTCGGGATTGCATACTCTTCAGGAATCAGAGAGAGAATGGTGTAAAATAAAGTTTTAAAAAGCTTTGTGGGAGGCATGTGGAATGAAACGTGACGTGGAACGTCTGTCCAAAAATGGATCGAGAATTTGGTTGCAGTCACCACCTACTAGTAAATTGTTTGAGGACTATTCAGAGACAATATGTGAAAGATTCTTCCAAGAATTTGGATCTGGATGTGTGGGGCCGTATATAGTAAGGATAGTAAGAGAAATATTGTCAATTGTAAATGTAACAAGTACCCAGTGACCTTCTGTATCTTGATGCTGTGAAATTATGGTAGGTTTGAGAGATTTATGACAGAGTATAATTACCCCATTTTTGTTTGTGATGGAAGGGGAGTAGAAAATGTCCCCCACCCATTGTTTTTTAAGCTTAATTGCCTCAGAGTCGTTGAGGTGAGTCTCTTGCAACAAAGCAGTGTGGCATTTCAAACAAGCTAGGTGAGATAAGACACACTGACGCTTAATGCGGTGTTTAAGCCCCTTAACATTCAAAGTAACAGTTCTAAGTTGCATAACAAGAAGTATTAATAAACAACTGCTGTAACAATGAAAATACTAGGCATATCAATTTTGCACAAGCAAAGAAATGAGGAAGAAACAAGATAGTAAAGAAAAAGAAAAGGAGGAAGATGACCTCCAGAAGTTGTATATACATGGATGTGGCAGTACAGGGACTAAAGTCCACGAAAGCTAAAAAAACAAGATAGAAAGTGAATACCCCGAAAGGTAGAGTGACAGCGGAGAACCTGAAAAGACAGGCAAGAGTGGCTTCAGCACAAGAAAAGTGATATTAGATATTAAAACATATGAAGGCGAGTTTCATGGAAGAAAAAAAAAATCCATACAAACGAAAAATTTACCATTCAGGAGACCAAATAACGTAATAACTACAGTAAAGGACTGTGACATGAAAAACAATAAAAATCAAAGCTTAACAGTGGAACGTGTAGGAGAACAGTTTGGATGGTGAGAAAGGGATAGGATTGGGAAAGGAACATGAGGATTGCACAAAGAACACTATCTAAAATATATATATATATATATATATATAAGAAAATAAGAAGATGCAGAGATGGAAAACCATGGATATAAATATTAAACATAACCATTACTATTAAACTGTCCAGAAAAAAAAAAAAGGACATGAAAGACAAATTAAATGATATCTTCAAGTAATTGCAAATGCTCCTAGTTCCATTGCTTCTGTTTTGTGTTGGTTAATAAACGTTTGTAGGGCTGAAGGTTCCTCAAACGAGTAAGATTTGTCCTTGAATGTAATTTTGAAAAGGCATGGGTGAAGAAGACCATATCGAATATTCAAGGATTTGAGTTGTGGACGTAAGTCCAAAAACTGTTTGCGATGTGCAGCTGTAGCAGGAGAGAAGTCTTGTGTGAAAAATACTTTATGACCTGACCATAGCAAAGAGCCCATCTTTTTGGCTTCCGAGAGTATTTGCATCAAGTCAGTAAATTGGAGAAAGAGAATAATAATTCCTCTAGGATGTGCATGAGGGCCAGTGGAAGTCTGTGGACCTAAATGATGTACCCGTTGGATAGAGAGGGGAGAGGTAGGAGGCAAGCGAAGAATTGAAGGTATTGCTTTTTGAAGGAATGCAATCATGTTAGAGCCTTCAGAACCTTCTGGAATCCCAAAAAGGCGAATATTATTTCTCCTATTTCTGTTTTCTAAGCTTTCAGTAAGCCTTTTAAGTTGAGCTATGTCTTTAGAGATCTGAGGATTGACAGTGTTACAATCTTCAAGGCTACTGACTCTCTGTTCCAGAGTACAAATTTGTTGTTCGTGTTGGGACCATTGCTCCTCAATACGTTGCAAAGAGGCATTAGTGTCCATCATAAAGGGCTTTAGTGCATGCAATTCCTCCATGACATCATCTAGAGTAAGATGTGTAGGTGATTTTGAGGGAGAATCAAGGTCTTTTTTTGGGCGCTTGACGGAGGAGGTGTTAGATGTTTTTTTCGCAACTGCGCCAGCATCATGTGATGAAGAGGCGCCATCCTTTAAAAAGACTGCAGCACTATCCATTGTTAAAGTTGATGGTAGAGAAGATTTAGTTATATGTGTGCGCACCACTCAAAGAGGATTATTAGACTTGGAGAAAGATGATGACTGGCAACTCTGAGAATTATGTGGTCTCCCCATAAAAGCCAGCAGCAATTTGGTAATAGGAAGCCAGCAATGTGAGGTGTTGATGAAATTATATTACAACGAGAAGCTGCTGCCAGAAGTTTCCAACAACATAGCAAAATATAATAAAAAATATATCAATAGAAAATCCTAAATTATTCTCTCATAACAGGCATGACAGAATACCACAAGAGCAAAGCACTTTACTGCACATAGTCAAACAATTGGTGACTAGTTTTAAGGGAACCTTCTGAAAAGGAAAAAAATCCCCTCCATCAAAGGAAAGCATTTTCCATGTTATGAAGAGCAATTTGAAAGAGCTCCTTGACAAGAGCTGCCAGTGAATACTGAAAGTTGAAAACCTCAGCTAAATGTGTTTGAAGAGAGAGGTCAAAAGTTCAGCTGGCTGTCAGAAGGTAATAAATATTCCATTGCAGAGGAAACTAGATTTGTAGAATCACATCCAGGCAAGCAGTTAAAAGTCAAATAGAAACATTTCTGTGAAAGTTTAGGTTTTTGCAGAGGCTTATGGAGCAGATAAATAATTACCTGAGGCCCTCACATGAAGTCTCTGAAATGACTTCAAAACTCGATGTCTCTGTAAGATAAAGGCATATTTATGCAGCCGCAGTGCTCCAGTGCTCAAAAATGCTGAAGAAATTAATAATTTTGATGTGAAAACATCTCCTTCTTTCCAGGAAGTGCTGAAGCCTCACAGAGCTCTAAAGAGCAGCGGCCATCTTGCGTGACCTCCAGCCACGCCCCCTGCAGAATTTTTTTTAATCTAAATCTTTTTTGCACAAAAGTTCCCATGCTGGTGAAATGTTGTAGGGTTTTGCTGCTGAAATCTGTGCAACCCGCCAAAATACAGTGACATATGCACCCCCATTTAAACTTCTGTTAATCCACCCCCCAGGCATAAGAGCACACCACAAAATGTGATCATTCGCCTTTTAAGCATTCCACTGGTTTGGGATAATGTTGAGCTTATCCACACACCCTTAAATGTGTTTTCTACTTGTATATTTGTTTTTTCCAGCTTTAAAACCAGGAAACACTTGTCCCATGCTTACCCTTAGATGGGGAAGTGCAGTCATCTCTGCACTAAACCTTCCAGGAGTCACTATTCTACTGCACTGTTTTATGCCTTCCTTAGGAGCCCGCTTGTAAGCGTAATTTTTTAAAAATCTTGCTGCACAAAACGTACTTAATCCTCCGTGCATCTCTCTTGGCAAGCACCTTCTCAGATTCTACAACTGGCTTCTCATCTATTCATGTCCAAGTGGAGTTCAAACAATTTGCTTTGGCTACAAATTATTCTGTGACTTCCCTGATTTATCTGCCCCTTTGTAGTTGTTACAGCCCCTTCTCGTCTCTTTCATTTAGCTCTGCCCTTTTTCATGAATTACCACCGTTTAGGAAAGATTAAGCTGGACGAGGGTGTTTTTCCAATTCTGGAGCTCTTTCCTGTGATATAAAATCTACAAATTTCCTGCCTGTTTCGCCCATGAATAAAACCATATCTGTGCCAAGATCACAGTAAAGTTTTTTCAGGCTGGGAGTTCTACTAGTGCGTTGAAGCTGATGGTGGTGCTGGTTGCTTAATAAAATGTATAAAATATCATGTAACATAACAGCTCACATCAAATCTACTGCCTGTGTCCTCACAGACTTACAACCCTTACAGAAAGGTTTTCCTCCGCAAACATTCAAATCTTTATCCATAAATTTGCAAGGCTAGAAAGGCCGCAAAGTGTCTTTTTCTTTTTCGATTCCCAACTTTTTTTTTATTAGTGTCACTATAGTAAGAAAAACAAAACAATTAAAATATATACATATATATTTTAAACTCTTTTTATTAAAGTACTTAAATGCTCATTCTGCAGCACACACAGAAGTGCAAAATCATCATTAGTGATTGTTTATGTGCAGGAAGGGACACGATGGTGCAAGGATGCCTGCGTTGGCGCTGGGCAGCTCAATTTAGCACGAGCGCAGGGGGAAACGCAGGAGTGCGCCGTATTCTAGTAAATACGGCGCATCCCTGCATTTCTAAAGTGATGCAGCGCGGTGCTGCCAATTTTGGCTCAGCACCGCGTTGTGCGACTTTTTAGTAAATGTGGCCCTTAATTGATTTGTAAGTCACTAGTAAAGTAGAAAAGTGGCATTTTCTTGTCCTAACTATTTAGTGCCCGCATCCTCTTTCTTGGGTCACAATACTGGGTGCAGTTGGGAGCTCGCCTTTGTGCTTTGCTCTCAGACAGTGCGAATAAGGGGTACTATGTATTGGCAGGATGGACCATCCTGCCAGGATGGGTGAGGTGGAGCTGTTCCCTGCCTCACTTACATTTCAAAGTGTCTGTCTCAGTACACTCACAAAAAACATGACACCAGGCTTTTGTCACCCCAGACATTATGGGCCTGGTCAGGGGTAGAAAGAAAATTCTGGAACAATATATGGGGGGAAGTTTAGACATTTCTCCCACTTCAAAGCTCACACCGGGTATAAATGCTGTACCCTCAGACTAACTATTTAGTACACTCCTGGACTTGGGGAAGACGTCAGTAGGACTGCCTTGCACTTCAGAGGACCGCCTTCCTGCTTGAGGCATTCTTTGTTTCTCAGAAGACTGCCCTGCTGCTACCAGAGGACTGCCTTGTTGCTTGTAGGAGAGAAGACCATCTCCTTGAAACCAGGACTGTCAAAATGACCCCCAGGGTCAGTTGGTTGATCTCCTGGTATGAGCTACAGTGGCATAACAAGTGCCACAGGCCTCCCAGCAACTTCCCAGCTGACCTCCTGACACTGGACCTACCGGAGCCCTGCTGGCCTCTGCTCGAGTGAGTTCCTGATCAACACGTGGTGCTTCCACAGGCCCTGGACTGCTAGTTGGAATCAGAGAGAGGTCCTCCTGGCCTCACTGAAGGCTTCACCAAATCCGGCACAAAGCAACGCGAAACCCAGCATAGGCTCCACATACATCTGACGTTTCATCTGAATCGATGCTGAGAAATGCAAACTTTGGCTCAGCCTCACCACTGAGCTGCCAGCTTTATCAGTACCGATGCCGAACAGCCTCCTTGTAAATGTTGATATGCATAAAAACAATGTCAATGTATACCATGATAGCATGATGTGGCAGCATAACAACGAACTTACTTTGCTATTGTTGATTCCACCTGGCATAACCTCCTTGTCAAGCCTGAGCCAGAAGTATGTGGTCAGGTAGGCCCTGTGACCTAGGCCTGAAGCAACTGATTGACAGATCACAGGTGGGTTGATGTAGCCCATAGACAAACATGCAAAACAGGAAAGGCCCAGATGAATTCCCCAGATAGGCAGCAGCACCACAAAGGTCCTAAGAAGTTGGCCCCCAATGAAAACATTTGGCCAGAGGAGTATGTGTTCCCAAAGCACCATAAGTTAGATCCCACATGAGGTTAGGAATACACAGCCAATCAGAACACAATACACACTAAACACAGTGATCACATGCTCCCCGTTGCAGACATCTGGACATGTTACCTACTATCCCCACTATGTCCACACAAGGCTGATACCCACCTACACACTTTATCAGATGGCCGAATTTATGGCCTTGTGTAGGAAAATGCCACTATTGGCATGGTTACCCCCTAACGTTTTGCCTTTTGTTGATGCTAGTTATGATTGAAAGTGTGCTGGGACCCTGCTAACCAGGCCTCAGCACCAGTGTTCTTTCCCTAAACTGTACCTTTGTCTCCACAATTGGCACAGCCCTGGCTCACAGATAAGTCCCTTGTAAATGGGACCCTGTGGCAAGGGCCCTGTGGCAAGGGAACGTCTCTAAGTGCTACAGCATGTATTATGCCACCCCGGGGACCCCTAATTCAGCACATGCACACTGCCTCACAGCTTGTGTGTGCTGTTGGGCAAAAAAAGACTAAGTCGACATGGCACTCCCCGCATAGTGCCGTACCTGCCTGTAAGACAGGGTGCACTATACCAGAGGTGAGGGCATAGCCGCATGAGCACTATGTCCCTACAGTGTCTAAGCCAATTCTTATACATTGTAAGTGCAGGGTAGCCATAAAGAGTATATGGTCTGGGAGTTTGACAAACACAAACTCCTCAGTTCCATAATGGCTACACTGAATACTGCGAAGTTTGGTATCAAACTTCTCGGCACAATACAGCCATACTGATGCCAGTGTGGGATTTATTGAGAAATACACACAGAGGTCATCTTAGAGATGCCCCCTGTACACCAGCCCAACTAATAGTGCTAGGTTGACCAGTTTCTGCCAGCCTGCCTCATCCAGACGGGTTTCTGGCCACATGGGGTGAGTGCCTTTGTGCACTTTGTGACTAGGAATTAAGCCTGTACTGGGTGGAGGTGCTTCACACCTCCCCCTGCAGGAACTGTAACACCTGGTGGTAAGGCTCAAGCCTGGTGTTACAGTGCCCCAGGGCACTCCAGCTAGTGGAGACGACCGTCCCCCGGACACAGCCCCCACTTTTGGCGGCAAGTCCGAAGGAGATAATGAGAAAAACAAGGAGGAGTTACCCTCCAGCCAGGACAGCCCCTGAGGGGTCCTGAGCTGAGGTGACCCCTGCTTTAGGAAATCATCCACTTTGCTTTGGAGGATTTCCCCCAATAACATTAGGGATGTGCCACCTCCCCACAGGGAGGAGGCACAAGGAGGGTGTAGCTACCCTCAAGGACAGTAGCCATTGGCTACTGCCCTCCAGCCCTAAACACACCCCTAAATTGAGTATTTGGGGGCACCCTGAACCCAGGAAAACAGATTCCTGATGACCTGAAACAAGAAGAAGGACTGCTGATCTGAAAGCCCCACAGAGACGACTGGGACAACAACTAACTTGGCCCCAGCCCTACTGGCCTGTCTCCAGACTCAAAGAACCTGCAACAGTAATGCATCCAGTGGGACCAGCGACCTCTGCCGATTCAGAGGACTGCCCTGCAACCCAAAGGACCAAGAAACTCCAGAGGACAGTGGCTCTGTTCAACCAACAAAGAAACAACCAACTTTAAAGGGACTCCAGCCTCACTCCTGAAGCGTGAGTTCCCAACATTCTGCACCCGACGCTCCCGGCCGGGTCCAGAGAAACCAATGCTGCAGAGAGGACCCCCAGGCGACTCCAACAACGTGGACACCCTGAGAGGACCTCCCTGCGCCCCCACAGCGATGCCTGCGGAGAGAATCCACAGGCTCCCCCTGACCGCGACTGCCTGGTAACAAAGAACTCGACGCCTGGAAGAAGCACTGCACCCCCAGCCCCAGGCCCGAGAGAAACCAACTACCGGTGCAGGAGTGACCAGCAGGCGGCCCTCATCCTAGCCCAGTCGGTGGCTAGCCCGAGAAGCCCCCCTGTGCCCTGCCTGCATCGCCAGAGTGACCCCCGGGTCCCTCCATTGATTTCAACCTAAAACCTGACACCTACTTTGCACACTGCACCCGGCCGCCCCTGTGCTGCTGAGGATGTATTTTGTGTGCCTGCTTGTGACCCCCCCACCACCACAGTGCTCTACAAAAACCCCTGAGGGCACAGGTACTTACCTGCTAGCAGACTGGAAGCGGAGCAACCCTGGTCTGTATAGGCGCCTATGATAGTTGGGCCCTACTTTGACCTCTGCACCTGACCGGCCCTGTGTTGCTGGGTGTTTGGGGTTGACTTGAACCCCCAGCGGTGGGCTGCCTATGCCCTGGAAACTGAACTTGTAAGTGCTTTACTTACCTGACAAACTAACCTGTCCTTACCTCCCCCAGGAACTGTTGGTTTTTGCAGTGTCCACTTTTGAAATAGCTTATAGCCATTTTTGCCAAAACTGTGTACATTACTGTTTTATTTCAAAGCTCCATACTTATGTATGTCAAGTACCTTACAATTTAGGTACTTACTTGAATTCTGAATCTTGTGATTCTAAAATAAATTAAGAAAATAACATTTTTCAATATAAAAACCTATTGGCCTGGAGTTAAGTCTCTGAATGCGTGTTCTCATTTATTGCCTGTGTGTGTACAACAAATGCTTAACACTACCCTCTGATAAGCCTACTGCTCGACCACACTACGACAAAATAGAGCATTAGTATTATCTCATTTTGCCACTATCAACCTCTAAGGGGAACCCTCAGACTCTGTGTACACTATCTCTCACTTTGAGATAGTATATACAGAGCCAACTTTCTACACCTTGTGACTAGACCCGAATTCCTTTTTTCAAATAATGCATTCAATCGATTTATTGCACCTCAAGACAATGTATAAAAAGACTCTCAAAACTCTTTAAATTTGAGAGACAGTCATCAGACCCCGGCTCTAAACTGGGCTCACCTGGCCATTGCATTTAATTAAACAGACTGTTCCTACTTTGACAGACGACTACATAACCAATGCCGGATGATGCAAAGTTGCGCAAAGCAATGCCATGCAGACCTCGCACCAAGGACACGAGCTACAATTCTCAGCCGGACAAACTTGGCCCTGTGCCCGGTCTACAATCTATCATGGTCATCCTGAACTTGTGATTTTGGCCTGGTTCAGCGCAACAAAGCAAAAACAACAAGTGATGGACGGAATGCTGAACATTGTCAAACATTCACCCCCAGTACAGTGATCTGGGCCTAAATCCATCGTTGTTTTGCTGCCCATGCCATTCCAGTTTGGACCCAGCCATATGCAAATCAGTCTTGACCCTGTTCCCCATGGGAACAGTCCAGCCCGAACTGCTAGGCCAGGTCTTCCCTGGACTGGAAACAAGCATCCTGGGACCGGTTTCGGGGTTTCACCCCTCATCAGCCAGGCTAGCTTGAATCCAGTGGCAGGGGGAAGCACGGGACCCACGTCTGGGCATACCCTTCCCACTTAGGGTGACAAAGCAAAAACAACAAGTGATGGACGGAATGCTGAACATTGTCAAACATTCACCCCCAGTACAGTGATCTGGGCCTAAATCCATCGTTTTTTTGCTGCCCATGCCATTCCAGTTTGGACCCAGCCATATGCAAATAAGTCTTGACCCTGTTCCCCATGGGAACAGTCCAGCCCGAACTGCTAGGCCAGGTCTTCCCTGGACTGGAAACAAGCATCCTGGGACCGGTTTCGGGGTTTCACCCCTCATCAGCCAGGCTAGCTTGAATCCAGTGGCATGGGAAGCACGGGACCCACGTCTGGGCATACCCTTCCCACTTAGGGTGACAAAGCAAAAACAACAAGTGATGGACGGAATGCTGAACATTGTCAAACATTCACCCCCAGTACAGTGATCTGGGCCTAAATTCATAGTTTTTTTGCTGCCCATGCCATTACAGTTTGGACCCAGCCATATGCAAATCAGTCTTGACCCTGTTCCCCATGGGAACAGTCCAGCCTGAACTGCTAGGCCAGGTCTTCCCTGGACTGGAAACAAGCATCCTGGGACCGGTTTGGGGGTTTCACCCCTCATCAGCCAGGCTAGCTTGAATCCAGGGGCATGGGAGGCACGGGACCCACGTCTGGGCATACCCTTCCCACTTAGGGTGACAAAGCAAAAACAACAAGTGATGGACGGAATGCTGAACATTGTCAAACATTCACCCCCAGTACAGTGATCTGGGCCTAAATCCATCGTTTTTTTGCTGCCCATGCCATTCCAGTTTGGACCCAGCCATATGCAAATCAGTCTTGACCCTGTTCCCCATGGGAACAGTCCAGCCCGAACTGCTAGACCAGGTCTTCCCTGGACTGGAAACAAGCATCCTGGGACCGGTTTCGGGGTTTCACCCCTCATCAGCCAGGCTAGCTTGAATCCAGTGGAATGGGAAGCACTGGACCCACGTCTGGGCATACCCTTCCCACTTAGGGTGACAAAGCAAAAACAACAAGTGATGGACGGAATGCTGAACATTGTCAAACATTCACCCCCCCGAGGTTCAGCGCAACCTCAAGGAGGTTTTCTTTGTGAATTGGCCTATGTGCAAAATGCAAATTTTTCATTATCCGTACTAGTGTGGATCAAGCAAAGGGCTATGACAACACTAGCTTCCCCTTGACAATAGTGTGTTATTGGATAAATGTTTTCCTGAACACCCATTTGTATAATTGCTGAAAATAATAAGGTTTGAAACGGTACAAATATACATAAGTAACAAGACATTTACATTTATTGATCTCTGCGTTTGTTCCTTAACCATTTCCATTGAAACCTTTTTTTATAGGTGAAATCCTAATTTGACCATGTTCATATCTATATAAGTTCTCTCAATCGGTAGAGCAAATATATAGACTCCTCTTAGATGCATAATATGCATGAATCTTTTTCTGTTGCAGAGGACTGCCCCTCTCAGACACAGGAAATAATGCCAGGGAACATACTATGGGGGTCATTCCGACCTCGGCGGTCTTTTTTCCAGACCGCCGAGGCCGGGGGAGACAGAATACCGCCATTGCCGGCGGTATTCATGCCTCCCTATTCCGACATTTCCGCTGGGCCAGCGGAAATGGCACATCAACATTGCCGCCTGCTCGTAATCGAGCCGGCGGCAATGTTGATGTGCAGCGGGTGCAGCAGCACCCGTCGCGCATTTCACTGCCCGAAATTCGGGCAGTGAAATCCGCGACGGGGCTACGCCTGGGGGCCCCTGCACTGCCCATGCCAAGTGCATGGGCAGTGCAGGGGCCCCCAGGGGCCCCGTGCGTCTCCTTACCGCCATCCTTTCCATGGCGGTGTCTACTGCCATGAACAGGCTGGCGGTCGGGGACTCATAATTCCCAGGGCAGCGGTGCTTGCACCGCTGCCCTGGGGATTATGCCCGCCAGGCGGAGACCTGGCAGGAAAATGGAGGGGCCGGCGGTATGGCCGTGGCTTTTGCGCCTCGGTCATACTTGCTGCCGGGACACCCCGCCAGCCTGTTGGCGGTGTTCCCGCCAGCAATCCGACGGCCGCCAGGGTCGGAATGACCCCCTATATCTTATCCCAGGGAAAATGTGCAACTAATTTTGTATACAATCAGAGAGCTGCATGATTATTTGCCTGCAGTGTTTGGTAACAGACTGACAGACTCTATGCCATCTCCGATTAAGGCTGCCTTTTCTGGTGGGCTCATCAGTAGAAACAGGGAATAGCAGTCACTGAAAGCAACATTAAACAAGGAAAACTACCTATGGGAAATATCATGCCTTTTATAAGGGTGTCTTACTAGAAGAGCATCCATTGTAGGCAAAGATGAGAGCAAAGTCACAAGGACATGGACTAATAGTCCCAAAATGAGGTGCAGAGATACAACATTTGAGATTAGAACCCAAGGTTTCTGGATCCACAGCCAGTAATTTGGGGAGTAGCCTACACCTCTATGTCCACTCTCCAACTGAGAAAGAATATTTCAATGGGAAATATGCCAAATGTTCTGATGTCCTCAGGAGAGGAGGTACACCCTTCCACAGTTCCAGTCAGAATGGTCATTATACCTAACCATACCCCAAATGTGGTGCTCCGTTGCACCCTGGTCTTTGGAAGGTATGATATGCAGCACTCTGGTATAAATGGTCTACCATTTGCAATTGAAGCTAGGGTGATGCTGTATAAATACCGCCACTGTATTGTCATTGTTTGTTGGAATACACCGGCCTGTTGCATCTCTATGGCTTCTGCAGACCTGACCACTGGTGCTATGACTCATGGCAGGATAAAACTGGCATTCACTCCCCATAGAATTTATGGTCTACCCTGAAAAGTTCATGTTTAGTGGTTGAAGCAAGAGTTGTCTATTAATGTGCATGACATCTTGATTATGATCAGGCTCTATGCTAGACTTCACTGACAAAGGTACATTCTGGGTAGAACTTGCTGGAAGAAGTCAACTACATTAGGAAAAACCTGACCAGTGAATTTTGATGGCTCATGGTCAAGGCTGAAAATAAAACTGGAGCACTGGGTGAAATGTGTAGTTTTTTCTAGTTGTGCCTTCCACTAGTCTTTTGTCAACAAAACGTTCATAAAAAAATAACTTTTCATGATTTTTTCAGGGATTTCCTTACAGGATATTGCTGTCTCTCAGTCAAGGAAAACAAGTGTGAGAGCCAGTGAAGCAACAAACTTACAGTGCTCCTTCAATAGCAGAAAGAATACCACCATCAGTGGCTACAAATGGTTTTTCATCAATCCGTCCTCCACTTCTGAGACCGAGGTGACCAACATGAGTGAGAAGTTCCGCGGAAGGGTCTTCATGCTGGATCGCACCATCTTCACCTCGCAGCAGAAGGCCGACATAGAAATTCACAACGTGCAACCCAGTGACACAGGAACATACATCTGCGAGGTGGAGCTCTTCCCCAATAACAGCAAAGGGCGTGGAAATGGGACATGGCTGAAGGTACTAGAGGGTAAGAGGCCCACTACAAGGCGGCACCTGCTGATTTAATATAATAACCAAACCTATTACTTTTCCAAACTGCATAACCTGCAGAGTGCTGGAGCTTCCAATGGCATAGCATTCACCATACTCAAGGTGGGCAGTTATTCTATTGAAATACATGGGATTCTGCAATCCCTGTATAAAGGCCCGTCTCTAATTTATTTATAATCTGCAACTTGTGATCTACCCAATTGCCGATTATAAAGAAAAACGTCAGAACTCAATTGTGATACGTTATTACGGTCCAATTCTGAAGTCACAATGCCTGCTGGCAGAGCCAGCAACCAAGACACCAGCTATTTAAAGCAGCAAAAATAAAACACTGGTTTTCTTTCTTCCGCTCTATTTTGCAAGCCTACAGTGACAAGCAGAAATATTTTTTGGCATTCTTTAGATAATTATAGAAAAGTTCGAATTTTTCTGCATTTCACTACACATTCCGAGCTATTGTGCCTTTTTTTTTAAAGAAAAACTGACTTGTATTGAACTGTTTCTAATATTGTTTTGCATCAAATATCTAACACGTTTTTGATTTGTTTAATTTTACACCAGAGGTTCTATTTTTTTTCTTCATACATGAAGCAAACATGCTCTTTCATATGAAAAAGCTACACATCAAGGTCTTAAGTGGCTTTTGGGAAAGGTGATGGTGTGACCATGTATTATATCAGATAAATTACACCTTGTCTTGTTCCTCTAAATGGTTATGAAACTCCTTGGTGACTTGCAATATCCTTATAATGCATGTCAGGGGTTACTTTCTTTCTTATATAAGTGCATGGGCAGCACTAATTTGTAGTGTTATTCCTTTGCATACTGCATAATGTTTTTCAACATTTGACAAGCCTTGCAAATGTTGTAAAGCTTTCCAAATTTGTAATAACGGAATATCATATGCAGAAATATTGTCTGACATAAATATTGAGTCCTAAATTCATTCACAAAAGAATCGTCTCATTGGATTTAATATTAACTTAAATAGAGCAATATTTTTGTAAACGATGTTTAGGACACAATAGTGATGTCAAACAATATTCTGTTGCAATTTGTTTTTAAATCTTAATCTTTTTTCAGAAAAGCTCACATGCTGATGAAATGTTGTAGGGTTTTGCTGCTGAAATCTGTGTAACCCGCCAAAATACAGTGACAAATGCACTGCCATTTAAACCTCTATTAATCCACCCCCAGGCATAAGAGCACACCACACCATGTGGTTCTTCGCCTTTTAAGCATTGCACTGGTTTGGGTTTATGTTGAGCTCATCCACATACCCTTAAAGGTGGTTTCTACTTGTATCTTTGTTTATTCCAGCTTTAAAACCTGGAACCACTTGTTCAATGCTTACCCTTAGATGGAGAAGTGCAGTCATCTCTGCCAGTCTTCATCTTCTATGGGGCCTATGTCTCCTTCTCAGGCCTCCTGAAGTTTGCGCAAACGATCTGGGGTATTATTCAATATCTTTTTATAGATCACTGATACTGCATTTCCTGGGAATGCAACCAACAATGTGTTCTCTAACAGGGATGTATCAGGGAGTGTTTCCCCTTCTTTTATGTATCGTCGAAGTGCATGCCTAACTGTATTAATCGATATCTCTCTGAGTCTGCCATATCAAACTCAGTACAGAGTTCTTCAAAGGAGATAATCCTCCCATTCCTCCACAAATCTCCCAGTTGCTCTATGCCAATGAGCTCTCATCTATTAAACTCGCCCCAGTTTACGCAGCTCATCCAATTGGTTGCTATCCCAAAGTGGAGTTGTATTCGTCAGTGTGTTCTCCCATCCTAGTAACTTTGTTACCTCTATTCAGGCTCGAACCATGGCTAGTGTCTGGGGCGGAAAGACCAGTCTCTCTTTACCTAGTATACAGGATTACAGGGTAGCCCCTTTCTCCCATATATGTTGGTTAGTCACTGTCTGAAAATACCCATTCGTTCACTGTGGCTAACTAGGATGCCCAATGTATGCTCTGATATCCGGGGTTGCCAATCCCCCCTCACAAACTCCTCTATGAAGCTTATTAGGGGCAATATGTGAGCTACCCCCATCCCAGAAGAGGGCACGCAGCTCACTGTTGATTTTATTAAAGAAATCTTTGGGCACTGAATATGGAGTATTTTGTAGAACACATAGCAATTGAGGGAGGGTCATCACTTTAAATAGGGCAGCACAGCCCGTTAAGGATATCAGAAGTGTCCCTAGTGTGATACATAGTCTTGGAAGTGATCTAATTGTGGGTAGAGGTTTTCTGTAGGCAATGCTCCCAGGCTCTCTGTGATATATATTCCCAGATATGTAAACCTGTCCTTGGTCAAGGGAATCTCACAGCCGGGTGGCAGCATTTGTTCCCCTTCTGTTAAACGAAAGGCCCAGGACTTGTCCCAGTTTTTTTGGTATCCTGAATATTGTCAGAAGGTCTGTAGGATGTATAGTATCCTATCTATTGAGCGACTTGGCTTTTCGACGTGTAGCAAAATATCATCTGCAAATACAGAGATCTGGGACTCCCAGCTGTACCCTTCCCGGTTTCCCCAGATGAGAGGATCTTGTTGGATCCAGGCAGCCAATGGTTCTATTACCAAGGCAAAAAACTGTGGGGACGATGGGCATCCCTGCCTAGTACATCTATGGAGTGTGAAGGAGCGCAAAACCGCCCCATTTACTCTAACTCTGGCCCTTGGTTCTTGATATAGTAACTGTACCCACACACAGAATCCAGGGCCGAATCCCAATTTAGTGAATACTGCAAAGAGGAATGGCCATTCTATACTATCAAAGGCCATTCTCGCATCAAATGACAATACCATTGCTGCATCTATGTCTGGTGCCTTTGTTGCATGGAGTACCCTATATAGTCTTCTAAGAATAAGTTTGAAAAATAGTAGTCCAGTCGGGAAAGACCTCTGTGTGAAGTCGCTGAGTATGTATACTGTTGTGCATGGGGGTTGTGGTCCCTCCATAGGTCCACTAGTCCCAAGGAGTCAGAGAACGATCTCAACGGACTTATGGGATTAACTGCCTTAGCGCTTGTAAGTCTGTTGTGTTCTGGATCCATAGTGTCATTCATGTCTCCCCCCAGGAGCAAAATGGCAACTGGCATTTCCAATAATACATTTCCTAGAGCTGGGAGCGTTGCACCATGAAACGTAGGTGGCACATATGCTGAACAAATATTTATTGTCTGACCATTTCAGGTGCCGGTCTGCGCCACAAGGCAGCCCAAGGGGTCAGCTCGGATGCTTCCCGGAATGAATGATGTGGAAGTTTTAAGTAACATCCCCATTCCCCTTGAGTTAGAGGCAAATCCGTCTTGTGCCAATAAAGAGTATCCCATTCGGTTTAGCACCTTATGGTTGTTACCTTTCAAGTGGATCTCCTGCAGTAGGGCTATATCCGGGGTATGTCCTCTGAGAAACTGCAGAACTAAGGTAAGTTTAATCTTATTTCCGTGCCCATTGACATTCCATGTCATGGCCTTTAGCTGCGTTCGGTTAGTTGTCTCCATGTTGTGAGTGTCTGTACGCTGAGCCCCACTCTGTGGCATGTCTATGGGGCACTGCTTTCCTCCTTCTCATACCTCCAGTGCCCACCCCTCCATATATCAAATTTGATCTTAGCAAAATACTTTAGAAGTCATTAACAATAAACATATCCCAGTATACCCCCCACCACCAAGCAACCCTACTTCATAGGCTTAGAATTGCCCATCCCCCCAACTTGCGGAGCGCCTATTGCCCCGTTTCTAACATAATCCGTGCTAAAGTTTGGTATGCTCTGCCAATGGTAACTAACAAAGGGTTACTGTAATATAAACCCCTCTGATGTGGTTTTGTGTCAGCATCTGGTGAGTTTCTCTAATAAGAGAGCTTAATAACATCACTGTGTCTGGGAGGCAATATTCCCCCTGCCTCAGGTGGGCATCATTTCATACATACATTCCTGTCAAGTCTCTCCAGACCATCCTATTCTTTTTGCTCAAGCGTCTAGGGTAATTCTTAGCCTCTTTCTGTTCCCGCAGTATCAGTGTGTTTCACTGGTTGTGGGGCAGGATCATCCAGTCTTCCGGGGTCTCGGTCTTTTCTCTTCACCTCTCCACGTTGGGGTTGTCCTGCTTTCCTTGAGCCTTCCATCCAATCCCATGCCTCCTCAGGCTGGGTGAAGAATCAGGATTTGCCCCCTGAGAGTACCCTCAACTTCCCTGGAAAAAACATCATGTATTTGATTTCTTAGTTGTGCAGAACTTTTTTAACTAAGTCCAAACTGTGCCCCAGTTTTTGGACCTGATGCATAAAGTCCAGAAAAACCCTGATTTGGGCATGTTGAGTTCATGCTGCCTATAGAATAGCATCACCGTCTCAGTAGTTAGAAACCAGGCTATAATTGTTCGTGGAGGAGCGCCAGGTTTTGGTGGCGGGAACGGTGCCCGGTCCGCTCTCTCAACCAAAACAAATTAAATAGGTGCCTCGGTCGAAGTTTGTTGAGAATAAGGTCCTCCAGGAAGAGATCCACACTGGGGCCCTCTGCCCCCTCAGCATTCCCACCACTCTGATGTTGTTTTGTCTCGACCTACCCTCCTGGTCTTCAAGCCTGGCTTCCATGGCTTTTTGTTGACTGGTAAGGACTTGAACATTTTCTTCCAGCCGTTTAGTCGTAGACTGTAGGGCTTGGATATGCATTTCAGCTCTGGTAACTTTATCAGCCAATTTTTGGAAATCCGCCCTTAGGAGGGAAACGTCTATTGTCACTGTGACTAATTTGGGCTTCAATGTCTGTTTCAGGTCTGAGATGGCAGCCATGATTGTGCCTAAGGAGGGTTCAGGTACCCCGCTGGCGTATGAGGGCTGGGCTCCAGACTTGTCCGACACCCTCAGAATGGCATATTTATCCTGTCTCTTTGTGTCCCCCGAACGGAGCGCCCACCGGCTTCTCTCTGTCACCCCCAACTGGGGGGACTCAGTTCCTCCGATCAACGTGAGGGGGGACTCCTGTCAGGACTCTAGAGACGCGTGGGCGCAATTGTTCACATGTAGTAGACACCATTGCCTTGACACCACACATATTGTGTGGTAAAAGCCATTGATGTAAAAGATTGGGCCATTGGTGGGACCATTGCCCTAATCATTATTCAAGAATAATCAAATAAAGATCCAACATCTTTATTTGATCATACATAACTGTAATGTTAGAACCAGGAAATCAGGGAGGACTTCATTTCCCAGCCTCCCCTGCTACTAATTGGTCTTGGGTGTGGTGAGGCTATAAATACCTGCCACACCCGTTCAACCGACGCCTTCTATTCTGAGCTTCTACGAAGAACGAGCCTTGTGTATTCAGCTGGAATCTACCTTTCTAATAGCGAGCGGCAGGCTCGCGGCAGTGAGAGATTCCCTTTTGGGCTTTGCCCGTTCAGTGAACTCCGCATTCGGAGTTTTTGTTAAAGAGCCGTAGAGCGTCGAATATGTTGCTCGGCAACATTGTATCTTTCAGTTTTGTGCATTTCCCAGTAATTCGAAGTAACCATTTGCCTTCGGGGCATTTGTCTTTGAAAGAGGTTACATGTTAACGATTAGAGGTCTCGTTTAAAAGGTCGTGTACTCGTTTTGAAGCTTTTAAAGAACAGATGTCTTTTCACATTGTTATTGTGCTCGCAATATTATGATTTTCGAAAAAGAAAGTTTATTTTGATGACTACTGTGGAATTTAAAGAAATCGAGTGACCTCCAAATTTTAAGAAAAGGAAAATATATTGTTTTTTCTCATGAAGAGGTGATTTTAAGGAACTTATATTGTTTTCCTGTGTAATGATTATGAAACAAGATATTTTGGTAGAATAGTTTAACTCTTGGAATTTATAAATATCTGGATTTAGAGTCGTGCAGAATTTTATTGTAAAAACACATTCTGAAGAAATTTGTTCCTTTTGAAATCCATTCATTAGAAATTAGCGAGATTTTTATGAGACAGTGAATCACTTTAGTAAAGTCATTTTGTATATTATTGTATTAACCTTCTCCTTTTCAGATCTCCCTCCTAGCTGTTCCTTTCCGATTATCCCTTCCCCCGGCTGGGCCCCTCCTAAGTTCAGCACTATAACAGCATCTGACTTTGGTGTTGCCTGGAAGTGGGACCCTTATATAGCATCGTGCAGATCCCGAGAACTTGGATCTCCTGAAAGACCTGACAACTCCCCTTGTCACTCCCAATCAATATCCCACACCAGGCTCGTCCAACAGAGATCAATCGTCTGGGGGGAGCGTACTGCCGCCCCCCGCAATGTCACACCCGGGCCACGATGCACCACCTCCCCCAGGACTCCCGCTCACCACAGACCCCTAGGGGAGCCAGGTCGATCTCCCTCCCAGGCCCGCCCAAGTCCACCAGCCACCACTGCTCCCCTCTGCCTCGATCTAATCCAGGCCCCGCCAGAAAGGTGGGGGAGTGGGAGAGGTTCTCAAGTCAAGTCCCCGTCGCTTTTCCCCCTCCTTTGGCCCAAACCCAGCTGGCCAGGGGTGCGTCAGACCCCGTGTAATCCGCTGAGTTCGTCTGGTTTCACCGCAGCTCCCGGCTCCTGCCCTTGAGTTCCCCCGTCTGGATAGCCACTCACCGTCTCAGCCTTCACTTCAAGGTCTCCGTCTCCGTCTCAGCCCACCTCTGTAGCAGCAGTTCTCTCGGCTCACAATTTGGTGCCGGCTGGGGCAATTGATTCCTCCTTCGCCCCGCTACTCCAGTCTATGGCTTCAGACGCCTACGGATTGATGTCAGATGGTGGGGTTTTAGGATTTAGAGGCGCCAAGCTTCGCTAGTGTGTGGCCATTTTGATAAGAGCTTACCCACGCCCCCCCATACAATGAAAATATGAATCATGCAATAAGATACAGAGCCACGAAATGATTAACACAACAGACTCGTCCAGCTCAATCACATGGCTAAGTATAATCAAGATCGACAATACTGTAAAAACTGAAATAAGACAAAAAGCAGACATCACATTACAAAGTGTCTTTTTCAATACAATTTGGTAGCAGAAAAAGTGAATTTTGAGGAAAAAAGTACATTCAGAAATACAGTTGTAGCTGGACTTCTGTAGCAGAAGAACATTTATTGAGAACATTCTTCTGCAAATACATTTTTGCATGACATTTCACCCTCTGTTGGATTTTTGCCCAGTACTTAAAATGTGCCAACTGCACAATGAGTAATTTTGGTCAACTTTGCTTTCAACCCATTTCAAACCATCTTGTGACTTAATGATTCGTCATTTTTTAATCTTTTTAGCTTCTCCAACTGTGGTGTCCAGATTCGCACAACGCTGGAAGGGACTCTGCATCTGGGTAGGCGTGGCTTGCCTGCTTCTTGCCTCATCCTTGCTGACCGTCTGCGTAGCAAACCGGAAGCGGAAGCGAAAGCGAGGTGAGAACTCCACAACTAAAGGTTTGTCTGATAATAACACCCCTCCTTATAAGGGCCACCTTAGTGATGGATTTTTAAATGAAAAATGCTTAATGGAAGCAAGTGGAAACCACGTTTGATGTGTTTCTTCTTCGTGGTAATTGCATGCAATAAAAAATGAAAACAAAATAACCATTACACCTTTTGTACGGTGCCAGCCAATTAGCTTTGCCAATGCTGGTTTACTGTAAGAGAATCACAGCTGTATAATGGCAATGATGAAACAATTATTTTTTTAACCATAAGACTTAGGTAAAACAACTGTTTTTGAGGCTCATTTGATCATTTCAGTGTCACGCAAACACCTTGAGGCATCTCACCTACGTCTCTCTATAGGCCCCACTTAGGCCATGATTTATATTTTTTTAGCGCCGCATGCGTGTCATTTTTTGACGCAAAAGCGGCATAAACTTACAAACTACAATTGTATTTTGTAAGTTTACGCTGCTTTTGTGTCAAAAAATGACGCAAATGCAGTGCAAAAAAGTATAACTCAGGGCCTTAGTGTTTACCTGCAAATTTTGTTAGCACCACATTTTCTGCTGCGCAGCATCAGAATATATGTAAAATAATGAATGAAAAAAAAAACAATCTGCTGATTTAGTAAAATTAATTTATTTTACTCTTTTCAGAGAGCTGCCCCGACAGCAGGTAAGTCTTACTGTACACATGAGATATTTCCACATGCTGCACATTTGCTCAGCAGGCAACGGGTCTCTTTCTCTTTTCTAGTAACGCTGTGGCCTATGAGGCGGTCCCCGAGCAAGGTAAAGACACATCTACCTAAGTGGCAGATGCCAGCTTTTATGCGGGGGTGAGTGGTAGCAGAAGGCCCCTCGAGGGGTGCAATGGTCACTGTCTGCTGAAGACATTTTTAAAGTTGTGGGGTGAACCTGCCTTGAATAGTACACAGCAAACACACTAAGGGCCTCATTATGAGTGTGGCAGTCTTCAGACCGCCACACTCTCGGTAGCGGCCAGGAACGCCACATTAAAATCCTGCCGGTCAGACCGCCAGAGAACTGCCAGCACCTCCAGGATCCATGATCCCGGCAGCCTGGCAGTGGCGGAGATCGTAATCCATCACTACCTTGTTCTCCGCCATCCTTTTCATGCCGGTAACACTGCTGTGAAAAGGCTGGCGGAGAACAGGTGCAGGGGGCCACCGGGGAGCCCATGCACCTGGCATGGGCAGTGCAGAGGTCCCCCTGCCCAGCACAGTCGCAAAGTTCACTGTCTGCAGAGCAGACAGTGAACTTTGCGAGGGTGCTGGTGCACCCTGTAGGCTACACCATTGCCGCCAGCTCGATTACGAGCCCGAGACAGTGCTGTAGCTTGTTTTCCGCTACGCCGGCCGGCGGAAATGGAGGTTTCTGCCTGCCAACCTAGGGGGAAACTCTTAATAACTCGGCGGGGTGGTCGCCACGAAAGCGTTGGCTACCCTGTCGGGAATTTGGTAGATGGACTGTTAATTAGGCCGAAAATGTGTCAGCCTGAGTTCCCCCTTGGATCTTGGAAGGGGGTTCTTTCCATGAGAAGATTTGTGAAAATGGAACCAAATGGTGCATTTTGCAGAAGAAAGGGCAACCAATGAAATATTCCCCTATTTTCATAATGTGCCAGCAGGCGCTATGCAGCTCAGAGAAATTAGAAGCTTACTTATCTCAAGAGCACTTGACAAATTGCTCGCCAAACCATAGATTTTCAGCACAATTTTCAACAAAAAGGTGTAGGTAGCAGAGTATATATGTTAGAGGTTCATACAAAAGCTTTATAATGCAGGCTACAGAAAATGTGTAGGTTCAGGTATCAGAAAATGTACACCTATCTTAGAGGCTCCAGCCTGCCCAGCAGAAACAATATCACCATTGCTTTCTTATTATAGATAGGCAGCCATTAGCATATGAATCAAGACATAACAGCCATACCATTCCTTTCTGGTGACGCGTCACCAGGGAGACCAAACCAGAAATACGATTCCCAAACTCAGCATGAATAATCATTCAAATATCAGCTTTAATATTTTTGGCAATGCAGCAACTTGTCAGTTTATGAAAATAAGTATTTCCATTCAAAATTATTAAACTAAAAATCCTGTTGCATTTTTTGTTTGTTAAATAAATATATAAAATTAATTTGCATTCAATTTGAGTAAAATGCACAAACGCACTTATTTTTTAACTTTTCCTACACTTTACCATCGGGTGGAGATACAAAAGTGGAAAGTATAGGGGAAATAAAAACGTTTAAAAAACTTTATAATAAATAGTTAGGTATTTTTATGTTGAATATAAATATGCATTTATTTTAAATGTAGAAAAAAATAAAAAAAATATTACAGCACTGCTAACTTAATTCAAATATTTTACATTGAATAAAATATTTTTCTGAAGTTTAGATTGAGAAAAATATTCCTCACCTAGTGCAATTTTTTTATTATGCATGAATATTTATTAAAAGAGATGTACAGAATGAAAAAAAGTAATTTAATTATAATTTGATAATATTTTGTGTTTTATTATTTTAAATAATTTAATAAAAAATGTTAAAATATTACATAATTAAATGATCCATATGCCCTATTTGTATATACTGTTAGACTTCAATTATATTTATTTCTATTTTTGACTCATTTACAAAATGTAATGCAGTTTAATATTATTCCCTAAGTGGTTGTATTTTAAGTCCCTGTCTCAGTTATTTTCCATGGGAGGGTGTTGCACCCTCAGAGGTAAGCCATGTGTAATGCCGACTTTGCTACGGTTTCTTAATAAGCAGTAATTACCTATACTAGTAAATTTGCCTCCACATACTTCCCAGGGTGTGGAGACATGCAAATCTACACTTTTGAGTAACTTTCCACTTTTATTTTATGAATGGGCAAACTAGCAATGGGATTTATAAATGTAAGATTAAAGTATGTGCGTAAATTATTTACAAGTGTAAGATAGTTTTGGGAATAGCCTGGCATGACTTTCTATTAAACTAGTGCTTGTTGAGTCTCGACCAGATTAACTTCACCTCTCACTGCTATAAGGTTTCCCATCCAAACTTTTCCCACCCTCTCCTTAGTTTTGGAAGCTTCCTGGATGCAGCCATACACCAGAAGAGAGGATTAAGATGTTAGTAGAGCGAGAAAGATAACAGAGCTCATAAAATCAAGTAAACTGGATACAAAAAAGTTCTTGCCAGATGTTACTTTGACACTTCAGACCTACTGATAAATCAACACTGGTCACACCCAGCTGAAATTTATTCTTTAGCCCGGGGATATTGATGTAATTTTAGGATTTTCGTATTACGCTTGTTACATCAAATTCCCGAAATAATACCATTTTGCCCTTTGTGTAATTATGTGCCATTCACAATAAAAATTTACAGCAAAGTCATGGGAACAACAGAAGGCGAGCTTTGTTGTTTGCAGTGCTTTTGTTTATGCCAAACTGGTGGGAGGATGCATTTTGCTCTAAAATACAGCACAGAACTATGGATTTGCGTTTTGGTTAGTTACACGTAATTTCACGTCATTTTGTATAATTACACAAAAGCAAATTATGTAGTTTGCATACTCCCCTATTTTTTAATCGGCATGTGAAAAGACTGTACACTGCATGACTGGAGTTGTAACTGTAAAACCCTTTTTGTTTGCAGATAAAAAAATTGTGCATGGTCAGACCACACCCCAACCAGAGGTGAGATTTCTCCATAAAGTCCCTGTGCATTTGCACTGTCACTGCCAGAATGTGTGTGAAGATTGTGCATGTGTAATAAATGTGTGTGTGTATGTATGTGAACAACGTGTGTGTATGAACCATGTGTGTGTGAACCATGTGTGCGCGTTAAGAATATATGTATGCTGAATGTGTGTGAAGCACATATGTGTATGAAGAATGTTTGTGTGAAGACGGTGTGTGAAGATTTAGTGTGTGTAGTTTGCATGTCTGTGAAGAATGTGTATGTGTGTCTCTGAAGTTTGTATGCATCTGAAGTATATTTTTGTGTGTGTGTGTGTGCATGTCTCTGTCTGTCACAATTTGAAATCCTCATTAACAGAACCATCTCAAGTCCATCTTCTGGCAACACTGACTCTGGTGCAGTTGTTCTCAGAGCATCAGTAGGCCAGGTGTGGGGAAGGTATAGGGGGAGGGTACAACAGGGAAGGAGTTCTGGAACAGAGAAAAAACCTGGAGTTACTTCCAGAAATCATATATGGCAAGTGTCATCAGGCCAACAGCTTTCCAAATGTTTCCTTATCTGCTAATTCACTTGATGGTATCTGTGGCTTTAAATTCGCTTCTCGCAACTTCATGAATGTTTCAATACATCCTTCAATTGTGCTTTAGCAACTAGCATGTTAACACCACACTTGTGGCATCAATGTCCATGTATATTTACATACCTTGTAAGCACATCTCTCTAGCATATCTTAATCTTGCCCTAAACTGTTCTCCAGATTGCCTTTCTCCAAACATTTTAGTTTTAGCCATATATTGAGCTGCTAACTTCACCATCCTTCATTATCTTGCCCAAACATCTCTTCTTGCAGCTGTCCATCTCAGAACACAAAGTCTTCAGGTAGAATCAAAGTAGCTGCAGCTCGATCCCACATGGAGAGACTCTCACCATATTCTATACCTAGGAGTAACAGGCAAAGAGAATAGGGCACGGTCCCTATTCATGGCAAGATGGGCGCAACGATTTTAGACTCTCTTGAGATTTTGCTTCGATTCGCAACTCCTTCAAGAGCTTGTTCAACCTCACCACCATTTGGGGCTAAAGAAATACACTCGCCCACAGAGTTTTCTGGGACCGATTATACTAAGCATTTTAACTGTCTCAAACACTCCAACCCAGCTTTTGGGACAGTTCAAATGCTTTTTGATGTACTAATCAATTTTTAGGAGTCAGAAAAGGTTTACCAACTCCAAAAGTGAGATTGTGAATGGGAACTCATTCAGCATTTGAAAAAGGCATGTTTCAGGCGAACCTTTCGATTTTTATCTAAGGTAGCAATTTTACTGACACTTCAAAGGAGGTAGTAATACACTATAAAAAGGGAATGGGTCCCCTTTGGACCTCTTCTCGTTTGTGAATGTAAAACAATAAAAATTAAAGAGCATGTTGGTTGAAGAGTTTGTTGAAGAGCATGCAGTGGTCTACAGGACCAATGGCAACTCCTAACAAACAAAAAACAGTAAACATTTGTTTTTAATTGCAGCTATGTTTCCTATGCAGAAACAGGTTGCATTTGAAAAACAAGTGCAATTTATTGAAAAGCAATGACAGGCATGGTGGTCTGCTGGTCCCAGCAGGCCACCATCCATTTGAGGGGCTCCAATCATAGGGAGCCACAATCTGCGAACTACCGCTTTAATATTCACGAGGTAGGTCAGACTGCAACCCACTGGGATTAGTATCTGTAAGAACTGGTGTATACCGGTGGTTCTAAAAAAATCTTCACTGGTGCAAAAATATTGGTCATAATATGTCACCAGTATTTTGCAACCAGATATTTGGGCATCTGGACCTTTGCGCTATAGGAATTTTACCAAGCGTTGGAGGCTCTTTCTTGCAAGTAGTTTGTTATTCCAGTCACATTGCGGAGCCAGAGTCAGCTGTGCATTATGCATTGGGGGGTGCATGTCTGCGATACACAGTCTAAACCTTTTTCAGTGTCAAGAAGCCCAGGGACACACTCAGAATACAACTTACCCATTGTTCTCAATAAAAGTGGTGGTTGGTACCACCCGTCAGTCACAATATAGCCAGATCTGAGTACATCACTATCACCATTTGCCAATGGTGGAGTGCAACTTGGAGTGCACCCCCTCTTCTGCATCACCTAGCACTCTGCAGTGGAAATGATATTCACATCACCTCACACAAAACGTGTCATGTGAATTTGCTGACAAGGAAGCTATCAAGTGAATAAGAAATTGGGTGGGGGGCAAGATGGACGAGTAGATACTTCTTTTGGCACTCCTACCGGCGTCTTTACCATCCTAATGGATCTAGATGAATCCTTTGTTTTTGTTTTTTACACCTGGGCCCGTGTTGTTGCACTGACAGCCTGTTGTGTCTTTATTTAAGGCCCTGAGCACAATTCAGACTTTTTTATACTGGAAGGCAGCCTGCTGCTAGGACCTGCCGCCATGTTGTGTTCCAGAGGACCAGTGGACCTAGGTTGTGAGGACCCCCATGCACGGGAGACTGCCTGGGCCTGTGGGGGTTGCATTGATGAGAACCGACTGCATGAGGAGACCCTGGCACAGATACGGGGGCGACTTCCTGTGCAGCTCTGTTGAGATGCCAGAGTGGCGAGCCTGCATTTATGGAGCGCAAGGAGTCTGCGCTTTTCCCTGGCCTCTTATACATCCTTTTACGTTCTGCCTGGAGCCCGCTGGGCTGTGGCGTTGCCTGGGGACCATGCACTGACTGATCCTCCCGGAGACGACGGGAGTGGAATAGGGCAAAAACAAAGAAACTCTTGGAGCTGCAGCACGCAGCAGCCTACCCCGCTGGTATTGGTGATCCATGGGGACCAGGTGGCCCAGCGGCAATCCTGTTACAGCCTCATAGGGAGAAACTAGGCTATGCACTGGAGGGCGCTGGTTGGGACCCCACTGTGCACTGGTGAGTGACCACCCCGTTGGCAGATTTGGGAAGCAGCCCACTCCATAATTAAAACATAGTCTCTGACAGGCTGATGGCCTGGCTCAAAGTCGGGGAAGAAGTGTTGGTGCCAGTGCTTAATTTGAGCTGGTGGTTTCTGGTGCAGGAAACCGGCACTAATTTTTGAGGGCCGGGACTGCATTTTCTGCATCAGGCATTTACTGCGAGCAAAAGACAATGGGAGAGATGGACGAGGAGAAAAACGAGAAAGCGACACGAAGGGAGAAAGCAGAGAGCTGTAAGAGTGAGCTGAAGAGGCAGGGAGTGACTGTAAATGGATTAAAGAGGCCCGAGATCGCTTCAGGATTACGCTGCCTCAGTATTCGGTGCTCGCACATTTAATTGTAGCAGCCGCATGTTTCAGAGGAGAGCGCTGGGCACCGGTACCTTTTTATTTACAAATTAAGCACTAGTTGCCCATGCCTGTTTTTGTCATTCGGCTTCCGCTGGGCTCACATTGCCCTAAACCTTACACTAGCAGACCTAAGAGGAACCCTAGGACAGAGCAAAGGATTGTTAATGCTGAGGCCTGTTGTAATCTGCTTTGAATCAGTTTAGGCAAGGAGTGCCCGGCCTGAAGGCATGTTGGGCACAGCCTGGGGACCTGGTGGGCACGCCTTGATACCCTGAAATGCTGGACGGGAGATGCTTTCGGGTGACACGAACAACCTTGTGCCCCAGGGGAGACGGTGCCCTTTGATACTGAATCCAGGCACAGCATGGATTTGGAACATGTCCTTGAAAGAATGCAGAGAAATTAAAGGGGTGCTGCAGAATGGACAGGAATTTCATTTTGAGCCTCACTCATCATGAGAGGGAAGTGATTCCCATGGTTGGCCAGAGTTCTGCGGCTTAAGTTTATCCACAGCCCAGGATATAGAGGGTAACATGACAATTCCCCCTGGCCCATTTATTCCTCCACTCCTTTCTTAGAAGATTGAAGCCCTCTAGCGCCCTTGTGGTGTCAGCCGTGAAGAAAGGTGCCTGGCCCCTCTCATCAGAGACAATGGGCCTCATTATGACCCTGGCGGGCGGCGGAGGCCGCCCGCCAGGATCCCGCCCTCCATTATACCGCTCCGCGGTCTGAAGACCGCAGAGGGTATTATGAGTTTTTCCCTGGGCTGGCGGGCGGTCTCCAAAAGACCGCCCGCCAGCCCAGGGAAAAACTCCCTTCCCACGAGGATGCCGGCTCGTAATCGAGCCGGCGGAGTGGGAAGGTGCGACGGGTGCAGTGGCACCCGTCGCGTATTTCAGTGTCTGCAAGGCAGACACTGAAATACTTTGCGGGGCCCTCTTACGGGGGCCCCTGCCGTGCCCATGCCATTGGCATGGGCACGGCAGGGGCCCCCAGGGGCCCCGCGACCCCCCCTACCGCCATCCTGTTCATGGCGGCTTTCCCTCCATGAACAGGATGGCGGTAGGGGGGGTCAGAATCCCCTCGGCGGCGCAGCGAGCTGCGCCGCCTTGGAGGATTCTAAGGTCAGTGGAAAACCGGCGGGAGACCGCCGGTTTTCCCGTTCTGACCGCGGCCAAAGCGCCGCGGTCAGAATGACCAAGGGAGCACCGCCGGCCTGTCGGCGGTGCTCCCGCCCCCGTTGGCCCTGGCGGTAGAGAACCGCCAGGGTCAGAATGAGGGCCAGTGTCTTCTGTGAGGGGACATCGGATAACAGAGACCAGGGACGCTGTGAATCCTCCTCCACTAAAAGACAACCCACTCCACAGCAAGGGCAAGAATAGCACTCCATTTTGGGGAAAGACAAGACCACCAAGGCACCCCAGACAAATACGATCTCAAATGACATGCACCCACCCTCTACGGGAAACCAGATCCATGGGGAGTCCCAGCCAACTGGTGCAGAAGCACACCCTAAGGGGGTCCATCCCTGGCCAACCTTATGATTGCTAATCAGCCATCTCATGAAGAGCTGGTGCATAAAATAGACTCTGTCTCTATAGATGGCAACCTATCGAGAACTGACCTACGTAAAATGACAGAAAGAGTGACCATCACAGAGCAAGATGTCAAAACCATGCAGCCGGAAATCCGCTCCCTTAGAGACACCGTCGTCCAACTGCAGATACAGACAACTCACCTTGACGATTGCATGGAAGATTCAGAAGGGCGATCCCTCTGGAATAATTTGCGTTTTGTGGAATTCCCTGACAAGTCGGAGGGGGAATCTGATGAAGTTTTTCTTGAGTAGGGGATTAGCATGACGCTACTCCCCAGGCACCAGTCAAAATGTTTTTGCCATCGTAAGAGCACATAGAACACTTACCCCACCTCCTAGGTCTGGGGCCCTGCCCCAGACGATGTTTGACTGCCTGTTCAACTTTCACGACAGGGATGACATCCTACAGGCTGCCCACATGAAGGGCCCCCTGATGTTCGAGGGACATCCTATCTCTATCTACCCTGATTATGCGCAGAGGGTCCAGGAACAAAGAAATACTTTTATGTAAGTCAAGGAACGGCTGCAGAAATTAAACCTGAAACATAATCGAAACTGAGAGTTAAGCATGAAGGATAAGCCCTTTTCTTATTTTCTACAGAGGACGCCAGTGCTTGGCTCAACTTGAAGGTAACCAGATCCACACAAGAGCCTTGCTGGGAGGCCAAACACACACAAATACTAATTCCACCCAGACCTAGGTGGTGATTGCCAGGGGACATGCTGTGAGTAGAGATGGACAGTGATGTGCCTGGGTCTCTGGACGCTCCTTCTCTAGAGTAGGTCACATTCGGGCTTCACTGGGGCTGAGGAATATAAAGACAAGTCATAGGATGTACTGTGAGTAATGATTGCTTATCCTCCATACAGCTGGGATGAAATGGTTAATGTGATACGATTACAGGGGTGCCACACCTAAGAGGTTAGTGACCTGGTGAAGGAGCTTGTGTGCCACAGCCTTGCACCCTTCCTGAGGACCCTGCCTCTGTGGCGCACAAGTTATAAAAGTCTCTGGGTAGGAGTGTTGTGTTTTGTTGATTCTTCTCACCTAATTGAAGTTGTGCTATGGAACAGGATTTGTTGCCTCTCATCTTGTATATGTTTGGACTGGGTGGGTGACACTGCCCAAAGGGAGGGTGGAGTTGGGAGTACATAGGGGGAGTTTTGTTGAAGTATTGCTTGGAGAACCTGTACTGCTTTGGTGTTTCTGAGATCCCCTGGAGGGGGTGACGGAGTCTGTACACTGGAGCCTTGGCTCTGGATAAGTGTGAGAAATGAGTGGTACACTATGGATAGACAACTGCAGAGTTTGGCCTGGAATGTCCATAGGCTTGCCCGATTTAAGACGTTATAAGACTGCTATTGTACTCCTTCACAAGACTAATGTGTGGGGCAATTCTGAGTCTACATTAGCGATGGAGGGGACAAATTTATGCCACCTCATATTCTGGCTATGTGTGTGGTCAGCTTATCTGGGTGGGCCCTGGGGTGCCGTTTCAACATTTGGGCCATCTAGTGGATCAGGAAGGGAGATTTGTCATACTCCACAAAACCCTTGATGGTTGGGAATTGTGTCTTATTAATGTCTACACTCCTAATGCTGATTGCCCCAATTTTTTTCCTGATGTCCAGGCTAAGGTGCCACCCTATGTGGGGTGTGACCTGACGCCGCAAGATGGCGGATGGACTTTGAGCAGGCTCCCGCCACGTGACTCCTGATCCGGAGATCCCGGCCGCCGACTGCAGCAATACCTGACACATGTGGGGAGCAGAGCGGCCTGAGAGTGGGGGGCACCCAAAGAGCCTAAAAAAAGAAAAAGAAAAAAAGAAACAAAGAGATTGTTGGGTAGAGCGCCAGGCGGGCCAGAATGTGGTGACCGGCGGCCGCGTGGCAGAAAAGGCAGCCTGGGCCTGAAGGTGACGGGAAGGCCCAAGATGAGGTAAGGGGTGGCGACAAAGTGGGGGCAGTGATAGAGGCGAATTAACCCTGCCTACCATCTGGCATCATTGACAAGTCCCCCTGCCGCTGATCCATTGATGAGAGGTGACATAGGGGGCCCCCCTTGTGGGGGAGAGGGGATCCAAGTGTTGTGGCCTACCTGGTGGGCCGGAAGAGCGGCCCAGTGACATGAGTGGAGGGTGGAAGCAGAGCGCCGTGGGCTGGCTGTGGCGGGGGCGGAGTAGCGGGGAGACCGAACAGTGACTTGTGGTCTCCCCCCCCCTGCTGTTGCATCGCCATCTCGTCACCCTACTCCACCCCCTTGGCTGGGGACTCTCATGAGCGGAGAACCTCCCCTGATGAGACGGCGACCTGTGCAGATTGAAGCCAGCTGAAGAGGACGTGGATGGTCGCCTAGGAAAAGTCCCTCATTTCACCTAGACATAGCACAACTGCTGTGCCTGGCCTTGGGTTGTTGAATACTGGCTGCAGAACACCGTTGTCGGAGTGCCCGTGTGCGTCACAACTATGGGGAGAAGGGGAGGATCTGGCGCAGGCCCACAGGAGCGACGGGAGACCGTGCCACCGACTGTCTCAGCAATGCGGGCCCGAGAGTTAGTCCATGCTCCCCCCATACCAGGAGGACAAACTAGACAAAATCCTGGAAGAAATCGAGGCCACTGGCCAAGACCTGAGGAACAGAGTGGCTGCGGTGGTGATAGAGGTCACCTTACTCCGTGAGGACCAGAAAAAATTGACTGCAAGGGTGACAAGCGCAGGGAGTGATCTCAAAGTCTTCTGACCATCGCTGACAACCGTGGAAGAGACGGTCAGATCTCTTGCAGATAAGGTTCGAGAACTGGAGCGCAGAGCTGAGGATTCCGAAGCCCACTCCAGGCGTAATAACATTTGAGTGGTGGGGTTCCCGGAAAGAGCAGAAGGGTCGGACCCCATCCAATTCTTCGAGGCGTGGCTGGCACAAATGTGGGGAAGAAAGCATTATTCCCACATTACCTTGTGGAAATCGTGTACAGAGTCCTGGCTCGCAAGCCACTAGCGGGAATGCAACCCCGACCAGTATTAATTTGTCTAATCAATTATAGAGACAGAGAAACGATACTGGGGAAAATGCGCTCGAAGACGCCGCTCTAGTACAAAAACTCCTGTGTCTATTTATTTCTGGACTGTGCAGTCACAGTCCAGCGCCAACGGGCCGCCTTCGCAGGAGTTAAGAAACACCTGCGCCAGGTGGGCCTCATGTACTCCTTGCTGTTCCCAGCTAGATTCAAGATATTAGCTAATGGGTCAGCTTCTTCTTCATGGAGCCCACAGATGCCTGGGTCTGGGTGGAACAACGCAAATACGAGACACCCATGGAGACGTAGCCGACTGTGCGATCTGATCGCAGCAAAAGGAAAAAGCGTACAGGAACAGCCATGCAGGGCGCAAATGCAGATAGAAGGAAGGGTGCCCCCACTCCGCTCAGGCGCGGCTGGGGCAGAGACAAGCCCTCTCAGCGGCAACGGCACTGTGGCATGAAGACGGACAGACTGGACAACAGCCCACCAGTAGACGACAAACTGACTCTGAATCTGAAGCCTCTATCAGTGAGGCTTTATCTGAAGATCTTCCGGAGGTGACACCGCAGACAGCAAGCACGCTAATTTAGTAAGACACTTGACAAAGAAGTACTCCAAAAAAGGAGAGGGTCCAAAGACACAAACTTACTGTGTAGAATGCCTTTTTATTGACGTGGGAGCTTGACCAGAGGACATGGACCCAAATCATACAAAGAAGATGCACTGATAAGGAGAAGGTAAGGTCCCACTTAAAAAGTCTTTTTAAAGTCAAAGTGCCATGAGTTCAGTGAATTTTATGAACGGGATTACGACTAAAGCCTTTGTTGCTCCAATTCGAATTTTATTTCAGAAGACAAGTAACTCCCAATTGAGATACAACAGGATGGGTCCATTAGAAAAAACAGAGGGTCAGCCAACACGTGTTTCACCCCACAGGCGCATACGCCAGGGCTTTCTCAAGGCATGCAGACAATATTCGGCTTGCAAAACAAACAGTTGTATAAACATTATTCCATTCTGATAATCTGTTTGAAGTTGGTGCAGTCTAATGTTTAACCATTCGCATCCGCCTTTGTTTACAAAAATTATACGACGGACGCGTTCACCAAGTTGCATTTTTTGCACACCTGTCAGCTATGTTAGTAAAATGGGCACACCTTCCATGGCTGGTGGGTGGGGATTTTAACAGTGTATTAAACATAGACTGGCCACGCAGTTCTCTCAGTGGTTACATCAATGGGCACTGTGCGATTGCTGGCGAACACCAGAGCCTGATGTAAAATAATTCTCCCACTATTCAGCACCACATGCCCTACATGCTCGGTTAGCCTATATATTATGTCACACCTCCCTACAGTTACTGGTTGTAGCAGCAGAATACCTTGGGAAAACCTTCTCTGACCATAATCCATTAGTTGCCACCTATTGCTGGGGTCAGCCGCGAACAACAGTCCCTACGTGGCGACTGAAGCCGGGGACCCTAGAAGACCGCATGGAGAATCATGCTCACCTTATAGAGCAACTCCGCTGTCATGACTTCAGGGCGTACCAGGTGCAAATGCATGCTGAGGGAGACAAATCAGGGCACTTGCTGGCCTCGCTGCTGCATAGCTCAGCCCCCACACCACAGACCACAGCAATTAGACTGTCTCCTACACACTTACTTACCAACCAACTGGACATACATGATGCATTCACTGCCTACTACTGTAACCTATATAATCCCCCACCACCGAACAGAGTCCAGGCAATACAGAATTTTCAGCGAGAAGTGACCTTACCAGAACTACGACCCACTGACGCAGAGGGTCTAAATGCGCCTTTAACAACTCATGATATCAGTGAAGCTGTACAGATGTCTGCCACTAGGACGACATCGGGGATGGACGGTTACCCCACTGAATTCTATAAAACCTATTTACCACTACCAGCGCCTAAACTACTAGAGGTGTATATATATCAAATCCTGCATACGCTACATGTGATTGATGCCCATCGATCGGCTGTATGTCCCAGATGTGGAGCGCAAAGGGCAGACTACCTGCATATGGTGTGGTCATGCCCCTCCCTGTCCTCCTACCGGAATGCTGTGCTGGAAAGTATTAACAGGGCCACCGAGTGGGAAATAGACCGTCGCCTGCTTAGGAGCACTAAAGTAAGAAGTTCGTCCTCCTTGGACTCGTTCTAGCAAAACGATGTACCGCCATTGTGTGGCTACAGCCAGCGCCCCCCACTCATGCGGGATGGCTGACAGACATGGTTAAATGGGCAAATGCAGAGGAGGTATGAATGTGCCATGTTTGAAGAGATGAATGCCTGGAGGACGACCTGCTTGGTTAGCTATGATGTCAGACCTGCAGGAATCACAAGATCCTCCTATCTGTGGGATGGAGACTGCCTGACCGGACAAGGGCTTGATGGGGAGGCCTAAGACGGGGTGCTTACTCCTGAGACACATGGGTTGGGCAGAGGAAGCTCTGCACATTGTCCATCCACCATCCATGACAGATTCAAAGAATACCCAAAACAAAAGCAGACCATTGGGGGAGGGGGAATTAATGTGTTGTGTTAAATGTTTTTGTTTGACGTATCAATGTGGCCATCGACTGTTCAGAGTCTCCATCACTGTAACTTCAAACAATGGAACAAACATAAAAAGAGCACTCTAGGTTGTTATGTCTCTGTTGTATGTTCTGGAGGAAGATATTTTGACATATCCCTCAAAATATCATTATTATGATAGTGTTGTCTTACCCTTTGAAATGATGTATATTGAAATATGACTTTTGCGGGATACAATGCTATTTATCTTCTGCAACTTGTGAGGTAATGGCTATATCATACAAGAAAATCAATAACGTTTTTTTAAAAAGTGAATAAGAAATCACAAAATGGATCCTGGGTGGCTTAGCGGGTCAAGACTAGAGGGACATTTGACCCACTTACACATATTCTAGTAACTTTAAAGGATATTTGTGCTTGCTTTGGTGTGTTATAAAAATGACTTCTGTGTCATGAATTGATGTCCAGGAATGTCTGCCTTCCTGCAATGTTAACAGGTGTCCTTGTGTTTCCTTTTTCACTTGGTGGGATCCAGGAATGCTTGAACTATGCAACACTGAGTATTGAAGACGACAAAAGAAGACCTCGGCCCTGCAAGGCATCAGAGGAGGTTATCTACTCCAAGGTCCGGACCCACATCAAGTTAGAGGTATCTAGAAGACCCTCTCAGGATCCAGACCACATCCTGTATACCAGAGTGAACTCTGTCACTGGTGCAAATGCAGCCCACCACCCCCGCAAGAAGTCAGAAAGTGTGATATACGCCAGGATGTCACTCAACATTTAGCCCATACCAAATAATGAAGGGCTGATACTGATCATGGCTCATCATAGCTGTTCCCTTTCTCACCCCTGTGTGATCTTCTGTGAGCCCCCTAAGCACCCTTTAACAACCGGACATATTCTCACTACCTCTTGATGGCACATACTTTGATGACTGATAGTAACTAGGTGAACCTGACCACAAAGAGTTAAATTTATGCAGTATGATAGGATCTCACGTTAAAGCAGACCTTCAAGCATCCACTCAGCCGTATAGTACCGGCAGAGAGCCGCTAGTTGTGCCAGATGTGCTGAAGTGTCCTGCATGGGGGCTGTGTACTGATGCAGGAGGGCTTAACTGTGATCCTTTTGACATTGTTATCATACAGTTTTAAAGGACCTCCTTTGTTGTCCAGCTACTCATCTATAGGATAGCCCAAATGTGATGTCTCAGGGTGCACTGAGTGTGATGTCTCAGGGTAGCGAGAGTGTGAGTCCCCAGTATAGCCCTAGTGTGATGTCTCAGAGTAGCCCTTGTATGATGTCTCATGTTAGTGAGAGTGTGATGTTTCAAAGTAGCAACAGTGTGACTTTTCAGTAGAGTTCTAGTGTGATGTATCAGGGAAGCAAGAGTGTGATGTCTCAGGGTAGCAAGAGTGTAACATCTCTGTTTGTTCTTTGCTTGATGTCTCAAACTAGCGAGAGTGTGACTTCCCATTATGGTGTGATGCCACAGTGGTGATAGTGTGACGTTTCAAGGTAATTGTAGTGTGATGTCACAGTGGCTGTAGTATGATGTCTCACAATAGCTCTAGTGTGATGTCTCAGGGTATCCCTAATTTGATGCATCTGGATGTGCTTTTTGTTCTAGGGGTTACCTAGCATAACTCCAAAGTTACTCCTAATGTGATGTCTCTGAGTATCCCTAGTGTGATAATTTTAGGTGGCCTTAATGTGACATTCAGGGCTTCTAGAGTGATGTCTCAAGGTAGCTCTAATATGATGTCTCATGGGAGCTCTTCTGTGATATCCCAGGGTAGATCTAGTGTGATGCCTCAAGATATTCTCAGTGCATCATCCCACAGTTGCCCTGAGTGATGTTTTGGTTTTGGGTTAATAAAATGTCTTGGTGGAGGTCTAGCATGATGTCTTAGGGTAGTCTGGATGTGTTGTTTCAGAATGTTTCTAATGCATGCGCTTAAGATAGCCCTAGTGTGAAATCTCAGGATTGCCTGGGTGTAATGTCTTAAGATGCCCTTAGTGTGATACCTCTTGACAGAGCTAGCGAGATGTATCAAGGAAACCCAAGTGTGAAGGCACAGGATACCCTTTGTGCAGACCTGCCAACTAACACGGTGCCACCGTGGGACACGCGATATTGGCTCATCTCACACGGTCTCCCTGTGAGGAGCCAATATCACACTGTGGCAGGGAAAACAAGCTTAAAACCTGTGCAAAAAGTGGTTTTCAGCTCTTTTTCAGAGGCTTTGAACAGCCAATGTCCATTAACGGGTGTGAAAACACCCCAGGACATCAGCAGCAGCCTCAGCAAACTTATGTTCTGGTTTTTTTTGCGGAGGGGGTTTGGGGCAGGGCTGGGGGAAAACATGCCTCTTAGGTGCTTCTCAGCACGAGGCCATGTCCCCCTCAAGGCCCGCCTCTCCTCACACTGTGAGATTTCTGGTGAAGTTGGCAGGTCTGAATAATGCTGCAATGTGCCCTTAGAGTTGTATTTCTTTGCAGTCCTATTGTGATGGCCCCGGGTAGCCCTACTGTGTGTACAGGATATCTTTGGGATAATGTCTCAAGATGTCCATAGTGCTACACCTCTTGTCAGGACTAGCGTGGCCCTAGAGTGAAATCTCAGGATAGCCTGGGTGTACTTCATGAAGATGCCCCTCACGTGGTAGGTATTTCTTGGAAGCAGTACTGTGGACCTGCTCACTGTCACACATGTCACATATAGCATTTTTCACCAATGCAAACTGGATTTTCCCTGGATTCCTTAAGAGTAGTGTTTAAGTCACACATATTTGTATTGTTTTTATAGCTGGCTTTGTCTTAGTGAGGCGGAGGTCAACTTTGAAAATTGCTTAAAGCAACACACCTGCTACATTTCCTGCACCCTGCAGCTGAGAAATGTTCTTAAGCTTCCCTTTCAAACACTGTGTTTTTCTAGTATGACTTTGAATTGTTTGAGAATTTACAAAGCACTCAAATACGCAGAAAAAGAGCGTAATTGTGCTAGACTTCTTCAAATATTCCAGATTTCAAGAGGCAGCTGAAATTTGAAGGCAGAGCCTAAAATATCAAGCTACAGGCTCTGATTCCAACCATCACTGTTCACTGGTGCAGCTAATTTGACAAAATGATGTATTGTTTTGCAAATGTTTTCATTTATTTAATGTATGAACGTTACATCAACACTGTGAAAGTCTGTACGGTTCATTGAAAATGTCCTATGCTTGTTCCACAACTACTTATGAAACCCCAGCAAAACGTCTTTCTCAGAACATTTTGGCTAATAAAGGATGAGTGCCAGGACCCTACAATTTACTCAGAAGCCATTCCCATAACCACCATTCTCACTGCTTCCTTCCACCACTGGTGGTGCCCACTACCACCACTGGTGCTTCTTCCACCACTGGCCCTGCCACTTCTACATCCACCAGTGGCGCTGCATGGTGCATGCATGGACACTGCAAAAAGCCTTTGATGCTCTCACTACTACTCTGGCAACCTGTCCATTTGGGGGTGAGTGATCCTCGGTGCGCTTGAAGGGGTGCTTTATTAAATTTTAGCTTACAGCTTCAATCTTGTGCTGCTGATTCACACACCAGAATAATTATCTAAAAGGGGTGTAAACACACTGCTAGGTAAACCAGGCAACATCTAGCAGGCTAGAGCAAAACAATTGGTGATCTTTAAAAGTTGTAATAACGTAGTGTATAATTCCAGAACTGAATTGCAGTGAGTCTTCTGTAAGGGAAATTTTGTGGCATTTCCCCAGAAATTATTTTGATAAAATGGGGTCAAATGGAAAATGTTATAGCACATATTTCACTTAAATGTGCTAAAAGGTCATTGGCTCTTTTAGTGTCTGTTGCTGTTATTGCAGCCAATTAAAGCTAAAGGTCTCATTTACAATTTGGTAGAAGGGGTCCTCTGTGAGAAGCATGGCGATTGTCTCATTTGCCAAATTTGTGGTTCCCTGCTCAATTTAGAGTTCTGAGAACCACCAAATTTCCAATGGCAGAGCCTAAAATGGCTTCACCTGCAGAAAGCTTTAACCAACGTCCTGTAACATATTGGGCTGTAGGTTAAATTACCTCACACTGTTCAGTCTACTTAAGATAGTTGCTCCAATCAGCTTTTTCCTGTTGGGGTTGCCAGGAAAACTCTGGCAGTCCCGAAAGGGAAATCAAAGAAATTGCACCTCACACTGGTAGAAAATGGGAAATAAGTGAAGGGACACTTATTTTTTGTTTTTAGTAACAGAGTCTGCTTTGGGAGTTTGTTTTGGAAGAACAAACACTTTGCAGAGTGACTGCATTAAAGATGAACAGTTTATGTGCCTTCTGCTGAGCTGCTGTCATGGCGAATCTCATGAAGGTAAAGAGATCTCTGTCTTCCTGAAGGAAATCTTTAAGTATGGCAGTCTTTTTTTTTTACCAGGACAGCAGAGTTCCCCCCACCACTGACCACTGCATGTGTGGGTTGCCTGCCAGACTCTAAATGAGACCTTAAGACTTTAAAATCAGATACAGGAGTAGAACTTATTGGCAAAAATGTAAAGTGCTGTGCAAAGTTCTAAAAATACTCTTCATGCTTGCATATTTACAGCTGACCTGGTGCTTTTAAGCAGTGAAGCTGCTCCATCCTTCCCTGAGGAATGTAACAGAATGTGTGCCATTCCATTACTTTTTGTTCTCACCTGAGACATCACATGTACTGTCATTTACGAGCCTCTTGTAAAAAAAAAAAAAATCTTTAAAAGGGGTTTAGAGCCATTACTTACCATTTATTGGGTTTCACGTTACTTGCATTTCCTTGCTTCCCATTGGTTAACATGCAAAACAGTGATAAATGAAATGCTTGAATCAGTCTCAGCCACTTGTAGTCACTAGGGGCCACATCCCAATCCATCATTAATCTGCACACCATGCCACCTCAGTTTGGACCTAGCTATATGCAAATCAGTCTTGAACCTGTTCCAATCAGAACAGTCCCTCCTGAACTGCCAGGGTCTGTTCCCATGATGAGCACGGTCAAGACTGATTTGTTTATGGCTTGGTCCAATCTGAGGTGGTATGTTGGTCAAAAAAAACTAGGGGTGGGTGGAACTCACAGAGTTTTAATCCACAGAATTCCGTTGAGCTATATAAAAACTCTGCAAGATTCAGCAGAGATCCGCCCACCCTTAAAACTCTTGTGAGACATCCAGATTGGCCTGTGTTAGAAATGGGGTCTCTAGTTGGCAGTTGGTTTGCACCCTGTCCAAGTAGGGACCCTCACTCTAGTCAGGTTAAGGTAGGTACTCAGCTCAGATAACCCCTGCTCACCCCCTTGGTAGCTTGGCATGAGCAGTCAGGCTTATCTCAGATGCAATGTGTAAAGCACATAACACACAGTAGTGAAAACACTACAAAAGGCCACCACACCAGTTTCAGAAAAATGGCCAATGTTTATCTGTGTAAAACAAGTCCAAAACAAGAAAAATCCAACATACAGTAATACAGATATGAAGTTTGCAAGAATTAACTTAAAAATAAAGTTCCTTGAAGTCAATAGCTTCACCTGGGGCTATCACGACATCTTGATCAACAAAACCAACAGTTCAGGCCGGCTGTGGCGTCGCGGGCAAGCTACGGTGTCGGGAAGACCTGCAAACAGCACCTTGGAATTGAAGGGCATTGTGATCCTCGTGATGGGATCTGGAGAGCGGCATCACTGGCGTTGGGTGTCGGATCCGGAGTCAGTGCAGGGGTCACCGGGCCTTTGAAGTCACATGCGTTTCAGATGGCGCTCTGGGCTGATGAAGTCAGAAGCGCTGGTGTTGATGGCGTTGGGGCTGCGGTGCGAAACAGGAAGATGCAATGTGTGGTGCCCACAGGTCAAGGTGCAGGCAGCGGCTTGGTGACGGTGTCCAGCGGCGTTGATGAGACCAGGGCTGCGACGTGAAGTGGGGCAGTGCAACGTGCGGAGTCACCAGGTCATGGTGCAGGCAGCAGCGGCATTGTTGCTGAAGCGCTGATGTTGGTAGGCCCAAGTCGGCGCTGCGGCGCGGGATGTGCTCCGTGCGGCATCCACGGGTCGTGGTACAGACAGGGACGTCTGTTGATGACATTGGAGTCGATGGTGCTGGTGTCAGTGGGCCGGGGCTGCGGAGCGGGACAGTGCTTTGTGTTCATCACAAGCGGTGTTCACAGGCCATGGTGCAGGCAGCGGCGTAGGTGTCAGCAGGAGCGTCGTCGGGGATGCCAAGGCTGCTGTGTGAGCAAGGTGAGGCCAGAGTGCGTGGCCCACAGGTCACAGTGCAAGCAGCGGCTCAGATGGTGGCATCAGATGGAGGCATCAGTGACACCAGGGTTGTGGTGCAAAGCGGGGCAGTACGACTCCGTGCGGCGTCGGCAGTTTAGCGGCGTCGGTGACAGCGTTGCAGTGGTTTTTCTTCTTGAACAGCACAAAACACACAGTTCCCAGTGCTGTAGGCAGATGACACTGAAGTCTTTGATATCCCTGAGACTTCCAACAAGAGGCAAGCTCTACTCCAAGCCTGTGGACAATTTTCTCAAGTAGGATGCACAGCAACGTTCACCGTTTGCTCTCTTTTAAGGCAGAAGCAGCAACTGCAGGCCAACTCAGCAAAGCAACACAGCAAAGGGGCAGTACTCCTCCTCCAGCTCTTCTCCTTGGCAGAGGTTTCTCTTGATCCAGAAGGATTCAAAAAGTCTGGGGTTTTGTGTCCGCAACTTATACCCCTTTCTGCCTTTGAAGTTGCCCAACTTTGAAGGAAAGTCTCTGTTGTTCACAAGACCCTGCTTTGTCCAGGCCGGGCCCCAGACACACACCAGGGGGTTGGAGACTGCACTGTGTGAGAGCAGGCACAGCCATTAAGGTGTAAGTGACCAGTCCTCCCTCCATTCTAGCTTGGATGGCTCATCAGGATATGCAGGCTACACCCTAGCTCCATTTGTGTCACTGTCCAGAGGAGAGGTGCAAACAGCCCAACTGTCAAACTGAGCCTGACAGGGAACCCACAAACAGGCAGAGTCACAGAATGGTTCAAGCAAGAACATGCCTACTCTCTAAAATTGGCATTTCAAACTAACAATCTAAAAACCAAATGCACTAACATTTTTAAATTGTGAGTTCAGAGACCCCAAACTCCATATTTCTATCTGCTCTCAAAGGGAATCTGCACTTTAATAATATTTAAAGGCAGCCCCCATGTTAACCTATGAGAGAGATGGACCTTGCAGAGTGAAAAACAAATTTGGCAGTATTTCAATGTTAGGACATGTAAAACACATCAGTACATGTCCCATCTTTAACATTCACTGCACCCTGCCAATGGGGATACCTAGGGCCTATCTTAGGGGTGCCTTACATGTAGTACAAAACAAGGTTTGGGCCTGGCAAGTGGGTACACTTGCCTGGTCGAATTGGCAGTTTAAAACTGCACACACAGACACTGCAGTGGCAGGTCTGAGACATGTTCACAGGGCTACTCATGTGGGTGGCACAATCAGTGCTGCAGACCCACTAGTAACATTTGATTTACAGGCCCTGGGCACCTCTAGTGCACTTTACTAGGGACTTACCAGTATATCAAATATGCCAATCATGGATAAACCAATCAACAGTACAATTTACATAGGGAGCCCTTGCTCTTTAGCACTGATCAGCAGTGGTAAAGTGTGCAGAGAAAATAAACCAGCAAAAACAGAGTCCAGGCTACCACAAAAACAGGTGGTCAGAAGGCAAAAAGACAGGGGAGACACACCAAAAAGCTGCCAGGTCTAACAGATGTCCCTTCCGGCTGAAAGTAGGGGGAACTACCCAACCCCTTAGGAGTTCTCCTCACTAAGGCGGAGGAACCTGGACAGACCATCAGCGTTGGCATATTCTGTGCCAGGATGGTGCTGCACTGTAAAGTCCATCCCCTGTGGGGAAATGGACCACCTCAACAGTTTTAGCTTCTCACACCTCATCTGCATTAACCATCAGAGGGGCCTGTGGTCGGTGTGAACCCTGAAGTGAGATCCAAACAAGTAGGGTCTTAGCTTCTTTAGCGCCCAGACCAGAGCAAAAGCTTCCCTTTCAATTTTCAATTACACTCCGCCTTTGTTCCCTCAGGAGTAGTCTCCTGCTACGGAAGACTACAGGCTGGTCTAGGCCCTCTTTGTTCAGCTGTGAAAGTACTGCTCCCACACCATGCTCTGAAGCATTTGTCTGTACCACAAACTCATTGGAGAAGTCAGGGGCCAGCAGCACGGGTACTGTGCACATGGCCTCCTTCAGGGTGTCAAACGCAGTTTGGCACACTTCAGTCCAGATCACCTGTCTAGGCTTCTTTTTAGAAGTCAGCTCTGTCAAGGGGGCAACAATGGTGCCATACCCCTTGACAAATCTCCTGTAGTACCCGGTGAGGCCTAAGAAGGCTCTCACCTCTGTCTGGGTCTTGGGGATGCACAAGCCCGAATGGCATCAATTTTAGGGTGTAGGGGCACCACCCAGCCGCTTCCTACCTGGTGTCCCAAGTATACCACTGACCCCTGCCCTATCTGGCACTTACTAGCCTTGATAGTGAGGGCTGCGGCTTGCAGCGCCTTCAACACTTCCCAGAGGTGGTGCAAGTGGTCCTCCCAATTGGAGCTGAAAACAGTAATGTCATCAAGGTAGATGGCACTGAAGTTTTGAAGCCCAGCCAGGACCTGATTGACCAACATCTGGAAGGTGGCAGGGGTGTTCTTTAACCCAAAGGGCATGACCCGGAACTGGAAATGGCCCTCTGGTATTGAGGACACCGACCTCTCCTTGGCCCCCTCAGTTATGGCAATCTGCCAGTACCCCAGACGTTAAATCAAATGTACTGAGGAACTTGGCAACCCCCAACTGCTCATCTGCTCTGGGGACGGGTTGGGCGTTTGTCTGGGTGACGGCATTGAGCCCCCGGTAGTCCACACAGAACCAGAGTCCTGGTGTAGCACCAGGTGCAGCAACCTTGGGTACCAAAACCACTGGGCTGGACCAAGGGCTGCTGGAGCAGTCAGTCACCCCTAAAGCCCACATCTTGGACATCTCATCCTTGATGCTGGCCTTCACTCTGTCAGCTAACTTGTAAACCTTGTGTTTCACAGGCAGGCTCTCCACATCATGCATGCATAGATGGGTGACACCTGGAGTGAGTGAGAACAGAGTTGAAAAGTGTCCCAGTAACTGTCGACAGTCACTCTGCTGCTCTAGAGTCAGAGAAGGGGAGAGGACCACACCTTCTACTGGCCCATCCTGCTCCCTGGCAGACAGGAGATCAGGGAGAGGTTAATTCTCCTCTTCTACCCCATCATCTGTAGCCAGAATCATGGTTAAGTCGGACCTCTCGAAGTGGGGCTTGAGGCGGTTCCCATGCAGGACCCTCAAAGGGTTCCTTGGAGTCTGCAAGTCCACTAAATAAGTGGTGTCATCCTTGTGCTCCTTCACCTCAAATGGCCCTGTCCATTTGTCCTGTAGAGCACACTGCTCTACTGGGGCCATGACTCTCACTTTTTGGCCAGGTTGAAAGTCAACCAGAGTGGTATTCTGGTCATACCAGCATTTCATATCCTCCCAGCTTGCCTCTACGCTCTCTTGTGGGGGCTTCCTGAAGTGGGCAGTCTGGTTTCTAAAGGCCAGCATGTAGCTAAATACATCCTGGGGCGACTTCCTAGGAGCTTTCTCCCAGACCTCTTTCACCAGACTTGGAGGTCCTCTGACCGGGTGCCCGTACAACAGCTCAAAGAGGCTAAAGCAAACCCCTTTCTGTGGTACTTCCCGGTAGGCAAACAGAAGGCATGGTAAGAGGACATCCCACGTACACCTCATGGAGTCTGACAGACCCCCAATCATGCCTTTCAACTTGTTACTTTGGGGGTGGTAAGGGGTGATGAACTTGTAGTTGACACCACATTCCTTCCACATGGCCTTTATGTACACGGGCATAAAGTTGGTACCTCGGTCATATACCACCTCCTTGGGGAAACCCACTCGGGTAAAGATCCCCATCAGTGCCCGGGCCACAACGGGTGCCGTCACAGTCCTCAGAAGAAGTGCTTCCAGGTACCTAGTGGCTTGGTCCACCAAGACCAGGATAAACCTGTTACCCAGGGCTGTCTTGGGGTCCAGAGGCCCTACTATGTCAATGCCCACCCGCTCAAAAGGGGTGCTCACAACAGGAAAGGGCTGGAGGGGGGCTTTACATATCCCTCCACTTTTGCCACTTGCTTGGCAAGTCTGACAGGTTCTACAGAATGCATCTGAATATTTTCTCATTTGCAGCCAATAGAAGTGGGTGGCAAGCCTGTCAAAGGTCTTGCCCTGCCCCAAATGTCCTGCCAGAGGCACATCATAAGCCAAACCCAGTAGGACGGCTCTGAAGCGCTGGGGTACCAACAGCACACAGGCTGCCCCAGGCTTATGATCATGAGATCAGGTGATCCTTGGGCTCAGTGCCAGCTGGCTGGTCCTCGGCCTGCTGCCTAAGACCTATGAGAGTAGGGAACACCTTCTGCTCTGCGCAGAACTTCTCCCTGGTGGGACCCCCTTCTTGCTGCCAATGGATCAGCTCAGTTAGGTCTCCCAGTTCAGCCACTTGTTCCCCTGTAGGTGCCGGGGAATCCCCCTTGAGGTGAGCCTCCTCCCAGACCATGGGAACTTCCGAGGGCGGGGGGTTCTCGCACCCATTGCCTTTTCTCTTGGAAGTCACCTGGGCCACTGTTTCAGGCTCCAGGTCTGTCTGATCACCATGCATGACTGGCTGCCATGGACCGAGTGGTCACACACACCCACTCTGGCAACCCCAAAATCCCCAAGTGTGACCTGATCTCCACCGCCTTCCAGGCAGAAGTCTCCATGTCATAGCCCAACAGACAGTCAACAGGCATGGCGGTACTCACAGCTACCCTCAGGGAACCTGAGACCCCCCCATTCAAAGGGAACCTGCGCCACCCTACACTGGCGTTCCGAGTTGTCCACTGCAATTATTTGGTGGAATGCACCGGGACTTTCTGCTCTTCAGACACTAGATCACACCGGACCGTGGTCACACTGGCTCCAGTATCTCTGAGAGCCTCGACCCTCTGCCCATTGATGGTCACCCACTGCCTGTATTTCTTAGTGTTATCAGGCATAAGGTCTCGCTGGACCATCTCACTGTCCCCTAGTGAGACAAGGGTATTCTCGGTGGGTTTCCCCACCCACCTGGGACCAACTCCTCTGCCTACCAGTGGGTAGTTGTGTCCACTTGGTATATTTGGAATCCCCCTTCATGTGACCCACCTGATCACAAGCAAAGCACTTACAGGGTACCACCTCTGCAGACTTTCCTGAAGAGGCCTATGGTTTCTTATCTCCTGGGGGTAGGAATTTTTACCCAGGTTACTAGATTGGGGCCCTTTGGAGAACTCCTTTTGTTTACCCTTGTCCCCCCCACTCTGCTGCTGGGAACCCTGCCCACCTTTGGTAGAGTCCCCCCATAAGCCTTCTTGTAGACCCACCCAGTAGTCCGCCTCCATAGCAACCTTTCTGGGGTCAGTCAGCTTACTATCAGTCAAGTGCTGGCGAAGCTCTGAAAAAACACAGACTAGACAAGTGCTTCCACGCAATCAAGTTGTACAGCCCCTGAAAATCTGTCAAGTTACTGGCCTACACCCAACCATCCAGTGCTCTGCAAAAAAGAATCTACACATTCCAACCAGGTCTGGGACTCAGTTTTCTTTCCTGCTCCCTAATTCTTCTCAGAGACCCCATTCATGTGGATGGATGCCACATATCCCTGAAACCACCTCTGCATGTTGTCTCTCCTTTTACTCTCTCCTTACCTTCTTAGGAATGTGTACTATTCTCTCTGACTGCACTGAGGTACTGCTGCCACCATCATTGCTGGATCTACTCTTCTGATTCAGCTCTTTTATTCTATGCTCATGATTCAAGAGCATTTTCTTCTCCTCCATGTTTAACCTCTCCAACTCAATCTTGTGCCTCCTTGCTAATCTCCTGTCCTCCAGCTCCTCTAGATTCAGGCCCTTAGAACCACCACTGCTGCCTGACCCGGGGGGTACCTCCCCTCCAGCAGCTCCTGCACCCTCAGCACATCTTCCCTTGGATTTGGATCCAGAGACTCCACAATTGGCTCCTCAGAGTGCCCACTGGCAGCTCTGGCTGCTACCCAGGCCCTCAGCGCATTTTGTAGCTCCTCCTTGTTGGTGAGGCCTCTGACATGTACTTTGAGGTTTTTGCAAACTGCCTTCAGTTCCTTCATGGTGTAGGTTTCCAACCTATCCTCCTCAAAAACTAAATCCTGCGATGCAACTGATGATGTTCTTGACTAAGACATGATATTGTTGGGATTCACTTGAACTCAAGACCAAAAATAGTCCAAAGGAGAAATTCCAAACCAAAAATCTGTATGTGGCACGTAGTGGTCTGAGATATGGTAGTATTGTACACCAATCACTGTGGGCCAAGTGCAAATGCAAGTCCTATCCTCACCACTGACAACCAATGTTAGAAATGGGGTCTCTAGTTGGCAGTCGGGTTGCACCCTGTCCAAGCAGGGACCCTCACTGTAGTCAGGATAAGGGAGGTGACTACCTCAAGATAACCCCTGCTCACCCCCTTGGTAGCTTGGCAGGAGCAGTGAAGCTTATCTCAGAAGCTATTTGTAAAGTATTTGCACATAACACACAGTAATACAGTGAAAACACTACAAAAGGACACCACACCAAAGTTAGAAAAATAGCCGGTATTTATCTGTGTAAAACAAGACCAAAACAAGCAAAATCCGACATGCAGTAATACAGATATGATTTTTGCAAGAATTAACTTAAAAATACAGTTCCTTGAAGTCGATAGCTCCACCTGGGGCTATCACAGCATCGTGATCAACAAAACCAAGATTTCATGCCCGCCACGGCATCGCAGGCCAGGTACGGTGTCGGGAAGACCCGCAAACAGTACCTTGGAATTGCAAGCGTCGTGATCCTCGTGATGAGATCCAGAGATGCATCGCTAGCGTTGCGGTATCAGTTCCAGAGTCAGTGCGGGGGTCATTGGGTTCTTGAAGTCACACGGGTTGCAGATCAAGCTTCGGGCTGATGAAGTCACGAGCGCAGGCATGGATGGCGCTGGGGCAGCGGCTCAAAGTGGGACGATGCGACATGCGGTATCCACAGTTCATGGTGCAGGCAGCAGCTCGTTGACAGCGTCCAACGGCATCGGTGAGACCAGGGCTGCGATATGACGCAGAGAGGTGCGGTGTGCGATTCAGGCAGCGGCATCACCGTTGCTGAAGCGCTGTCGTCCGTAGGCCCAAGTCGGGGGTATGACACGGGATGGGCTCCGTGGGGCGTCCATGGGACGCGGTGCAGAGAGGGATGTCTGTTGACGACACTGGAGTCGATGGTGCTGGTGTCGGTGGGCTGGGGTTGCGGTGCGGGACGGCACAGTGCTTCATGTTCCTCACAAGCGGTGTGCACAGGCCACAGTGCAGGCAGCGACATCAGTGTTAGCAGAAGCGTTGTCGTCAGGATGCCCAGGCTGCGGTGTGAGCAGGGTGATGCTGGAGTGCGGATCCACAGGTCACGGTGCAAGGAGTGGCTTGTTGCGGCATCAGATGGTGGCATCGGTGAGACCAGGGTTGCGGTGCGAAGCGGGGCAGTGTGACTCCATGCACCGTCGGCAGGTCACGGTGCAGTCAGTAGCGTTGTTGACGACGTCACCGTGGTTCTTCTTGAACCGCTCAAAACACACAGTTCCCAGCTCTGTAGGCAGATGAAACTGTCTTTGATATCCCTGAGACATCCAACAGGAGACAAGCTCTACTCCAAGCCCTTGGAGAATTTTCTCAAGCAGGATACAGAGCAAAGTTCACGCTTTGCTCTCTTTTAAGGCAGAAGCAGCAACTGCAGGCCAACACAGCAAAGCAACACAGCAAAGGGGCAGTACTCCTCCTCCAGCTCTTCATCTCTTCTCCTTGGCAGAGGTTCCTCTTGATCCAGAAAGATTGTAAAAGTCTTGGGTTTTGGGTCTGCTAGTTATACCCCTTTTTGCCTTTGAAGTTGCCCAACTTCAAAGGAAAGTCACTATTGTTCACAAGATCCTGCCTTGCCCAGGCCAGGCCCCAGACACACAACAGGGGAGTTCGAGACTGCATTGTATGAGGACAGGCACCGCCCATTCAGGTGTAAGTGACCACTCCTCCCTCCACTGTAGCTCGGATAGCTCATCAGGATATGCAGGCTACACTCCAGCTCCCTTTGTGTCACAGTCTAGAGGAGGGGTGCAAACAGCCCAACTGTCAAACTGACCATGACAGGGAATTGAGAAACAGGCAGAGTCACAGAATGCTTTAAGCAAGAAAATGCCTACTTTCTAAAAGTGGCATTGTCAAACTAACAATCTAAAAACCAAATGAAGTAACAGATACATTTTTAAATTGTGAGGAGAATGAAGAAAAGATCCTGACGCGTTTCGGAGCCTTCGCTCCGTGACGCGTCAGAATTTTTTCTTCGTCCTCTTTGCTGCAAGTTGAATAAACACGCTGGTGTAATTAGAGTCATGGTACGTTGCTTCTTTTACACCGAGGTTCCTCGGATGTTTCAAGCAACGCGTTGTTGGAATTTTTAAGGTTCGCTACCTTGCCGTGGACTCGCCTGTGAAGCGGCCGGAATTTAGCGTTTCTCTTATGGTGGTGTTATAGATATATATATATGATATATATATATATATATATATGATATATATATATATATATATATATATATATGTAATTCACTAAAAAAAGGCAACAGGACGTTATAGTTAGGTTCAGACTTTACACGCACAAAATCATCGAAATTCAGGTGTTATATTTAGTGTTATTTCAAGTAACTATAACTCGTGCTCTTAGGTAATTATAACTTGCGCCTACGCCATGCACAGTTTCTCATCAATAATTGTACTGCTAATGTTACATTGATATTACCAATTATGTCATAGAAGATGTCATGAGTGATGTAATAATATCTGGGGTAACTAGCAATGCATGGTGAAGGCATAAGTTATAGTTATGTTAGGGTATATATATATATATATATATATATATATATATATATATATATATATATATATATAAAATTCCCCAGAGATTCCACCAACCAGTCCCTCTGGCTGGTCTGGTCATATCCAAGTATTACTCCTACCTACAATGTGCTGCCTGTTTTAGTTTCTGTGTGTAATGTAAGCAGGTTCTCATTGATTCAAAAACCATCACACCAATGCCGTTGCACTGTTCATCAGCGCATCTGACCGAGAACTTTCGTTAAAGAGCTTGGGGTTACCCTGGGGAAACACTACAATAAATGAATGTGCATCATATATGAAGCAATTCTTCCTCTATTTCTACAAAACATAAATCCCATTTCATCAAAGCAACTTTTTATCAAGTTTGTATTGGTCTGTGTTAAAATGCTGCATCGAAATAAGTATATTAAAGAAAATTTGAATGTGCAGATTATTCTTCAAATAAAGAACATTTAAACTTCTAAAGCAGTGGTTCCCAACTTGTGGTCTGGGGACTCCTGAGGTTCTGCAAAACCTCCTCAAGGGGTCCGCGAATGCTTAGAAAATTAAACAGATTATGTCCCCAGTTTTCAGTTATGACTCAGTGGAGTGGTGTCCCCGGATTCCAATAATAATTCAGTGGGGGTCCCCCAGTTCCAGTAATGAAAAAGTGGGGATCCACAGAAGTCAGAAGGCTGGGAACCACTGCTCTAAAGGAACACGCATCCGCAAAATATGTCTCTTTCGCAACCAAACTGCAATACACCCTTCACACACAGCACAAAGTGATACATTCTTACGCTATCTCTTCCAACAAAGAATCCTGACTCAATTTCTTTGGTTGGTTTCTAAACTTCGACGCTATCAAATGTACGCGCAATAACTGATTGATGTGCTGGTGATGAGTGAAATACCATTAACAACTTGTATCTTTAGCACTCCATAGAAATCGTATGTGGACTCGAAGCGCTATGAATATCAACTGTAATTGTCACCCAGTTAACTGTCGCCCTATGTACCGTCTTTGGAAGGACGGGGCTAGAGGCAGTGACTACGACGATGGAGAAGTGGGTGCAGAGAATGTGAAAATGCAGAGTAGAGAGGGAGTTGAAAATAAAAGATAGCATTGGAAGGAGAGGTGCATAAGGGGTAGGAGAGACAGTGCTTAATTTGTGCTTGTTGTTTCCGGTGGTGAGCACCAGCACTTATTTTTGAGGGCCGGGGCTTATTCTTCTGCCTCAAGCATTTGCTGCGGGGAAAAGACACATATGGGAAAGACGGAGGAAGAGAAAAACGAAAAAGTATAACAAAAGGAGAAAGTAGAAAGCTGCTGGAGTGAGCTGAAGGGGCAGGGAGTGGCTGTAAATGGATGGAAAAGGCCAGAGATGGATCAGGATTATGCCACCTCAGTATTCCGTGCTCCCACATTTAAGTGTAGCAGGTGCGTGTTTAAGAGGAGGGTTTGGGCACCGGCAGGTTGTTATTTACAAATTAAGCACTGAGGAGAGAGGAGTCACTGACAACACAGTAGACATATGCATGTGAGCAGAGAGGATTGAGAGAGAGTGGACTGGCGCGAGAGAGAAAGAAACAGGTTAAGAAGGCCTTTGCATGAGACTTGAGAAAGTGTTGAGTGACGGCCTATGGATAGGGTGACCAGATTTTGAAAAGAAAAAACAGGGACAGGTAAGACATAAAAGTAGGACTAAAACCTTTAGTTTCACTTTTATATCTGGCCTGTAAATGTGTGTGTGTGTGTGTGTGTACACGCACGCGCGCACACACACACAAGGGTGCAGGCAGCAGTAAACGGGGACAAAACAATAAATGACTTCATTTATTTAAGATTAGAGCTGCAAGTGAAAGGAGAGCATACCTTTCTCTTCTGACGTGCGGTTGACCTGACCTTTGTACCAAAAACCGGGACATTTATTTAAAATGTACAAAGCGTCGGGACACCGGGAAAAGTCCTCTGAAAACCGGGACTGTCCGGGGAAATCCGGGACGTCTGGTCACCCTACCTACGGAGGACCGAGGACACGAGAACCATAAATAAAAGCGGGGGTGGGGGGGGAGGGGGGGGGCATTAATGGATCAGCCTACCGGATGTGGCTGAGTCATGTAGATTTCCGGAAAATTATGATCTGAAGAAGGAGAGAGCGATACTTGTAACATCAAGTTTCTGCAGGCACCAAAATATTAAGCGCAAGCTTGTACACAAAAACGGCATTAGCGGACCCACAGTGATAAGCTCAAGCTGAGAAGAGTTTATTAAATGTGTTGACAGAGGTCCACAAATTCAAAATAAATGAACGTATTTATATACAAAGACTTGGGGGAGTTTGGTGGCTCAGGATATCCGCAAGAGATAGAAGAATTTTGTTCAGAAATATATATTTTTACAAATCATGAAGTCATACTGCCACCCAGAGGCTGAACGTCAAAGTGTAACATTTCACAAATGAAAGACAAGAGCACCTCTAAACGCAGCCATTGATTGAATGAATTCCGCTGGTGGAGTGAAGCTGCAGAGTTTATTTGTAATTCCGGGTTGCAAGAGTAGCTCAGAATTACCAAATTCCTCTGATCCCGCCGCCGTAAGTAAATACTCTGCCCACCACTAAAGGAACGATGGATTGGGATGGGGCCCCAAGTGCTTGCCAGTGCCTGATATTAATTCAAGCATTCCATCCACCGCCTTGTTGATTTCTCATTAGCTAGCAGCACCTGCTTTCACGTTCTTTCCTGTGTATGGCAGGTTCTGTGGAGCATGGAGCAAGTACACCTTTATGTCTGTGGCCACTGTCCTTCCATTGGTTGCGAGACTGAAGCACTTTTTTTTTACTCTAGCACTCCATATGAGTGCATTTGTTTCCAGGCCTTCTCTACTCTTCCACATACCTCCCAACCTGCATCCTTGTGCTGCTCCAGTCGCTGCTACCCCATCCTGCATCCTTGTTGCTTGCCCCATCCCTAACGCACCCTTGTGCGTCCTTGTTGCTTGCCCCCTGCGCCTCCCACTCCTTCCTGCTTCGTTGTTGCTTGCCCCGTCCCTGCTACCGCCTCCCACTTCATTGTAACTTTCCCCGTCTCTTACACCTCTCACATATTTGTTACGTGCCCCTGTCCCTCTCACTCTCTCGCTTCATAGTTGCTTGTGCCATCCCTCTCAACCCCTCATGTTTTGCTGTTGCTTGTTCCGTCCCCCCTACCCTATGCTGTGTCTTTGTTGCTTGCCCCTACCCCATGATGCTCTCCTGCCTAGTAGTTGCTTGCCCCAACCCTCTCACCTCCCTCCTGCCTTGTGGTTGTTTGCCCAGTCCCTCCTACTCCCCCGCCTGCTTTGTCGTGGCCTGCCCCCATCACCCCCAATCCCTCCTCATCATTGTTGCTTCCCCCCCCATCTCTCCTGCCTACTCTAGCATCGTTGTTGCTTCACTGTCTCTGCCACCCACTCCTGCGTCCTTGTGACAGTGCAGTCTTACAGCTTAGAGCCAATCCTAAGTCAAGTACTTTTAATGATAGTTAGACATAGCTACAGCCCAATAGCCTCTCCAGAGTCCTGGAGAGTTAACATTTCTGCTACGAAATCACTTATTTAATTTGCAGGACCCAGTTTCCAGTATTGACAAGGTAGTTTGGAAGGTTAGTGTGGCTGCTGCTTAGATCTGCACGCTTCCTGACCTGTAGAAGTCCGAACCTCAGCTGACCTGTCCTTCCATTTCTCAACAAGCTGCATATACTTTAAATGTGACAGTACATTTAAAGGAGCAATAGCAATACTTCTGAGCATGTCCTCTATACGTTTAACTCAGGTCTTCCTTCACATCCAGGTAAGGATATTGCACCTGTAAACACTGCATGTACAGGCACTTTGCGAATGCTGTTGCTCAGTCAGACTGTGGTGTCATTTTGTAGTGACGCTTCACACTTTGCAGACCTGGTCAGCAGACCTGCTGTACTTTTAAATGGAGTCTACTGGCACTTCTCAGCAGGACTATTTTATTCAGTGGAACATTCACAACTCCTGTATTCAGAACTGCTAGTCAGTAGGACAAGTAGCTTCCAATCAGGTGGAGATGTCACACTTTCAAGAGGAGTGGCGGCCGGTAAGTACAACTTACAGGGAGTGGGGGTGCAACACGCACAGTCACTCACACCCATGCATTCAGATATGTGCATACACCAATACACGCATACGCCAAACAGTCAATGAAAACACACTTAACTGCTGCAGCTCTCGGGGTGGGAAGCCTTGGAGGTACCAGAAGGGTTGGGACTGCTGTCTAAGGTCAGCTAGTGAGGGGAGGCAGCAGTCCTTACCTCATCACAGAGAAGGATGGGGTCAGAGAGACTGCTGACTCCTCCCACTCTGTGACCAGTCGTCAGTGATATACAATCAGCCCTGGGTACTTCGGGGCTTAAAACTGAAGTGCCCAGGTACGAGGCTATCACTAACGCTCCCCCGCATCACGAGGAGGAGGGTCGTAAGGGTCTTAGCCAGCTGTGAAATCCTCATCTCAGTAAAGCTCAGCTGAGGGATCCAGGAGTCTGCACATTTAGCACATATCTAGCTCTTGGCCGTCTGACCTGAAAATAAAGACTCTCTGTCAAGATGACCTTTGCTCAGCCTGACAGACACTCTTTATGTCCAAAAGGTGTGGGGCGTGGCCCCTCGGCCCTTAAGGATGGGCTGCTGCTGTTCATGAGTTTCGGTAATTTTCAGCAGGGCAGATTTGCTTTTACTGGAGCAGCATCTGGGCACCTCTGCACAATTCTAATAAGTAAACATGGTTGGACATTTTGCTGCACCAGACAAGTCCTGGTTAAACGGTGCCTGTTTCGGTGCAGAAATCTTCTGTGTGTTTATCGTGTTTCTAAATAGACCCCGCCCACGGAAACAAGTGTGGTGTTTTGTTCAATCCTTTTCTGGATAAAGATGTGTCTCATAGCTGATTATGTCAATGTATTGAACGCTTCAACTGGACACAAGGGGCTGCGTATGTAAATATACCCCTGCCAGCAGATGTAACAATGAGCGCATTTCCTGGGTAAAGAAGAGCTTCAGAGTTGGATCTCCCACTGCTCTACCAAACACCTCCTCCACATTCCTAGAAGCAAATGTGTGAGGTTTTGTGCAGCTGCCCACAGAAGAGAAAGACCTATGTGGATAAGAGTAAATAAAGAAGACAGGCTTTGTTTTCATTAAAGTAGGATACTTCTGAGCAGTGACAACTGGAGATATGTGAAAGTAGTAGGTCATAAAACCGGTCATGTGTTCCACCATTTTGTTAAAAAATTGCCTTGAGAGTTCCCCAATAAGCAAGAATTGCATTCATTGTGCCTATGCCAGCATTTCCTTTTGGTTGCCCGCTTATGCCAAGAATTACATACATTATTCCAATACCAGAATCTTTCCATTGATATTACGCATACGGTGGCCGTATGTCAAAAGTTACCGCCAGTATTTCAAAGTCAGCATTTTGTCATAGTTTGCTTCCCACAACTGGCCCTTTTAGCCCCAATATGCCATGGCTGCACTCTAAAAGCAAATACTTACCTCCAGTAAAGGGGCCACTTGCCAAGAATTACCTGCCAGGGGTGCCCATCCTTGTGTCAATAATTATCTCCAGTATGCCACTGACAGCATATTACCATTGATGTCACATAAACCCAGAATTATATTGAATAAGCCATGGCCAGCAGCAGATTCATGAGCGTAAAACACTCATAAAACACACAAATATATTCTCACTCACACTCTCTCACTCATACTAATCACATTCCCTCTCTTCCCTGTCTCACTCTCTCACACTCATTTTCACACATCCTCATTCACTTTATCTCAAACACAAACATACTCATACTCACTGGTTCTCACTCTCACAAACACACTTACACACACTCACTCCAGGTTGTGGTGCAACTGCACCTGCTGCTTCATTAATATTTACAAACCCTGACTCACGCCCATGTCCTCTCACAATCTACAATCACTCACTCCTTCTAACACACTCACACTCCTTCACTCACCCCCTCTGTAGGAAAATGGCTCCCTGTTGCAGTTACCCTCCGCTTTTAGCCTGATATTGATGTTGACTTGACTGCTAACCAGGCCCAAGCACCAGTGTTCTTTCACTTAATAATGTACCATTGTTCCACAATTGGCAGATCCATGGCACACAGATAAGTCCCTTGTAAAAGGTACCAGTGGTACCAAGGGCCCTGTGACCAGGGAAAGTCCCTAAGGGCTGCAGCATGTGTTGTGCCACCCTAAGGGACTGCTCACCTAACACATGCACACTGCCACTGCAGATTGTGTGTGTTGGTGGGGAGAAAAAGGCAAAGCCGACATGGCATCCCCCTCAGGATGCCATGGCCACAAAATACTGCCTGTGGCATAGGTAAGTCCATACAGCCCTAAGGCAAGGTGCACTATACTACAGGTGAGGGCATAGCTGCATGATCAATATGCCCCTACAGTGTCTAAGTCTATTATTCGATATTGTAAGTACAGTGTGGCCACATTAAGTATATGGTCTGGGAGTTTGTCAAAATGAACTCCACAGCTCCATAATGGCTACACTGAATACTGGGAAGTTTGGTATCAAACCTCTCAGAATAATAAACCCACACTGATGCCAGTGTTGGATTTATTACAAGATGCCCCCTGTATTTTACCCAATCCTTCAGTGCAGGACTGACTGGTCTGTGCCAGCCTGCCACTGAAACGAGTTTCTGCCCTCCTTCGGGGGTGAGAGCCTTTGTGCTCTCTGAGGACAGAAACAAAGCCTGCACTGGGTGGAGGTGCTTCTCACCTCCCCCTGCAGCCTCAAAGGCTCATGCCTTTTGTTACAGCACCCCAGGGCATCCCAGATAGTGGAGATGGCCGCCCCTCCGGCCACTGCCCCCACTTTTGGAAGCAAGGCAGGAGAGGATAATGAGAAAAACAAGGAGGAGTCACCCACCAGTCAGGACAGCCCCTAATGTGTCCTGAGTTGAGGTGACCCCTGCCTTTAGAAATCCTCCATCTTGAGATTGGAGGATTCCCCCAATAGGATTAGGGATGTGCACCCTGCCCTCAGGGAGGAGGCACAGAGAGGGTGTAGTCACCCTCCAGGACAGTAGCCATTGGCTACTGCCCTCCTGACCTAAAAACACCCCTAAATCTAGTATGTAGGGGCACCCCAAACCCAGGAAATCAGATTCCTGCAACCTGAAACAAGAAGGACTGCTGACCTGAAAGCCCTGCAGAGACGACGAAGACAACAACTGCTTTGGCCCCAGCCCTACTGGCCTGTCTCCTGACTTGAAGAAAACTGCAACAGCGACGCATCCGACAGGGACCAGCGACCTCTGAAGCCTCAGAGGACTCCCCTGAACCAAAGGACCAAGAAACTCCTGAGAACAGCAGCACTGTTCACCTACAGCAACATTTTTGCAACTTTCTAACAACTTTCCAAGGACTCACTCTTCCCGCCGGAAGCGTGAGGCTTCACCCTCTGCACCCGACGCCCCCGGCTCGAGCTCCAGAGAACCAACACTACAGAGAGGACTCCCAGGCGACTGCGTCCTCGTGAGTAACCCAAGACGACCCCCCTTGGACCCCCACAGCAATGCATGCAGAGAGAATCTAGAGGCTCCCCCTGACCGCGACTGCCTGTAACAAGGAACCCGACGCCTAGACCAAGCACTGCAGCCGCAGCCCCCAGGATCAGAAGGAACCGAACCTCAGTGCAGGAGTGACCATCAGGCGATCCTCTGCCTAGCCCAGTTGGTGGCTGGCCCGAGAAGCCCCCCTGTGCCCTGCCTGCACCACTAGAGTGACGCCCAGGTCCCTCCATTGATTCTAACACAAAACCCAACGCCTGCTTTGCACACTGCGCCCGGCCGCCCCTGTGCCGCTGAGGGTGCGTTTTGTGTGCCTACTTGTATCCCCCTTAGTGCTCTACAAAACCCCCCAGGTCTGCCCTCCAAGGACGCGGGTACTTACCTGTTGACAGACTGGATCCGGAGTACCCCTGTTCTTCATAGGCGCCTATGTGTTTTGGGCACCTCTGACCTCTGCACCTGACCGGCCCTGTGCTGCTGGTGTGGTAACTTTGGGGTTGCCTTGAACCCCCAACGGTGGGCTGCCTATGCCCAGGAACTCAGACTTGTAAGTTTCTTACTTACCTGATAAACTAACCATTACACACCTCCCCCAGGAACTGTTGATTTTTACACTGTGTCCACTTTTAAAATAGCTTATTGCCAAATTTACTAAAACTGTGTTTGCTATTGCTCTAGATCAAAGTTCCTAACTTATCTGTGTGGAGTACCTTCCATTTTAAGCATTTACTTCAAATCTTGAACTTGTGGTTCTAAAAATAAATTAAGAAAATATATTTGTCTATATAAAGACTATTGGCCTGGAGTTAAGTCTTTGAGTGTGTGTTACTCATTTATTGCCTGTGTGTGTACAACAACTGCTTAACACTACCCTCTGATAAGCCTACTGCTCGACCACACTACCACAAAATAGAACATTAGAATTATCTAATGTTGCCACTATCTTACCTCTAAGGGGAACCCTTGGATTCTGTACACACTATCTCTTACTGTGAGATGGTATATACAGAGCCAACTTCCTACACCCTCACACTCACTTTACCTTATTCATACACTCTCTGAACTTCAAATTCTCACTTTCATTCCTATGATAATCTCAAACACCATCTCTCGCACTCAATCTCATTCACTCCCAATCACTCACAAACATCTGCACAAGCAAATAATCACACTTGCACAGAGAATGTATTTTTCTTACTTACCTTGCTTCCTTTGCAGGCAACTCAAAGGCCCCTCGGCAGCAGGAGAGGAGGAACCTGGTGCTGGTCATTGGAACCAGTAAGCCATGATTCCTAACAAGAAGCCAAGCAGAGAAGCATGGCCAGGTTTGCAAAGAGGAGAATCTGCCCCAAGCCCTCTCCCATCTCCTTGACAGGACTGAAAGCAAAGACCTATCAGAAGCCGGGACAGTGCTGGAGATGCTGCCCTTGCTGCTCTGTGTGGCTTCTCATCAGCATTAGGAATGCATTGATGTGTACCCGACAGCCACATTTTAACAGATATACTGTGCCTGACATGCTGCTTCAATGGGTTTTACTAGCTTGACTGGTTGTGCTCTTTGCCTGCCTTGCTCTTTCCAACCACTTTCCTTTAATTCTAAACCACATGAATGGACCTGGCCCCATGAAACCAAAGCTGTGCAGAGCTAGAACTAAAAAGTAAAGTGAAGCAAGTACTGGTAGAGAGTACAGGGGTGCGAGGTGGAAAAGAAGAGGAAGGTATGGGGAAAGGGGTGGCAAAAGGCAGAGGTGAGAGGGAGATAGTGAAAGAAGAAAAAACAAGAACTGGAGTAAATGGAAAGAATGGGTTTGAGAAAAGGAGGAAGGAGAATTTGAGAAAGAAAGAAGGCATGTAGAAAACAGAGGAAGTAGTAATTGGAGATAGATCAAAGAGCCACAAAGTGAAGAAAGGATGAAGAAAGAGAAAAAGGAGTAAATGGGGGATGGAGACAACTCAAAGAGCTAGAAAGAAAGTAAAAAGGAAGAAGAAACAGAAGAGGAACAAAAGTAATAGAAAATGAATTAAAATATACAGAGAGACGGAGCAGTAGAAAGTGTGTAAAAAAGTAAAACAAAGAGGAAGAAAGAGATGAAAGGAGCAGCTGCAGTCAAACAGAGCAGAATTCCAAAGACAGAAAAATGGCAGAGAGTTATGTGGAGTAGGGGAGAAGGCCTTTTTAAGGGTACTTAAACAATGTTTTAAACCTGTTTTGAAATGCACAATTCACACTAGTTTTCCAGACATTTTCCCAGTTGCAGCTGCTGCCAAGAAGGGGTGGGGGGTAGATGGCAGCATGCGGAGTGAGGGGCGCAGGGGCAGTAAAAAAAACACAAGAAACGTACCTGCCACCTCCATGTTCCGCCACTCCCGCTCCAGCCGCCTCTCATCTTCTTCGTCCCTCCCCAACCAATCCAGACACTTCTCTCATGCTGTTACACAGCATAAAAGAAGTGCTGGGATTGGCCTGACTGGGCAGAAATTCCTCTCAAGGAGGGAGTGGGACACTGTGGTTGGTCTTCACCTGGCTGTAAAATACAGCCGGGGAGAGAGTTCTAAGTGCGCATGTCAGTTTGGCTGGCCTCGGGCAGCTGGCCAAAACGACATGCGCACTTCAAAGCGCACCACCACTCCTCCTCCACTTGTGGATGTGGAGGATGGTGGCCCGCCCGATGAAAGTGCAAAATAAAGGGATAATAACATCATCCCTTTATTTTTCTGCTTTCAGCAGTGTGGCGACGCTCCTCCGCCATAGCGGAGAGGCTGCCCCTGCATTTTCCTGAGGGAAAAATAAGATACCTCACTTACACTAGTCTTTAAGATCCCATGAAGTGTAGACTCCAGCCCTGCAAGGTACTACGCATCAGGGGTTAGACCAATGCATTTTAGTGTCCTGGCTGAAGCCAGGCGCGCAGATTTACTACGGCCCGGTGTGCTGGGAGAGGCCTGGGACAGCCTGGAAAGTCCGAGCCAGGCTGCTGCAAAGGGCGTGGCTGCTGCAGTGGCGGCATGCAACTCTCCACCAAGGCTACACAAAAACAGGGTGGGGGAGGGAGACGAGCAGCTCCCCTCAGCCAGGGAGTTCCAAAGCCCCAATGAGGCATATGAGCCTCACTGGATCATGGGGGCGAGGACCGGGGGGACCGAAAGTGAGGGTAGATGGGGGGAAAGGAGGAAGCCCCCTTCATGGGGTCTGCAGGGGATGCCCACGGGGTTGTGGGGCAGGAGGAGGGGACAGGAGATAACATGGGGCTTGCGGGCCCTGTAGATTTGAGGGTGGCTAAAGCTGGCTGTAGTAGGCAGGAGATTGGTGCCCATGGGCAGAATATGGGCACAAAGCGGAAGCAGGTAGGGGGTGACACCAGCAGGCCCAAGGGTGAGGCAGCTTCACAGTCAGAGGGTGGGGGGGGGGGGTGGGGGTACAGAGCACAGTGGGAGTGGAGTTGTGGTGGGTGTTTTGGATGGTGCGGCCGGAGTTTCGCAGGGCGCTGAGCGCAGAGGCTCGCCGATGGGTCTAGGTAGTGAGGAAGTTGCAGAGTTAGAGGCCAGGACCAGGGAGCAGCACAGGGTGGAGGAGGAGACTGAGGTCTTTTGGGAAAGGTTGTACAGGGTTAGGGAGCAGGAGGCGGAGCAGGTGCGACAAGTCAAGAATGCGAAAGGGACTCTGACAAAATGGGGAGACAAAGGGGAGCCAGGGAGTAGGGGTCCCAGGGGCCACTGGCTATGGATAACGGAAGAGCCGGGAGATGGAGGTCAGGCAGAAGGAGCTGGTGCAGTTTCTGTAGCGCAGTGGACACGCCAGGTTGGAGCGGCCCGGTGGGTGGTGGCGCGAGGCCAGCGGACGAGGCTGGCAGAAAGTTGGTGACTCCAGCGGGGAGCATGACGGCCCGGAATGCTGGTCTGAAGAACTAGGGGGGTTAGCAACAGCCCTCCCTACCATGAGGGATCGCGTGTTGTGCGCGACACCTACGAAGCAGACAGCCTATGAAGAGTCTTGGCACACCTCCCCAGTTGAGCGAGTGACGGAGCAGGGATTGGATGATGTGTTTGATGGTGAGGGTGTCCTGGAGCTGGATTATTAGAATGCTAGTGATGAGTGGGAGGACGGTGAGGTTTTGGATGAGGGTGAAGGTAGTCGGTTTGTGAGGGCTGGTGGCACAGGGGGCTCACAGGTTGCAGAGATTGGTGTCTTACAGGAGTCACATGCAGACATCGGAGGCATGCAAGAGTGGCAGAAGCCTGCGAGCATGGCGGCCAGGTGCCCAAAGAGGAGTCAAGCGGGTTTCCCGACAGGTAGGAAGGATTGGTGGACGGTCTGGGAGGGCCAGGGGGGAGGGGTACAGGGACAAAGGAGTGCAAATCGGTAGGAGTGGGGGATGGGATGGTTGATGAAGATGGCAAGGCCCCACAGGAGGCTGAGGGGACTGATGTAGCAGGTGTTTCGGCAACACAGGCCGCAGCAGGGGAGGCAGTGGGTGAAGAAGCTAAGGAGGACACAGGTCACAGGTGACGCCTGCCATACATGAGCTTAGCCATGCCATTAGGGTCCCATTTGTCGGACAAGACGAAGGGAAGAATCTGGCGTCATAAGTATGTAGATTCATAGAGACATACAGGTGAAGGAGGGTTGAAAGGAAAGGAGTGGGAGCTGGCTAGGAGACCCAGGGTTCCAATTACGATGGAGAATTGGACATCTGCGTTCCTGATGTAAGCTAGTGTATATTGTGATAAAGTCCCAGACAGGGCCATTGCTTTGTTCAAATACATGGATATCATTATGAAAGCCCAGATGCATTTTGGGGGGTTTGCCTGGCTCAGCTATGATGAGGAATTCAGAGCGAGGGTTAGTGTAAATCCTGAGAAACCATGGGGGGATGTGGACTCGGAATTATGGATGCAGTGGATGTTGTCCATGCAATCTGCAGCCTCGACGCATACAGCGAGCGGCTTACCTATCACATACAGTGCTTTCAGCCACGTCCCGCTCTACAAGGGGCGGGTGCCACACCTAGTAGCACAGGCAGGGGTTCCCTCACAGGACGTGCAGAGGGGGCATGTTGGAATTTCAACAAGGGATTTTGCAACAGAAACCCTTGTAGGTTCAAGCATAAATGCTCCAAGTGCGGGGGCAGACATCCCATTACACAATTCTTTTCATGGGCCAGCCCTGCAGAACAATGGAGGATGGGAAGGAGCAGAGGACAGCAGGGCCCTGGTGGTCCAAAGAGCTCCTTCGCCAATTAAACTGGAAGCGCTCTTGCCATGGTTGGCGCAGTATCCGGAGGTGGATGTGGCATTGCGACTGGAGTCGGGTTTCAACAAAGGTTTTTGGGTGGGTTATCAAGGACCCAGAAGGCAGAAGTGGGCTGACAATTTGCGATCAGCCAAAGAGCTTCCCGAAGAAACTGAGCAAGGAGGTGCAGGAAGGGAGGATTGTGGGCCCCTTTTCAGAATGGCCGCTACCTGATCTGATAATATCTCCACTGGGGGTGGTGCCAAAAAAGCAGGAGGGGGATTTCCAGTTGATCCATCATTTATCCTGGCCAAAAGGAGCATCTATCAATGATTTTATTGCCACAGAGGACACCAAAGTGGTATACATGTCAGTTGATGATGATATTGGCTTGATCAGGCAATGTGGACAAGGAGTGGAGTTGTCGAAGTGAGACATCAAATCGGCATTTCGGTTGTTGCCCATTCGTCCTGGGGATTTCACCTTGCCGGGAATGCAGTTTGAGGGTGCCATCTATGTGGATAGGGTCCTGCCTCTGGATTGTGCAATTTTGTGCGCTGTTTATGAGGCGTTCAGTTCCTTTCTGCAATGGGTTTTCACAAGAGGGAGTGGGCACAAGGCAGTCAAGCACTATCTGGATGACTTCTTGTTCGTGGGGCTCCCAGCTTCTGGTGCTTGTGGGAGGGCTGTTAGAAATGGGGTTTTTGGTTGGCACTCAGGTTACCCTTCTGTCCAAGCAAGAACCCTCACTCTAGTCAGGGTAAATCACACACAATCCAAGATTATCCTGTGCCCACCCTCTGGTAGCTTGGCATGAGCAGTCAGGCTTAACTTAGAAGGCAATGTGTAAAGTATTTGTGCAATAAATCATACAATAACACAATATAGCACCACAAAAGTACACCACACATTGATTAGAAAAATATATAATATTTATCAGGATAATTGTAGGTCAAAACGAATAAAGATGCAATGTGAAATTGTAGGGATATCACTGGAAAGTGATATCAAGTGTCTTAAGTCTTTAAAAATCAATCAAAGTCTCTTTCAAGCACAAAGTACCTGGTGTGGAGTGGAAAATCTCCGCAAAGGGCCGCAAAAGAAGAGATATGTGGAAAAATGGTGTGTGCGTCGATTTCTCCCCAGCACACACAGACTTGCGTCGTTATTTTTCACACGGGAAGTCGTGCGTCGTTTTCCGGCGTGCGGACAGACTCTTTCTATGGGTCACGTGGATTACCAGATGTCCCGGGTCTGTGCGAGGATTCTCCTGGTTGTTTTCCGGCTGCGCGTCGTTGCGCAGGGCTGTGCGTCGAAGTTTTGCTCTCACGGCAGGCGTAGCGTTGATTTCTCCTCTGAAGTCAGGTGGCGTTGTCCTTGCGAGGCGGTGCGTCGAAGTTCCGGTCGCCCCGAAGGCGTCACGTCGATCAGCGTCGGTGTGCGATGTTTTTCTCGCCGCGGAACAAGCTGTGCGTCGAAAATTTCGGTGCACGAAGCGTCCACGTGAAAAAGAGAAGTCTTTTTGGTCCTGAGACTTCAGGGAACAGGAGGCAAGCTCTATCCAAGCCCTTGGAGAGCACTTTCACAGCCAGACAAGAGTTCAGCAAGGCAGCAGGCCAACAGCAAGGCAGCAGTCCTTTGTAGAAAGCAGACAGGTGAGTCATTTGAGCAGCCAGGCAGTTCTTCTTGGCAGGATGTAGTTTCTGGTTCAGGTTTCTTCTCCAGCAAGTGTCTGATGAGGTAGGGCAGAGGCCCTGTTTTATACCCAAATGTGCCTCTGAAGTGGGGGAGACTTCAAAGAGTGGCTAAGAATTGTACCAGGTCCCCTTTCAGTTCAATCCTGTCTGCCAGGGTCCCAGTAGGGGGTGTGGCAGTCCTTTGTGTGAGAGCAGGCCCTCCACCCTCCCAGCCCAGGAAGACCCATTCAAAATGCAGATGTATGCAAGTGAGGCTGAGTACCCTGTGTTTGGGGTGTGTCTGAGTGAATGCACAAGGAGCTGTCAACTAAGCCCAGCCAGACGTGGATTGTAAGGCACAGAAAGATATAAGCGCAAAGAAATGCTCACTTTCTAAAAGTGGCATTTCTAGAATAGTAATATTAAATCCAACTTCACCAGTCAGGAGGATTTGGTATTACCATTCTGGCCATACTAAATATGACCTTCCTACTACTTCCAGATCAGCAGCTACCACTCCAGTACTGTATGAGGGCAGCCCCATGTTAGACTATGAAGGGAGCAGGCCTCACAGTAGTGCAAAAACGAATTGTGGAGTTTTACACTACCAGGACATGTAAACTACACCGGTACATGTCCTGCCTTTCACCCACACAGCACCCTGCTCTAGGGATTACCTAGGGCACACATTAGAGGTGACTTATATGTGGAGAAAGGGGAGGTTTAGGCTTGGCAAGTACTTTTAAATGCCAAGTCGAGGTGACAGTGAAACTGCACCCACAGGCCTTGCAATGGCAGGCCTGAGACAAGGTAAAGGGGCTACTTACGTGGGTGGCACAACCAGTGCTGCAGGCGCACTAGTAGCATTTAATCTACAGGCCCTAGGCACATATAGTGCACATTACTAGGGACTTATAAGTAAATTAAATAGTTGTAGGAGGCTGGACTGGCTTGTAGTGAGTACCAAGGGGTACCTGCACCTTGCACCAGGCCCAGTTATCCCTTATTAGTGTATAGGGTGTCTAGCAGCATAGGCTGATAGATAATGGTAGCTTAGCAGAGCAGCTTAGGCTGAACTAGGAGACGAGTGAAGCTTCTACAGTACCACAAGTGTTATATGCACAATATCATAAGAAAACACAATACACAAATATACTAAAATAAAGGTACTTTATTTTTATGACAATATGCCAAAGTATCTCAGAGTGTACCCTCAGTATGAGGATAGCAAATATACACAAGATATATGTACACAATACCAAAATATGCAGAAATAGTATTAGAAAACAGTGCAAACAATGTATAGTTACAATAGGATGCAATGGGGGCACATAGGGATAGGGGCAACACAAACCATATACTCCAAAAGTGGAATGCGAACCACGAATGGACCCCAAATCTATGTGACCTTGTAGAGGGTCGTTGGGACTATTAGAAAATAGTAAGGGTTAGAAAAATAGCCCACCCCAAGACCCTGAAAAGTGAGTGCAAAGTGCATTAAAGTTCCCCAAAGGACAAAGAAGTAGTGATAGGGGAATTCTGCAGGAAAGACACAAACCAGCAATGCAACAACGATGGATTTCCAGTCGAGGGTACCTGTGGAGCAAGGGGACCAAGTCCAAAAGTCACAAGTAAGTCGGAGATGGGCAGATGCCCAGGAAATGCCAGCTGTGGGTGCAAAGAAGCTGCTACTGGACAGTAGAAGCTGAGGATTCTGCAGGAACGACAAGGGCTAGAGGCTTCCCTTTTGGAGGACGGATCCCCCACGCCGTGGAGAGTTGTGCAGAAGTGTTTTCCCGCCGAAAGACCACCAACAAGCCTTGCTAGCTGCAAATCGTGCGGTTAGGGTTTTTGGATGCTGCTGTAGCCCAGGAGGGACCAGGATGTCGCCAATTGCGTCTGGTGACAGAGGAGGCGTCGAGCAAGACAAGAAGCCCTCTCAGAAGCAGGCAGCACCCGCAGAAGTGCCAGAAAAGGCACTATGAAGATGCGTGAAATGGTGCTCACACGAAGTCGCGCAAAGGAGTCCCACGTCGCTGGAGGACAACTTAGGAAGTCGTGCAATGCAGGTTAGAGTGCCGTGGACCCAGGCTGGACTGTGCACAAAGGATTTCCGCCGCAAGTGCACGGAGGCTGGAGTACCTGCAAAAGTTGCAGTTCCCAGCAATGCAGTCTGGCGTGGGGAGGCAAGGACTTACCTCCACCAAACTTGGACTGAAGAGTCACTGGACTGTGGGAGTCACTTGGACAGAGTTGCTGGAATCAAGGGACCTCGCTCGTCGTGCTGAGAGGAGACCCAGGGTACCGGTAATGCAGTTCTTTGGTGCCTGCGGTTGCAGGGGGACGATTCCGTCGGCCCACTGGAGATTTCTTCAGAGCTTCTAGTGCAGAGAGGAGGCAGACTACCCCCACAGCATGCACCACCAGGAAAACAGTCGAGAAGGCGGCAGGATCAGCGTTACAGAGTTGCAGTAGTCGTCTTAGCTACTTTGTTGCAGTTTTGCAGGCTTCCAGTGCGGTCAGCAGTCGATTCCTTGGCAGAAGGTGAAGAGAGAGATGCAGAGGAACTCTGATGAGCTCTTGCATTCGTTATCTAAGGAAATCCCCAAAGCAGAGACCCTAAATAGCCAGAAAAGAGGGTTTGGCTACCTAGGAGAGAGGATAGGCTAGCAACACCTGAAGGAGCCTATCAGAAGGAGTCTCTGACGTCACCTGTTGGCACTGGCCACTCAGAGCAGTCCAGTGTGCCAGCAGCACCTCTGTTTCCAAGATGGCAGAGGTCTGGAGCACACTGGAGGAGCTTTGGGCAACTCCCAGGGGAGGTGCAGGTCAGGGGAGTGGTCACTCCCCTTTCCTTTGTCCAGTTTCGCGCCAGAGCAGGGCTGAGGGGTCCCTGAACCGGTGTAGACTGGCTTATGCAGAACTGGGCACCATCTGTGCCCATGAAAGCATTTCCAGAGGCTGGGTGAGGCTACTCCTCCCCTGTCTTCACACCATTTTCCAAAGGGAGAGGGTGTGACACCCTCTCTCAGAGGAAGTCCTTTGTTCTGCCATCCTGGGACAAGCCTGGCTGGACCCCAGGAGGGCAGAAACCTGTCTGAGGGGTTGGCAGCAGCAGCAGCTGCAGTGAAACCCCTGAAAAGGCAGTATGGCAGTACCAGGGTCTGTGCTACAGACCACTGGGATCATGGGATTGTGCCAACTATGCCAGGATGGCATAGAGGGGGCAATTCCATGATCATAGACATGTTACATGGCCATATTCGGAGTTACCATTGTGAAGCTACACATAGGTAGTGACCTATGTGTAGTGCACGCGTGTAATGGTGTCCCCGCACTCACAAAGTCCGGGGAATTTGCCCTGAACAATGTGGGGGCACCTTGGCTAGTGCCAGGGTGCCCTCACACTAAGTAACTTTGCACCTAACCTTTACCAGGTAAAGGTTAGACATATAGGTGACTTATAAGTTACTTAAGTGCAGTGGTAAATGGCTGTGAAATAACGTGGACGTTATTTCACTCAGGCTGCAGTGACAGGCCTGTGTAAGAATTGTCAGAGCTCCCTATGGGTGGCAAAAGAAATGCTGCAGCCCATAGGGATCTCCTGGAACCCCAATACCCTGGGTGCCTCAGTACCATATACTAGGGACTTATAAGGGTGTTCCAGTATGCCAATGTAAATTGGTAAAATTGGTCACTAGCCTGTTAGTGACAATTTGAAAGAAATGAGAGAGCATAACCACTGAGGTTCTGGTTAGCAGAGCCTCATTGAGACAGTTAGGCACCACACAGGGAACACATACATATAGGCCACAAACTTATGAGCACTGGGGTCCTGACTAGCAGGGTCCCAGTGACACATAACAAACATACTGAAAACATAGGGTTTTCACTATGAGCACTGGGCCCTGGCTAGCAGGATCCCAGTGAGACAGTGAAAACACCCTGACATACACTCACAAACAGGCCAAAAGTGGGGGTAACAAGGCTAGAAAGAGGCTACTTTCTCACAATAGTCCAATCAGGTATGATACAAGGTTACCATGTTTAAAGGGAGAGAGCATTTGCACTTTAGCACTGGTTAGCAGTGATAAAGTGCGCAGAGTCTAAAAGCCAGCAAAAACAGTGTCCAAAAAGTGGAGGGAGGCACCCAAAAAGTTAGGGGTGACCACCCTAAGGCTGTCAGGTCTAACATGTGTCCCCCCAGCTGAAAGTGGGGAGAGCTGCCCGACCTCCTGGAAGCTCTCATCGCTAAGGCGGAAGTATGTAGAGAGACCATCAGCATTGGCGTGGTCAACCCCTGGGCGATGCTCCACCGTAAAGTCCATCCCCTGTAGGGAAATCGACCACCTCAAGAGTTTTGGATTCTCACTCCTCATCTGCATGAGCCATCTGAGGGGCCTGTGGTCTGTCTGAACCCAGAAGTGAGTCCCAAACAGGTAGGGTCTTAGCTTCTTCAGTGCCCAGACCACAGCAAAAGCTTCTCTCTCAATAGCACTCCACCTCTGTTCCCGTGGTAATAGCCTTCTGTTAATAAAGACTACTGGTTGGTCTAGGCCCTCCTCATTTAGCTGTGCTAGGACTGCCCCTATGCCATGCTCTGAAGCATCTGTCTGCACGATAAATTCCTGGGAGTAGTCAGGGGCTTTGAGCACGGGGGCCGTGCACATGGCTTCCTTCAGAGAGTCAAAGGCTTTATGACAAGCCTCTGTCCAATTCACCAACCTAGGTTGTTTCTTGGAAGTGAGTTCTGTCAAGGGTGACACAATGATACCATAGCCCTTGACAAATCTGCGGTAGTATCCTGTGAGGCCTAGAAAGGCTCTCACCTCAGTCTGTGTTCTAGGTGGTTGCCAGGCCTTGAAAGTTTCAATCTTGGCCTGGAGTGGCTGCACCTTGCCACCACCCACTAGGTGTCCCAAGTACACCACGGAACCCTGCCCAATCTGGCACTTACTAGCCTTGATGGTCAGGCCTGCCTGTTGCAGGGCCTGAAGCACCTCCCTGAGGTGGAGCAGGTGTTTCTCTCAGCTGGAACTGTAGACAGCTATGTCATCTAGGTAGACTGCACAGAAGGCATCCTTGCCATCTAGGACCCCGTTAACCAACCGTTGGAAGATAGCGGGGGCATTTTTCAATCCAAATGGCATCACCCGGAACTGGTAATGGCCATAAGGGGTTGAAAATGCGGATCTCTCTTTATCCCCCTCAGTCAGGGCGATCTGACAGTAACCTGAAGCAAGATCAAACGTACTCAGGAACTTGGCAGCGCCCAGTCTGTCAAAGAGCTCATCAGCTCGGGGATGGGGTGAGCATCAGTCCGTGTGACTGAGTTGAGACCCCGGTAGTCCACAGAGAACCGGAGTTCTGGCTTCGCACCTGGGGCAGTAGCCTTAGGGACCAACACCACCGGGCTGGCCCAGGGACTACTGGATTTCTCAATAACCCTTAAGGCTAACATCTTGGAGACCTCCTCCTTGATGCTGGCCTTCACCTTATCCGATAACCTGTAAATTTTGTTCTTCACAGGGAGACTGTCACCTGTGTCAATGTCATGAACACAGAGGTGGGTCAGTCCAGGAGTAAGGGAGAACAGGGGGGAGAACTGCTCCAACAGCTCATAGCAGTCTCCTTTCTGGTTTAGAGTCAGGGAGTCAGAGAAAATGACCCCTCTCACTGACCCATCACCTTCTTGGGCAGAGAGGAGGTCGGGGGGAGGTTCACTCTCCTCTTCCATTCCTTCATCTGTGACCAGAAGCATGTTGACCTCAGACCTCTCAAAATGAGCCTTTAGTCGGTTGACATGGAGCACCCTTAGGGGGTTCCTAGGGGTTTGGAGGTTCACTAGGTAAGTGGCCTCCCCTTTCCACTCCTTTACTTCAAATGGGCCAGTCCAGCGGTCCTGGAGAGCTCTAGGCTCTACTGGCTCCATTACCCACACTTTGTCTCCAGGTTGAAACTTTACCAGGGTGGCCTTCTGGTCATACCAGCGTTTCATTACCTCTTGACTGGCCTCAAGGTTACTTTGGGCCTCTTTCCAGAAGTGGGTCATCTGGTTGTGGAGGGTCAACATGTAGCTGACCACATCCTGAGGGGGTGCCTTTGGAGCTCTCTCCAACCCCTCCTTTACAATGCTTAAGGGTCCCCTAACAGGGTACCCATAGAGAAGCTCAAAGGGACTGAACCCCACCCCCCTCTGGGGGACCTCTCTGTAAGCAAAGAGAAGGCATGGTAAGAGGACGTCCCACTTACGCCTCATGGCCTCAGGGAGGCCACCAATCATGCCTTTCAAGGTCTTGTTGAATCTCTCCACAAGACCATTAGATTGGGGGTGATAGGGTGTGGTGAACTTGTAGGTTACACCACACGCATCCCACAGAGACTTCATGTATGCAGACATGAAGTTAGTGCCTCTGTCAGACACTATCTCCTTTGGGAATCCCACACGGGTAAATATTCCCATCAGAGTTCTGGCCACCACCTGTGCAGTTACGGTCCTCAGAGGGATTGCCTCTGGGTAACGGGTGGCATGGTCCACCAAAACCAGGATGAACCTGTTGCCTAGGGCAGTTTTGGGGTCCAATGGACCAAAAATGTCGATGCCCACCATTTCAAAGGGGGTGCCAACGACAGGAAGTGGAATCAGGGGGGTTTTAACCCTTTTCCCGGCTTTACCACTGGCCTGGCAGGTAGGGCAAGATCTACAGAACTTATCTGAGTTTGTCCTCATTCTGGGCCAATAAAAGTGGGTGACAAGCCTGTCAAAGGTCATGCCTTGCCCCAAATGTCCTGCCAGGAGAATGTCGTGAGCCAGACCCAGTAGGAAGGTTCGGTAACACTGGGGGACCACCAGCGCACGCGCTGACCCAATGACCGGAACCTTAGGCTCACTGTAGAGGAGATCATTCTCCCAATATAGGTGGTGATCGCCAGAGGCTTCACCTGCTGCTGGTCCGAGGCTTGCTTCCTCAGACCCTCTAGAGTGGGACATTCTTTCTATGCCTTGTAGAATTCCTCCCTGGTGGGTCCACCCTCAACTTGCCAGCCAGCAAGCTCAGGTAGGTCACCTAGGGTGGCAATGTCTTCCCCAGTTGGCTCGGGAGCCTCCTCCTCAGGAGCCCCGTCGACCACTGCGGGAACTTCTGTGACCGGTTTCCCGCGCCCTGTGCCCCTCCTCTTGGCAGTTCTCTGGGCCATTGTTCCAGGCTCCAGACGCCCTTGACTTCCCTCTCGGTCAGCCATGGGCCGTGTGGTCATGCAGACCCACTCAGGTAACCCTAACATCTCCAGGTGAGATCTGAGCTCTACTTCTTTCCAAGCAGTATGCTCAAGATCATTGCCTAACAGACAATTCACAGGCATGGCAGGACTCACAGCTACTTTCAGAGTACCAGAGACCCCCCCACTCAAAGGGAACCAGAGCCACCTGTAGGTGACTCTCACGATTGTCAGCGACTATGACCTGGAGCAATGTATTAGGGACTATCTGCTCTGTTGACACCAGCTGACTCTTCATAGTAGTCATACTGGCTCCTGTGTCACGCAGAGCCTCCACCTTCTGCCCATCAATGGTGACCCACTGCCTGTACTTGGAAGTATTTTGGGGCATGTGGGCTTTGGACACCATTTCTCCTTCTCCCAGGGACACTAGGGAAATCTCTACCTGCTCCCCAAAGCTATCTGGGTCCATCTCCCCTCCAAGCGCTACACTAGTCAACCCAGGTGTCTGTCCGGTAGTGGACGGTGCCCTCGTGGAGCACTAGGGGTCGCCTTTATAGTGACCATACTGGTAACACTCCATGCATTTGGGGTTGGATTTCCCTGGCCTATCATATGTCCCTGGCTTTTTCCAAAATCTGGAAAAGGAATGGTTGCCACCCCCTCCTTGTGAATTCTTTTGGGGGCCTTTTGAGAGTTCCTTATCTGTAAGTTTATCTCCCCCCTCTTTCTTCTGTTGGGAACCCTGACCAACTTTGTGGGTGTGTCCCCCAGGTACCTTTTTGGACACGCTGGTGCTAACCCAGAGGTGTGCCTCATCAGCAAGCTTCCTGGGATCAGTCAGCTTACTATCTACCAAGTGCTGGTGCAACTCTGTATACGTAAAATTGAGTATATGCTCTCTCAGAATCAAGTCATATACTCCTTTATGATTATCTACTTTGTTGCCCCGCACCCATCCATTCAGTGCCTTACTGGAAAAGTCAAAGAAATCTACCCATGTTTGTGTGGTTTGTTTGGTGCTGTCCCTGAACCTCTGACGGTATCCCTCAGAGGTCAGCCCAAACTTGGCAAGTAAAGTGGCTTTCTGAAGTGGGTATGTGTTTTGATCAGGTTGATCCAATGTGAGAAGTGTGTCCCTCCCCAATGGCGGCACATAACCCCACATAGCTACCCCCCCATTGCCCTTCAGGAACCTCATGAGCCCTTAGTGCAACTACATAAACAGCTAACCATTTATCTATGTCATCTCCCACCACAAAACTGGGCACCACATTTTTGGGTATACGAACCTTCTTTTCTCCAGCAGGTCCTGTCTGTATGCTGCCACCATTATTGCTGGATTCAGACTGTCTCGCCTTGATCTCCAGCTCCTTGAGACTCAGTTCAGGAGCCAACAATAGTTTCTTTTCAGCCGAAGCTCTTTCAGCTTCCACCTGTTTGGCTGCTCTTTCAGCTTCAGCTTGTTTGGCTGCCCTTTCTGCTTCTCTTTCAGCTTCAATCTGTTTGGCTGCTCTTTCAGCCTCAGCTTGCTTGGCTTCGCTCTCTGCCCTTCTTTCCTCCTGTTGAGCCTCAATTTTCAGTTTTGCCATTTGCAATTGGAACTCCCTTTCCTCTGCGGTCAGGCTTTGCACAGAGACACTGCTCCCTGGTGTGGAAGGGGGCACAATTGTAGTGGTAACATCATCCACAGATAGCGACAAATCCTCTGAGGGGCCATTTTCTGGCTTCTCTTCCTCATCATTCTCTTCTAAATGAGTTTCTGCCCAGGCCCTCAGCGCCACTTGAAAGTCCTCCTTTTTGGAGGCCCCTTGGGTGGGTACCCTCAATGCCCTGCAGAACCCTCTTAGCTGTTTGACCGTATATGTATCCAACAGGACCAGGTCAACGTCTCCTATTTGAGACCCAGTCAGAGACATGTTGAGTGAGGATTTAGTTTTTGAAAATTGTCAGGAAAAACGAATTTGCAAAAAAGAGATAAAAAATCAAGTTGACCTTCAACTGTGGGTAGGTAGTGAAATACTCAGCTACTGTATGTCACTGCACAAATACAAGCCCTATCCTCACCGCTGATCACCAATGTTAGAAATGGGGTTTTTGGTTGGCAGTCAGGTTTCCCTTCTGTCCAAGCAAGAACCCTCACTCTAGTCAGGGTAAGTCACACACAATCCAAGATTATCCTGTGCCCACCCTCTGGTAGCTTGGCACGAGCAGTCAGGCTTAACTTAGAAGGCAATGTGTAAAGTATGTGTGCAATAAATCATACAATAACACAATATAGCACCACAAAAATACACCACACATTGATTAGAAAAATATAAAATATTTATCAGGATAATTGTAGGTCAAAACAAATAAAGATGCAATGTGAAATTGTAGGGAGATCACTAGAAAGTGATATCAAGTGTCTTAAGTCTTTAAAAATCAATCAAAGTCTCTTTCAAGCATGAAGTACCTGGTTTGGAGTGGAAAATCTCCGCAAAGGGGCGCAAAAGAAGAGATACGTGGAAAAATGGTGTGTGCGTCGATTTATCCCCAGCACACATGGACTTGCGTCGTTATTTTTCACGCGGGGAAGTCGTGCGTTGTTTTCCGGCGCGCGGACAGTCTCTTTCTATGGGTCGCGGGGACTACCAGATGTCCCGGGTCTGTGCGTGGATTCTCCTGCTTGTTTTCCGTCTGCGCGTCATTCCGCGGGGCTGTGCGTCGAAGTTTCGCTCTCACGGCAGGTGTTGCGTCGATCAGCGTCGGTGTGCGGCATTTTTCTCGCCACGGAACAAGCTGTGCGTTGAAAATTTCAGCGCACGAAGCGTCCAAGTGAAAAAGAGAAGTCTTTTTGGTCCTGAGACTTCAGGGAACAGGAGGCAAGCTCTATCCAAGCCCTTTGAGAGCACTTTCACAGCCAGACAAGAGTTCAGCAAGGCAGCAGGCCAACAGCAAGGCAGCAGTCCTTTGTAGAAAGCAGACAGGTGAGTCCTTTGAGCAGCCAGGCAGTTCTTCTTGGCAGGATGTAGTTTCTGGTTCAGGTTTCTTCTCCAGCAAGTGTCTGATGAGGTAGGGCAGAGGCCCTGTTTTATACCCAAATGTGCCTTTGAAGTGGGGGGGACTTCAAAGAGTGGCTAAGAAGTGCACCAGGTCCCCTTTCAGTTCAATCCTATCTGCCAGGTTCCCAGTAGGCGGTGTGGCAGTCCTTTGTGTGAGAGCAGGCCCTCCACCCTCCCAGCCCAGGAAGACCCATTCAAAATGCAGATGTATGCAAGTGAGGCTGAGTACCCTGTGTTTGGGGTGTGTCTGAGTGAATGCACAAGGAGCTGTCAACTAAGCCCAGCCAGACGTGGATTGTAAGGCACAGAAAGATTTAAGTGCAAAGAAATGCTCACTTTCTAAAAGTGGCATTTCTAGAATAGTAATATTAAATCCAACTTCACCAGTCAGCAGGATTTGGTATTACCATTCTGGCCATACTAAATATGACCTTCCTACTCCTTTCAGATCAGCAGCTACCACTCCAGTATGGAATGAGGGCAGCCCCAATGTTAGCCTATGAAGGGAGCAGGCCTCACAGTAGTGCAAAAACGAATTTAGGAGTTTTACACTACCAGGACATGTAAACTACACCGGTACATGCCCTGCCTTTCACCCACACAGCACCCTGCTCTAGGGGTTACCTAGGGCACACATTAGAGGTGAATTATATGTGGAGAAAGGGGAGTTTTAGGCTTGGCAAGTACTTTTAAATGCCAAGTCGAGGTGACAGTGAAACTGCACCCTCAGGCCTCGCAATGGCAGGCCTGAGACAAGGTAAAGGGGCTACTTAAGTGGGTGGCACAACCAGTGCTGCAGGTGCACTAGTAGCATTTAATCTACAGGCCCTAGGCACATATAGTGCACATTACTAGGGACTTATAAGTAAATTAAATAGTCCAATCAGGTATGATCCAAGGTTACCATGTTTAAAGGGAGAGAGCATATGCACTTTAGCACTGGTTAGCAGTGATAAAGTGTGCAGAGTCTAAAAGCCAGCAAAAACAGTGTCCGAAAAGTGGAGGGAGGCAGGCAAAAAGTTAGGGGTGACCACCCTAAGGCTGTCAGGTCTAACAAGGGCGCTAAATAATTTTGAGGACATGGTGGAGGCATTTGGGGTTCATTTGGCTCCTGAAAAGACAGAGGGTCGCAGTACAACATTGTTTTTTCTGGAAATTGAGTTGGATACGACCACCATGGTAGCCAGATTGCTGGGGCAGAGAGTATGGGAGATTCAGACTTTTCTGGAGGAAGTGATTGGTGTGGGTTGCCTGGAGCTTCGGAGAGTGCAGAAACTGTTGGGTTTTCTCTATGTTTGCTTGCAGAGTGGTGAGGGGCATACATTCTGCAGACGTTTGGGCCTGGACATGTCCGGTCCCAAATTGCTGCATCACAGGTTGACTTTCTTTGGTGATAAGGGCAGATTTGAGAGTGTGGCTTTCCTTTCTGGTGGACTTCAATGGGGTGTCCATGTGGTTTCAGGAGGACAAAGTTGTGTGACAGGTCCAACTTTTTTCAGATGCATCTGGAGTGCATGGTTTTGGTTTGTTCTGGGATGGCAGGTGGTGTGCAGAGCACTGGCCACTGCAGTGGCTGCGGCAGGGGCGCAGCATCACATTCCTGGAGTTGTTTCCACTGCTGGTGGCATTGGCTGTATGGGGTGACAAGTCAGAGAACAGGATGATGATGTTTCATGTGGATAACATGACTGTGGTGGAGCTGGTGAACTGACAGAGAACTCGGGACTTGAGGATTTTGGGGTTGTTGAGGAGATTCATGTTGTTGTGTTTGCAAAAGAATATCATTTTCAAAGCGACTCACGTGCCAGGTGTGAACAATGTTATTGCTGATTCGTTGTCTCGTTCGCAGTATGGCACCGAGTGCCGAGGCTGTCAAGATGTCGGTCCCTATGGAAATCTTGGAGTGGGGGGATTGAGAGTTCGTAGACTGGTGAAGATGTATTTAGCTGAGTGTACCAGGAAAAGCTATCAGCTAGCATGGAACGATTTACAGGCATTCTAGGAGGAAGCAGGGAAGACCACAAAGAGGGATCGCCAGGACAGGGAAGCAATGGTCATGCTTTATGTTCTAGAAGTAATGGACAGAGGTTTATCACCACCATCCATTGCAGGCAAACTGGCTGGTTTGTCCTTCTATGGGAAGCTCTTGTGGAGTTTCCATCCGGCTGGTGACGAGATGTTGGGCAAGGTGCTGAAAGGGTGGGGCAAGGTGAAAGTGGGCGCTAGGAGCAGATTGAGGGAAGCCATTACATTTGATTTGTTGGAGGAGATTTTGGGATGCCTGGATGGATGCTGCTCTGACAAGTGCGAACTGACGTTGTACTGTTTGTGCATGATTTGGATGTTTTTTGGGGCATTCAGAGTGTCTGAAGTTCCTAGGGTTGGGGAGTGAGGATGGTGTGCGGTATGGAGAGGTGAGGTTGGAACCTGGTCACCTTGGGATATGATTGTGGAAGTCCAAGATGGATCAGACAGGGAGAGGGAAGTGGCTATGGCTGAATGAAGGGGGATGTGAGACGGTGTGCCCTGTGAGGGAGTGGCGGGCGTTTCAGGCGTGGCCTGGGGACACAAGAAAGGTATTTTTTTTCATCATCAGGATGGCAGCAGGGTCACGGATTTTCAGCTGTTGAAGGTTTTGCGCAGAGCTTTGGTGGTGCTAGGCCGAGATCCAGTGGCGTTTGTGACCCACTCATGTAGGATTGGGGCGGCTACATCAGCGGCGCGTTTGGGGTGGGGCATGATGAAGGTTCGCAAGATTGGGAGATGGAAGTCCAAGTGTAGTGAGCGTTATGTTCGGAAGTGAAGGGGAGTCTGAAGGAGGAGGTTTGTGGCTTCGGGGTAGGCAGCTAACATGTTTTCTTTTTCCCTTGGGTGTGTGAGAGGCCCTATGAGTAGCAAAGCAGTGACTTGGAAAGTGGGCCACTTGTTCATCCACTGGGCGGCTAAATACGCGGAGCGGCAGATATATGGACGCAACCTGGGACTGCCTAGCAGACGACATGAGGTGCTCTGGTGGGGAAAGGGTGGCATGCAATGGGGTAGTTTACTGCCTTGGCTAGCGATGATGGTGCCTAGGAAAAGATGTCTGGGCATGTTGGTCTTGCACTTGGGGAAAACGATTTGGTACAGTTATCAGGACTGACACTGCTGCAACATATGCCGAGGGAGCTGGAGATTCTCAAGCATAGACTTTCTCGGACATGTTTGGTGTGGAAAGAATTTATTCCATATAGGATATGGAGAGGGGCAGTTAAACATGCGGCTATCGACAAAGAACGTAGAAAAGTGAACAGGGCAATTAAGGTTTTTTTGTACGGGACGGGAGTTCACGTGGTGTCCCACAGAGAGCTCAAGCAAGAGGAAAGGGGGCTTTTTTGGGCGGATGGTGTGCACCCATCAGAGCTGGGCTATGCCTATTATATGTTGGCACTGAGGGAGGTTTTGGGGAGGTTGTGGAATGAATCTGTGTGCTGTGAGTGAAGTGCCGGGGGTTTGATTGTGTTGCAGCAGTGTGAGGGATGTGGTGGGGAAGAAGAACACAAGCCAGGATTTTTCTGGGTGGCGATACATGGGGGGTGGAGAGTCAGATGCGGGCAGATCCACCCCTTGGGAGGAGAAATAAGGCTTACAAGGGTGTGATACATGAGGGGTTGGAGAGTCAGATGCAGGCAGATCCACCGCTTGGGAGGAAGAATAAGGTTTTCAGGTGAAGAAAGATCTCGGGGGTAGGTTGGCTGGAACAGGTGAATGAATTGGTGGTTAGAGGATGTTTGGGAAGGGAAGTGAGGAAGATGACGGTGATGGGAGGGAGTGAAGCAGTGAAAGGCAGAAGGAAGGTGTGAGACATTATGGTGTGAGATTGGGGACGGGGGAACAGGAGAAAACAGTTATGTTAAGGATTTAATATGTTGTGTTGTGACATGTTCAATCAATCAATCAAAGAGACTTATATAGTGCGCTACTCACCCGTGAGGGTCTCAAGGCACTGGAGGGTGGGGGAAGAGGGGACGGGAGATCACTGTTCGAAAAGCCAGGTTTTAAGGCTCTTCCGGAAGAGTAGGAGGTCCTGGGTCTGGCGGAGGTGGGTGGGGAGGGAGTTCCAGGCTTTGGGGGCCAGATAGGAGAAAGATCTGCCTCCAGTGGTGGTGTGTTTGATGCGGGGGACTGTGGCGAGAGAGAGGTAGGCGGAGCAGAGGTGGCGTGTGGGAGTGTGGAAGGTCACTCTTTCGTTAAGGTAGGTTGGGCCGGTGTTGTGGAGGGATTTGTGTGCGTGGATGAGGATCTTAAAGGTGATCCTTTTGTCTATGGGGAGCCAGTGTAGGGATTTGAGGTGTGGTGAGATGTGTTCATGGCGGGGGAGGTCGAGGATGAGTCATGCTGCTGCGTTCTGGATTCGCTGTAGTTTGTGCATGAGTTTGAGTGTGGTGCCGGAGTAGAGGGCGTTGCCGTAGTCTAGCCTGCTGCTGATGAGTGCGTGGGTGACTCTCTTTCTGGTCTCTGTGGGGATCCATTTGAATGTTTTTTTCAGTGTGCGGAGTGTGTTAAAACATGGGCAGGTGATGGCATTGATTTGTTGGGCCATTGAGAGGGAGGGATCCAGGATGATTCCAAGGTTGCATGCGTGGTTTGCGGGGGTGGGTGCGGGGCCTAGCGTGGTGGGCCACCAGGAGGAGTCCCAAGTGTTTTTGTGTGGGCCAAAAATTATTATCTCGGTTTTGTTGGAGTTGAGTTTGAGGTGGTTGGCTGTCATCCAGGCAGCTGTGTCAAGGAGTGCAGTGTGTAGGTTGGTTTTGGCGGTGGTGGCTTTGCGGGTGAGGGAGAAGATGAGTTGTGTGTCATCAGCGTATAAGTGGATGGTGATACTGTGAGGTTTGAGGATGTTGGCTAGTGGGGCCATGTAAATGTTGAAGAGTGTGGGGCTGAGGGAGGAGCCTTGTGGGACTCCGCAGGTGATTTTGGTGGCGGAGGATTGGAAGGTTGGGAGACGGACATTTTGGGTTCTGTCGGTGAGGAAGGAGGTGAGCCAGTCTAGGGCTTTCTGGCGGATCCCAGCGTTGTGAAGGCGTGTGCGAAGTGTGTGGTGGCAGACAGTGTCAAAGGCTGCGGAGAGGTCCAGGAGTATGAGTGCAACGGTCTAGCTCATGTTGACTCTGGATCTGATTTCGTCGGTGCATGCGATGAGAGCGGTTTCCGTGCTGTGGTTCTTGGGAGGGGTTGAGTGTGTGGTTTGCCTTGAGGAAGTGGGATAGGCGGGAGTTGACTAGTTTCTCCGTGACCTTGGCTGGGAAAGGGAGGAGGGAGATGGGGCGGTAGTTGGAGAGGTCGTCTGGGTCGGCTTTGGGCTTTTTTAGGAGGGCGGTGACTTCCGCGTGTTTCCAGGGGTCTGGAAAGGTGGCGGTTTCGAATGAGCTGTTTATTATGGCTCGGAGTTGGTGGGGCTGGACTTGTTATATATTCGATGGGGGCAGGGGTCGGAGGGAGAGCCAGAGTGAATGGAGTTCATTGCCTTTTCAGTTTCTTCGTCAGTGGTGGGGGCCCAGGTGGTGAGTAGGTTGGGGGGGGGGTGTGGTGGGATTGTGTTGGGCGGGTGGAGGTAGTGTGTGGAGGGTGTGTGAGGTATGAAGCTGTTGTGTATGTCCTGGATTTTGCGGTGAAAATGATTTGAGAGGGAGTTGCAGAGAGTTTGTATGTGTGTGGGGTCTAGGTTGTTGGCTTTGGGTTTGGAGAGCTCTTTGATGATGGTAAAGAGTTATTTGCTGTTTTGGGAGTTGTTGTCAATACATTCCTTGTAGTGTGCTCTTTTGGTGGTGCGTATGAGTTGGTGGGGTTGCGTGTGGTGGTTTTGAGGGCGGAGAAGTTTGTGGTGGAGGGTTCTTGCCTCCACGTTTTCTCTGCTTTGCGGCATTTGCGTTTGGACTCTTGGAGTTCAGTGGTGAACCATGGGGCGTTCTTGATGTTGCGGGTGGTGATGTTTTTTCTGAGGGGCGCGAGAGAGTCTGCACAGTTGGTGATCCATTTGTTGAGGTTGTGTGTGGCGGTGTTGGGGTCGGTGGTGTTGGGGGGGTTTGTGTCAGTTGGGAGTTCAAGCGCTCTGTGGGGATCTTGTCCCACATGCGGTAGGGGGTGGAGTGTTGGTGGTGGTGTGTGGGTGGTTTGTTGTAGGAGAAGTGGACGCAGTGGTGGTCCGTCCATTGGAGTTTGGTGGTGTGGGTGTAGGTGACGTGTTGGCTTGAGGTGAAAATTTAGTCGTGTGTGTGTCCAGCCGAGTGGGTGGGGGCTGTGACCAGTTGTTTGAGTCCAAGGTTGGTTAGGTTGTGTAGGAGGGAGGAGGAGTTGTGGTCGTGAGGGTTTTCCAGCTGAAAGTTGAAGTCGCCGAGGAGTAAGTAGTCTGTGGAGATGAGAGCATGCGTGCTGATGGTGTCAGCGATGGTGTCGCAGAAGGGGGGGCGTGGTCCTGGGGGTCTGTATACGAGTGTGCCTCTGAGGGTGGTGGTGTTGTTGATGTGGATAAGGAAGTGCATGTGTTCTGCGTTGTTGAGGGTGTCGAGGGTGTTGGTGGTGACCTTGATGGTGTCTCTGTGAATGATGGCGATGCCGCCTCCTGGTTTGTTAAGGCGGTCTTTGTGCTGGAGTTTGTAGCCCTCCGGGGTGGCTGTGGCTATATCTGGCTCGGATGAGAGGTTTGTCCAGGTTTCTGTGAGGAAGACGATGTCCGGTGAGTGTGATGAGATGAGGTCCCAGAGTTCAATGGCATGTTTGTGTAGTGACCGGGTGTTTAGTAGCAGGCAGCTGAGATGGTTGTGAGTGGTGTGGTTGTTGTGATGTGTGATTGTGTTGGCGGGGGTGCTTGTGGTGTTGCTGCGGTTTGAGGTGGTATTGGCGTGGGGCGAGTGCAGGTTGTGGGGTTTTTTGGTGGGTGCGGATGTTGTTGTGTGGAGGCTGTTGCGCAAGGTGTTGGTGTGGGGTGAGTGGGAGGTGGAGCAGGAGAATAGGCAGGTGCGGCAGGAGAAGGGGCCTTGTGTGTGTGTGGGGCTGGTTCGAATGCAGGTGGGGCAGGCTCCGGGGTTGAGGGAGTGGAGGGAGTGGGGCTGGTAGTGTTGTCTGGGGGAGTTTGGCTAGGAGGGCCAGGGGGACTGGCGCTGGGCGCGGTCCAGGCACAGACGGGCGCAGACGGCGCTTTTCTTGCAGCGACCGCCATTAAGAGGGGGAGGTGGGAGGGAGGAGCAGCTGGGAGGCAGGCGGGAACGGGAGAGCGAATGGGGACGGGAGGGGGGCGGGGCCGCAGGGACGCAGCGGCGGGGAGAAAAGAAGCCGGGGGAGCGCACAAGGGTCGAAATGGCCTGAAAAACAGCAAAACAGATGGGAAAACTACGGTGAACAGAAACAAAACAGTGAAAGACGCATAAACACAGTACGATGCACGGCAGACAGATGGCAAAAGCTACGGTGAACAAAAACAAAACAGTGCAAGGTGTATAAACACAATACGATGCACAGGAGACAGATGGCAAAAGCTACGGTGAACAAAAACAAAACAGTGAAAGACGCATAAACACAATACGATGCACGGCAGACAGATGGGAAGGTTACGGTGAACAAAAATAAAACAGTGAAAGACGCATAAACACAATACAATGCAGAGTCTAGAGACGCTTACCAGTGTCCACTAGATACCAGGGATGAGGCGCAGACGGGCGTCTGCGGGTGGAGGAGGGCCTCGAACACGCGATCGGCCGCATGGGCGGGGGTCGTGGGAGGTGGCACAGCAAGGTGGTGCTGCCGGCGCAGGGAAGCGAGCTCAGGCCAAAACGTGTTATAACGTTTGTGGCAATCCTGTCCCAATAAATAGCCTTTTGCTCTAATACTGGAGTCAGGATGATGCAATTAAATGTGCGAGCACGGAATACTGAGGCAGCGTAGTCCTGAAGCCATCTCGGTCTTCTTTGATCCTTTTAATGCTACTCCTTGCCCTTGCAGCTTACTCTTGCAGCTTTCTGCTTTCTCTCTTTCTGACGCTTTTTCGTTTTTCCCTTCCTCCGTCTTTCGATATATGTCTTTTCCTCGCAGCAAATGCTTGAGGCAGAAGAATAAGCCTCGGCCCTCAAAAATAAGTGCTGGTGCTCAGCATCGGAAACAACAAGCACAAATTAAACACTGGTCCCACGAGTATGACATGCGCACTGAGGGAAAGTGCTGTGCATACCCCCTCAGTGCTCGTAACAGCCCATGGTCCCTCCCCTTTTACTAAAAAACGTTAATAAACATAGTTTATTATCGTTTTTTTAGTAAAAGGTTTGCACCGGCTGTTTGTTCATGCACGCCGTTTGGCACCACTGGTTCCATGCTCGCTGTCATCACCATCACCATTGTAATCATCGTTTTCATTGTTTACAATTATACACTGCCACCTAATGGCTGAGAGAGAAATAGCCACCTTCCTTCAGAGTTATCTCGTTTCTTCGATCTGAGTTTCGACTGGAACCATATAATGTTTCAAATATTTATAAGAGCGCATCACTGGAGTAACAGTCTGTGTTCTGGCAGCCCGGCCTCTCTAGGGGACCCATGAGCAGGGGATCCGCGCGCCTCTGTCCCTTGCTGCTTGCAGACCTGGTGGCCCGAGGTTTAAGATACATAAGCGACAGATGTCTGCAAGAGCACTGAATACAAATGCTGTGCGCACTGAGCCCTGCACATGAAGCTGGCTCTAGATCTGCATATGCTACCAGGGGGCTGGTCCAGGATGGCATTAAATCTTCACTCAGCAGGAGAAAGGATGTGTCCAATAGCTCTTGTTATTGTGTCATCAGGAAGTGACCAACATACAAAGTCAGTTACGTCTCGGTCCTTTGGAACAGCGCATGACAGGTACATAAAGAGACTGAAAATATAATGAACAAAGAACTAATATCAAGCATTTTTCACTGAACTAAACCAAGCAAAATCAATGCAAGGGCAGTACAGGCATTATTAAACAAGCATTTTCAATCCAACGGGTCTCGCAGTTGCTGGAGTTAGAGTTATTAGCGTTGTAAAGGAAAAAAACGCAGCACGACTGCACTATGTAAAATGCAGCGCCATTGTGCTGCGTGGAAAATAAACAGATAAAGTGGTCCAGACCCCAGGCTGAAAACATCGAGCTTTGAATGTTTTTAGGAGTTTGCTGGTGCTGTGTAGGTGGGCTAAACACCGGAAAAGGTATGAGGTATGCATGCCTTTCACAAATGAAAACAAGCGGATTTTCAAAGGCAAGCCCACTAACCAATGTAAGTGATTTGACATGGCATGACATGGGCGTGGTTTGATGCCCAAAGAGAGATTACAGGATGGACGGAGCACTTTGCCCTCGACCATAAAAAGTGCCAGTACTCAGTACCGGCCCATTTAACTACTTCGTTGGTGCTTGTTAGAATATGTATCAGTGGCTTGAGGTAGCGAAGCATTAACAACCCAATTACAAGTTATCAAGGCGGAAATCCAGTGTGAATTTCTGCTCCTCACGATTATCTGGGGTCTGGTGTTTCTGCAACCAGTTTTTGCCAGGAGTGGGCATACCAGAATAGATTTTACCAGACGGAAAAAATAAACTGGTAAAACCGCTTTGGGAAGTAGGTGCGTTGCAGCCTCCTTCCATTCCACAGCTCACGTATGACTTTTTACCAAGGCACGGTGGGGGGGGGGGGGGGGGGGGGGATATATCGTCTCCAACATCTCCCACGTTCCCTCCCGCCTCCCCGATCAAGAATCCGTGCCGTCCTTGCTGGCATTAACTACCTGATAGGACCAGGTTCGAAATGCCTACATTAAACACACAGGAAACGGCATGCCTTGCAGCTTCTGGCCCAGCAAAGCCAGACATGCACACGTATTTTCCAATGGGTTTAACTTGTATGTGCAGGGATTCTATGCAACCTTTCCTGCCACACTGATGTTTCGCCCTGAATGTCTCACAATCTATGATTGGGCCCTAAACGTTTACCTACTGCCCTTGCCAGTGAGTATTCATTTACAAAGTGAAATCGCTGAAGGATAACTTGCATTGTAGAATCAACCGCTTTGGGCATCAGGGGAAGCAAGCAGCTGTCCCTTTTGCATTGCAATGTTTTACAGAGATTGCAGCCCTTTGCTATACAGGGACAGGGCTCCAGTGTTAGAAAACAATGAAGGCGAATGAAGAGATGGTAGTTTTACTGCCCTTTGCTTGCCTCCATCTTTGACTTGCCACAGAATTAATCCTGCATCATGTAAATTGATGAGACAACATTTCTGAGAATACTTGCGAATGTTCTATTTGCATTATATAGGAGTATTTATTATAATTTTTTTTGTTTTCAAAGGCTGCTATACATGGGAGCATAATACATCTTTACAAATACCCAGTGAAGCTCAATGCAGTAACACAGTTCAATGAGAGTGAAATATCGGGCACAGTCCAAAGACTTGTCTCTGACAGTGGTACATTGATGACATATTGTTTTGATGAAGTGGCAGAATTCTAATTCCAGGTCCCAAAATGACAAATTTAGCCAAACAAAAGGTAATCCTTTAGCAAAAAGTGCTTGGTTTATTTAGCTGAAAAGCAAACACCTCCGGTAATAAATGGAAATTGGTGAAGTAACCAAATAGACTGATGTTAAAACATAACATTCAGTAAGTCTTTTTTTGGATTTAAGAAACCAAGCACATCCAGAAATTACTTTTTAAAAGAATGTTTGGAACCAGGATTTTTTTTTTTTTTAAGCAGACCATTTCTTTCTTTCAGTTAGATGTTTTTAATTGCACTGAAGCAGCTTGATTTTGATTTTATTGGCTACCCCCGCTGAGTAAAGATTTTAACAGATGCGCGGCCTTAAGGGTTTGCGATTAGTGCTAGAATGCTTACAACTCGAGCGCCTCCATAGGATCGGAATTTCAACGGGCAATGAGCGCTATCTTTTCCTAGAACACCGTATCGAGTTTCAACACGAGTCCTTTGTGTGGTTCCGTGGCGCCCAGTCAACGCGCATTTGCAGATTTACATATATCCTTCAGGGCTCGTGTCAAACAAATGTTATGATAATTTTGAAGACAGCCTGTTCACTTCATTCAGGGAAATCAACAACGTTTTTACGTTATTACGAAACAGCTGGTTTAACTACAGGATAGCGCTACAAAAATGGCCACGGGTGTGTAACTACTGCGGAGCAAAAAACGAAATACGAAAAAGTGTTGCGGAAAAACACCAAGGCAGCTGCACTAATGAGAAGGTGCCCTCGAATGGAATGTGAAAGGACTAAATATAAGCATTTACAGTGCAACGGGTCTCGCGTTTGCTCATGTCAGAGCTGATCGCGTTGTAAACTCCATAGCCCAACTTTTAACCTATTGGCAAAAGTGCATTTATGTACTTAACCCGAAAAAGTGAAATTAACTATGTAAAGCGCTCGACTTCTGCCACGCGAGATCGCGCTCGTAAATTAGAGAAAAAGAAGTCCACAAGTCTGATGGAAAACAGCGAGCCTCGCATGTTTTCTGTACTTGGTCGCTGCGCTGGAGGAGGGCTAGCCACCGGAAAAGGCATGACGTATGCTTGCCTTCGACTAATGAAAGCAAGCAGATTTTATTAGGCAAGCCCACGAACCAATAAAAAACACTGACGTGAAGTTGACAGGGCTCCGAGCCCTTTTCTAAATACAAAAGTGTCTCGCTGTGATACGCATGCACGAGCGCATGATAGCAAGCTGGACCCTAAAAAGAGCAGTTAAAAACTCCAATCTTTTGAAGTCTATCATGAAATTAGACAGTCAATATTAAACAGCGTTATTTTTAATAGCGCCCTCAACCGCAGGGGCAGTGTGGCTGCAGCAAATTGTTCAATTACTTCGGGACTAAACAAAATAAAAACATTTTTTAATGGGGCGTATGATGAATGTATGAATGTTGGCTAGAGGAAGTTTCATTAAATACCTCTCTTGACTCCTTTAGATAGAATGAGTGAAGAAGATGTAGGTTGGAATAGGACAGTGATATAATGAGTGAAGGAAGTGGTAGGTGGGATTAGGACAGTGATGCAATGAGTGAAGAGAGTGATAGGTGGGAATAGGACAGTGATATAATGAGGGAAGAAAGTGATAGGTGGGAATAGGACAGTGATATAATGAGTGAAGAAAGAGGTGGGAATAGGACAGTGATAGAATCAGTGGAGAAAGTGATAAATGGGAATAAAACAGTGTTATAATGAGTGAAGAAAGTGGTAGGTGGGAATAGGACAGTGATATAATGAGTGAAGAGAGCAATAGGTGGGATTAGGACAGTGATGTAATGAGTGAAGAGAGTGATAGGTGGGAATAGGACAGTGATATAATGAGTGAAGAAAGAGGTGGGAATAGGACAGTGATAGAATGAGTGAAGAAAGTGATAGGTGGGAATTGGACAGTGATATAATGAGTGAAGAGAGTGATAGGTGGGAATAGGACAGTGATATAATGAGTGAAAAAATTGATAGGTGGGAATAGGACAGTGATATAATGAGTGAAGAGAGTGATAGGTGGGAATAGGACAGTGATATAATAAGTGAATAAAGTGATCAGTGGGAATAAGTCAGTAATATACTGAGTGAATAAAGTGATCGGTGGGAATAGGACAGTGATATACTGAGTGAAAAGAGTGATAGGTAGGAATAGGACAGTGATATAATGAGTGAAGAAAGTGATCAGTGGGAATACGTCAGTGATATACTGAGTGAATAAAGTGATCGGTGGGAAAAGGACAGTGATATAATGAGTGAAGAAAGTGATAGGTGGGAATAGGACAGTGTTATACTGAGTGAAGAGAGTGAAAGGTGGGAATAGGACAGTGATAGAATGAGTGGAGAAAGTGATAAATGGGAATAAGACAGTGTTATAATGAGTGAAGAAAGTGGTAGGTGGGAATAGGACAGTGATATAATGAGTGAAGAGAGCAATAGGTGGGATTAGGACAGTGATGTAATTAGTGAAGAGAGTGATAGGTGGGAATAGGACAGTGACATAATGAGTGAAGAAAGAGGTGGGAATAGGACAGTGATAGAATGAGTGAAGAAAGTGATAGGTGGGAATTGGACAGTGATATAATGAGTGAAGAGATTGATAGGTGGGAATAGGACAGTGATATAATGAGTGAAAAAAATGATAGGTGGGAATAGAACAGTGATATAATGAGTGAATAAAGGGATAGGTGGGAATAGGACAGTGATATAATGAGTGAAGAAAGAGGTGGGAATAGGACAGTGATATAATGAGTGAAGAGAGTGATTGGTGGGAATAGGACAGTGATAGAATGAGGGAAGAGAGTGATAGGTGGGAAAAGGACAGTGATGTAATGAGTGAAGAAGTGATCGGTGGAAATAGGAGAGTGGTATAGTGGGTGAAGAGAGTGATAGGTGGGAATAGGACAGTGATATAATGTGTGAAGAAGTGATTGGTGAGAATAGGACAGTGATAAAATGAGTGAAGAGAGTGATAGGTGGGAATAGGACAGTGATATAATAAGTGAAGAGAGTGATAGGTGGGAAAAGGACAGTGATATAATGAGTGAAGAGAGTGATTGGTGGGAATAGGACAGTGATAGAATGAGTGAAGAGAGTGATAGGTGGGAATAGGACAGTGATATAATGAGTGAAAAAATTGATAGGTGGGAATAGGGCAGTGATATAATGAGTGAATAAAGGGATAGGTGGGAATAGGACAGTGATATAATGAGTGAAGAGAGTGATAGGTGGGTATAGGACAGTGATATAATGAGTGAAGAAGTGATCGGTGGGAATAGGACAGTGATATAGTGAGTGAAGAGAGTGATAGGTGGGAATAGGACAGTGATATAATGAGTGAAGAGAGTGATAGGTGAGAATAGGACAGTGATATAATGAGTGAAGAGAGTGACAGGTGGGAATAGGACAGTGATATAATAAGCAAAGAAAGTTATAGGTGGGAATAGGACAGTGATGTAATGCGTGAAAAAATTGATAGGTGGGAATAGGACAGTGATATAATGAGTGAATAAAGGGATAGGTGGGAATAGGACAGTGTTATAATGAGTCAAGAGAGTGACAGGTGGAAATAGGACAGTGATATAATGAGTGAAGAGAGTGATACGTGTGAATAGGACAGTGATAGAATGAGTGAATAAAGTGATAGGTGGGAATAGGACAGTGATATACTGAGTGAAGAGAGAGATAGGTGGGACTAGGACAGTGGTATAATGAGTGAAGAGAGTGATACGTGTGAATAGGACAGTGATAGAATGAGTGAATAAAGTGATAGGTGGGAATAGGACAGTGATATACTGAGTGAAGAGAGCGATAGTTGGGAATAGGACAGTGATATAATGAGTGAATAAAGTGATAGGTGGGAATAGGACAGTGTTATAATGAGTGAAGAAGTGATCGGTCGGAATAGGACAGTGAAGAATGACAGTGCGGATGAGAAAAACTCCCTGCTCTTCATTCTCAGTTGGGCACCACTGTTTTGGCGCAAAATATTCACACAGTAGCCAAGATTCTGTATTTACTGGAAGAGCAATTTAAACATCATTCTGGGTTTGAGATCCCTCAATCAGGAATAATGCATTAATTGTTTATATTTTAGGCCAGTCTGAGTTGCAAAGTTTAGGTAGGCCTATACCTGCTGAAAGTTGTGTGAGTAAACTCCCCTTTGGTGAGCAATTTTCAACAGACAAAGAATTTTGGGCCAGATGTATCAAAAAAGCCTTTTGCGTATCGGTAATAGCGAATTTTAAGAAACCGGTATTTCTGAATCCCAAAATGCTATGTATCATATTTGCGATTCGGTAATAGTGATTTCTTAAAAATCGCAAATGCTATTACCGAATCGCAAATAGCGATACAGCCCCCATTCGCACCTATGGGCCTGTAGGCCCATATTTGCAATTTTGTTGCATTTCCCAAATAGCGACTTCATAACTGGAATTCGCAATTTTGGAAATTAAATACCACAGGGTGCTGGGGGCCTAAGGCCCCCTCTGCTGCACCCCAAAAAGTTTTTTTGCACATGTAAGGCGCACACATGCCAAAGGGGCATGTGTGCGTTACATGTCAATATTAAAAATGCATTTTTAATGCATTTTTAAAATTTGCACATGGTTACCACCAAGTTTTACTTGGTGGTAATTGTGATTCCTTAATGCCAAATTTGCATTAAGGAATTGCTTGATACATGTGGTTTAGAAATCGCAAATAAGGATTCCTTATTTGCGATTTCTTATTTAGATAATCACAATTTGCGATTCTCTAAACGGGGTCCCAAATTTAAGGAATCGCTATTTTAGCAATTCCTTAAATTTGCGTTGAGAATGCCTTTCATACATTCTGAAAGGCATTTTTGCATTAGCAAACGGGCATTTGCACCGTTTGTGAATGCAAAAAGGTTTGATACATCAGGCCCTTTGTGCCTAAAATACGATTTGAGTCTTGGTCAGAAGCAAGGCCTAATTTCTGTGAATAGATTATAAACATTGTTACAAAGGTTTGAATTTTTGATTGGATGCACTGAACTGAAAAACCTTAGAAATATGCAAAGACGCAATGTATTTCAAAGACCTTTGTGAATTTTTGTTTAAAAATACTTTGTAACGTTGCTTACCCATAGTTTACGGTGCTTAGCCTGAGGAGTCCTGTGCGTAGGCCGAGAGGAAGAGGTTGTCTTTCAGGCATGTCATAAACTTTAGAAAGTTCTCATCTAGTTTCTATGAGAGAGCATGGGTAGGTTTCAGCCTTCACATTTGTTTCATAGGAGGTTTCCAGAGGACAATCTCAGATGCCTCGTTGACTGGACGGGCCTGTGACTTTAGTTGTCCAGTCTCAGGTGAGGGGCCATGGAGAGACTTGGACAGAATGCAGAGTCTCGAGTACACTTTGAGCCGGCAGAGCGACTTGAGAATGGAGGCGATATAGTCAATGCACCTTAGGCCACGCATGCCCCAAACATCAAGATTCTGGACCCAGTGAAGTTTTTATAACGTTTTCTTAAGCTGGCTGGAGAACACCGCAGAAACAGTTCAGTTGGGGTGTCCCCTATGCCTTAGAACAGGGGTAGGTCCTTGAATTAATTTGATGCCATGTAGCAGTCAAAGGTGATGGACTGCTGCCTTGGTGATTGCATTAATGTGTTGGAAGAAGCCAAGGTTGTTGTCAAACAAGATGCTCAGGTTGTGTATCTTTGGCCCTGGTGCTGAGGTGGGCAAGTAGATTCCACTGAGACAAAAGGGGGTGCTGAAATGTTCATGGGTCCCACACAATTGCACTTTGCCTTCTGGATGTTCAGGCAGAGCCAAGTACATTATATTGAGTGTTGCACATGGAGGGATGAGGATGGTGTTTACACGACACAAACTCGAATCTCCGCTATGTCCACTGGGATAGACCTTTATCTCGAACTGAGGCTAAAATCTTAAATTTAACTATTTAGCAATTACAATGAAGGAAACTTTGCCCCAAAGAAATGACAGAGAAAAGTACTTTTGCAAACCATGAAGGTTTATTCACAAATTAGTGAAGTTACACTCTCAAACTGGATCAATTAATCACAAATCAGTAGTCACCTCAATATAGCAGATATGAATACAATCCAGGCAATTAATTGTGGGCAAATGCAAGTACATGTTAATAAAGGCAGCATATGCAAAGTGAGGTTAAATTCCATTCATATAAAGGGAAATGCCCTAATGCTAAGCTATGTTTGTGGGTAACTCAGAAAATTTGAAGCAGCTGATGTCAGCAAACATAGCATCGAAGGAGAACCAAATGAAGGTTCCCATCAAAGAAAGGCGAGATGTACTTGCTCTAGGAAGTAGATCTATGAGCAGAAATATAAGGATCGTACGGAACCTTTAAGGACGTCCAACAGCAAAGGCGGACAGGGCAAATCTGACTCACTTAAATAAGCTTCACACAGTTATAACACAACATTAAGGCTAAGAGATCATTTCCACAGATTCGCAACAAGTATGAACCAATCAAACCTCAAAATATTCCCGCTGCGCTTGGTGTCGGCCTACTTCTCACGGATAATAAAATGTCAGATCCTTTCATCATTGCTGCCTTCAGGATATCTTGCAAAGGAATATCCTCCTCCTCTGCCTCCCATCCTGTGCAGGCGCTCGGAATCATCATTCAACCAATTAATTGCAACAAACGAGTTTTAACCAACATGCCAACATACAATAGTTTTTTTATGAGAACACAGTGACTTTGAAAGAACGGTGACATGCTGACTCAGAAAGAAAGTCATGCACATCAAGCAAAAATACTACATTGACTTTACAATGGAGTCATGCACCTGGGCCCACTCATTTCAAAGGATAAGATGCATATATTCCACCTATAGCTAAATTGAGCACATATAAAGCACTTATGTCACTAAATGTAAACTTAGGATAATGTGTGCACACATATAAGCAATGGTTAAGCATCTTGCAAGGTAATGTGTTATTAAGTGAAAATAAAAGATGATGACTTTATGTCACCAACACTTGAAGCAGGTCTGATGACCTTCGTCAGAGCCTACCTTTACTCTTAGAAGGGAAGACCTTAAGTATGCCAGCAACAAAGCCACCTCCAGCTCCATCATCGAAATACTCCTGCGACGGCCCAACGGAGGTTAACACATAACAGTGTTTTCCCTATTTAGAGTGGACAGTGTTATGTGTTTTTTTTTTACTTTAGGAGTTTGTTTTCGAGAAATGTAAAACTTGGTAAAAGTTTGATGGTCGCCCGTCATTTTCTCACAGATGCATCCATCAAACTTCTACAACACTGACAGAAAACCCTGTGATGCCGGTTCAATATTAAGAGATGTCTGTAGGGTCAGTGAGCGTCTTTAAATTTGGTGGACGGCAAGTCCATCAGAACGATGGAGTGTTTTACTTCATTGCCCAGACAAGTATACAGTTGTCCATCAAAGTCTAACTGAAGCCCTATGCAACAATCAAACTACCAGTTACACCTGCAAACTCCTGACTTCTGAAATCCCAAATAATCACTTGTTGTCCGCGAACCGCTTTCTACCCAAAAAAACACAAGGATAAAAAATCAAATCTAGGTGGCTTAGGGTGCCCAGCATTCACAGTGCCAGTTGAACATATGTGGTTTCTGAGATGCCCCCTACCAACCTCTGCCCAGGGCCACTCCAGTGGAGAGGCATGATTTGGATTAAGCGTGGTGCGACCTCATAGAGCAAACTATACAGGGAGTGCAGAATTATTAGGCAAATGAGTATTTTGACCACATCATCCTCTTTATGCATGTTGTCTTACTCCAAGCTGTATAGGCTCGAAAGCCTACTACCAATTAAGCATATTAGGTGATGTGCATCTCTGTAATGAGAAGGGGTGTGGTCTAATGACATCAACACCCTATATCAGGTGTGCATAATTATTAGGCAACTTCCTTTCCTTTGGCAAAATGGGTCAAAAGAAGGACTTGACAGGCTCAGAAAAGTCAAAAATAGTGAGATATCTTGCAGAGGGATGCAGCACTCTTAAAATTGCAAAGCTTCTGAAGCGTGATCATCGAACAATCAAGCGTTTCATTCAAAATAGTCAACAGGGTCGCAAGAAGCGTGTGGAAAAACCAAGGCGCAAAATAACTGCCCATGAACTGAGAAAAGTCAAGCGTGCAGCTGCCACGATGCCACTTGCCACCAGTTTGGCCATATTTCAGAGCTGCAACATCACTGGAGTGCCCAAAAGCACAAGGTGTGCAATACTCAGAGACATGGCCAAGGTAAGAAAGGCTGAAAGACGACCACCACTGAACAAGACACACAAGCTGAAACGTCAAGACTGGGCCAAGAAATATCTCAAGACTGATTTTTCTAAGGTTTTATGGACTGATGAAATGAGGGTGAGTCTTGATGGGCCAGATGGATGGGCCCGTGGCTGGATTGGTAAAGGGCAGAGAGCTCCAGTCCGACTCAGACGCCAGCAAGGTGGAGGTGGAGTACTGGTTTGGGCTGGTATCATCAAAGATGAGCTTGTGGGGCCTTTTCGGGTTGAGGATGGAGTCAAGCTCAACTCCCAGTCCTACTGCCAGTTCCTGGAAGACACCTTCTTCAAGCAGTGGTACAGGAAGAAGTCTGCATCCTTCAAGAAAAACATGATTTTCATGCAGGACAATGCTCCATCACACGCGTCCAAGTACTCCACAGCGTGGCTGGCAAAAAAGGGTATAAAAGAAGGAAATCTAATGACATGGCCTCCTTGTTCACCTGATCTGAACCCCATTGAGAACCTGTGGTCCATCATCAAATGTGAGATTTACAAGGAGGGAAAACAGTACACCTCTCTGAACAGTGTCTGGGAGGCTGTGGTTGCTGCTGCACGCAATGTTGATGGTGAACAGATCAAAACACTGACAGAATCCATGGATGGCAGGCTTTTGAGTGTCCTTGCAAAGAAAGGTGGCTATATTGGTCACTGATTTGTTTTTGTTTTGTTTTTGAATGTCAGAAATGTATATTTGTGAATGTTGAGATGTTATATTGGTTTCCTGGTAATAATAAATAATTGAAATGGGTATATATTTTTTTTTGTTAAGTTGCCTAATAATTATGCACAGTAATAGTCACCTGCACACACAGATATCCCCCTAACATAGCTAAAACTAAAAACAAACTAAAAACTACTTCCAAAAATATTCAGCTTTGATATTAATGAGTTTTTTGGGTTCATTGAGAACATGGTTGTTGTTCAATAATAAAATTAATCCTCAAAAATACAACTTGCCTAATAATTCTGCACTCCCTGTAATGTTGGAATCTTCCATCGTGCTGAGGTGAACGTGAGCTGGTGTGAGAGAAGTGGAGCACTGGGGTGGGCAGCTGTAGACTGGGCCTGAGGTGCGGCATCCCAGAGAATAGGGACGTATGAGGCAAAGATATTGGGTGCAGGTGGGCTGTAAAGCAGAAAGATGGGGGGTTCTTCTGTAAGAACATGGGAGCTCTCAGTGGATATAGCCCCAGTATCCCCATTGCATCAGTCCCTGGGGGGGGGGGGTGGCTTGAGAGTGGGCGCCTGAGTACAGGAAGGGTCCCCTCACCTGGCATTTTGTGGCCTTCTTCCTTGTTCACCCCTCCCCCACAACTGGATAAATAAACTTCAGGGACTGCAGAGAGCTAGAGAATTCTGTGGCTGAGAAGGGAATAGATGCAAGCAATGAGTGATGGGCCTCCCTGCTGCCACAAGCCTGGAAGCCTGAGAGGTTGAATGGGCCTTTTTTTTTTTAATCTGGACCCAAACTAGACTGTGAAGCCCATGAATTAACAGGCTGTGAACAGACCCTGGGATTTCCACCTCTCTTTGGGTCTAACCATCTGAATTAAGCCTCAGTGACTGGGTGGTGAATGCTGATCAAGGGAGGGTGGCACTTCTCCCATTGTTGGTGGCCATCACCGGTGTTTGCAAATTCTGGTTGGATCCCACCTTCTCCCTGGCTGCTCGTGCTGCCCCCACTTGATTGATGATAAGGGTATGTAGGATAGAGACAGTGGCCCTGATGCTGCTGGGAGCTCCCTAAGGAAGATACTGATTACAATAGGGGCCCAGTGATTACTCTACCCTTGGCCAAAGCAGAAACCAGAATTGCAGAGCTGTAAGATACTGTCAAAGAACGGAAAGGAACAGTTGTCAGACTGACTGTCTCTTCCAAAGATATGATGTGGAGAATTGATGATGCAGAAGATTGCACATGTATAAATAATCTTTGATTCATAGGTTTTCCCGAAGAACTAGAAGTCAGGTATAAGGTGTAATACCTTGCAACTTGGCTGAAGTCAATTATACCATCAGAAACATTCTCACAATATTTCATTATCGAAAGAGCCCAGAGGGCATTTATAGGAAATATGTTGCAAATATTAAAATGATAACTCCTATAGCATACTACTGACAAAAAAAACTCCATCTATATACATATCCTCATCACCAAAACCAAAGCCGCCTTCTGCAATTGTACCATCAAGCAGTATTACTCAGTGTTAAGACACTGCATCAATACACTCCCAGACCCTCCAAACCCTCAATCAGGCAACAAGTGCAACTCTCAATTACTCCTTCACCACGAAGATCCACAAAATTAGATTCCACTCTGATAACGTGACCTGATCTCCACTCGGCCAACAATTCCCCATCACTCCACCCCAAAGCGGACAGCCTTTAACCTTCTCTTGTACTGTGGACTCAGCAACATTTTCAGATCAATCAAGTCCACCTCCTACAAAGGTGACATTGTACCGTTATGCAGCATTAAATCTTTTAAAGAAGATCCTCTCACACACCTTCTAACACCCCTCTTCAACATCAGCAAAATCTCCCTCAGCCAAAATCCTGTCTCTGATGTCTCTAAATCACTTTATTTTCTTCATCCTCTGGACAATACTTAGATAACCTGGTGTATCACTGGGCTTAAAACTACATGGTTAGAAAGCTTCTGTTGATTTACTCAAACCATGTATCTCAATGTACCCAAATGCCAGGATAGCAAGAATGGACATACACACCTTTTAATATTACAGGGTTGGGAAACTATTTCACAGTTAGCATCTCAATGCCCTGCTATTTGCTGTTTCTGTTCCAGCTACTGCCCTCTAACCTGTGGGTACCAAATGCAAGCCAAGACAGGGGTCGTATCTGCTACTCCTGGTTACTTCTACATAATGGCCAAATCAGAATTCCTAAGCAACCTTTGTGTTTACCTATTTACTTCTTTGTTTAGCAATACAAATACCTTCACTTCCCAACCTAAAAGTAGACAATTTCTTACTCTTGGCAGGATAAAAGGCTAAGGTGAACTCATCTAACCTGTGGGTTGGCCACAGATCTCTGCAACGGGCTACTCAACACTCTGAACCATCTTACTGACAGTCAGAGGTGTAGCTTTATGGAGGCTGTTTAGGGACACCCCCAAATAAATGCCTCCTTGGCCTGAGGTTTGGGCCTGCGGGCACCAAGTCAGGTCTGCTGTGTCTGTATTGTCCTTCACTAAGAGGATTTAACTTTCTCATGTTTGAACCAGGTTTTCCCAAAATAGTAGCAAATCTGCACCCACAGAAGCACTCCAAGAATGGGTGCAAATGTACAACTTTTAGGGATTTTTGGATTTCACAAACATTAATAATAGTAAGCTTGGAAAGCGGCTCCAGTCTCAGGTTTCCAGCATACTACTGACATTCAGGACGAATGCTTGCAAATAGCTTAACCACTGGCAATCATGTGGGTGTCAATCTGGACCGCTGTGTTTCGCACTAGACAGAGGGCCTGATTTAGGGTTTGACAGCTGGAGTGAAGGCACACGGGTTAGGGGGAGGACTTTACATCTGCAACCTGACCTTTACTCCACTTACCAACTATAGACATGTCAGCCAGTCCCACAGACATCTCTATACGTTGGTAGGAACCACCATCATGGCAGATGGATGTCATTGTTTCTAAAGTTTTTATTTTATTTTTCAAAAGCAAGCTCCCAAAGATGAAGTTATTTTCTGAAGAATTAAAAAAAAAAAAATCTAATGACTCCTACACAATGGATTTTTTTCTCCAATGGTGCGGGATGATTTCACCTCTTTTACTATACCACATTCACCAAGATGTCGGTGACAGACTCTAACACCATAAAACCTGCAGTCCATTCCACTCATAATCAGGTGGGCGGACCTTGACATTGGCGTCCAGCATACTCCATCCCTGTTGCAATGGAGTGCCTGTCTGGCAAACTCCAAATCAGCCCCAGAGGCCCCATTAGTGCAAATCAGTACTGCCCCTGCCCATAATGGGCTCAGTCCATGTAGGAGGCTGGCCTGGCTTATAGTGGGTACCTTGTGGTACTTATACCTTGTGCCAGGTCCAGTTATCCCTTATTAGTAGAATAGAGGTGTTTCTAGCAGCTTAGGCTGATAGAGGTAGCTATGGCAAAGCAGCTTAGGCTGAAATAGGATACATGCAAAGCTCCTACTATACCACTTATATCATATAGCACAATATCATAAGAACACACAATACTCAGCGTTACTAAAAATAAAGGTACTTTATTTTATTGACAATATGCCAAAAGTATCTCAGAGGATACCCTCACCTAAGTAATATACACAAATTATATGTGCACAAACCCAAAACAGGTAAATAACAGTAAGAAAAGTAGTGCAAACAATGTAGAATTACAATAGGATGCAATAGGTAGACATAGGTCTTGGGGCAACACAAACCATATACTCCAAAAGTGGAATGCGAATCACAGATGGACCCCAGACCTATGGGAGGTGGTAGAGGGTCGCTGGGACTGTAAGAAAACAGTAAGGGTGTCCAAGATACCCCACCCCAAGACCCTGAAAAGTAGGAGTAAAGTTACCCTACTACTCCAGAAAGACGGAATAGTAGTGATAGGGGATCATCCTGCAAGAACCACAAGCACCAGCAAAACACTGAAGATGGATTCCTGGACCTGAGGACCTGTAAAGGAAGGGGACCAAGTCCAAGAGTCACGCAAGTGTCCGGGGGGGCAGGAGCCCACTAAACCCCGGATGAAGGTGCAAAAGGGCTGCCTCCGGGTGGAAGAAGCCAAAGATTCTGCAACAATGGAAGGTGCCAGGAACTTCTCCTTTGGTCAGAACATTGCGTGCTGGAGGTTGCAGAAGTGTTTCCACGCAGAAATACTACAAATAAGCCTTGCTAGCTGCAAGAGTCGCAGTTGAGGATTTTGGATGCTGCTGGGAACCAGGAAGGACCAGGATATCGCCCCTTGGAGGAGGAGACAGAGGGGGCACACAGCAAGTCAGAGAGCCCCCGCAGAAGCAGGCAGCACCTGCAGAAGTACCAGAACAGGCACTTAGAAGATCTGAGGACAGCGTTGACTCAGAGTCACAAAGGAGGGTCCCACGACATCGGATTTCAACTCAGAGAGTTGGGCAATGCAGGACGGAGTGCTGGGGACCCAGGCTAGGCTGTGCACAAAGGAATCCTTGGAAAAGTGCACAGAAGCCGGAGCAGCTGCAGATCACTCAGTACACAGGACTACTGTCTGGCATGGGGAGGCAAGGACTTACCTCCACCAAATTTGGACAGAAGGGCCACTGGACTGTGGGAGACACTTGGACCCAGCTCCTGTGTTCCAGGGACCGCGCTCGTCAGGATGAGAGGGGATCCACACGACCGGTGATGCAGAAGTTTGGTGCCTGCGTTGGCAGGGGGAAGATTCCGTCGACCCACAGGAGATTTCTTCTTGGCTTCCAGTGCAGGGTGAAGGCAGACAGCCCTCAGAGCATGGACCACCAGGAAACAGTCGAGAAAGCCAGCAGTATGAAGCGCTACAATGTTGCTGGTAGTCTTCTTGCTAATTTGTTGTGGTTTTGCAGGTGTCCTGGAGCACTCAGCGGTCGATCCTTGGCGGAAGTCGAAGAGGGAAGTGCAGAGGAACTCTGGTGAGCTCTTGCATTCATTATCTGAGGAATAGCCCAGAGGAGAGACCCTAAATAGCCAAACAAGGAGGTTTAGCTACTGAGAAAGAAGGTTTGCACCTATCAGAAGGGGTCTCTGACGTCACCTGCTGGCACTGGCCACTCAGAGCAGTCCATTGTGCCCCAGCACCTCTAAATCCAAGATGGCAGAGGTCTGGGACACAATGGAGGAGCTCTGGGAGGTGCTGGTCAGGGGAGTGGTCACTCCCCTTTCCTGTGTCCAGTTTCGCGCCAGAGCAGGGCTGGGGGATCCCTGAACTGGTGTAGACTGGCTTATGCAGAGATGGGCACCATCTGTGCCCATCAAAGCATTTCCAGAGGCTGGGGGAGGCTACCCCTCCCCAGCCCTTCACACCTATTTCCAAAGAAATCCTTTGTTCTGCCTTCCTGGGACTGGGCTGCCCAGGCCCCAGGGGGGCAGAAACCTGTCTGAGGGGTTGGCAGCAGCAGCGGCTGCAGTGGGGACCCCAGAAAGGCAGTTTAGTATTACCCGGGTTCTGTGCTAGAGACCCGGGGATGCATGGAATTGTCACCCCAATACCAGAATGGTATTGGGGTGACAATTCCATGATCCTAGACATGTTACATGGCCATGTTCGGAGTTTCCATTGTAACGCTACATATAGGTAGTGACCTATATGTAGTGCACACGTGTAATGGTGTCCCCGCACTCACAAAGTCCGGGGAATTTGCCCTGAACAATGTGGGGGCACCTTGGCTAGTGCCAGGGTGCCCACACACTAAGGGGGTCATTACGACCCTGGCGGCCGGCGGTATGTTGGCGGTAACACCGCCAACAGGCTGGCTGTGTTCCACCAGCAATTATGACCGTGGTGGAATTGCCACGGCCATACCGCGGCCCCTCCACTTTCCCGCCAGGATTCCGCCTGGCGGTCATAATCCCCAGGGCAGCGGGGATTATGAGTCCCCGACCGCCGGCCTGTCCATGGCGGTACACAACACCATGGAAAGGCCGGCGGTAAGGGGACTTGGGGTGCCCCTGTGGGCCCCTGCACTGCCCATGCACTTGGCATGGGCAGTGCAGGGGCACCCAGGCATAGCCCCGTCGCGCATTTCACTGCCCGAATTTCGGGCAGTGAAATGTGCGACGGGTGCTACTGCACCCGCTGCACATCAGCATTGCGGCCGGCTCTATTACGAGCCGGCTGCAATGTTGATGTTACATTTCCGCTGGGCCAGCGGACGGTAACACTGTTACCGTCCGCTGGCCCAGCGGAAATGTCATAATAGGGAGACAGAAATACCGCCGGCAATAGCGGTATTCTGTCTCCCGCGGCCTCGGAGGTCTTTTGAAAAGACCACTGAGGTCGTAATGACCCCCCAAGTAACTTGGGGCCAGATGTAGAAAGATTCCAAATTGAGATTTGCAATTTGCGAGTCCCTGCGACTCGCAAATTGCAAGTCGCAATTTGGAATGCAGAAAGGTGTCTCAGACACCTTCTGCAACTCGCTATGGGGTCGCAAAGACCCACCTCATAAATATTTATGAGGTGGGTCGCAGTTTGCGACCCCATAGCGAGTCTAGGCACTCACGGGGATGGTGGCCTGCTGGAGACAGCAGACCACCATCTCCGTGACTGCTTTTAAATAAAGCAGTTTTTTTTTTTCTCTTTGCAGCCCGTTTTCCTTAAAGGAAAACGAGCTGCAAATAGAAAAAAATACCGAAACCTTTTGTTTCGGTTTTTTTTCAGAGTAGGCAGTGGTCCATAGGACCACTGCCTGCTCTGAAAAAATAATTTTGTGAGCATTCACAAAGGGGAAGGGGTCCCGTGGGGACCCCTTCCCCTTTGCGAATGAGTTACCATCCACTTCAAGTGGATGGTAACTGCGAGTTGATTTGCGACCGCTTTCGCGGTCACAAATCAACTTAAATCGCGGTGCGAGTCGCAAATAGGAAGGGAACACCCCTTCCTATTTGGGAGTCGGAAACACATTTTGCGAGTCGGTTCCGACTCGCAAAATGTGTTTCTGCATCGCTTGAGGGCTTTTGCACCTCGCAAACGGCGTTTTTCGCCGTTTGCGAGGTGCAAAAGCCTACCTACATCTGGCCCTTGGCACCTAACCTTCACCAAGTGAGTGTTGGACATGTAGGTGACTTATAAGTTACTTATGTGCAGTGAAAAATGGCTGTGAAATAACGTGGACGTTATTTCACTCAGGCTGCAGTGGCAGTCCTGTGTAAGAATTGTCTGAGCTCCCTATGGGTGGCAAAAGAAATGCTGCAGCCCATAGGGATCTCCTGGAACCCCAATACCCTGGGTACCTCAGTACCATATACTAGGGAATTATAAGGGTGTTCCAGTGTGCCAATAAGAATTGGTAAAATTGGTCACTAGCATGCATTGACAATTTTAAAAAGCAGAGAGTGCATAAACACTGAGGATCTGGTTAGCAGAGCCTCAGTGATACAGTTAGGCACCACACAGGAAACACATACAGGGCATACTTTATGAGCACTGGGGTCCTGCCTAGCAGGATCCCAGTGACACATGGGCAAAAACAAACATACATACAGTGAAAATGGGGGTAACATGCCAGGCAAGATGGTACTTTCCTACAGTCCATCTCAAATTTCTGTCATCTCACCCATTTGTCCGCAGCCCTCTGCTTTTTTAGTTGGGAAATTTGAGATTCCCACCCCCTTTCCAAATCTCTCTGACTAAGCTTCGCCCTTGCTGACAGTCTCCGTTAGTTATGCAACCTGAAACTGATGTGGTTTATTTCGAGGTCAGTAGGAAATCCCCATTGAGTTGTAAGACGAAATGTAGAGTCGCAGAGACTAAGGGGCAGATTTATGGAAAGTGTTGCTGCACCGAGTGCAGTGCCACTTTCCCTGCGCCTCTTAGCACGCCCCTACCGCCACCATGTGTGCGCCATATTTGAAATACGGTGCACCATAGCACAGGGTAGGGGCAATAGCGTCATTTCTCATGATGCTATTGATGTACTCCGCAGGAGTAGCGTCAAAATATTCACACTACTCCTGCAGAGTTCATAGGGCCCTATTCTAAAGAATGGAAGCCCCCTTTTAACGCCTGCTCTTGAGCAGGCGTTAACGGTGCCGTAAGAAATAGCGCAAGGGAATCCTAACGGGGGAACGCCTCCTTTGTACACATTATGCCTGCCGCAGGCATAACTTGGCGCAAAGGGTTACAGAGTGGCGCAATGCGTGCATTGCGCCACTCTGTAAATACAATGCAAGGATTTTGGCCTCGTTGGGCCACATTAACGTCAAAAATAATTACGTTAATGTGGCGCAAGGTGGCACTAAAGCATTATAAATATGCCCCTTAGTCACAAAGAAGTGTAAAAGTATTTGTTGATATTGACATCCCAGTTTTTGAAAGCATAAACCTACGTCAGTCCCAGCTTTCAAATGTATTACTTGAAAGTTTCTACTGTTACATGTGTTAGCATTTTCCCAATGTAGAATTGTGCAAACACAGTACACAGAGCAATTCTGGCTTGCACAAAACAGTGGCTCTGTGCAATTGCACATTTTTTTCTTTCATTACTTTTCTCCACTAGGAAAACATTTTTCCCCATGGTAAAACCCAGTCCACTACAACCCCACAAAATTTGGAAGTGTACGGTTCCCAATTTAGAAAGGAACTTAAGGAGCCAGATGTACAACCTTATGTTTTGCGACTTGAAATTTGATATCCGTTTGTGAATTGCATATTGCGAGAAAAAAAACAAAATGAACAACAGTTTTAGGCAGACTGTTTGCGATTCCCAAATGGGTCGCAAGGGAGCTGCCTCATGAATATTAGTTAAATGAGGCAGGTCGCAATTTGTGACCTATTTGGGAATGGCCACACTCACAGGGATGGCAGCCTGCTGGGGTCAGCAGACCACCATGTCTGTGACCGCTTTTCAATAAAACTTTTTTTTTTTTAAATGCAGCCCATTTTCCCTACAAAAGGAAAACAGGATGCATTTCAAAAATAAAAATGAAAAGTTTTCTTTTCATTTTTTCAGAGCAGGCACTAGTCCGTGTGACCACTGCCTGCTCTAAAAAACAAATTTTCGCTACCATTCACAAAGGTATGCCAATCACAGTTAACACCAATTCAAAATTGCTGTTAACTGTGATTGTTTTGCAACCGCATTCCCAGTCACAAAACAATCATGCATCCCCCTGCAAGTCGCAATTAGGACGGGACATCCTAGGGAGGCCCCTTTCTTATTTGTGAGTCGCAGTCCCTATTTAATGAGTCGGTAACTGGATACCAACTCGCAAAATAGGGGTGGTACATTGTACAAATCCATTTTGAGGTCGCAAACACCAATTTTTGCCATTTGCGACTGCAAAACCCCATCGTACATCTGACCCTTACTGTAGACCCTGCCTGGTATAAATCTCTGACCACTGGTAGGGCAGTAAAGAGTAAGAGACATGTTTCTGGGCGTTCACAAACTCACAAGGCAAACCACGCTTTAACTCTCGCACCACCCAACTTGTGTGTAGAATCTACACTTTCTTGGGTGGGATTTATACTTGCGTTTCTGTATGCGATTGTGCTACATATTTGCTGGTACAAATTGATTCTTAGAAATAGGGGTGTTATGTGTAATATATTCATAAAGGCCCAAATTTGTCTGCACAACACACCTTGAACTTAATTCATTTCTCACAAAGTCCTGGCTGTAGTGTCGCGTGTCGCGATGTAACGAGCACACACTACGTGGGAGGAAACAGGTGTTTCATGGCAGGGCCCTCCACCCCTACATATCTAGGTATTGTGAGTGATGCCCCTGGTCATGTGACCAGGGTAATAAAGGCGAAACCCAAAGGGGCGGTAAGGCACTTGTGGTCCACCGGAATCACACTATCACAAGCCATCATGTGTCCGTGTCTTTTGTAGGCCTCCGGCCTAATAATAAATAACCCGCGCACCATCGCAGCACTCAAGTGTCAGCCGAAACAGTGCCTGTGCCGTAACACGCGCCCCAGCGCATCACCAACATGAAAAACTAGTGACGAGGGTGGACTGGTGTCAAATACCACAGACCAGGTGTGTGCCGCTGCAGAGAGACAAGTGACAGCATCGGAGTGCACATGCGATGACTCTGCTCGAGTGCCAGAGAAGGCTGCACTCCCATGCGGTCCCCCATGCAAACTACGTAGCAAACTTGCTTTGAGTGCACCCCAACATGAGCTAACCATGGCCAGTGGGCAAAAGGTAGGCCACTGCCCCTGGGGGATATTCCAAAAGTATAGCAAATACTCCTATGCACCAGCGAGAAGGTACTTGACTCTAGCCAGTGGCAAAGGGTGCACAGCCAGAACAGTTTAGAACCCCACAGTGAAAAAACAAATACAACAGAGGGAGACAGTATCACAAAGGAAGACGAGAAGGGCAGAGGGGAGACAATCACACAGAGGACTTACCAAGAAGCACCAGCTGGGGAGAGATCATGTCCAATATAACTCATGTAGAAGCATTCATCATTGAAGGGGCCCCGTCTGCACAAGCCTCCAGATGGCGGGACTGGGTAGAGAGAGTGACGCTATACTTTGATGCACTGAAGATAGAAGATGACAGAAAGAGAGTCATGATCTTACATCTGGGTGGGAAAGAATTTCATAGAATCTCTAAAACGGTCCCAGAAGCAGACCCCAGAACACACGCAACCCTGATCACCTCGCTCATTGCTTACTTTGCACCCATGGTAAACAGAGACTACAAACGATTTATATTCCGACAAGCCAGACAGCAAGTGAGTGAGTCCCTGGATGTGTTCCACACCCAACTCAAGGAGCTAGCGAGCACCTGTGGCTTCAAAGACGAGAGTGAAGAGATAAGAGGCCAGATCGTCCAGGGCTGTGCTTCAGCCAAACTGAGAGAACGCATCTTGGAGGAACCAGGCAAATCCCTTAATGAGATCCTAACAATGGGGAGAAACAAGGAACTCTCCAAAGTCAGAGCTTCTCACATGGAAGCGGCCCTCCACAAGCCCATCAAGGTAGAGCCCATAAATGCCGTCATGGCAGACAACCTCCGGAGAAAGTCCATGAAAGCAGAGACACCACAGAAGTCGTGTGGGTACTGCAGAGGTCCACCTCACCGCATGGCAGTCTGCCCCACGAAAGGAAAGAAGTGTGCAGCGTGTGGCCGATACAACCACTTTGCCAAGATATGCCCATCGAGTGACAAGGGGGCCACCTCAAACTGTGTCAACACCTTAGTGGAACAATCGGGCGACATGGACGATGACGAGTCTGAACACACCGTCCATGCGTTGTTCACCGTCGGTATGAGGAAGAGAGAGCATTCACACCTACCACAATGCCACATACAGATGGGTACCCAATCAAACAATCAATCAATCACAAGATTTATAAAGCGCACTAATCACCTGTTAGGGTCTTAAGGTGCTGGGGGGGGAAGCTACTGGTTGTAAAGCCATGTCTTTAGGTGTTTCCTGAAAGTTAAGAGGTCTTGGGTCTGGCGAAGGTGGAGCGGTAGGGAGTTCCAGGTCTTGGCGGCCAGGTGGGAGAAGGATCTTCCTCCGGTGGTGGTGCGGTGGATGCGGGGAATGGAGGCGAGGGCGAGGCTGTTGGAGCGAAGGTTGCGGGTGGGGGTGTGGAAGGTGAGTCTTTCGTTGAGGTAGGTTGGGCCTGTGTTGTGGAGGGCCTTGTGTGCGTGGACGAGGAATTTGAAGGTGATCCTCTTTGGTATTGGTAGCCAGTGTAAGTCTCTGAGGTGGGGGGTGATGTGGGGGTGGCGTGGGACATCCAGAATGAGTCGGGCGGATGCATTCTGGATTCATTGCAGCTTTGATTGGAGTTTGGTTATTGTTCCTGCATATAGGGTGTTTCTATAGTCCAGTCGGCTGCTGACCAGGGCGTGGGTGACAGTGTTCCTGGTTTCAACGGGAATCCACTTGAAGATTTTTCGGAGCATGCGGAGGGTGTTGTAGCAAGAAGAGGAGATGGCGTTGACCTGCTGAGTCATGCTGAGTGTGGAATCCAGGATGAATCCCAGGTTACATGTATGGGTGGTGGGAGGTGGTGCGGATTCTAGGGAGGTGGGCCACCAGGAGTCGTTTCATGCTGAGGGGTTGGCTCCGAAGATGAGAATCTCTGTCTTGTCTGTGTTTTATTTGAGGCGGCTTGCTTCCATCCAGCTGGCAATGGCTTGGAGTCCATTGTGAAGGTTGTTTTTTGCAACTGTAGGGTCTTTTGTGAGGGGGAGGATTAGCTGAGTGTCGTCTGTGTAGCAAATTATGTTGATGTGGTGTGTTCGTGCGATGTTGGCAAGTGGGGCCATGTACACGTTGAAGAGCGTGGGGCTGAAAGATGAGCCTTGAGGGACGCCACAGATGATATTGGAGGCTTCTGATATGAATGGAGAAGGGGGTCTCTCTGGGTTCTGCCAGAAAGAAATGATGAGATCCAGTAGAGTGCTTTGTCGCAGACTTCGGCGAAATGGAGGCGTGTGCATAGAGTGTGATGACAAACCGTGTCGAAGGTTGCGGAGAGGTCCTGGAGGATAAGTGCTGCTGTTTCTCCATCATCGAGCTTGGTCCTGATGTCGTCTGTGGCAGTGATGAGTGCTGTCTCGGTGCTGTGGTGTTTGCGGAATCCGGATTGGGAGGTGTTTAGTGCCTTGCTGTCTTCCAGGAATCGGGATAGTTGGCTGTTCATGATTTTTTCAATTACTTTGGCTGGGAACGGGAGGAGGGAGATTAGTCGGTAGTTCTTCGGGTCGTCTGGGTCTGCCTTGAGTTTTTTCAGCAGGGCGTTGACTTCTGCGTGCTTCCAGCTTTCTGGGAAGGTCGCTGACTTGAAGGAGCTGTTGATGGTGTTGCAGAGGTGGGGAGCGAAGATGAAATTTGCATTATTGAAGATATGGTGTGGGCAGGGGTCCGATGGTGATCCGGAGTGGATGGAGGACATGGGGTTGGCGGTGTCTTCTTTGTTGACGGGGTCCAGGTGTGGAGGAGGTGGGTGTCACTTGGGGGATTGGGTTTGTGGGTGTTTGTAGTCAGCTGGTGGGTCTGGGGGTTGAAGCTGTTGTGGATTTCTTCTATCTTTCGACGGAAGTGGGTTGCAAGTGAGTTTCAGAACTCTTGTGATGGTGAGGGTTCGTTGGAGCAAGTCTTAGGAGCGGAGAGCTCTTTGATAAAGCCGAAGACCTCTTTACTGTTGTGAGTGCTGGCGTCAATGCGGTTTTTGAAGTGGGCCCTTTTGGTGGTGCGGATCAGTTGGTGATGTTTGCGTATGGCATCCTTGAATGCAATGTGGTTGGAGTTGGTAGGTTCGCGGTGCCAGGTTTTTTCCATTCTGCGGCAAAGCCGTTTGGATTCCTGTAGGTCTGGGGTGAACCATCTGGCCTTGATTCTGTGGAGGGTGTTTGTTTTTTTTTTGAGCGGTGCGAGGGTGTTGGCGCAGTCCTCTATCCAGCGATTCAGGATGGTGGCGGCTGTGTTGGGGGTCCGTGGTCTCGGGGGTGGGTCCTGGGCGAGTGTGGAAATTAGTTGATGCGTTGATATTTTTCTCCAGTTGCGTCGGGGGGGTTGTGTGCGGTGGTGGTGGGCGACTGGCTTCTGGTAGGAGAAGTGGATGCATCGGTGGTCTGTCCAGCTGAGTTTGGTGGTGTGGCTGATATAGATGTGGTTGCTGGCTGTGAAGACAGGGTCGAGTGAGTGGCCTGCGGGGTGGGTGAGCTTACGAGTTGTCTGAGGCCGAGGATGGCGAGGTTGTCCATCAGGTTGGTGGTGTTGGCGTTGTCGTTGTTTTCTAGGTGAAAGTTCAGATCGCTGAGGAGGATGTACTCTGTGGAGTCGAGGGCGTTGGTACTGACGATGTCGGCGATGGCTTCGCAGAAATGAGAGCGGGGGCCTGGGGTCTATAGATCAGAGTTCCTTTGAGAGTGGTGTTGGAGTTGATGTGGATTCTGAAGTGGAGGTGCTCTGTAAGGTTGAGGGTGTCATGGGTGCTGGTCGAGACTCTGATGGTGCTTTTGTGGACTATGGCGATTCCTCCTCCTGGTTTGTTGGTGCAGTCTCTTCTGGTGATTTTGTAGCCTTCAGGGATGGCTATGGCTAAGTCGGGTTCTGAGGCCTAGTGTGTCCAGGTTTCGGTTAGGAAGGCGATGTCCGGCGAGGTCGAGGTCAGTAGGTCCCAGAGTTCAACTGCGTGTTTGTAGATGGAACAGGTGTTGAGTAGGATGCAGCTGAGGTGGTTGTCAGCCGGTCTGTTGTGGAGCTTTAGGGTGCAGGTGAAGCGGCAGTCTTGACAGGAGAAAGGTCCTTTGGTGTTCTTTGGGGAGGACAGGATGCAGGTGGAGGGGCGTCCTGGATTGAGGGCGTGGAGATCGCTGGCAGCATAGTGGTGTGTGGAGGTGTGGGGGCCTTGCGGGCCAGGGAGAGTGGCACTGGGTGCAGTCCAGGCACGGACGGGCGCAGACGGGCTTGCCTTTGGCACGCCCTCGGCACGCCAGCGGAGCGTCTGCGCAACGGCTGCCATAAACGGGGAGCTGGGAGAAGGGAGGGCTGGGCGAATGGAAAGCCTGGGGGGTTGGGGCCGCGGGGATCAGCGGCGGTGGGAAAAAGGTGAAGGAGAAGAGGTGGGGGGAGGAGCAGAGGGGCTGCGGGGATGCAGGGATTTGGGAAAAAAAGAAACTGATGGAGGCAAAGAAAAAAATTCTACGAACCAGCAAAGTGGAGGCGGCGCGGGGCGGTGGCACGAGGAGCGACCTGCCTGCTGGAAGCAGGGTCAAGGGTCGCTCCTGTTACCACGCCGCGGCTGCCATAAATGGGGAATCACCCAGTTGGTGCAAGCCTCTGTGGACACGGAGGCATCCATCAACTTGCTGTCAAGAGAAGCATATACAACCTATGCCCCCCTCCGCAGCTTCACAAGGCGCAGGTGAAAGTTTTTGCATAAGGCCAAAGCCAGCCGCTACATATCCATGGGAAGTTCCATGCTCCCATCACCCATGACTCGGATGTATGCAACTCAACCAGATATGTCACCGGGGAAGGACATGGAATGCTGCTGGAGTGTCGAATTGTGTGCTTAAAGGGAAAGGAAATAACACTTCACATCGACCCGACTGTGAAACTAGTAGCCCTGAGGTACCGCCGGATTGCACTCCACCTCAGACCCCAAGTCGAAAAGGAACTCACCAAACTGGAAGACAAAGGCATTTTTGAAAAAGTGGCAGGGCCCAGCCTGAGAGTGTCCCCCATAGTAGTGACAAGGAAACCAAAACAGCCAGGAGAGGTCTGCATATGTGTCGATATGCGATTGCCCAATGTTGCTATTAAACGAGAATGACATCTCAAACCCACGGTTGATGAACTCCTCTCTGAGTTGAACGGTGCATGCTGGTTCTCCAAAGTGGATCTCTACTCAGGGTATCACGAGCTCACACTGGCTGAGGAATCAAGGCATATCACTACCTTTTCAACACATCTATGGCTCCCGCGATATTGCTGTTTGAACTTTGGCATCTCAATCGCTGCTGAAGTCTTTCAGAACATGAATCGGGAGATCCTGGGAGGACTCCCTGGTGCTATCAACATCAGTGATGATATCCTGATTTATGCCAAATCCATCCCTGAAAACAACAATAGACTTTGCAGAGTACTCCAGCATCTACAGGAATCCGGGCTCACCCTACACAGAAATAAGTGTGAGTTCTTGACTCAGCGGATCAGATTCTTTGGGTACACCTTCTCTGCTGAAGGGATAGCCCCGGACCCTGAAAAGGTTTGTGACATTAAAGAGACTGCGGCCCTTACCACTGTATCCGAGGTCCGTAGCTTCCTGGGAATGGTGAACTATTGCAGGCGGTTCATCCCAGATTTGACCACTCTAACAAAACCACTACATGAGCTAACCAAGGCCACTGCACTGTGGCACTGGGGTACCACCCAAGAGCAGTGGTTTGAAGTGAGTAAAGCAGCCCTGACTGCAGACACCACCTTGCTATACTATGACCTCCAAAAGGAAGCTACGCTCCCTGTGGACACCAGACCAAAAGGATTAGGTGCCGTGTTGATGCAGCGACCAACCGATGGCGACTGGGCGCGGTGGCGTTTGCGAGCTGATCCCTCACGAACACCGAGCAGCGGTACTCTCAAATTGAGAAAGAGGCAATAGCAGTCCACTAGGGGGTGGCAGCACTTCCATCTCTATGTTTATGGCCGACTGTTTGTGGTCACTACTGATCACAAGCTCGTAAACCCACTCTTTCGGGGGACTGCATCAAAACCACCTCCCGAATAGAAAAATGGCTACCGCAATTGCAGGAATATGATGGTCAGGTGAAGTATAGACCAGGCTCCAGCAACCCGGCCAACTACTTATCCAGACACCCCTGAATGGCCACCCCGGCAGAAGAAGAAGTTCAGGAGACAGAAGAATACATTTACTATGCGGTGGACCGGTCTCAACCCCTTCCTCTGTTGTTAGATCAGATCCAACACGCCACAGCTCAAGATGAGTGCCTGCAGCAGGTGTTGAAAGCCATAGAGGCTAATCAGTGGCACAAATTCAAGGCGAGCTGGACTCAGAAAACTCCAGAATCCCAAAGGATTCTAGAAAGTTGATATCATGTGCATCAAGAACTAGTAGCTGATCCAGGAGGATGCCTTCTGTGAAGTCATCGGCTAGTCATCCCTTCCTGTCTCCACTAACAAGTAATACAGCTAGCACATGCAGGTCACCTAGGCATGGTGAAGACGAAAAAACGGTTGAGGACTAAAGTGTGGTTTTCCCTGATGGATGAACAGGTTGAGGCTCTTGTTCGAAGGTGTCGCTGGTGCCAGGCCACAGGAGCACCCTCCCATCCAGAGCCTGTCATGACCGAAGAAGGGCAAGGGCAACCGTGGGTATGTGCCAGTCTTGACTTTGGTAACCTTCCAGATGGGAGACACACCATGGTGATCATTGACGATTACTCCAGATTCCCTGAGGTAGAGATTCTGACCTCGTTGACCACTCAGGAAGTTTTGCCCAAACTTGAGAAAATAATGCCACGCATGGACTGCTCAAAGAGCTGCGAACTGACAATGGGCCCCCTTTTCACAGTCATGAGGTGGCTGAATACTTGAAATTCATGGAACATTCACCACAAACGTATCACTCCCCGCTGGCCCCAAGCCAATGGAGAAGTGGAAAGATTTATGCGTACCATCAGTAACGTAATCTGGATTGCTCACTCCAATCTCCATCCCTATGACTGCGCCATTTATGCCTTCCTACGAGAATACAGGCAGACGCCTCATTCCACCACTGGCCAAGCCCCAGGACATATGCTATTGGGCCGAGTGGTACATGATTCTTTTCCTCACCATCCTGACTGGACCTCAACTCCTGTGGACCGGAAGAGATCCTTTGCCCAGAGGCAGAAATCCAATCTCTGGGTGACCACCAACGAAAAGCCCGACCCTCACGTCTCCAGGTAGGGGACTTGGTTCTCCTGAAGAACCGGAGTACCAGCAGCAAATTTCAACTACCATTTGAACGGTCCCCTTGCACTATAGTCCACATTCATGGCACCAAAGTGACTGTTAAACGAGGAGGAGGAGAAGAGGTGTCCCAGAACGTGTCCCACTTCAAGAGGTTTCATGGGTCCCTGCCTTTCATCCCAGAGTCAGGGGTTGATGACCTGGGCGGTGACCCAGAAGACATTGCCTCACCCCGTGACTCCGACTTGGGAGCCAGGCCTTGCATGGAAGGGAGTGGTCACAAGAGAAATCTTGAATCGACAGGACCCCTACTGGCAGGAGAAGTTATCGCTCCTGAACTGACTGGGGAAAGAAGTGGAAAGACCCACTTTAACCTGAGAGCCAATCCGGCACCGTCATCGTTGCTGCAGGATTACGTAACGTATAATTGACACTATTTGGGTAACTGGTGATGACCACCTTAGAGTTGATGAAAGACTGTGTGAATTGTTTTCAATGTTATTAAAATTAAGGAGGGATGTAGTGTAGCATGTCGTGATGTAACGTACGAACACTACGTGGGAGGAAACACAAGGGCCCTCATTACGACCCTGGCGGTCAGTGGTAAAGCGGCGGTAAGACCGGAAACAGGCCGGCGGAGAAAAAAATTGAATTATGACCGTGGCGGTAACCGCCACTTCACCATTCCGACCGCCATGGCGGTGATGACCGCTGGGCTAGAGATTTCGGTCTCCAGCCCGGCGGCCGTCACTAGACCGCCAACGGTATCAGGACCCTGCATACCGCCATGGATTTCGGGTGATTGGGAACCGCCATGAGATCCACCGCCATGAGATCCATGGAGGTAGGCACTATCAGTGCCAGGGAATTCCCTCCCTGGCACTGATAGGGGTCTCCCCCACCCCGCTACCCCCCACGAGTCCTCCCCCATCCCCCTGCCACCCCCAAAGGTGGCACCACCCCCCTCCCCACCCTAACCCCAACATGCACATATACACATATACAGACCCCTACACGCACACACCCCAACATGCACATACATGCACCCCTACACGCACACATACATCATGACAACACATACCTGCACACATACAAACAGACATGCACACCGACCGACCCACACACATTTCCCGTACACACAGCACCCCTGCACGCATTCACGCACTCACACACCTCCTCTACACACTCACACGCATACCCCCATGCACGCAAACAACACACAACACCACCCCACCCCCCTCCCCTAACGGACGATCAACTTACCTTGTCCGTTGGCACTCCGGGAGGGGATGGGATCCATGGGGGCAGCTCCGTCACCAGCACACCGTCACCAGAACACCGCCACACCGAATCATGGGATGTGATTCTGTGGGCGGTGTTCTGTCGACGTGGAGGTGGAGGTTGAGCAGCCTCCACTTTCCCGCCGACCGCCAGTATTGCTGCTAGCTGCTTTCCGTATGGAAAAGGACGGATTGCTGCCAGCGGTAATAATACGCGGCGCGGAAGACCGCCACCACTGGCGGTCTTCAGCACAGCGGTACCTCGGCAGTCTTGCGAAAAGACCGGCGAGGTCGTAATGAGGGCCAAGGTGTTTCATGGGAGAGGTGCAGGGTCCTCCACCCCTGCGTATCTAGGTAATGTGAGCGACGCCCCTGGTCATGTGACCAAGGTAATAAAGGCAAGACCCGAAAGGGCGGTGAGGCTCTTGTGGCCCGCCGGAATCACAAGCCATCATGTGTCCGTGTCTTTTGTAGGCTTCCGGCCTAATAATAAATAACCCGCACACCGCGTCCCGCGCATCACCAACACAACACTGGCATCTTTAGACGTGCCAGCGTTCTGCCATTTTAAGGGTTTCATTTCAAATTGGCACACACACGTCTCGGGGCCTGGCAGAATCCTTTTAGGAAAACTCAGACTTCCTGCTCTGTTCTGTAACTGGGTCCTCTGCTTCCTAACTGACCGAACCGGAAGGGGCATATACGTACTTTCACACAGGAAGTAAATGATTAATCTCAAACTTGCGTTTCACCTCAAAGTCTGTACCTGAAGGTAGCGTTACTTTAAACATAACTTTTTCAGCCAAATATAGACTGCTTTAATCTTATAAAGGGTGTTCTACGACCACAGGCAGGATTTGCCCTAGTTGGAGCTCATAATGTAGTTGTCTAGATGAATGGAAAGTGATGAAGCTTGACAAAGGGCTAACCCCAAACAGCCTCTGATGCACAGACATATATGGAAACAATCATGAACTGAAAAGCCAACCCGATCCCTTCACTGAGGGATATGACCCTAAAATCAAGATAGGTGGACAAGCAGTGGAGTATGGGTTTCCAAAGGAACACACACTCTTTTGAACACACGATTCAAATGAAAAGCACAGACTGATGGCATATTCCATCTGAGGAGTCCCTTTGGATGTGGCATTGTCAGCCACAGTCTGGATAATGCTTCCCTGGCTGGATTTTGATCCAGAGCTATGAACTCTCTGGATCCACAAAAACAGAGGCTGAAGGCCTCGGAGTATGAAGAACTCATGGGCAGAGCCCCTCAGGGTGGGAGGAACTCAGGAATAGACTCTCAGACGAGGCAGATACCAGAGTCAAAGTTTCTCAGGATAGGAAGATCTCAGGGGTGACGACCCTCAGATGAGGGGTATATTTGAGACAGAGACCCTCAGGGTAAAGGAGCCTCATAGGCAGAGCCCCTTAAAGTAGAAGTATCTCAGGGACAGAGGACCTCAGCCTAGAAGGAGCTCAGAGGTAGAGAACCTCTGCGTAGTAAGTCCAGGGACAGAGCCCCACAGCCTAAGAGGATCTCAGAGGCAGAGATCATGAGAGTAGGAGGATCCCAGGGACAGAGCTCCTCAGTGTTGGAGGGTCACAAGGGCAGTTCCCTCAGACTAGGATGGTACCAAAGGCACTGCCCCTCACGGTAGGAGAATACAAGGGGAAGAGCCCTTCATTCTTGGAGGATTTCACAGGCAGGGACTTTCGATGTAGACGGTCAGTGGGGCAGAGTCCCTCATGCTAGGAGGATACTAAAGGCAGAGCTCTTCAAGTTAGGAGAATACAAGGGGAAGAGGCCCTCATGCTAGGAGGACCACAGAGGAAGACACTGTCAGGGTAGGAGGATACAACTGGATTTAGAGTCAGAGCACTCAATGAAATCAGAGGCCCTTAACTTGGGAGTATATTAGTTTTAGCGCCTCAGACTAGATAGAAACCAGAACAGAGGTCCCTCAGGTGACGAAAAGTTTAGAATTTAAACTTTGTATGAGTGTGTGAGTTCCTCCCTCCCTCCAGTTCGATCAGAAAGGACCTGAGAGTCAGATCTCCTGGACTAGAATCATCTCAAATTCAGAGTCCTTGGACTAGGAGGACCTGAGATTGACAGCCCTTGGATCACATCAACGTTGAGAAAACTAAGTAGTTACTCTATTTGTGGAAAGTCTGTTTACATCACTTCAAAATGTACGCGGGTTCTTCATCCACATCAGAAGATTCTTAAGCAATGAACGAAAGTACTTCTAGTCAAGCATTTTTGAGGGCTGTAAAAGGACTCTAGACATTTCAAACTGCTGTTGATACATGGGGCATTGATGGCCTTTTTTAAATAGACCATGCTTGGCCCAAGGGCACGACTGCAGTGCTTTAGAGAGAATCACATCACATTACAGACTTTAGGCACAGGGAATTTAAGTGATTTGTCCAGAATCACACGGTGTTAACTGAGTCCAGGATTCGCGCCTCGCTCCATAGTCATCAGCTCTAGTCCATAGGCCACATCTTCGCCCCTCTAGAATGCCTTCTCCTCCCATGGGTTGCAGGTAGAGCGGATTGCGGGCAGCAGCAAGGCTCTCAGAATGCTGCAAGGCGCACTGGATGTCAAACGTAGGCTTTGGGGTGGAATAAATGAATGAACGCTCAAAGAGGGGCAGAAATAGGCCTCATTGGACTATATTGGAGAATCCAAATCCAGGGTGCTGTAGATGTGAGTTCCTGTTTCAAGCATACTAAAGGTGAGCTTAAAAGGGCATGATATGGTGCAACAGATTGTCTTTTCTATTTTTTTTGTAAAGCTGAGCTCCCAAGTGCCATTTATTTTTGTCCCTGATTTTTCATCTAAAAGACTGGGACCTTTTCAACTTGGGACATTCTTTTGTCCCGCGTGTTCTTTGTGGCTCTTTTCTCCTTCCTGATGTTCAGGTGGAGTTTGGTGCTTTGCTGTTTTCACCCACACTTTGCTCATTTTCAAGAAAGGTTTACTTAAATATCCAAAGAAAGTTTTTCACCTTTATGGATTTTTACTCCAGCCTGTGACCCTCTAAAGGAGACACATTCCACCTTTTACATTTAATATTCTGTGCAAGGTGGTACTGAGGATACAGAGAGCAGATGCGCCTTCCTTGGGCAAATGGGGGCTGACTGAGTTTCATTTTATTTTTACCATTTTAAGGTGAGTTGGCGTTTAGTGATATTTTTAATTAACTTAAATTGTGTATGCCCTGTATGTGATTGATGTTGTTTTTCTGTAAATTAGTAGATTTTTGATTTTGTAGTAATTTATTTGTAGCATCAAAATTTAAACACATAAAAAAGGTTGTTTTTTACCCACTTTACATTACAATTAATTTCTTACCTATATAAATAAATGTTTTACTTACTTTGGAATGTAGTTTTCAGGTTGTGTTTTGAAAAACCGGCAGATTTTGTAGTTTTTGGAGTAATAAGTAACATTTTGTGAGACTTTTATATTGTTAGTTTAATTCATTGTATAGTTCTATTGAACATTTTTGTTTCCGGATTGTTTTTATTGGTTAGAGTTCTTTTAGCGTGGATTTTTCTTTCAGTCATTGTCTTTTATGGTGAATGCTAATTAGTATTTATTTTATAACTGAATATGTATTTCTATATTTTTGTTTGAATATGGATGTATATTGACGTATATATTTATATTTATTTCCTTTTGTGTTTAAATGTTAGTAATTGTTGGAATTTCTTTTTTAATTCATATTTGAGTGTATCGAAGAATATATTTTTGGGGGATATTTATGTTTACTTTAGTAATGTAAAATTGTTATAATAATGTTAGAATATTTATTCAATTTTTATATGTTTATGTTTTTTAAACTTTATTTTATTGAGTTTCATAAAATACATACTGAACTTTGAGCAGTGCAAGATCCCAAGTACATTGCAGGAGATGTATCATAATCACGTTGTGGCAATAGAAGTAGCAACAATCGCAATTACAACAAAGAGCAGTGGCTCTCAGTAAGTCCCCCCAAGAAACAGTGCATTACTTAATCCAAGTCAGTAAATCAGACACAGGGTAAAGAATACACTGTTTACACACTTGACTGTAATATCGATGACACATCAACTCGAAGGCCATTAACTTTCACCTTTCATTACTGAAACCAATTTCAGAGCTGGAAGAGATATCGAGGAGGAGCCCCCTTGTCGCAATCCCATCCACAGCATATTCATCAGTGCGAGTTAGGCGCATGTGGGTCTCCTCGGTCACTCCACAGTCAGGGAGATCCCTCAGCCACACATTCATCACTGGCGACCTAGGGCCCGTCCAGCCAATGGCTACTCTCCTGTTGCCCAATAAGGGAGCAAGCTGGGCCAGCCTGTGCGGCAGTCTCCTCTCATTGGGTTGTTTTACCACACCTCAGAGACAAGCCATCAGGGGTTGGAGGGATCACTATACCCGTGGCTCTTGATCACTTCCTGCCAGAACCCCTGGATCCCAGCACAGTTCTAGGCTAACAGCAAGAAGTTAGCCCCCAACTCTCCGAATCCTGTACACCTGGCCTCTTTAGAGGGGTCAATCCTGTTGAGACAACTGGGGGTCACGTTAGGATGGTGCAGAAAATTAAAATGCAGCAATTTAAATTTATGATAACAGGACACTGTTCGCACCAGCTCACAAGCACACTCGCAGTCTGCATCTGTAATGGGTATTTCTAGTTCCCTCTACATAGGGAGCACTTGCCATGTTGCCATGGAGAGCCCTCCCCCCCTTGATGCAGACGACCTAATACTCTGGAGGTCTGTGGTGCTGCAGGTAATCCAGCCCATTTCTCCCTAGCACTGCGCTCCAACCTAGCACAATGGAGGAATTGGCCCATCCCCACCCAAAGGTCTCCTGCGCCTCTTGAAAAGTAATGAAGACATCGCCAGGATATAAGTCACCCGCTACTAGACACCCCCTGGTGTCCAGTGGTCCATTGACATGTCTATGTCCAGTACCTTGAACGGTGCCAAATCCCAAAGTCTAAGTTCCCTATCAAATGGGGCTCTACGCACCATCTTCCCATCTACGTCTTCCCAGATTACAGCCGTCTGCCTTATCAAGTAAGGAACAGGATGGGTCGAACACCGCCCCGCATCAATAGACATGCCAGGGTATCGTCACCCAGCATATGGACATATAATAGTTTCTCCCTGTTGTCACTGTCAGTTAACTAGCATGCAGCATGTTGTAGATTAGTCGCGTAAGAGTGCATATCTGGGAGGGCAAGACCCCCTGTTCTACATATCCCGCTTAAGGACCAACAACGGCATCCTACTTCGCCTCCCAGCCCATACAACGTTGCGAACAAACTGTCCAGTTTACAAAAGAATGGAAGACCTAGGAGGAACACCGTGTTCTGAATAAGATAGGGACAGAGGGGAAGAAAAACATTTTGGCCACTGTGACTCTTCCTAAGACGGACAGGGGGAGCGTGTTCCAGAATCATATTGATCCCCGCAAGCCATTTACAATTCTGTAAACATTGAGATGTTTATGTGTTGCCTCCATATGTGTGACCTGCATATCCCTCCATCCTCCATTGCAGATCTACGTCAGGTAGTTGATCTAAAGACTTCCTGACCAGGCACCCTAGTTTTTTTGGATATTGACTGTAACCCCAGCAACCTTACCAAAATCATTGAGCAGGCTCATCAATATCAGCACCGACCTGTTAGGAGAGTGTAGGTATACCAGGGCGTCGTCCACAGGCGTTGTCTGCATATAAGGAAATTATATGGTTGCAACCTCCTACCCAAATTCCCCAGGGGTCCAACTTCTTATGCAACAACAAAGCCAATGGCTCAATCACAGGAGCAAAAAGGAGCAGCCACAGAGGACATCCCTGTCTGGTTTCCCTTCCAACCGAAAATGCTTTCGACAGATCTCCCCCTAACTTAATATGAACCATGGCATCAATGTACAGTAGACACACCCACCCCCTGAAGGTGAGTCCAAAACCCATCCCTCCCAACACTGCCATCAGGAATGCCCATTTAACAGTGTCAAAAGCTTTTTCCAGGTCTAGGGAGACCAAGGCCAATTGACGTTCATCCCCCAAGATATCATGTAATACATGGGCGAGCCATCTGAGATTGAGGCCCTCATTATGAGTGTTGCAGTCTTACGACTGTCACACTGGCAGTGGCAGTCCATCCGCCGCATTAAAACCCTGGCAGTCAGACCACCAGGGAACCGCCAGTTCCACCAGGAATTTGGATCTGGGCGGTCTGGCGGAGATCCTAATACACCAGGGCAGCGCTGCAAGCAGCGCTGCCTTGGGGATTACAACCTCGTTCTCCGACAGCCTTTTTATGGCGGTAACACCGCCATGAAAAGGCTTGCGGAGAACAGATGCAGGCAGGGGCATTGCAGGGATCTCCCTGTCCAGCACCCTCACAATGTTCACTGTCTGCTTTTACTCTGCTCTACCACACTCTACTCCACTATATGCCCCTCCACTGTAGGCTATTCCATTCTACAACACTCCACGCCATGCTGCTTTAGTCTATGCCTCTCCACTCCATGCTCTTCAACTCTACGCCCCTCTGCCCCAATCCACCCCACTCCACCCCAATCTACTACAATCCACTCCACTACAATGTATCCCAATCAACATCATTCCATTCCAATTTAACCCACTCCACTCCAACCTACAACACTCCACTCCAATCTATCTCACTCTCCTCCAGTATAACCTATTACACCCCAATCTACCCCAGTCTACCCGACTCCGCTCCAATCCACCCCACTCCATCCACATTTACTCCACTCCAATCTACCCCACTCCTCTCTAACCTACCCCACTCCACTCAGATCTACCCCAGTCTATCCTACTCCAATCTACACTAATCTACCCAACTCCAATCTACCCAAATCCACTCCGATCTGCCCTACGTCATTTCAATCTACACCATCCTGCAACATTTCACACCATTTCACCCCACTCCGTCCTACCCGCCCTACTCCACTCCAACCTACCGCACCCTAATCTAATCTACTCCAATCTACTCCATTCCACTACAGTTTACCTCAATCCACTTCACTCTGATCCAGTCTATCCCAAGCTACTCCACTGCAATCTACCCCCCATTCCAGTCTACCCCACTTCAATCCATTCCAATCTACCCCAATCTACACCACCCCACTCTACACCACTCCACGTCAATCTACCCCACTCCTCTCGAATCTACCTCACTCCACTTCAATCTACCCACTCCTTGCTATCACAATCCACTGACTCCACTGTAATCTACCCTACTCCACCCCAATCTACCCCACTCCATTCCAATCTATCCCGCTGCACTGCAATATATACCATTCTACTCCACTCTACCCGACTCCAATCTACCACAATCTGCCCCACTCCACTCCACTCAAATCTACTCAACTCCACTCCCCAATCCATGTTATCCCACTGCAGTCTACCACTCCAATCTAGCCCCCATTCCAATATACCACACTCCAATCTACCCCACCCTGCATTACTCCACTCCACACCACACCACCCCACATCAGTCTGTGCCACGCAATCCAAACTGACCCATTCAACTCCACTTCAACTACACCAATTTACCCCACTCCAATATAATATACACCACTCCACTCCAAATGAACCCATTCCAAGCCATTCTACCCCAATTCACCCACTTCAATTTACCTCACCCCACCCCATCTCAATCTACTCCAACCCACTCCAATCTACCTCACTCTACCACATTTCACTGTACTGCAATCTACACCATACCACTCTTCCTCACTGTACTCCAATTTACCCCACTCCACTCCATTCAACTCCATTTCACTGCAGTCTCACCCACACCACTTCAACTTACCCACATCACTCCAATCTACCCGATTTACCCCACTCCAATCTAACTCAATCTACCCCACTCCATTCTATCCCACTCCACTCCAATCTACCCCACTCCACCAAAATCCATCCCACTGTACACCAATGTACACCAATCCACACCAATCCACCTACTCGCCCCAACTAAGCCCCACCCCGGTCTAACCCACCCTACCCCACTCCAATCTACCCAACCCTACTCCAATGTACTCCAATCCACCGCACTCAACCCCAGCCAACCCCACTGCACTTCAGTTTACCCCAGTCCACTCCATTCCAATCCAGTCTACCCTAATCTACTCCATTACAATCTACCCTAATGTAGCCCCACTTCCATCTACCCCACTCAACTCCAACGTGTCTCACTTCACTCCGGTCTACTCAATTCCAATCTACCCCAATCCACTCAGTTTAACCCTCTACCTACTCCGATCTACCAAACTCCAGTCTACCTCAATCCGCTCCAGTCTACCACACTCCACTCCATCCCAATCTACCCCACTCCAATCTCCCACTCCACTCTACCCTAATTCACCCAAACCTACTCTACCCTAATCCACTCCAATCTACCCCACTCCACTCCCATCATCCCAGTCTTCTCCACTCCAATCTACCACAATCTACCCCACTTCACTCCAGTCTACTTAAATTCACTGCAATCTTCCTCACTCCAGTATACCACAATCTACCCAAATCCAATTTACCCCTCTCTACCCTACTCCACTCCACCACAATCTACCCCACTCCACTCCAATCTACCTCAATCATCCCCACATCAATCCTCAATCCATTCAATGCCAATCTACCTTACTCCACCCCAGTCTACCCCCTCCATTCTCCATCTACCCCATTCCTCTCCAATAAAATCCCTTCCAACCTAATATATCCCACTACAATCTACCTCAATCTACACCACTCCAGTCTACTCCACTTCATTTTAATCTACCTTAATCTACCACACTCCACTACAGTCTACCCCAATCCACCCCACTCCAATCTGCCCCACTCCATTCCATTCTACCACACTGAAAACCATCCAATCTACCCCAATCCACTCAAATCTAACCCATGCCATTCCATTCTATCAGATCCCAATCCACCCACTCAATACCACTCCAAGCCAGTCCAGTGTACCCCATTGTACCATACTCCACTCCACCTTAATCTACCCAATTCCACCTCATTCCAATCTACTCCACTCCAGTCCACTCTATTCCACTCCAATCCACTCTAACCCAATCTATCCCACTCCAATGTAACCCAATCAACCCCACTCCAGTCTACCACAGTCTTCCCCACTCCACTCCAATCTACTCCACTTCATTACAACACACCTCACTCCAATCTACTTCCATTCACTACAATCTATGCACTCCAGACTACCACAATCTACCCAACTCCAATTTACCACTCTCTACCCAACACCACTCCACCACAATTTTCCCCTCTCCACTCTAATCTACCCCAATTCACCCCACTCCAATCCCCAATCCATCCAATGTCAATCTACCCCACTCCATTCCAGTCAACCCCACTTCAACTTAGTTTACCCCAGTCCACACCACTCCACTCTACCCCATTCTACTCCATTACAATCTACCCTAATGTACCCCAATACAATCTACCCCACTCAACTACAACCTACCCCAATCTACCTCACTCCCTCCAGTCAACTCCATTCCAATCTACCCCACTCCACTGGATCTAACCCTCTCGACCCACTTCAACCTACCCTACTCAACTCTACCCCAATCCACTCCAGTCTACCACACTCCACTCCAATCTACCCTGCTCCAATCTACTCACTTCGCTTTACTCCATCCACTCTACCCTACTCCATTTCAATCTGCCCACTCCATTCCAGTTATCCCACATCTACCCCACTCCAGTCTACCACAATCTAGCCCGCTCCATTCCAGTCTACCCCATTCCATTGCAATCTACCCCACTCCAATCTACTTCCATTCACTGCAATATACCTCACTACAGTCTACCAACATCTACCCAACGTTAATTTACCACTATCTACCCTACCCCACTCTACCAATCTACCCCACTCCACTCCAATCTACTGTAATCATCCCCACTCCAATCCCCACTCCACTCAATGCCAATCTACCCAACCCCACTCCATTCTATTCCACTTCACTCTCATCAACCCCATGTCACTCCAATCTAATCTACTCCACCCTAATCTAACCCACTCAATCTACCCCTGTCTCCACCACTCCACTCCAATCTAGTCCACTTCACTCTAAGCTACCTCAATCTACCACAGTCCACTCCAGTCTACTCTAATCCACCCCACTCTAGTCTACCCCACTCCATTCCAATGTACCACACTGAAAACCATCCCCTACTCCACTCAAATTTACCCCACACCATTCCAGTCTACCCCACTCCAATCAACTTCCATTCACTACAATCTACTCCACTCCAGTCTACCACAATCTTCCTAACTCCAATTTAACACTGTCTACCCTGACTCCACTCCACTCCAATCTACCTCAAACTTTCCCACTCAAATCCCCAATCCACCCAACGCCAATCTACCGTAATCCACCCCACTCCGGTCTATCCCAATCCGTTCTGCCCCTCTCCTGTCCAATCGACCACACTGAAAACCATCCAATCTACCCCACTCCACTCTAATCTACCTCAATCTACACCATTCCAATCTACCAGACTCCAATACACCTAATCTACCCTACTCCATGCCACTCCAGTGTACCCCATCATACCCCACTCCACTCCACCTTAATCTAACCCATTCCATTCCACTCCAATCTACCCCACTCCACCCACTCCAATCCACTCCTCTCTAACCCAATGTACCCACTCCGCTTAACTCCAATGTACCCCAGTCAGCTCCATTCCACCCCAATCTACCCCACTCAAATCTACCCCAACCCACTCTGATCTACCACACTCCATTCCAATATACCCCACTCCACTCCACTCCAATCTACCCTACTCCACTCAGATCTACCCCACTCCACTCCAATCTACCCCAATCTAATATACCCCATTGCAATTTACCACCCTAATCTACCCCACTCTAATCTACCCCACTCCAATCTACCCCACTCCACACTTTGCCCATACAACTGCAAACTACCTCACTCTATTCCACTCCAATCCAGTCCACTCTACCCAACTCCAGACTACCCCACTCAACCCCACCTCACTAAATTTTAGCCATTCTGACCAGCAGCCACAATGACAAAAAACACTGCCAAAGCCAATTATCTCTCACATAAGCGAGACCTAATGGCTTGGCCAATGCTTGTTTTCTTAGAGAATCAGTTGCATCTAATGCCATGCTTCCTGTGGTGCTTTTTTCACATTCAGGGAGCTCCAGGTACATTACCTCATGAGGAACTTCCTGGCCAAATTCACCCAGTGGAGGAGCTTTAAAGCGACAACCAGAAACTGAAGGCAAAGAACCGAGAAGGGGAGGGAGCAATGGATGCATGTTTTGGAGCGAGGTTGGGAGACATGAGCTACTGAAAGTTGCTGGTAAGTAAACTGAATATTACCTCCTCACCTCTGGTTCTTCGTCCCAGACCTTACATCCCCAGAAAAAAGGCCTTCCTCTCAATCTCCATCCTCTCAAATCAAATGGAATAAATGTTTATAAAGCACAGCTACTCACCCGTAAGGGTCTCAAGGCACTGAGGGGGTTGGTCCTCTGAGCTTCAGTTGAAGAGCCTGGTTATAAGGTCCTTCCTGAACTGATGCATTGATGGTGACTGCCTGGGTGCAGGGGAAGGGTGTTCCAACTCTTTGCCACAAGTAAGGCAAAGGATCTTCCACCAGCCGAGGTCTTCCTTATGCAGGGTACGGTGGCTAGTGCTTGTTGAGTGGAATGCTTGATGAGCAGAGCGGAGAGGTCTGGTGTCCTCGGTTTCAAGGAGGACCCTTAAAGGAAACAGGAACAAACTTTCAGTGGGTGCTACTTTCTAAAAGTAGTTGTCAGCCCCCTTGCCCGTTCTCCTCAAGCCCCACTGCTGAAACAGCAGTTCAACAAACATCCAGAATGGAAGCTGCCTTCACTTCCGGCCATGAGTGCCTCAGCGGCCACTTCCAAGTGTAAAACGTCATGTAAAGGAAGGGTGCAGGCATCTGGGTGGCAATCAGAAATCAGGACCAGCTAAGTCAATGCTATACTTTCAGGGGTGAAAGTCGATAGGACCTGTAGCAATATGTTGGCATAGTGAAGGGTATAAGAAGCAATGGGGGTTCTCATGCACAGACCCCACACGGCATGACCTTTGAGGCCGGGAGACAGGCAGCCTTTCAATGAAGAATATAGTCCTGGCTCCTTCCAGAGTCTGGGAGCACAGATAGAGCAGGCTTGTTTGGCTTTTTTTGGCTCCTGGAGTTCAAGTTTTGCCAACAGCAGCTACAGATGCAGCGGAGCCCCCTGAGATGTGTGCTTAGGGTGACCACCCGTCTGTAAATTTCACGGACTGCCCGTAATTTCGCCCTGCCATCCGTTGTCCGTGATGAAAGGCTTAAGGGACGGCATTTGTCCAGAATTTTAGCCTTTCACCTAAAAGACAATGGAGGCAAGGCGAAATTACAGGCAGATGAGTTTCCCCAGCTGGATTGAAAGGCAGGGGGCCTCCTGTGCTCTGAGGGAGGGAGGGGCAGACAGATAAGAAAGAGACCTTCTTGCCAGGGGGTCTCCTTCCCTAAAGAAATGCAAATGTGTGCGCCTGGTGAATCTGCAAGTGCAAAGGGGCATGAAAACCTGCATTGACTTTAATCAAAGGAGTCATTTGAAGCTTTCTGATCACAAAGATATTTTCTTTTAGAGAGGTACTGTAAGGGTGTTCCAAGGTGAGCTATGGAGTGTGTGGTTTTAATGGACTGTTATAAAAAAAAAATTAGTACTAGGTATAAACTGTATATTATCCAAATCTGTATTTTAGAAGGACTTTTTTTTATTTAACCAAAATGTATTTGCCCATTTTGTAGCAGCCTACATTATGATGAAATTGTATTGATATAGCGCCTACTACCCCTAATGAGGCGTCAAATTCATGTTTTTAATAAGGACTTAGACATTCAATTCTTTCAGGGACCTCGGTACCTCATAGTACTAACAAGCATTGTCAAAGCCAATAGGTCTCGTCTAACCAAGAGTTATTGGCTCTGCCAATGCGTTTTAGCCAAGTTATACACCAGAGTGGCTGTTGTTCAGCATGGCTAAAGTTAGTGGCATAGTGGTGTGGAGTGGAGTAGAGTGGCATAGGAGCAGTGGCGTAGAGACCAGTGGTGCAGAGTACTATGCAGTGGGTACAGTGCAGTTGTTTAGAGTGCATTGGCGTATAGTGCAGTTGTTCAGAGTGCAATGGCATGGAGTGGCGTTGGGCAGAGTAGAGTGGTATAGAGTGGCAGAGAGTGCAGTAGTGTAGAGTGGTGCAGTAGCACTGAGTGAAGAGTAGGCTCGCATGGCATAGAGTTCAGTGGCATAGTGGAATGGATGTCGCCACAACGCATGCTGGAACCACGCAAGCCTAAACAATGCGGTCGGAACAACGACGTGTTGTTACCACTAATGCCTTTACCACGAATGCCTTAACAACGATTTTTCATTGTAAAGGCATTCCTGGTAAAGGCATTAGTGAACGGCATGCATGGTTCCTGCATGTGACTCCCCTGGCCCCCCCACACCTAAGCATTACCCCGACCCTCCCACCCCGCCCCGCCCCTGAAATCTAAACCACCCCAACACCTCACCCCGCCCCTTGAACCTAAAAACACCCCAACCCCCCACCCGCCCCTAAAACCACCCCAACCCCCACCCCACCCCCTATAATTACGGCAACCCCACCCCTAAAACCTAAAACTACCCCAACCCCCCATCCCACCCCTAAAACATAAAGCTACCCCAACCCAAAAAGGTAAAAATACCTCGAACCCCCCACCCTGTCCCTAAAACTAAAAATACCCCCACCCTCCCACCCCCCTCCTAAAACTAAAAATATCTGACCCCTCCTGCCCCGCCCCTAAACCTAAAACCCCCTCACCCCCCTACCCCTAAAACTAAAAATACCTTGAACCCCCCCTACCCCGCCCCTAAAACTAAAAATACCACCCCGCCCCTCCCCCTAAAACAACCCCAGTCCCACTTACCTGATCACATCGTTCTCCTCAGCCGACTCCCTTCTTCTGTGCCTTAACCATGCATGTGCGTGGTTAAGCACATGCGTGGTTAAGGCACTGAACAAGGAAGTCGTGGTTAACAAAAGAGTTGTTCCGCTTTCTTTGTCCACGACTTCGTTGTTCATGAGTCGTGGTTAAGGCTGCTTCCCAGCATAGAGTGGTGCAGAGTGGAGAAGTGTATAGTGGTGCAGTGCAGAGTAGTGTATAGTGGCGTAGAGTGCAGTGGCATAGAGTGGCGTTGGGCAGAGTAGAGTGGCATAGAGTGCAGTGTAGTAAAGTGGCATACAATAGAGTGCAGTAGTGTAGAGTGGTGCAGTGCATAGAGTGCAGAGTAGACGCGTGGCAGAGAGTGCAGTGGTGTAGAGTAGAGTATAGTGATGAAGAGTGCAGTTGCAGAGAGTGGAGTGATGCACAGTGCAGTGGCATAGAGTGCAGTAGCATAGAATGCAGTGGTGTAAAGTAGATTGTTTCACAGTAGAGTGCAGTGGCTTAGAGTGGTGAGGTGCAGGGTAGAGTGGAGTTGCGTAGAGTGGCATAGAGTGTGATGGCATAGAGTAAAGTGCTGTAGAGTGCCGTGGCATAGAGTGTAGAGATGCATAGTAGATTAGAGTGATGTACATATGTTAAAGAAACACTAAGTACATTTTAATTTTTTTTACGTTTTGTTTGTGCAATTTACATCCCAAATATTTTGAAGATTGCATATGTACTTGACACTTAGGGATAACCCAAATCACTAGTTTGGCTTTTGCTCAATTTCAAAACCATTTAAAGACATGGACAAAGCGGGCAATTGCCTTGCACAACCTTGCAAGGGGTCTGGCCCCTGCTCACCGTTCACAAGCATGAACAGTGGACCATTGCACCAGAAGAGTTTGCCAAGGTGGATGGGTGTTGCTTGTTCAACCTCTTGACAGTGCCTCTTCTGTTTCTCACCTGTGTGCAGAGACACATCCCCAGGTACGCAATACCTTCTGATAGTCTTGGTGGACCCATCTTGTCTGATTTTAGGAATTGTTCCACATTGTTCTTCTCTCCTTATTTATCCGGTTCTTAGCAACAACTCTTTGCATCACTTGCCGTTGATCTCCCATTTGCTCTCGATTTCATCCTCCTCTTTTATTATCTTTGATTGGTAGTCCGGGATCCCATTTCTGAGATTAATGTAGAGTCCCAGACATACACTCTAGTGCTGTGAGACTGCAGGCAAGTTGTGGGTACCTCACATCCTGACATTAGGTGTGAGACAGTCACTCACACCATCTGCCCTGCCTCATTAATTTTTTTTAGGTTGAAAGGCCATGAGCGATTGGGGCAGCCAGATGATTTCGATCAATTTGTTTAAACTAGCATAAGGTTAGTTACCTTAAAATTTCCCAAACTGTTTGCCAGGGGTTTTAAAATGTACAGAAACATAATTAAATTAGTTTGCTGTTACTTTATCTTCAAGAAAGATTGGGTAGCTTTGGGTAGGGGTGATGGCCTTGACCCAGTGCTGAAGGGCATTAATTTACTACTAAACAAGGACGTACTGTGAGACCTGAATGTAGCACACCAGGAGGCAACCTCAAAAAGACCACAGTGAATAAATAGTGCTATGTTAAAAAAGAGTAAATAAAGGCACTGACAACAACATGGGGCATGGCCTCTCTTGGGTGTGTCTGTAAAACTGACGTTTGATCTTGAATTATTGTCCTGAATTTTGACCCTTTGTCCTGAATTTTTGTCCTGCATTTTGACCCTTTGTCCTGAATTGTTTACAGTTGTGACCAGAATTTGCCTCAATGCCAGGTGGTCACCCTATGTGTGCTGTTTCTGAAAAGATAGTCTGTGTGTGAGTTTGCAGAACTCTGTACATCACTCAGTGAGTACGTCCTCCAGTTGAGGAGGGCTTAGAGACAATGTGGTTGTTTCAGAATGAGGGTCTGGTGGTCACATGTGGTTTGGTTGGTGGTGAACTGGCAGCAGCATATAGGACTCCTGTCAGTAAATGCGAAATTAGCCTGCGGTGGGGTGAGTTTTTTTTTGGGGGGGGGAGTGGACGGGGGGGGAGAGTTCGAGCAGGTTATTGTCCGATTCACGTGGGAGTGGATGAAGGATAACAACCCGAAGACAAAGATAAAAGCCAAGGGTTACTGGGGGTACTCTCAAGGACCTGTAAGTATGCCAAAACATCAACCGAGGACACATGCCAGCACCGAGGGGGAAACTGGTTGGCCAGAGCAAACTATCCACTTCCGGCAGCGAACGCGTCTCGAAAGTAGGTCGGGCGACACTTACGTCACCGTCATCTTCTCTGGAGTTTCCGGGCTCCGTATTACGAATTTGTTCAATGTGTCCAAACAGCAGCCACAGCACAATCACATTGGGTCGTGCAATTGAAAGACACCGCTTTTGAAAATGGACAGTTTTTCATGTTCCTTCTTTTTCTCCACCAGCCACAGAGGAAGTCAGGCTGTCATCAAATCTAACCATGAGATATAGCCATATTGGTGAGTTAAACTTAGAGGTGGGCGAGCCAGTGAAAGTTAGAGCCAGGCTCGAGCCTGACGCCCGGCCCTGGCTCAGCTCGAGGCCACATCGGAACCTCAAATCTATAACGAGCTGAGCTTTCCTGTGGCTTCTGCCTGCATCCTCGCTCTACCTTCATCCACAAAGAGGCAGAAGCAAAGCATTAACATATGAGTTAAGTAAGAGATTGAAATCAATACTCATTTAGTGGCTAATTTGTTCAGGGCGACGCCAGAATACCTGGATAAACCCGTGGCTTCCTCGCTCAATCAAACTGTGTGATCTTAGGCAAACAATGTATTTTTCCAATCCTCCTTTTTTTCACTATCGCATATATGAAAGCTCCTTTAAATACATAAGTTCAGAATACCAGCTGTAGAAAAACCCATTGCGTTTGATTTAATGGCCTGTTATCTATCAGAAACCGGGACACATGCAGGGTTCCCATGTCTTGCCTCTTAAGTCATTAATGCCACTGTAACTAGGGTGGTGGTTGGCAGGAGTGCTTCTAAGTTCATGTTTAAAAACTATTAATGTCAAAGCTTACACATGTTAAAGATATTAACTTTTTTTAATTTTAAGAAACTTTATCAATGATGTCTATTGTGTTATTTAGATGACAAACATTTTCCAGGCTGGGCTCATGCATGGGCTCTATGACCCAAGCCAGACCCTTGGCTAGACTCGGGCTCCCCTCGCCCTGTTAAATTGCTGGCTCACCCTCCTCTTGTTGAACTATGAGCCGTGGGCCATTACTGGGGAAGAGCCGCCATCTTCTACACTGCTGCACAATATCAGTTATTTGCACTTTCTAATGACAGTCCTTACCCTAAGAGGGTGAATCATATCAAAGAAACAGACAACTGTGGCATCCCTTAATACTGAAGGTGGGTTTTGTGTTCACCGGGAGCATGCTCAGTATGGATGCTGTGCTGAATCGATCTGTTTCTGATAAGGGCTCCACCGCAGTAGCAATGAGTATATATTCCATGTTTCTTTTATTTCATAAGATCATCCTACATTTGAGAGCAATGCCAGCAGGACACGAACACAAACACTGCCACCGGCCAACAGCCAGTCTCAATGCTCGTGTTCCAATACTTGAATCATGTCCCCACCAACCTTCCATTCCCACCATTCCAATGCCCCACACACCATCTCCCCAAAACAAATTAACAACACAACTAAGACTGTAACTAACTTAAATATAATACTAACAAGAATAAATATCTAGACATCTCCAAGTTTCCCTAAAAATATTTTTTCATTACGCCATCATAAACTTTTTAATATGACCCAGCAGTTTCCTCTCCCTCACACTCCATTGTACCAGCACTTCGGGATCACTCTGGATTCCTTCATTTGTCCCCACAGGGCTCCAACGCATCTCACTCACCCTAGAATTAGTTTCAACCCTTGGACACACATCATCACCCATCAAGTATCCACTTACACCATCCTGCATATCACACTCCTGACCATTATGTATGTTAACCCCTTTGCACAAACTCACATGGAATAGACCAACAAGGTATTCCCTTCTCCACTAGACCCAGTTTTCTTGCACATACTGACCAACCAAAATACTAGGCATCTTTTTACCCATATTAACTCTGTCTTTTACCTGAATTTGATATCAATCAATTCTCATTTATATAGTGCAACTTATCACCCAGAGGGTCTTACGGCGCTAGCTGGGAAACATGGGTCAGTTGAAGAGCCAGGTCTTGAGGTCCTTCCCGAACTGAGCCATCGATGGGGACTGTCTGAGGTGGAGCGGCATTGTGTTCTAGGTCTGCGTGGTGAGGTAGGAGAAGGATCTTTCTCCAGCTATATTCTTCCAGATCTTGGGGATGGTGGCGAGGGCCAGTTGAGGCGAGCACAGTTGCCTGGAGGGCGTGTAGAAAGAGAGGTGGTGGTTGAGGTAAGCAGGTTCGATGTTGTCGAGGGCCTTGTATACGTGGGTCAGGAGTTTAAACGTGATGCGTTTTTTGATGGGTCGCCAGTGTAGGTCTCTCAGGTGGGCGGAGATGTGGCTGTGGTGGGGGATGTCCAGGATTGGCCTTGCTGCGGCATTCTGTATTCTCTGGAGTCTTGATTGGAGGTCCATGTTGATTCAGGCAGTGCATTGCCATAGTCGAGTTTACTGCTGACCAGTGCCTGGGTGACTGTTCTTCTTGCGTTGATGTGGATCCACTTGAAGATCTTCTTGAGCAGGCGAAGAGTGTGGAAGCATGAGGAGGAGACAGCATTGACTTGGCGGGCCATGCACAGTGATGAGTTGAGAATGATTCTGAGGCTGCGTGCGTGGTCTGTCGGAGGTGGGAAAGTTTTGAGGACACTGGGCCACCAGGAGTCGTCCCAGACGGTAGTGGTGGGGCCCAGGATGAGGATCCATCTTGTCCAAGTTGAGCTTGAGGCAGCTGTCCCACATCCAGTTGGCGACTGCTTTCATCCATTGTGAAAGTTCTTTTCGGCTGTTGAAGGTTCGTCGGTGAGGGAGAGAATGAGCTTTTTGTCGTCGGCATATGAGACGATGTTGAGCCTGTGGTGTCTGATGATCTCGGCAAGCGGGGTCATGTAGACATTCAAGAGGGTGGGGCTTTGGGAGGAGCCCTAGGGAACTCTATGTAGGAGGCTGGCCTGGCTTGTAGTGGGTACCAATGGTACTTTCACCTTGTGCCAGGTCCAGTTATCCCTTATTAGTAGAGAAGAAGTGTCCTACAGCTTAGGCTGATAGAGGTAGCTATAGCGGAGCAGCCAAGGCTGAACTAGGAGACATGCAAAACTCATGCAATACCACTTATATCATATAGGTACTATATCATAAGAAAGACAATACTCATAGTTACAAAAAATTAAGGTACTTTATTTTCGTGACAATGTGCCAAAAATATCTCAGAGTATATGCTCCCTTAGGAGGTAAGTAAAATACACAAAATATACACAATAAACCAAATCAGGTAAGTAAAACAGTCAGAATGTAGTGCAAACACTGAAGATTAAAAGAGGATGCAATAGGCCTAGGGGCAACACAAACCATATACTAAGGAAGTGGAATGCAAACCACGAATGGACCCTTAGGCGAGTGTAGTGTGTAGAGGGTCACTGGGAGTGTAAGAAAACACTGAGGGTGTCCAAGATACCCCACCCCAAGACCCTGGAAAGTAGGAGTAAAGTACTACTATTTCCCCAGAATCACACTAAAGTAGTGATAAAGGATTTTGCAAAGACCACAACAGACTGCAAAGCACTGAAGACGGATTCATGGACCTGAGGGCCTGCAAAGGAAGGGGACCAAGTCCAAGAATCACAAAAGTGTCCAGGGGGGCAGGGGCCCACTAAACCCTGGATGAAAGTGCAAAATGGCTGCCTCCGGTTGGAAAAAGCTGAAGATTCTGCAACAATGAAAGGAGGTAGGAAGTTCTTCTTCATGCAGAAGATGTCCCACAGCGTGCTGGAGGAAGCAGAGTTGTTTCCTTGGCAAAATAGCACAAACAAGCCTTGCTAGCTGCAAGAGTCGTTGTTGGAGAAAAAGGGTGCTGCCTGGGCCCAGGAAGGACCAGGATGTTGCCACTTGGGAGAGGAGACAGAGGGGGCCCTCAGCAACGTAGGGAGCTCATGCATAAGTGGGAAGCACCCGCAGAAGTCCTTGAACATGGGTTCAAGAAGTCTGAACACAGTGGTCATCTCAACACTGCAAAAGGAGGTCCCACGACACGGGAGATCAACTCAGGGAGCTGAGCATCACAGGACAGAGTGCTGGGGACCTAGGCTTGGCTGTGCATGCAGGATTTCTTGGAAATGTGCACAGAAGCTCTTGTAGCTGCAGATCACGCGGTGCACAGGATTACTGTCTGGAGAGGGGAGGCAAGGACTTACCTCCTCCAAATTTGGACAGTTGGACCACTGGACAGTCTGGGTCACTTGAGTCCACCACCTGTGTTACAGGGGCCACGCTCATCAGGATGAGAGGGGTCCCAGAGTACCGATGAAGCTGAAGTTTGGTGCCTGCTGGAGCAGAGGGAAGAGTCAGCCAACCCACAGGAGATCTCTTCATGGCTCCCAGTGCAGGGTGAAGGCAAGCAGCCCCCAGACCATGTACCACCAGGAAACAGTCGAGAAAGCCAGCAGGATTAGGCGCTACAATGTCGCTGGTAGTCTTCTTGCTCCTTTGTTGCAGTTTTGCAGGCGTCCTGGAGCAGTCAGGGGTCAATCCTTGGCAGAAGCCGAAGAGAGAAGTCATAATCTGAGGAAAATCCCACTGGCGAGACCCTAAATAGCCCTCAGAGGAGGATTGGCCACCTAGTCAGGTATGCACCTATCAGGAGGGGTCTTCTGATGTCCCCGTAGCACTATTAGGTGCAAGAGATCTTCTACGAAATTGACGAATCATTACATTGAGAAACGACACACTCCTGACGACATGAAATGGATTGTACTAGAGACTATCAGAGATAATAAAGACTGTACCACTAGACTTTTTGAGAAAGAACAACATTGGGTATTTAGACTTCAGACTCACAACTTCGGACTCAATGATGACATTCAGTGGGTGAACTTTATTAATTGAGGACTATTATGTATTGACTGCAAGCCCTCTTCTTTACTTTACCTTGCCCTTAGTGATAGCTCACCTTCCTTATATTGTGACCAGTCTCAACCAACTAATGTGCCTCTATCCCACTGAGTGCACCACCTTGGAGCTACTGTTTCGATTTTTGTTGTTAATTTTGATGTCACCTTTGGCTCTCTGTAGGCTCTTTAGAGTCACATCGTTATCCATTACAAGAGTTCTGATGATTTGTCCCCCTCTTCAAGATGGCCGACACAATATAGCCTCCTTTGATGTGTCCTCCGTAGTCCTTCCTCTATACCAATTGGAGTTCTTCGGCTTTTTAATGCTCGATGGTGACCGCTCTCCCCAGTTCCGGGGAACCATAATGAGCATAGGTTTTCAGTCGACTTCGCTACCTAAGTAAAGTAAGTGAATCATGATCGGGCGCTGTGCAACCTCTCTATCCTTCTGCCCTCTAATTGAGAAGCGCGCGTTACACTGTCGGCTCACTAATAAGGTCTGCGAGACACTACGCCGCTTCAGAACCTTTTTCCGCCTCAGCTGGCATTCACTACGGGCTGGGTCGGGTCACGCTGCGACGCGCCACAGGCAGTTGTTCGTGGTGCTCTGGAGACGCGCTGCTTGTCGCGCTCCTCTACCACTGTTATTTACGACTTACCACTGCTGGCATTACTTGTTTTCTTTGGACTACACGAGTCCAACTTGTTTTTACAGATTAATTTTTTATGTTTGTATACCGCTAATATTCCAGTTTGGGGCGCAATTTAACTATTTGTTGACAGAGACAATTTCTATACAGACTACATTCTTTATCTACCCTCACAGAAACCCTATAGATGTAAATCGTTGGTACATGTGCAGACAATTTATGACAGACAACATTTACTGGTTGATGACTTTTTCATTCTATAATTATTGCGTTTCCAGTATACGTGTGTTTATATACTTTGTACCTCCCCTGGCTCAGTTAAGAAAGGATACAGACCCCAGTAGAGGGCTCCTTGATTATAACACATATATTTATTGTGTGTTCTCAGGCCAGCGTACATATCTTTAGAAGATTACCTTCTTGTATTCATTTAACACATGGTTTTAAGTCTGTACATTTTCTCTATGCCTACATAGACCACAGAGGATTTTACGCTTCTCGATGTTTGTCCCCCGATGAGGCCCTGCATTTATTATTTGAAGGGTAAGCAGTGAGGAAGCGATATTAAACTACAGCCTCCTCCCTATGACCATTGTATGTTTATTGCATGGCACTTTTGGGTTTCATCACGAGTTGATGTGGTATTCTTTAAAGACAGCGAGTACATGCCACTTCTGTTGAATTTGTCTCTTGTCTTATTTGATGTATGTCTCTTTCTACCCTCTAGGTTCTGCTTTCCCTAATATGGGCAGCCCAAATATTTGAAGGATTAGGTACGTCTTTGAGGTCCTGACGAATCGCATAGCGAGAAACATGTTGACCTGTAATGTAGAGTAACACAGGGGATCCTGTGTTCTCCTCATTTTGTCTTTTTCACCACACTTTAGTATAAATGTTGGTGGCTACAGTCAGCACAAATCTGTTATATTTTATGGGGAGTGTAGACATTACTCTACCATATCCCTATTCTTTGTTTTTAATCTTGTCAGAGGCACTAACATTTAATTAAAGATATCAATGGTTGGTACCTCTAGACATTTTTAACCTTTTCTAGACCAATCCTCAATTTCTATTTTTGACCGGTGCGCATTTCGCTTCAAAAGATCTCCGGCAAAGAGCCCCCGTGTGGGGCCCGTCAGGCATTGCAGCGCCGGCCTGACGAGGAGCATAGCCCTATGATGAAGTATGTCACCGAAAGGTGAGTGAGGGCTCGTGCTTACAACCTTTTGGTTTTCCTGATGTGCAGAACCGGTAGATACAACTTCCCACTTTTTGGAACTGTGTGTGTAATTTTTGGTTTATATAGTCTTCTGATGTCACCTGCGGGCACTGGCCACTCAGAGGCCTCCAGAGTGCCCCCACATCTCTGAAAGCAAGATGGCAGAGGTCTGAGACACACTGGAGGAGCCTGGGGTGGTGATGGATAGGGGAGTGGTCACTCCCCTTTTCTTTGTCCAGTTTCGCGCCAGAGCAGGGACTGGGGGTTCCCTAAACCTGTGTAGACTTGCTTATGCGAGGAGGGCACCATCTGTGCCCTTCAAAGCATTTCCAGAGGCTGGGAGAGGCTACCCTTCCCCAGCCTTTAACACCTATTTCCAAAGGAAGAGGGTGTAACCCCCTCTCTCAGAGAAAATTATTTGTTCTGCCTTCCTGGGCTGGGCTGCCCAGACCCCAGGAGGCAGAACCTGTCTGTGGGGTGGCTGCAGCTGCAGAGAAAACCCCAGAGAGCTGGTTAGGCAGTACTGGGGGTCCATAGTGGAGACCCCAGGATGCATGGAATTGGCTCCCCAATACCAGATTTGGAATGGGCGGGGGCAATTCCATGATCTTAGACATGTTACATGGCCATATTCGGAGTTACCATTGTGAAGCTACATATAGATATTGACCTATATGTAGTGCACGCGTGTAATGGTGTCCCCAGACTCACAAAGTCCAGGGAAATGGCCCTGAACTATGTGAGGGCACCTTTGCTAGTGCAAGGGTTGCCCTCACACTTAGTAACTTTGCACCTAACCTTCAGCAAGTGAAGATTAGACATATAGGCGACTTATAAGTTACTTAAGTGCAGTGAAAATGGCTGTGAAATAACGTGCGTTATTTCACTCAGGCGGCAATGGCCGTCCTGTGTAAAGGTTTGTCTGAGCTCCCCTTGGGTGGCAACAGAAATGCTGCAGCCCAAAGGGATCTCCTGGAACCACAATACCCTGGGTAGCTAGGTACCATATACTAGGGAATTATAAGGGTGTTCCAGTATGCCAATCGAAATTGGTAAAAGTGGTCACTAGCCTATAGTGACAAATTTAAAGGCAGAGAGAGCATGAGCACTGAGGTTCTGATTAGGAGAGTCTCAGTTACACAGTTAGGCTCTACACAGGTATACACATTCAGCCCACAGACTATGAGCACTGGGGTCCTGGCTAGCAGGATCCCAGTGAGACAGGAAAAAACAAACTGACATACATGTGAAAATGAGGGTAACATGCCAGGAAAGATGGTACTTTCCTACACTCTGCATCTGATTTCCGTCTGTTTCGAGGTGAAAGGTGGGAGCCTGACTCTCTGGGTTTGGCCTGTGAGGAAGGAAAGTGTCCACTCCAGGGCTTTGTTGTGTTGTCTTGTGCACAAGGTGGTGTGCGAGACAGTGTTGAAGGTGGCAGAAAATCCTAGGAGGATGAGGGCAGCTGTCTTGCTGTGGTCTAGTAGGGTGCGGATGTCATCTGTGGCAGCTAGTAGTGTGGTTTTGGTGCTGTAGTTGCGCCTGTAGCCAGACTCGGAGGGGTGGAGGATGTTGTTGGTTTCGATAACCTCGGTGAGCTGTGCAGTGATTGCTATTTCTGTTAACTTGGCTAGAACAGGGATCAGTGAGATAAGTCTGTAGTTTTCAACTCCGTTGGGTCAGTGGAGGGCTTCTTCAGTAGGGGGTTTATCTCTGCATGTTTTCTGGCGTCAGGGAAGATGGCAGTCTCAATGGAGCGGTTGATTGTACAGCAGAGTTCGGGTGCGATGATGGCACTAGCTTGATTAAAGATGTGGTGGGGTCCGAGGGTGCCCAGAATGGGCTGTATTCATGAGCTTCAGGGTGTATTCCAGGGTGAGGAGGGTCCAGTGCTTCACACTCGGTTGGTGATTGGCATCCGTGGTGGTGCTGGTGGGTGGGTGGGGGGGCTGGGACATTTGCTTGCAAATCCTTCGTAGATGTCCTGAATTTTCCAGCGGAAGAAGGTGGCAAGGCTGTTGCAGTGTTCTTGCCAGGGTGGGATGTCTGTGCCGGGTTTTGTGAATTCCTTGACTATGGTGAAAAGTTCCTTGCTGTTGTGCGCGTTGGTGTTGATTCTCTCCTGAATGGCTGATTTTCTAGTAGATCTGATGATCCGGTGGTGTGATGTGACGGTGTCTTTGAAGGCTTTGTGGTCTGTTGAGGTCTTACTGCTTCTCCACTTTCACTCGTGTCATCTTTATGTGCTCTTGGATTCTTGGAGGTCAGAGGAAAACCAGCTGGGTATCCTGTGGTGTTGATTTTTGGCAGGTTTCTTTAGGGAGGCTAGGGTGTTGGCACAGTCTGTGATCCATTGGTGGAGGTTGTGGGCTGAGGTGTTGGCATCCACTGTGTCTGGTGGTGGGGAGTGGCAGAGCGTGGCAGTGAGCTGGGCTTCGGGTGACCTTGGTCCAGTTCCTGCGAGGGGGGCAGTCAGCGTCGTGTTGTTCGACCATCTTGGTGAAGGAGAAATGGAAGCAGTGGTGATCGGTCCAGTGGAGTTCAGACGTGTGTGATAAGGAGATGTGGTTTCCGGTGGAAAAGACAGTCAAGGGTGTGTCCTGCAGAATGCCTGGGGAGGTTGACCAGTTACTTGAGTCCAAGGATGGCGAGGTTCTCCATGAGGGTAGTGGTGTTTGGGTCACTGTGGTTGTCGAAGTGAAAGTTGAGGTCGTCGAGGAGTATGTAGTCCGTTGAGGTGAGGGCATGGGGAGCGATGAAGTCAGCCTGTGCTTCGCTGAAGGGTGGGTGAGGTCCAGGAGGTCTTTAGACGAGGGTGCCACAGAGGCTGGTGTTTGTATTAATCTGGATCTGAAAGTGCAGGTGTTTGGCAACGCGGGACTGGGCATCAAAGCTGTTTGTGAGGCGGAGTGACTTTCTGTGAACAATGGTGACACCACCTCCTGGTTGGTTGACGAGGTCTTGATGTATGATCCCGTAGCCGTCGGGGATGGCAGTGGCGATGTCCAAGGCTGAGGAGGTGGTAATCCAGGTCTCTGTGAAGAATGTGACGTCGGGGCGATGGAGTCGAAGAGGTCCCAAATTTCTATTGCGTGCTTGATGAAGGAGCAAGTGTTGAGTAGTACACATCTGAGATTTCTGGGAGGTCCAGCAAATGGGGGTTGTAGGGTGTTAGGACAGGTGAAGGTGCAGTTGCGTCAGGAGAACGGGCCTTGAGTGTCCATGGGCGCGGTGCAGTGGCATGCGGTGGCGCCTATGGTGTTGAGGTCATGCAGAGTGCTGACATCGTATCAGTGGATGGTGCAGGAACCCACCTGTGGTGCTGGGCGCGGTCCAGGCACAGGCAGGCTTGCCTTTGGTGCACTGGCGGCGTGGCCGTGCAGCGGCTGCCATTAAGAAGGGGAGGGTCTTCCCCACCTGGAGACCAACCTCTGACTTCCTTTCCTCTTCCTTCTTATTTCTCAACCACCACAGTACAAGTTTTGAAGAAGGCTTGTTTTAACCGTTACTGAGCTTTCCTCCATGACAACTCAGACTTAAGTGCCAATTGTATTGCTACTTTGACTACTCTATTGAACCGCTCAACCTGGCCATTACTTTTCAGGATGATATAATGATACCCTTACATGACTGGTGTGAGATTTTTCCCACCTCCAGGATTTAAATTGTACAAAGATTTATGGTCAGTACAAATTTTAAAGTTTCTTCCCCATATATACATTCTGAAACGCTCTACAGCCCAAGTGGCAGCTAGTAATTATTTCTCTATCACAGAATAATTTCTCTTCGCTTATGTCAGGGTACGAAATGCATATGCAACCACCGACTCATTTCCATCCTTCCTTTGTGATAAAACAGCTCCTATTCTGTAACTACTGGCATCTGCAGATATCATACAGTCTACTCCCAATATAAATAACTTCAGGTATGGTGCATTTACAATCTTGTTCTTGTTTGCTCCAAACTCCTCATTGAGCCCCTGCCCTCAACAAAATGTTTCATTTTTCTTTAAAAACACTTGCAAATTCTCTACCGTTGAGGCATAATTCTCCAGAAAACAAAAATAAAACTCTGTCATTGTTCCGTACACTTGGGCTCTGGAGCATTCACAATGGCTTCAACATGACTGATTTTAGGACGTACACCTTCCTTAGATATAACATGTCCCAAATATTCCACTTGCTGTTTCTTCACTGTTAACGATTTTCCATAAGAGCATGTAAAACTTCCCTCAAGATCCTGTTGTTCTCATTTTGTCCATTCCAAATATCAATATGTCACCCTGAAACACCTTTGCACCTGTTATGCCTGATAGTACTCTGGACATCTCCCACTGAAAAAACAGCAGATGCACTCACCAAACCAAATGGCATTCTTTTATACTGGAACATGCCGTCAGGTGTTATAAATGCTTTACAATGTTTAGAGTCAGGATCCAGGTGAATTTGATGATATGAGCTGGACAAGTCAATTGTGGAAAGTGCATTGGCCTCCCCAAGAAACAACACCAGTTCTTGCAAGCTGGGTAAAGGAAATGGGTCCACCCAAATGGCTTTGTTAAGACATCGTAAGTCCACACACATTCTTAAGTCCCCATTGGATTTCAAAGAAATTACGACCAGAGATACCCAGTCTGAACTCTTAATGGGTTAAATAATTTATTTTTCACATAAATCTTGCAGTATTTTTTTCAGTTTCATTCTGTAATGGAATGTTTCTGAACATCTGTCTTTCAGGCACAACATATTTGCCAAGACTATCCTGTGTTCAGAGCATTTCATCCTGCCTAATTGATCCCAAAATACACTTGGAAACTAATGTATGAACTTAGAATGCACTATGGGGCATATTTACAAGAAACTGATGTATCAGTGCTGATGCACAGGTTTTCTTGCATCGCCCCTGCCCCACCTAACAACACCATGTGTGTGCCCTATTTACAATACAGCGCACCATGGCTCACGTTATGCCAATAGCGTCAACATTTTTTATGCAATTGTGGCGCTTTGCTGCACTAGCGTCAAACATTTAACACTAGTGCAGCGAAGTGCAAGGAGGACCATTGTTTAAAATGGGTTTGTCACTTTATCGCCTGCTTTGAGCAGGCGTTAAAAATGATGCCAAAAATGGTGCAGTTAAAACTTGTAGATTTCACTGCGCCATTTTTGCGGGCCTCCTAAAGCCGGAATGCCCCCCTTACATACATTATGCCTGCATGCATTGCGTCACTTTGTAAATATGGCGCGGCGAAAATTGCCTCCTTGAGCCACATTAGCGTAGAAAAATTATGCTAGTGTGGCGCAGGGGCTTTGTAAATCTGGCCCGATGTCCCTTGTACCGTGAATACTTTCATCTTCCACAGTGTACACAGGTGGGTTGGCACTTGGGTCCATTTTTATCCTAAGCTCAAAAATATTTGGCCACCCCAGGATCATAGCACCTTTCTCAGCTACAACCACTCTACCAGCACACCTCCTACCAGCAACTTCTAACTCAGCTTGCATTAAAACCTGCTATCGAAATCTTATGCCCAGAATAACTACCTGGTCCTATGTTAGTATTCTTCAATTTCCTTCCTGGACACAGTTGCTCAAATAATTTTCTGCACATTATGGTGTACCATGCACACAAATCCACCCTAACTTTTACTTGTACCCCATCAATGCTCAACGAACAACTGGGCAATCAAACACCCTATTTCTCATGTCCTTCTGTCTGAATACTCAATATCACACCTTACACCTTGCATGCCATATTCATCCTTCTCACAATCCTCAGCAATAAAATTAACCTTCCTTCCAAAATGTTTACAGACATGAAGACATTTTTTTTTACATGTACTTACACTTACTTTGCCTACAGCTGGACACATTTTAGAATTTGCTAAATGATTGCTGGAACACCACCTATAACACAACAACCATTTGAAATTACTATTAGATTCATTCTTGTTGCCCATACCACAAGTACATGTTACATCCCTCACAACTTGTATACATTTTCCAGTTACTTTGATGCTTCTAGCACCTCCACTGCTGCTTATAAGGACAATTCTCCAGAAGACCATAGTTTCTCCTGGATCTTCTTGGATTTTGTTTTCATCAACAATTGATCCCTTAATACTTGGTCATATTTCAGACGCTCAAATGCACTTCACAGCTAACCCTCTTAACGCAGCCATGTATTGATCATTTGCATTGTCTTCTTTCTGTTCTCTTGAATAAAACATATATCGTTCCATTACCACATTAATGTTCCTGCCTTACGTTTCCAATTGTTTAAGTGAACACTGGTATACATCCGCATCACCCACATTTTCCAAAGGCGGTACATTTTTAAATTCTCTTAAACCTATAGCCCCTAATCTATGCTCCAGTAGTGATAGATGCCTTTCGCCATCCTCTAATACCGCCACATACACTTCAAATACATTTATCCATAACTCACATTGAATGGGCCGATCCTCCAGCTCTGTAAGAAAAAACAGTGGAGGTTGAGTGCTAGCCCTATTTATCTAGCACACTGCAACAATAAATCAGACACCCCCTTTATGTCCTTATATTTTGAAGATAAAACTGGATTTAGCGATCACCGATAAATCAGGACACACAACGTATAGGACACATGTTTATAAAATAATGAATGTATATGATAAGTGTGCCAATCACCGAAATCAGCACACATAGATTCCAAATAGGCGTGCCAATCACTGAAGTCAGCACACATGCAATGATAAGAAAAGTATGCACAGTACTTTGGTCCTGCCTCACCAAAATCAGTGCCAAATAGGTGTGCCAATCACCGAAATCAGCACCCAGGCAAAGATGAGTAGAAAAAATATATACACAGTACCTTAGACCCTCGATCCTGCCACACCCACAACCAGAAATATACCACACCGGTCATGGAGAAGACACATGGAATTTCCACTGAGCAAAGCCACATGCCAAACTTCACCTCCGATGGCGTGATGACATCACTCAAGCACTGGAGCGTGTATAAATATTTCGTTCAGTGGCCACTCATGCACAATATTTCCCCTGTACACAGCCACGCAGGTGAGACACCACCCCTGCACAAGCAACTTCTGTCAGCAACAAATTCCTCCTTCTCCTCCATCATTTCAAATACTTCGTAAGTCACACCTTGCTGGCGGAGCCACCACGATACATGATGAGAAACGCCCCCTTCACTTCTCAACTGCAAATGACTTTAACACCGACATTGCTCTCGCCCATCCTCGTTGTCATAGTTAAAAAGGGCTCCACCGCAGTAGGAATGAGTATATATTCCATGTTTCTTTTGTTTCATAAGATCTTCACACATTTGAGAGCAATGGCAGCAGAACATGAACACAACCGCTGCCACCAGCCAACTGCTAGTCCCAACATTCGTGTTCCAATACTTGAACCATGTCCCCACCAACCTTCCATTCTCAATATTCCAATGTCCCACAGTTTCCTCTTTTTATTTGTTTACTTTACTTGGGATAAACGTTGGGAGGAGGATTTGCTTCTACAGATCTTATTCATGCCCTTATAGACTTCAATATGGTTTCTTTTTTGTTTGTTTCTCCTCTGCAGTGTACTTAATTTGTAAAGTAGTAAGTGCCAGGGCCCAAGATAATATACAGGTGGCCACTGCAGATTGAACTACCTATGGTCCATGCCAGCAAAATATCAATGCCAATCACACCTCCCTATCATCCAGTCCTACAAATGTGACAATTTGGACTACACTCAGTGACCCAAAGCAATAAGAATGGCCTGAACATCCTAGTACTACTATTTTTGTGATGGTATATTGCGGTGGAGATTAACCTTTGGCCTTCTGTGGATCCCACTTAATCATTACTGGAATCTGGAGACCCCCACTGAAACATTATTGATACCCCAGAGACCCCAATCTAAGCAATTTCAATGATTTGAACAAAAAAAACTACACAAAAACAGACACAAGCATTCATCAAACATATCCACAAATGATGAAATATTTTATTTGATTCACAAGTATAAATAAAATCTAAATGTTATTGGGAGGAAATGCAACGTTCCTAAATTCAACTGAGGCCATCCATCATCCATGTTATATTCTGTTTGATGCACCTGCACTGCTCCCAGAAATCAATCTGAGGATCCCAACTTAATTTTCAGCCTCCAATTTCAAATTCCTTCTCATTCACAGAACCTTTTAACATTTTCATATTTACATTTTGGTTCTTTATTTATATACAGTTTAGTAGTGTGCGAATATTATTTAATTTGCTAAGCAGTCACGGATCCCATTTGTAGGAATAGCAGACCCCCAGAGTATCCAGACCACAGGTTAAGAACCACTGGTATATTGAATTGTTAAACACTTGGCTCACATTCTTTAAAAACAAAAATATTGGCTACAGTGCCACCAAGTGGTGAACTGTCATAAATATGTGCCAATATTGCAAAATAAGTGCCATTGCTGAGCAGCAGCAAACACTGGCACAAATTAAGCAATAATGAACTCGAAATGCTTGATTACGAGTTGGATGCAACAGTCCATGTTCTGAGTGCCTGGGAAATAACATGCAGATATTGGGGCTTATCCCAATATAGTCAGCATGGTAAAATAAACAGTGCACACTTTTTCTCTTTACATTCCAGCAGGTCGACCTACTGAAACTGAATTATCAGTCGGGTCTTTATCACATCCAGTAATTGTTGGGTGCAGCAAATATCACACAATTAGGAATTCAGACCTACTCATAATCAGGGCCAAGGTCTCCTTTATTGAGGCTATCCCCTGTGAGGGGTCATGTGGGAGGTTCAAATGAAGGTCAGCTTTAGGTCAAACCCTTTTTGTGGTCTACAAGTGTCCACTTGTTCAATCATACTCTTAGTACATCCTGCTTTTTTGGTAACACTCCTTTCATAGAGCTTGGAAGTGAGAGCTTCATTTGTGTTTTGTGTTTTGTGCAGTGAGAGGGCTTTTAGTGGCACAGAATACTCCCCCACCACCACAGTAGGTGCTGGTATAGTCAGGAGTTGCTTTTAGCATGCCTTGATGAAGCTGCACGTTACCTTCTCCTCCTTTTGTTTCAGAGGCCGAGCCACGCTGAAATGCCCTCTCCAGGATGTGTAAACAGGAACTTGAATCACATGGATGCGCTATGCAGCCCTGCAAAGAACCTCACATCAGAGGTTAGAGTAACACATTCTGGAGATGTCCTCCTCATCACTGCAGGGTACCATTTTAGTCACGTATATCAGCTAAGATTAGCTGCATGGGTGCAGCTTCTATTGGTGGAACAGGCGCAGTGGCAGTGGAACTTATAGGGCTTTTTAGGGTTAAGGGGCCCACTGAATCATGATTATTGTATTTACTTTATCTTTATTCTTTTACCAGTTATTAAGTTATTCTATAACCTGTAAAATATGTGTTGTGGTCTTTCAGGATTCCCGGAAAAACATGAATATGTCTTTGTTGTAAGTTGTGTTGAGTGTTTGAGGCTACCATGACATGAAAGCAGCTTAGGCTGGTGCCCTCATGACCTGAGGTACTTGTGGCCCAATGCAGTGGCTCTTAACATTTCGACGTCTGTGGAGCCCACTCACTCATTAGTGGAATCTGGGAACCCCTCCACTCTGAATAACTGTTGGAATCCCTGGACACCCACTCAGTCATTACTGGAAGCTGGGGACACTGGCCTAAGCAGTTTTGATGATTTGAAGCATAAAACAAAACTGGAATTATGACATATTGTATCTAAGTCACAAACAAATATAAAAAAATCAAAATTTGAATGTTACTGGGAAAGTAGAGCTTTTCTAAATTCAATAAAGGCATCCCGTCATCCATAATATATTCTGCTTGATGCACTTGCACTGTCCCACAAATGAATCTGAGGATAACTTCATTTTCAGACCCCATTTTTTAATTCCTTCCCCCTTACAGAACATTTTAAAATGTTTACATTTATATTTTGCTTCTTTATATATAAGCACTTCAATGATCCGTTATTGTTTAATTTTTTAAGCAGTCACGGCCCCCCTGAGTAGGCTTAGTGGACCCCGAGGCGTCCTTTCCTGACCACAGGTTAAGAACCACAGACTTGATGGAAGAGATGCTTCACATTGGATAAGAAGGTTCTGGATTCCAGTACCTGTGCTGTCCTATAATATTTGCTTGTCAGTTTCTTACACAAATGTGACGGATAGCCCGCCTGCTGTATTACTATCTCTATAGGGTATAATGTAATTGCAATACAGTGGATGGTATATTGTCATGTTTGTGTTGGAATAACCCCATCTGCCAAACAGTAAATTAGGACTTCTGTTTATTGGACACACTCGAATTCTCTAATCATTTTCCTAATTGCTGACAGGGCCATTTCAAGGTCTGTGACATTGCATTAAACCTCCATGTGATATATCTTGCTGGGTCAAATTGGTACTGTACCAGCTGAGGCACATTCTCCTTGTTGTTAGGAGGCAGGAATGGCTTGGTTCTCCTGAGGCATGTGCTTTCTCTATTTACTTTTCCTGTTTTCCTTATAATACTCATTCTCTCTGAAAATTGCACATCAGCCTACTAGGTACAGTGCCAGCTGCTGAAGGTTGTGGTGGACCACTCAGCTAGCTAGGTCCTCTCTCAACCAAAGCACAATAGTACAGAGAGGATATGGTTTGGCTGTTCGGCCTGGACTGTTCCCACTGGAGCAGGAGCAAGACTAATTTGTATATGACTGGGTTTAATCTGAGGTGGTATGGTGAGCTAATAAAACAATGGCCTGGGATGCAGCCCAAGTAATTACCAGTGACTGAGATTAATTCAAGCATTCCAGCCATCACATTTTTGTATTCTTTAATGAAAAGCCTTAAGAGGCACTGGTATGTTTAGATTAGGGTCCCGTGCTCACTGTGCCACTGAAACCAATCTCCACCCAACGGAAGAGGCCAAAATAGGCTTAAACCGGTTTTGGTTTGCCTGTGATCCGGTTCGGAAAGAACCTGGCTTCACTTGTCAGACTGGACTGTTCCTATTGAACCAAGAGGAAGGCTAATTTGCATATGACTGGGTCTAAGCTGTCTAGGAATTCTCTAGGATTTGTACGGCAAAAACAATGGATGAGCCCAAGTAATTACCAGTAGCGTAAGTTAATTCAAACATGTCACTCATCACTTTTTTGCATTCGTCTTGGTGGCGCCCTAAGAGAGGTGGGTATTCTCAGATGTGTGTCCCTTGCTCTATATGCCACTTTAACTAGCCTCCATCTAACTGAAGATGCCCAGATACTCCCTAACCCGTCATGGTTTGTGTTTGTTTGATTTTAGAGAGGACCTGTCTAAGTAGTTTCTACTGCAGTAGGACCAAGGCTGATCTGCATATGGCTAGGTGTAATCTGAGGAGGCATGATGAGCAACAAACCAATTGATTGCAATGCTCCCTGCGTAATTGCCAGTGGATGATATGAATTCAAGCATTCTGTCCATCATTGTATTTGTATTCTTTGGTGCAAAACCTGAACTGGGTCCTGTGCTCACTGTGCCACAGTAAGCAAACTACACCTAACATAATGGAGTCTAATACACTGAAACAATCTTGGGCTGCTTGTGTTCCAGTTGAGAGAGGACCTAGCTTGGCTGGGGTATTCTTATTTTAGCAGGGCCAACGCTGATTTGCATTTGCTAATCCGAGGTGGTTTGGTGATCAAAAAAGCAGTGGCCTGAGAAGTGCCCCTGAGTAATTATCAGTGACTGAGATTAAAGCATTCCATCCATCACTTTTATTGTATTTTTCATGGGGGCAGCACAAGGCAATTTTGAGGTGCATAATTACATTCTAATTTCTCCGGTGTTAACTGGATATCTAGGTAAATCAAATAAAACATTGGTGGAATGTGGTTAACTGCCTTGATGACAACCTACTTCAAGTGCTGGGATGAATTTATTTACTAGACATTTAGCACAGACTGGCCCTTCAAATTCATGTGTTTGTTAAACCCATGGTTTGGCTTGAAAATCTATGTGAGCTAAGGGTAGTTTATGTATCACGTTGGCCAAATCCCTGCTGCAGAATCGATACAGTCCCTATCAAGGGTTCTTTCTTAAACTTCTCCCAAGGTTGCCCTCATAAGTTAACTCCTCAATTCATTTCCGCAGGCACACAGCTGGTATCAGTGTCTCCCATCAATACACTTTGCCCTTATATCATATTGCTATATATGCAAACCTAGCCAAACAAACATATAGTCAACGAGAACTTGTGCAAATAAGGATCTTCTTGTTCCTCCTGAAAGCTCACCATCATAGGTCATTAGTCTCACACCTTTGCTACTCATTCTCCTCAGTGGTGGCATTAAGTATAACATGGTTATCAGTAGCTTAATTCTCATCAACCCTGCTGGGAAGTGGTCAGTGAGAAAAAACATGTTTTAATCCTGGAAAGTACTACCACCATGAAATTGTAAGTGTGGTGTGAACAAATCTATGATGATGTAATTTTGGATGAAGGGTTTGTCCGTGCAGAAGGTGAACTGTATGCCCTGAAAGAAGACCTTGAAGTACAAAGCACAGTAACAGACGAGAAAGTCTCAATCTACAGCAGAGATACTGTTCTCTTCCTCTTGAGGCAAATGCAACAAAACCCTCCTTGTAATAACTTTTTGAGTGACAGTGGCTCCCAACCTCTTGGAACTAACAATCATAGTATGTTTGATTTGTCTGTTTATGTCAAAGCACACCAACGTAGGGGCATTATCAATTTTGTTTTTTAATCAAAATGAATGATCTTTGACACTTTTAATTCCAATTAAAATGAATACTGTTCTTCACGATTACCTTAAGGGGGTTCACAATTTCCATAAAGGTCTTCCAAAATTTAGAACAGAATTATGTTATAGTCCTTCTGTGCTTGTGCTTTATTTTTATTTATTTATTTATAGGTAATTATAAGATATTCTGCAAGGCTCAAGAATGATTTGAGCTGGTCCTTACTCACAGGAGGCTGCCCTATATGATATGACTAAGTCATGTTTGGGATGTATTCCTTCTTAGTAGATGGTGTGTTCCAAGTAGTTGACTGACTCAACCTTGGTCTAACACACTTATTTTCTAATGATGAGACTTGTGACCTTTAAACAAATTAGCACTTTGCTCAGATTTTCATTATGTTCTGTGACATCTACCACATACACCAGAATTCCATCATGAACGAAAATGACTTTGGGGATTCTGTTTGAGGTTAAAACTCCAACTTTCTAACTGGTAATAGTGCTGGAAGGAACATTCCACTGGGACAGGGATACGGAAGGAAAGAAACCAGAAGAAGGGGAAGTAAACATATACCTGATGTAACATTACAACACTCTTTTGCAGTTACCTTCTAATGTAAAATGCAGAAATGTTCTACTAAGAAATGCAGAAGCTATTCAGAGTAACTATGTTTTACTGTGGCATTTATTTGCTTATTTTAAAACGAAAAACTTAAAGTCTACTTTGTTTTCTATTGATAGACCTCTCTTCGATGTCTCAGCAATTTTGAGCTTAAGAAATAACATGGGCCTTGGCTACTGCATTTCCTTTTGGTATTACAGGTGAAGAACTTAGGCACGGTCCTTTTGTGTGTGTGCTTTATTTTTATTTTTCATTTCTATTTATAGAGTGTGGAAGGGCAATGGACACTTTACATAGAACAGCATAGCAGTTCAGATAACGTGTAGCATATGAGAGAAAATATTGTGTATAAAGACAAACACATATAGGTGTACAGATCTTGGAGTGTTTTGGTTTTTGGCTATTGCACACATTTTTTGCTAAATGTCAGTGACCTCAGCCATTAAGATCAGATTAGATACAGCCTTGCTGTTGCTTGGCAGTTCCTGTTCTGTATATGTCTGGTCAAGCTAGAGTTGGTGATGCTGTTCTGTCTCTCATATTAGAAGTATGAATGGCCCCTTTATAAGATGTTAGGGCCATGGTTGTTTTTACGATGAGTATGACGATGGTCTAGATTACAAACTGCCTCCTTCGGATGCAATAATTATAGCACCCAATACAAATCTGAAATCAGGTGTCTGGAATTTATAGAAGTCAATATTTATAACCTTTTCTGCGTTTTTTGAGGAATAACATGATTTTTTTGCTTACCACAAAAGGCACATATTGTGGTGCATACTGCCCTATTTTCCCCTCCAAATTTAGCAAATAGTGCAAATTTTGCATGGTGTTTGCAAAGGATCACAATTTTTTGTGCCACCTGTACTGTTCCTTTTCATGCTCAAATGATGCTATTTCTCCAGTTCAGATCTTCTTCCTGTGGGCTTGAGGCCTTGAAGGATGGTCAATAAATGTGGATTTTTTTGTGGAAGATATGATTGGTCATGCACACGTTCTGTCTTTTTCTGTGATTTTGTTCATAATGAGACACACAATTAAATATATGGGTCATGTGGCTGGATACAGTGGAAACTGAAGAGGTTGGGAACACTAGACCGCTGACTCGCTCTTCATTACATTCACTTCCTGATGATAGGTACACTTCTTGGGCATTAGGAGTACAGTGGTATTTGAGACGATCCTGGACATACAGGGCCTCATTAGGAGTCTGGCAGTCACTAGATCGCGGATGGCTGAAAGCAGTGCTGCCCTTGGGATTGCAACCTCGTTCTCTGCCAGCCTTTTCATGGCAGTAGTACTGCCATGAAAAGGCTGGTGGAGAACAGGTGCAGGGGTCCCCTGCACTGCCCATGCACTTGGCACTTGGCATGGGCAGTGCGGGCCCACCCTGACCAGCACCATTGCAATATTTGCAAGGTTGCTGGTGCACCCTACTGGCCACAGCATTGCCACCAGCTCGATTACGAGCCGTAGACAATGCTGTTGCTTGTTTCCCACTAGGCCATCGGGCAGAAACTCAGGTTTCCACCCTCTGACCTGGCGGGAAACTCTTAATGGGGCCGGTGGGGAGGCAGTCTGTGTGGCAGCAACCTCCCCGTTAGACGTTCGGCAGACGGTAAAAAATGTCTACCAAACTCATGACCCCCACAGTCTTCGCCTGGCTTTGTGTTGGGAGTTGTTGTGACTCTTGTTTCTCTTCAGTTTGAAGCCATTAGCCATCCTTCATGTTTATTATTTTCTTCCCTCTTACTTCTATCATGTTAAAGTCCCTTTTAGTCTCCTATACTACTTTGTGATTTGTTGTGCTCAATACCATTGGGTAGCCTTCCCTTACTCACATTTTCACCTTGACCAGTGTGGTTTGCTTTGGCATCATGGGGTCTTCAGCTGGAATCCAGGTCTGCTCAAGGTCTCTACACATAACATCCTCTGCCAAAACTGGTTAGTCTCTCCAGGCTTGTATATCCTATAAGTTCATCCTGGCTAGAATCCGCGACTCGCCTGTTGAACTCTATCTTCCTTAATGCCGGTTCAGTGAGCTCCAGTTCAGTCAACACTAAAGTAGTTCCTTGCCGTCCTTCACCTGTGATGAATCCATTCTAAAAAGTGAGATCTAATTCAGTGTTCTTCTTACTCCTTGTCCTTTGCTGGTTTCCCCAAATTACTACTGCATGTGGGCAAAATATCTTCCTGCATATGTGTTGCATGCGCCACTTTGTAAATATGGCACAGGGAAATGCCACCTTAACGCCACATTTGCGTAAAAAAAAATGACACAAATGTGGTAAAGGTGGTGCTAGGGTCTTCTTAAATCCGGCCCCTAATCGTTAAAAACAATTTGGTAATCTGCACTTCCAAGTTTATTACCTCGCATGGGTGCAAATTTACAGATTCTCAATGATTTCAAATACCACTCCTAAAATCAATGTAAATTTAGGTTGTGAAAGATCAAAAAGGTATTTGGTCTTCTTTAGGTGGCCAGAACACAGGATGTGTGTAACCCCTCCCCTCACAAAGCAACCACACAACCTGCTGTGGCTAATCAAGTGACCTCATTAACAGGAACACAAGCCCTTCTCAGTATCCCTAAGCCAAGGTTCACAACACGTTGCTGCTCTCCTCTTACCTTAATTCACCTTCACCGTGCTGAAGGACACACTAGCACGATCATGCCCTGTGCGCACTGCCCCGCGCGCTCTTTCACACCCAACCCAGTGTGGGGTCTTTGGAGGGAGCTTCTGCTTATGCATGTCCTGTCCTGCCTGCTTCTCTCTGGTGAGTATCGTTTATTTATTCAGTTAGGATCCTATTGGTGATTTGTTAGGTTCCGCGTGCTGCTTGCAGCCCGTTGCATGGTGAGTGGTCTTTACAGTGACAAGCTAACCCGTCTCTCCTTCCAGCAAGAAATTTTAATGGGGGCTTGAACGGTGTGTGCTTATTCCTGCTAGCAGAAACCATTAATAATACTTTCCATTTTATTTCAAAAAGTCTGAAGCTGAAGAAATCACTATTTATTGAATATCCTTTTTGAGCCCTTATCTGACTGAAGTGAATTTATGACCTAATCAAGAGTCTTCTAGAACTGCACTGACACTAAGGGACTGATTTAGAGTTTGGTGGGCGAGACACTAGGTCCCAAGGTCCCAAAAGTGGTGGATGACCCATATGCCATATTATAAGGGCACTGCATCCTATGGCACTTGTAACCCGGTGGCCAAGATATCCACCAGCTTTGCAAAGGAGAATCCCGTCCACTAAAATCTAAACCAGGTCTTAAATCTTTCAGGGACAATGGGGCATATTTAAGATCCCCTAGCGCCACCTTAGTGCCGCCATAGTGTCATTTTATTGACGCTAAGTTGGCGCTAAAGTTGCTTTTTACATGCACCATAGTAAAAAAGTTTGTAAACCCTTGCGCCACATTATGCCTGCGCCAGGCGTAATATATACAAGGGGGGGGGGGGTCGAAAAAATTGTGCATTTTTTGTTATTTCTAACACCTGCGCAGAGCAGGTGTTAAAATAAGTTTCCATTGTTTTCAATGGGCCTCTAGGCGCTTTGCAGTATTAGCGTCAACATTTTTAACGCTAATCCTGCAAAGCGCCAAACTAGGGTAAAAAATGTTGATGCCACAAAGTGGCGTTAGGGGGGTGCTAAGGGCCGCAGGAAAAGTGGCACTGCATATGATGCAGCACCACTTTTCTTAAATTTGGCCCAATGCCTTTCCAGAAGACTTTTGTGAACTGTATTGAAGTTCAGGTTGCCACAAATAGTGGCCCTAGTAACGTTTAAGTATAAATAGTAATTCTGACGAAGAACAGTAGTTCTGACAAAGAACTGTCACTACTGCCTTTTGTCTCATATATAGAAAAATAGGAGCAATATTGTATCACTGTTCATAAAAGTTTCGGCAGCGTAGATTTCAAATCAGCCTTCCGGATTTGTTAAAGAGTTAAGTTGATCCCAGCAGTGTGTACCTTATCCAAGCACATACTACCGCTTGGTGAGTGTGTAACAGACAAAAGCTACACATCCTGTGTTGCTTCACTAAGTATGTTTGTAGCATTTCTAACATTGTATTTATTTATTTAATTATTTCTGAACCCATCACTTTTATGAATATTTATATGAAAATTGACTGTGTGAACTGGGGTACATTGATTAACTAAGATGCATGTGATTTTTAATATAGTTTCAAATAACATACTGTTTTTTTGAGGGTCTGTCCCTAAACAAACTTTTACTGCTACTAGCAGTGATAAAACATGCTCTGCCCTTCTTAATTTCTCATACTCCTCACTGTTATATGAGAAACATGGGGCCTAAATAAAACAGCGCGGTTTAAAAACTAAACCAAAATTATATCAAGAAGGGCAGAATCAGGGGTAGAATAAAACGTCTCTTGGTGCACTGTACTCCCCTCTCACACTTCTTCATAACACTATTTATGTGCTGGAAATCTCGATTTCTGTGCCTTGCGAAGAGAAGAACACGCAGAATGTAATAACTTTTATTAAACTGATGTAACTTTCAAAGTTTTCCAGAATTTTTCTACGAAATTTCTGATCAAATTACCTGTGCAATTTGGAATGTTTAGGCATATTATTAGGAATCAAAACCTGAAATTCCGATTGTTTTGTGTTTCTGGTTTCAATTTTCCTCGTACTCTCTATCATATTTATATATATATATATATATTTCTTCGACTAGATGTTTCCTTATTTTGGTTGTACGCTTCCCCTCTCTTTCATCACTTTTCAGTATGTTTTCCACCTTCCAATACTGCCTAAGCCTGAGGGTGTTTTTATATGAGTACAATTGCATGTGAAATTTTGCGTTTCATGTATTTTGCAGGTTATTTATTTTTTGTGCTCTTTTACTCTATGATTTGTGACCTCGAGAATCTGGTTAGACATCAAAATGTGTTGCAGGAAGTGTAAAACTGGATGTATGTCGCAGCTTCTTGTGCTGGTTATGCATTGCTCACCACATGGTGATATTACAAGCTATATGGAAAGCAGTGCTTAATTTGTAAATAAAAACGTGCCGGTGCCCAAAGCCATCCTCTTAAACACGCGGCTGCTGCAATTACATTTCGGAACACGGACTACTGAGGCGGCGCGATCAAAGCACTGATGGAAAGTACATTTAACAGGTATCTTGCACAACCCTTGTATGCAAGGTCATACTGCAGGTACTATTTCAGCCACCTCTTCACTTCATTACATGCCTCTGTTTTTCCTTTTTCGTCATTTACACAACAGTCTCTCATTCTCAAGAGCTTTATTTTTATTTATTTATTCCTGTTTTCTTTTTGTCTTTTGTGCTCGTTGTTTTTTGTTCTCTCTTGTTTCTTTTACTCTTTCTTTCTCTCGTTCTCAACTTGCACTGCCATCTCCAGTCTTACAAATGATGTATCTCAACGGATAGAAGGCCGTGCATCATCATATAGCCTGTTAAGTGTGGATCTCATGGGAGACAGTGCAGACTTCTCAGGTGGTGTGTCGCGGATTTCATGACAGTCCTCAGCAGAGCACAACTAGGAAGGATACAGATGTCCACAGGATGTGGAGTGAACCTTAAACCTGTCCACCCTGACTGTGGGGAGAGCTATGCCCAAACAAATACGCCACGCTTTTTCAGTATTCACAAAACTGCATTTTAATAGTACGTTTATGAGTGCGGAGACATCGCAGTGGGGTGGCAGAAGTCTGCGCCTGAAAAGAAAGCCCTGTCCTATCTTTTTAAACTTACTGTTAAAATGCAGTTTTGTGAATACTGAAAACGGTAAAATGCACAAGGTGTAAGTTTACCTTTGTGAATCGGGCCCTGAATGTTTATTGAAGCCAGATATCACACAATGGCGACAGGGTATCCGAGGCTGTGTCCCAGGGGCTGCTCCAAGGACAGAGACACCTGAATGCAGAGGTGCTCGAACAATGTTCAGAGTGGGGTGCTGCCATCAATGTTAAATCACTGATGTCACAGGGATTGTGAAAAATGCAAGTGTCACACAAATAACTAGTGTGGCAAATCAGCCACGCCAATTCAGCATGAGTTTGGGAAGGGTATACTATGTAGCCGGTGGAGCATTTCGGAGCACTCTCGCAAATATATTACTGAAGCATGGTGTAGTAGTGCACTGTCATTTACATACAGTAAATTGTCCATTGAAATTGTCACCAAATTTACAGAGACATGCAGTCTTAACCATAAAACTATATAGTCCTTGAAGGATGGTCAATAAATGTGGAGTTTTTTGTGGAAGATATGATTGGTCAGGCACGCGTTCGGTCGCTTTTCTGTGATTTTGTTAATAATGAGACACACAATTAAATATAGGGGTCATGTGGCTGGACACAGTGGAAACTGAGGTTGGGAACACTAGACCGCTGACTCGCTCTTCATTACATTCACTTCCTGATGATAGGTACACTTCTGGGACATTAGGAGTACAGTGGTGTTAGAAATGGGGTTTTTGGTTGGCAGTTAGGTTGCCCTCTGTCCAAGCAAGAACCCTCACTCTAGTCAGGGTAAGTCACACACAATCCAAAATCAGCCTGTGCTCACCCTCCGGTAGCTTGGCACGAGCAGTCAGGCTTAACTTAGAAGGCAATGTGTAAAGCATTTGTGCAATAAATCATACAACACCATAGTATAACACCACAAAAATACACCACACAGTGTTTAGAAAAATATAGAATATTTATCTGGGTACTTGTAGGTCAAAACGATCAAAGTTGCAATACGAATTTGTAAAGATATCACTGAAAAGGGATATTAAGTGTCTTTAAGTCTTTTTAAAAAGCAATAAAGTGTCTTTCAAGCACAGAGTACCTGGTTTCTGGTGGGAAATCTCCTCAGAGGGCCACAGGAGAAGAGATGCGTGGAAAAAGGGGTGTGTGCGTCGTTTTCCGCTCAGCACACACAGACTTGCGTCGTTCTTTTCCACGCGGGGAAGTCGGGCGTCGTTTTCCGGCGCGCAGACAGTCTCTTTTTGTGGATCGCGAGGATTACCAGATGTCCCGGGTCTGTGCGTGGATTCTCCTGCTTATTTTCCGGCTGCGCGTCGTTCTGCGGGGCTGCGCGTCGAAGTTTCGATCTCACGGTAGGCGTCGCGTCGATTTCTCCTTGGAAGTCGGGCGGCGTTGTCCTTGCGAGGCCGTGCGTCGAAATTTTGGTCTCACGGCAGGCGACGCGTCGATTTCTCCTTGGAAGTCGGGCGGCGTTGTCCTTGCGAGGCCGTGCGTCAAAGTTTCGCACTCACGGTAGGCGTCGCGTCGATTTCTCCTTGGAAGTCGGGCGGCTTTGTCCTTGCGAGGTTGTGCGTCGAAGTCTCGATCGTCCCGAGGGCGTCGCGTTGATCAGCGTCGGTGTGCGGCGTTTTTCTCGCCGCGAAACAAGCTGTGCGTCGAAATTTTCGGCGCACGGAGCGTCCACGTGAAAGGAAGAAGTCTTTTTGGTCCTGAGACTTCAAGGAACAGGAGGCAAGCTCTATCCAAGCCCTTGGATAGCACTTTCACAGCCAGACAAGAGTTCAGCAAGGCAGCAGGGCAACAGCAAGACAGCAGTCCTTTGGAGAAAGCAGACAGGTGAGTCCTTTGAGCAGCCAGGCAGTTCTTCTTGGCAGGATGTAGTTTCTGGTTCAGGTTTCTTCTCCAGCAAGTGTCTGATGAGGTAGGGCAGAGGCCCTGTTTTATACTAAGTTGTGCCTTTGAAGTGGGGGTGATTTCAAAGAGTCTCTAAGAAATGCACCAAGTTCCCTTTCAGCTCAATCCTGTCTGCCAGAGTCCCAGTAGGGGGTGTGGCAGTCCTTTGTGTGAGGGCAGGCCCTCCACCCTCCCAGCCCAGGAAGACCCATTCAAAATGCAGATGTATGCAAGTGAGGCTGAGTACCCTGTGTTTGGGGTGTGTCTGAGTGAATGCACAAGGAGCTGTCAACTAAACCTAGCCAGACGTGGATTGAAGGGCACAACAAGATTTTAGTGCAAAGAAATGCTCACTCTCTAAAAGTGGCATTTCTAGAATAGTAATATTAAATCCGACTTCACCAGTCAGCAGGATTTTGTATTACCATTCTGGCCATACTAAATATGACCTTCCTGCTCCTTTCAGATCAGCAGCTGCCACTTCAACAGTGTATGAGGGCAGCCCCAATGTTAGCCTATGAAGGGAGCAGGCCTCACAGTAGTGTAAAAACGAATTTAGGAGTTTTACACTACCAGGACATATAACTACACAGGTACATGTCCTGCCTTTTACCTACACAGCACCCTGCTCTAGGGGTTACCTAGGGCACACATTAGGGATGACTTATATGTAGAAAAAGGGGAGTTCTAGGCTTGGCAAGTACTTTTAAATGCCAAGTCGAAGTGGCAGTGAAACTGCACACACAGGCCTTGCAATGGCAGGCCTGAGACAAGGTTAAGGGGCTACTGAGGTGGGTGGCACAACCAGTGCTGCAGGCCCACTAGTAGCATTTAATCTACAGGCCCTAGGCACATGTAGTGCACTCTAATAGGGACTTACAGGTAAATTAAATAGTCAATCATGGATAAACCAATCAATAGTACAATTTACACAGAGAGCATATGCACTTTAGCACTGGTTAGCAGTGGTAAAGTGCTCAGAGGTCAAAAGCCAACAACAACAGGTCAGAAAAAATAGGAGGAAGGAGGCAAAAAAGTTTGGGGATGTCCCTGTCAAAAAGCCAGGTCCAACAAGTGGTATTTGAGACAATCCTGGACATACAGGGCCTCATTAGGAGTCTGGCGGTCACTAGATCGCCAGACTTGCGGATGGCAGTCAGGCCACCTCAAATGCGGCCATCCGACCACCTCAATACAATCCTGGTGGTCGGGCTGCCAGGGAACCGCCAGGTCTAGAGGTTGGTGGCAGTCCTAATCCACCAGGGCAGTGCTGAAAGCAGTGCTGCCCTTGGGATTGCAACCTCGTTCTCTGCCAGCCTTTTACCGCCATGAAAAGGCTGGCGGAAAACAGGGGCAGGGGGCCCCTGCACTGCATAGGCATGGGCAGTGCAGGGGCCACCCTGGCCAGCACCATTGCAATATTTGCGAGGTTGCTGGTGTACCCTACTGGCCACAGCATTGCCACTGGCTCGATTACGAGCCGTAGACAATGCTGTAGGTAGCCTGTTTCCCACTAGGCCATTGGGCAGAAACTCAGGTTTCTGACCTCTGACCTAGCGGGAAACTCTTAATGGGGCTGGTGGGGAGGTAGTCTGTGTGGCGATAACCTCCCCGTCGGACGTTCGGCAGACGGTAAAAAACGTCTGCCGAACTCATGTCCCCCACAGTCTTCGCCTGGCTTTGTGTTGTGAGTTGTTGTGACACTTACTTCTCTTCAGTTTGAAGCCATTAGCCATCCTTCATGTTTACTATTTTCTTCCCTCTTGCTTCTATCATGTTAGAGTCCCTTTTAGTCTCCTTTACTACTTTGTGATTTGTTGTGCTCAATACCCTTGGGTAACCTTCCCTTAGTTACATTTTCACCTTGACCAGTGTGGTTTGCTTTGGCATCATGGGGTCTTCAGCTGGAATCCAGGTCTGCTCAAGGGCTATACACACAACATCCTCTGCCAAAACTGGTTAGTCTCTCAAGGCTTGTATATTCTATAAATTCATCCTGGCTAGAATCCGCGACTCGCCTGTTGAACTCTATCTTCCTTACAGCCGGTTCAGTGAGCTCCAGTTCAGCCAACACTAAAGTAATTCCTTGCCGTCCTTCACCTATGACGAATCCATTCTAAAAAGTGAGATCTAATTCAGTGTTCTTCTTACTCCTTGTCCTGTGCTGGTTTCCCCAAATTACTACCGCATGTGGGCAAAATATCTTCCTGCATATGTGTTGCATGCGCCACTTTGTAAATATGGCACAGGGGAAATGCCACCTCCTTGCGTTAAAACAAATGACGCAAATGTGGCATATGGTGGTGCTAGGGGCTTCTTAAATCTGGCCCCTAATCGTTGAAACAATTTGGTAATCTGCAGTCCCAAGTTTACTACCTCGCATGGGTGCAACTTTACAGATTCTCAATGATTTCAAATACTACTCAAATCAATGTAAATTTAGTTTGTGAAAGATCAAAAAAGGCATTTGGTCTTCTTTAGGTGGCCAGAACACAAGATGTGTGTAACCCCTCCTCTCACAAAGCAACCACACAACCTGCTGTGGCTAATCAAGTGACCTCATTAGCAGGAACACAAGCCTTTCTCAGTATCCCTCAGCCAACGCTCACAACACGTTGCTGCTCTCCTCTTACCTTAATTCGCCTTCACCGTGCTGAAGGACACACTAGCACGATCATGCCCTGTGCGCACTGCCCCGCGCGCTCTTTCACACCCAACCCAGTGTGGGGTCTTTGGAGGGAGCTTCTGCTTATGCATGTCCTGTCCTGCCTGCTTCTCTCTGGTGAGTATCGTTTATTTATTCAGTTAGGATCCTATTGGTGATTTGTTAGGTTCCGCGTGCTGCTTGCAGCCCGTTGCATGGTGAGTGGTCTTTACAGTGACATGCTAACCCGTCTCTCCTTCCAGCAAGAAATTTTAATGGGGGCTTGAACGGTGTGTGCTTATTCCTGCTAGCAGAAACCATTAATAATACTTTCCATTTTATTTCAAAAAGTCTGAAGCTGAAGAAATCACTATTTATTGAATATCCTTTTTGAGCCCTTATCTGACTGAAGTGAATTTATGACCTAATCAAGAGTCTTCTAGAACTGCACTGACACTAAGGGACTGATTTAGAGTTTGGTGGGCGAGACACTAGGTCCCAAAAGTGGTGGATAACCCATGTGCCATATTATAAGGGCACTGCATCCTATGGCACTTGTAACCCGGTGGCCAAGATATCCACCAGCTTTGCGAAGGAGAATCCCGTCCACTAAAATCTTAATCAGGTCTTAAATCTTTCAGGGAAAATGGGGCATATTTAAGATCCCCTAGCCCCACCTTAGTGCCGCCATAGTGTCATTTTATTGACGCTAAGTTGGCGCTAAAGTTGCTTTTTACATGCACCATAGTAACAAAGTTTGTAAACCCTTGCGCCACACTATGCCTGCGCCAGGCATAATGTATACAAGGCGGGGTCGAAAAATGGTGCATTTTTCGGTATTTCTAACACCTGCACGGAGCAGGCGTTAAAATGAGCACCCATTGTTTTCAATGGGCCTCTAGGCGCTTTGCAGGATCAACGTCAACATTTTTAACGCTAATCCTGCAAAGCACCAAACTGGGGTCAAAAATGTTGATGCCACATAGTGGCGTTAGGGGGGTGCTAAGGGGCGCAGGAAAAGGGGCACTGCATATGATGCAGCACCACTTTTCTTAAATTTGGGCCAATGCCTTTCCAGAAGACTTTTGTGAACTGTATTGAGGTTCAGGTTGCCACAAATAGTGGCCATAGTAATGTTTAGGTATAAATAGTAATTCTGACGAAGAACAGTAATTCTGACAAAGAACTGTTACTACTGCCTTTTGTCTCGTATATAGAAAAATGGGAGCAATATTTGATCCCTGTTCATGAAAATTTCGGCAGCGTAGATTTCAAATCAGCCTTCCGGATTTGTTAGAGTTAACTTGATCCCAGCAGTGTGTACCTTATCCAAGCACATACTACCGCTTGGTGAGTGTGTAACAGACAAAAGCTACGTATCCGGTGTTGTTTCACTAAATATGTTTGTAGCATTTCTAACATTGTATTTATTTATTTAATTATTTCTGAACCCATCGCTTTATGAATATTTATATGAAAATTGACTGTGTGAACTGGGGTCCATTGATTAACTAATATGGTTTCAAATAACGTATTGTTTTTTTTTAGGGTCTGCCCCTAAACAAACTTTTACTGCTACTAGCAGTGATAAAACATGCTCTGCCCTTCTTAATTTCTCATACTCCTCACTGTTATATGAGAAAACATGGGGCCTAAATAAAACAGCGCGGTTTAAAAACTAAACCAAAATTATATCAAGAAGGGCAGAATCAGGGGTAGAATAAAACGTCTCTTGGTGCACTGTACTCCCCTCTCACCACTTCTTCATAACACTGTTTATGTGCTGGAAATCTCGATTTCTGTGCCTTGCGAAGAGAAAAACACGCAGAATGTAATAACTTTTATTAAACTGATGTAACTTTCAAAGTTTTCAGAATTTTTCTACGAAATTTCTGATCAAATTACCTGAAATTCCGGTTGCTTTGTGTTTCTGGTTTCAATTTTCCTCGTACTCTCTATCATATATATATATATATATTTCTTCGACCAGATGTTTCCTTATATTGGTTGTACGCTTCCCCTCTCTTTCATCACTTTTCAGTGTGTTTTCCACCTTCCAATACTGCCTAAGCCTGAGTTTTCTTTTTATAAATGAGTGCAATTGCATGTGAAAATTTGAGTTTCATGTATTTTGCAGGTTGTTATTTATTTTTTGTGCTCTTTTACTCTATGATTTTTGACCTCGAGAATCTGGCTTGACATCAAACTGTCTTGCAGGAACTGTAAAACTGGATGTATGTCTCAGCTTCTTGTGCTGGTTATGCATTACTCACCACATGGTGATGTTACAAGCTATATGGAAAGCAGTGCTTAATTTGTAAATAAAAATGTGCCGGTGCCCAAAGCCATCCTCTTAAACACGCGGCTGCTGCAATTAAATTTCGGAACACGGAATACTGAGGCGGCGCAATACTGAAGCCATCTCGGGCCTCTTCAATCCATATAAAGCCACTCCCTGCCCCTTCAGCTCACTCTTGCAGTTTTCCACTTTCTCCCTTTCTGACGCTTTTTCATTTTTCTCTTCCCCCGTCTTTCCAATATGAGTCTTTTGCTCGCAGCAAATGCTTGAGGCAGAAGAATAAGCGCCTGACCTCAAAAATAAGTACCGGTGCTCAGCACCGGAAACAACAAGCGCAAATTAAGCACTGATGGAAAGTACATTTAACAGGTATCTTGCACAACCCTTGTATGCAAGGTCATACTGCAGGTACCATTTCAGCCACCTCTTCATTACATGCCTCTGTTTTTCCTTTTTCGTCATTTACACAACAGTCTCTCATTCTCAAGAGCTTTATTTTTATTTATTTATTCCTGTTTTCTTTTTGTCTTTTGTGCTCATTGTTTTTCGTTCTCTCTTGTTTCTTTTACTCTTTCTTTCTCTCGTTCTCAACTTGCACTGCCATCTCCAGTCTTACAAATGATGCACCTCAACGGATAGAAGGCCGTGCATCATATAGCCTGTTAAATGTGGATCTCATGGGAGACAGTGCAGACTTCTCAGGTGGTGTGTCGGGGATTTCATGAAAGTCCTCAGCAGAGCACAACTAGGAAGGATACAGATGTCCACAGGATGTGGCGTGAACCTTAAACCTGTCCACCCTGACTGTGGGGTGATCTATGCCCAAACAAATATGCCACGCTTTTTCAGTATTCACAAAACTGCATTTTAATAGTAAGTTTATGAGTGCGGAGACACCGCAGTGGGGTGGCAGAAGTCTGCGCATGAAAAGAAAGCCCTGTCCTATTTTGAAAATACTGAAAAAGGGTAAAATGCACAAGGTGTAAGTTTACCTTTGTGAATCAGGCCCTGAATGTTTATTGAAGCCAGCTATCACACAATGGCGACAGGGTCTCCGAGGCTCTGCCCCAGGGGCTGCTCCAAGGACAGAGACAACTGAATGCAGTGGTGCTCGAACAATGTTCAGAGTGGGGTGCTGCCATCAATGTTAAATCACTGATGTCACAGGGATTGTGAAAAATGCAAGTGTCACACAAAGAACTAGTGTGGCAAATCAGCCACTCCAATTCAGCATGAGTTTGGGAAGGGTATACTATGTAGCCAGTGGAGCATTTCGGTGCACTCTCGCAAATATATTACTAAAGCATGGTGTAGTAGTGCACTGTCATTTACATACAGTAAATTGTCCATTGAAATTGTCACCAAATTTACAGAGACATGCAGTCTTAACCATAAAACTATATAGTGCACAAACGATAATGTGTGGGATGCAGCTAGTATTTATATTTGTGCATCACAAAGTAAAGTGTGTTGATTTGTTTTGATCAGATTAAAAACGTTGTTTACATCACACTGCAAAAGTACCAAAAATGTGCTTCATTTGTGTTTTTTGAGGTGTGGTATATTATGAAATATCTGTACAGTTAATTTACAGTTATTTTAATTTTTTGTGAATACAGACATCCTATTGCCTTTCTTTTCACACCTCGTGTGAGCCAGGCAAGATTGACACATTGTTTACAGTTCAATTGTCAAAATCTTACAAAATTGCAACCAGAGCAAAAAAAGTAAACATCAATTTCGATGTGAAAAAATAAGCAGTAATTTGTCAGAAGATAGACTCTGACATTTGACCTCTGTCTTTGAACACACAGCAAATGGGGCAAGTGGTAATTAAATTTGAAAGCATCGTTATTACTCATTCCACATCTAAACTCCACCATGGATATTTAGTGGGTTCTGCAGCAACACCCCCACCACCCAGTGCTTAATTTGTGCTTATTGTTTTCGGTGCTGAGCACCAGCACTTATTTTTTAGGACCAGCGCTTATTCTTTTGCCTCAAACATTTGCTACGAGCAAAAGACACATATGGGAAAGACTAAGGAAGAGAAAAACAAAAAAAGCGTCACAAAGGGAGAAATCAAATAGATGTCATAGTGAGCTGAAGGGGCAAGGAGTGGCTATAAATGGATTGAAGAGGCCGAGATGGCTTCAGAATTACACTGCCTGGGTATTCCGTGCTGGCACATTGAAATGCAGCAGCCGCGTGTTTATGATGAGGGCTTTGGGCACCAGCATGTTTTTATTTACAAATTAAGCACTGCCACGACCCCCACACTCCTAAATCCAGCGGCTATGCCCGAAAGGGCTAACCCAAGAACCAGCAAGGAACCACCATCTTGTGCTGCATGCACAAGTTTATGGCAGAGAACCTTGTGTATATTGCAAATGGTCTCCATGCTCATCAAGGAATCCTAAATACGCGGCTCAGATAAGAGACGGAAACAATGAGCCGCATTAAAACGTGCAGTAACACAGCTGTCCTCACAGCGCCTGAGCATCATTTCTTTCTTTCTTTCTTTCACTTTCTTTCTGCTTTTTTCTTGCACCCCTTCTTTATTTCTTTCTTTTTCAATTTCCTAGTGTTTTTTTCTGGCACCCCTTCTTTCTTTCTTTTGCTTTCTTTCTTTCTTTCTTTCTCTCTATCTTTCTTTCTTTCTTTCTTTCTTTCTTTCTTTCTTTCTTTCTTTCTTTCTTTCTTTCTTTCTTTCTCCCCTTGAATATTGAATTCGCTAGTTCATTTAATCTTGCCTTCTTCTCACCCACACCTTTTCTGGGGTGAAATCCATTTAATAGACTATAGGATGTATGATCAAACTGACCCACAAACAAATATCAGTGGATTTGCTGTGGCCAGCAAACTAAGAAGCATTTCAATAGTGTGAAAACCATTTCTGAAAATGTAGCTGCTGGTTGAAGACCTTTAAAAGGTTTAGTCTAACAGATATAAACTATACTTAAATGTAAATATGCAAGACACATTCAAGTTAATCCTGACAAAATTGAAACAAAAATTCTCCATGACTACTTACGCTCACACACTGCCACCATCTTTTTAATGTACACTTCGTGCGTCTTCCCATTCCCTAACCCTGCGCTCATCACAAGGCCTCAACCTTGAGCCATTGTTTTTCCAACCAGCATCACCCACCTGGGCTTTTTGGTTAGCATTGTCTTGACTGTTCTTCCTGCTGGTTCTAGAATGAGATACCTTTTCTGACAATGTTTGATTATAGTTTCCAGAATTAGAGTTTCTCCCAGTGTGCAAATACTTCCGGTATCTGGGTAATAATTTTTGGCCCCTTTCAATGTGTTATTTGAACAGAACACCAAGCCCAACCCTGTAAGACAGCTTTCTTCCTCTGCTAAAATTTCCCTGTGTATTGATGAAGCAGAAAATGAAGGTTTAGATTTATTAACGTTTAAACGTAGTGCTGAAATAATCATGTGTGACATTAACCGAATTAATTAAGATTGTACGGGGACAAAATGTGCCCTCAGAGTAGTTTGCCATCATTTATACGCGTGCTTTATATAACGTGGTGTATTAGAATTGCACTAATCTGACATAATCATAAACGTGTGCTACGATTTGCTTGTTTGAAATGTTTTAGCTTAGCATTACTTTAGCGGAGGCTTTGGCCTAGTAGCCTGGTCTCACGGTTTAGATGCTCGTATTTTTCCACTGTGCTATTAAACGTGTATTCTTGCTTGAAGCTGTACTTTTCCACAGAAACTGTTCACATGCTTATCTTAAAGTTTCGTGCCAGCTTGGCATATTTTCTCTTTAATTCAAGGTCGACTTGCAGGTGCGGACAATGGAGGCTCTGAGAGTAAGCTAATTGGGAGACAATGTTGCGATCTGCATACCCATCTCCAAGGATAATGTATGCTTAAGTAAAAGCTTGAGAACTGTTGTTTTTGATTGGTCAATTTGAAGCTAACCTATGGGCCCTCCAATGGAGACCCTACTGGATTCGAACTATTGTCTATAAAAATCAGGTGCACGAGAAGAAGGTAGCCATTTGCCCGCGATTACGAACATTCGGACATCGTAGCTATTATGGCCCACTTTGCTGCGACGCCATTTTGAGAGACTTTGATTCTTTCTCTAATCGAGAGAAAGAGACTTTAAATGATTCTTGCCCTAGAGACTGTAACTTTGATTTGATCCCTTTGCATGAAGTAATAGTTTTACCTTGCCGCCGTGAGGCATTTGCCCCGTTCACCCCTGCCCCTTTTGTCCCGTCCCATGCTGATCGAGAAACGGTACCCATGATGACCGAAGAACGGTACCTGTGAGACGAAGACTTCCTTGTATGCTGATCGTAATTGGTAAATATGAAAGGAAATTGTAAAATTGCATTGTGTTTCTTTTAGGTAACCAACTGCTGATTTTGGTAAGAGCCCTAGCTAGGAGTTTTTCTAAATTAATGTTGCTAAATTGTTTTGCATGAAGTCCCACATGCCGATGCTAATTTGAGGTTAGATGAGGTTTCCATGTGTCACACGATGCAATTTGAGATCTTGTTATGCTGACTAAATGTATGCCATTAGTTCATTACAGATTATCGTATTAGTGATTTGCATTGCCATTATCGAATGCCTTGTGATTCAAATGCTTCATAGATTGCACTTGTTTCGACGCTATGGACAGCTATTAATGTTCATATATGTTTATCATTTGGTGTTGAGACACATTTATATTGTGCTAGCTTTGTTAATATAGGGAAATAAATTCACTAACTTTGCAATAAACTGGTGTGGTTATTCCTGACTGAAAGGTTAGGGTTCGCCGAAATGTATTCTGGATTAATTGTAAAGTGTTATGTCGTTCAGGGTGTTGCTTATGTTCGTTATTGATTATTGATTTGATGCCACTGATCGATTAAGAGTACAGAGAGTTCCCACTAAGTCAAAAGATTCATCGGCTTAAAGAGCGTCCAAACGTAGGTAAATTATTACTACGATCCGCTCTATCAGTAGATGGTAGCAGAGGACGGTTTCGTCTTTTGGACCTTGTACTCTTAAAGTACATGGTGTTGAATTAACGGTTACGCATTTTGAGACCCCATTCGAAAAGTTGAATTAGATTTTCTTGGATAAAACGGATTGACAAGATGATGATGGGCTAGGTCCACCGCGACTTTCCCGGGATCTCGGAGCTTGCGGATGGAGAGAACGGAGGTGTGGAATCAGCGTTGGTGGTACTAGTGATGGTATGAGTGAGGTTAGGGTTTTGCGCTTGCACAGCTTATTGCCGCAGGGTGTGTGAAAAGGTTGCGAGGATTTTTCTTTTAAGGATAGCGGAGGTGCGACTCCGAGTGTAGAAGTAGAGAAGTCGTCGAACTTCATAGAGTTAACGGAGGTGCGGCTCCGAGTGTGAGAGTAGGGAAGTCGTCGAACTTCATGTGCGTGTGGCGCTTTGTGCATAAAAAGGTCCACGTGGTTGTTGTTGTTGAGACGGGCCCTGCGAGGTCAAGAGACTCCGGAGTATGTTGATCCATGTTGTGGTCTGGGCGGTTTAGTAGGTTGATCGGGCGTGGTCAACGAGTCGGTACGTGTGTTAGGGAGCGAAAGAAACTTCGACTTCGGGCTTTGACAAGATTCTAAGTGCACTAGAACAGATCATTGACAAGTTGAGAGTAGGTCTGCGGGTCAGATTTGCTTGCGAATGTGGGGACTGAGAAAGACGGAATAGCGGCCAGAGGCTAGTGAAAAGTCCAGAGGCTAGTGAAAGGTCCCTAAGGTCCTGAAGCGATTGTGTTACCCTTCCTGTAGTAAACCGACAGATCTGTTTTATTTTTTTGGTAGCTCGCAATATATGCAAGAAGTTGTTACGAAAAGAGGTGAGTGAAGGAAGACTAGCCGCGAGGCTTTGTCAGCCGCAGTGTGTGTGAGTGTGACGTCACTAAGAGCCGCGCTGGGATAGGTTGGTTGCAGAGAAGGGTCGCGCACGGATTGGACGCAGTCCGTGGGACTCGATTGGAAGGGGAAAGGCAGATGAAGAATATTCCGGGAATTAAAGTCACCTATTGATTACAAATTTTGTGGAATAAAAGTGACCTATTGACTATAAACTTGGTGAAATAAAAGACGATAAAAATGAAATTCCTTAAAGCGTTTAGGAGTGCGATGAAGGGGGAGTCTTACATTAAAGCGAACATAGGAGAGGAGACGCCGCCCGAAGGTACACCAGCTTACATTGTAATGGAAGAGAAGGGGGTAGCTCCGTGCCTTTGGCTAAAGCAATGGCACAAGTTGACAGAGAAACATGGGAGCGTAGCGTTCCCGATATATGGGACATTCAATATAAAATTTTTAGAGAATTTGAGATTCACGATGTACGACATGAAGGTGCCTCCAAGGCCAGCACAGTTTGAGGCTCTAGCAATTTGGGAACTAATGGCCAGACAGCAACAGCAGAAGAAGTTTGAGACCAGAATGAGGAAGGTAGAAAAGACACTAGCGGATGCTAGGTGGGATAATGCACAGAAGGTGTGGAGGTCAGATGTATTGCAGGGGATAAAATTGTTCCCCGCGATTACTAAGGAAGGAGAGGAGACAGGTAAGAAAGCTACCTGTAAGACAGACAGAAAGTGTCCCAAGGATAGAGAGGACGAGGAAAAGTTGAGAAGAGAAGAGGAGTTAGAAGATGAGGAGTTAATAATGGAATTGCTGAACGACCGTCCACCGCCTTATGCAGAGAATGGACAAGGTCCAAGTACCAGTTCTGCCCCTCCGGCACCGGTACAGAACAATGAAACACAGAGTTCAGGAGCGTCATCGGGATCAAAGGACCCGAGTCTGCTGTTCACCCCGCAGATACCGCAGGTTAGGAGAATATATCCAGATGTGCCCGTGTTGAAACCAGCAGAAAACTATCAGCCGCAGATGTCAGGGTACTACCACAGTGATAACAGTGGAGGAATGATCCTAGATCCAACCGTAAGGGGCGTACAGAATGGTTACAACCCAACAATGGCACAAGCTGAATCAACTCAGTTTATGATGCCTCAAAAGCAGATACAGGGAGGAAACGCACATGCTCAACTGACGGGGAGCCAGATGGGCATGCCGGCAATGATGACCCATGGTGTGGGCATGAACGTGCCACAGAACATGGGGAATGGACAGAACCCAGACGCGATATCCTTACCCATTACTGTAGGTCCAGCGGTACCTCTGTATAGTCAACCTAATTCGGGTCTGAGCAGTCAGGGATCAATGCTGCAGAATGGGACAGAAAGAAGGTGCAGAGAAAACACTGCAGGGATAACTCCGATAGCGACTCAGCCAACTGGGTCTGGGTCCTTGATGGAGTTTAGTCCTATATGTGCTCAGTCAACACTGGTGAGGTCGAGCCCCCCACTGATAATACCTCTCACGTCGAACACTGAAAAGCTTCCGCAGCCATCAATGGCAGTCGATGTGAATGCTACACTGATGGGAGTAAATGCGCAACAGCTAACCCAGTGGTTCAACAGTCTAAATTCCACACAGAGTTCAGGCAGTGGGAAAGGAGAAGAGTACCTGAATAGGATGAGACTGAACATGGAAGCACAAGAATTGGTGGAAGGGAATATGGGTGTGAACAGGTTAGAGTCCTACACGGAAGAGGAGCTGAGGTATCTATGTCCAAAGATCACGAAAGAAGTAAACAAGGTACATAAAAGTTTGCAGGAAGTAGCGGACAGAAATGGGATTGACATAGGCAAGACGAAACACTTGAGCAGGAGCTATAGGTTGGATTTTGGGACTACAGATTTTGAACACATGAGATCAGCAGGCATGAAGGCACACCTTAGAGAATTGTTGCAGAGTGCACAAGTGTGGAGGTGCTTAGACAAATGGGAAAGCAGGTGGGTAAAGAGGAAGGATAAGAGGAGGGACAGTGCTACAGAGCACAATGAGAAAAGACCGCAGAGTAGTGATACAGTAACAATGTTACCAATGAGGGAGACAGCAGGGGGAAAATTAGTACATGTACCATGGCACAGAAGCGACATTCAGTCTTTTACGAATGATTTTCCCAAACTGAGAGAGAAGCCGATTGAATGGTATCAACAGACTGATAGGTTTGTAAAGCTTGCGAAATGTCTCTGGGAAGACCTGAACACTCTATTCGAGATTGTGGTTCCGGCAGATTTGTGGGAAGATTGCAAAAGAGCGGTAGGTTGGCCAACAAGTGAACCAGAGAGAGACAGAGAGACGGGTGCACCATCACCTATGGTGATGAGCTTGTACTATAAGGTGATTGAGCATTTGAAGACGAAGGTTGCCGCGAAAAATGTGGATTGGCAGAAAATTGATCGAACTGCCCAAGAGGCTAAAGAATCGATTCATAGTTACTATGAGAGATTGTTGAAGGCGTTCAAGAATTACAGTGGCACGGAAACGATTGAGGCGAAGGATATGCTCCATTTTGTGTTCAGATTTGTGGAAGGGCTGAGACCAGAGATAAGCCAAATGATAAAGTCGCATTTGATTTGCTGGCAGTCGAAACCGATTGATGAGGTCTTGACTTATGCGAAATACTGTAGCGACGAAATTGAAGTGAAACAGAAAAAGCTGAAAGAAAAGGTGATGATGATGCAGCTCAAGGCAGCTCAAACAGGTTTGCAGGGTCTGCAAGGTTTGCAAGGTCTGCAAGGTTTGCAAGGTCTGCAAGGGATGCAAGGGTTCCCACAGCAGGTATTGCAACCGCAGCCACAGTTACAGGGAAACATGGCGTTTCAACCACAGGCCAGAGGCAGAGGCAGAGGAGGTTTTGTGAATAATGGTCCGGATTTGAACACTGTTGTGACGGGTGTGCAGGCAATGAAGAAGGTGATGCCGTGTCACGTGTGCGGAATTGTAGGTCATTGGAAACGCGAGTGCCCGATGGTGGTGCAGGAAGGTGCAGGTGTAGGTGCAGGTGTAGGTGCAGGTGCAGGTGTAGGTGTTGGTCAGCAAAACAATGATGTCAATGCATTACAGCCAATGAGAGGACCGAAAATGAGAGGTCCAAACTCAAATTTTCAGACTGTAAATCAATTGCAGGGATTACAACCTATGCAGCCGCAGCAGATGCAGATGCCCCGTATGCAGATGACGCAAATGCAGCCGATGCAACAGCAGTTACCTATGGTACCTAATCAGCAAATGCAAATACCTTTGGCACCAATGAGTCAGCAGCAAGTGATGGTTCCTCCACAGGTAACGGGTCAGGTAATGAGTACAAATGGCACCATACAATAGTTCCCATTACACAGTGAGAGTGGAATAAACAACGTATGGGAGAGTGAAAGTTCAGGAGAAGAAGGAGATTGTGTGCTTGCGGCATCCTTGGAAGTTGATCAAAGGGGTCCGTACGTAGAGGGAAGAGTAATGGGTCATCGTGTCTCATTCTTGGTTGACACGGGAGCCACACGTTCAACTGTTAAGAGCAGTGAAGTACCAAATTTGCCACTCTCAGGGAGGACAGTTCAAGTGGTGGGAGTAGCAAACAGACATCTGACGAACCCAATTACAGATCTGGTACCAGTCAGCATCGGTAACTATCCAGGGGTACATCAGTTTGTGGTGTGTGACTCAAGCCCGATAGCACTGTTAGGAAGAGACCTATTGTGTAAATTGGGTTGTTCGATAATGTGTTCAAACAAAGGAATAACAATACAGACGAGCAATGATGGGGAAGACGAGGACAGTATAGAGGGGGATGAGATGGAAACAGTCGACGAAGAGTATCCTTTGATTTGTCTTTTCCCGATGATAACTGAAGAAGATATCCCAGCAGAATTACGGGAAACAGTCGGAAAGGAAGTGTGGGACATGACAGGGAAAGAGGTGGGATTGATGAAAGGAGTGGAACCAGTAAAAGTGATGGTAAAGTCCAATGCGATCTTTCCCCAGACCCCACAATACCACATGCCACAAGATACTCTCATGAAAGTTGCCCAACTTATTGATGAATTCGTAAAGCAGGGAGTACTGAAAGAAGTGTTAAGCAGCCCATGTAATTCACCGATAATGGGACTAATAAAGCCAAGTGGGAAGGTCCGACTCGTACAGGATTTGAGGAAAATAAATGACATCATAATAAAGTGCTGCCCAGTAGTACCGAATCCAGCTGTGATAATGTTTCAAGTCCCTTGCGATGCTGAATGGTTCTCAGTCATCGATTTGTCACAGGCCTTCTTTTCTGTGCCTCTTCATGAGGACAGCCAATTCCTCTTTTGTTTCAAATTCTTAGACAGAGTGTACAGTTGGTGTCGAATTCCTCAAGGGTTTTCTGAGTCACCGTCAATATTCAATCAAGTTCTAAAGAAAGATTTGGAAGAATTAGAATTGCCATTCGAGTCAACCTTAGTACAGTACATTGATGACTTACTGGTTGCATCAAAGACAGAAAGCAACTGCACAGCCGATACCATTGCTCTGTTGAATCATTTGGGAAGGAATGGACATAAAGTGTCCCCTTCCAAATTACAGTTCTGTCAGAAGAAAGTGAAATACTTGGGTCACCAAATAGAGAAAGGGTCGCGGAGGATAATGAAGGAAAGAATTACAAGTATACTCCAAATGAATCCACCTAAGACAAGGAAGGAGGTGAGGACGTTTTTGGGAATGGTGGGATATTGTCGCCAGTGGATTCCCAACTTTTCGTCTCTAGCAAAACCCCTATTGAAATTGACCCAAAAGGATGCTTTGGATGAAATTGAGCTGAAAGGAGACGAGATGGATGCTTTTGTTATACTGAAAGAATGCATGTGCAGGGCTCCAGCTTTAGGTATGCCTGACTACACGAAGCCTTTCACATTGTTTTGTCATGAACGTGATGCATGTTCTTTGTCTGTCTTGACCCAAGCCCATGGTGGCGTGAACAGACCAGTAGCGTATTTTTCAGCTACTTTGGATCCGGTCGCAGCAGCACTCCCAGGGTGTTTGCGCGCCGTAGCAGCAGTTGGTATCAGCCTCACTCAGAGTGAAGGAATAGTGATGGGACACCCAGTAACAGTCATGGTCCCTCACTCAGTTGAGATACTTTTGACCCGCTCCCGAACGCAGCACATGACTGGAGCAAGACTCACAAGGTATGAAACGATAATTCTGGGCTCACCGAATGTGCAGCTGAAAAGGTGCACTACGTTGAATCCAGCAACCTTGCTTCCTGGAGAAAATGCTGAAATTGAGAACGCTGAAGACGTCGAGCATGACTGCCTTCAGGTGACTGAATTTTGCACAAAACCTCGACCGGACATCAAGGATACCAAGCTTGATGAAAATGACCAGATTCTTTTTGTTGATGGTTCATGTCTAAGAGATGGGATGGGGATTTTGAAAGCAGGATATGCTGTATGTACTGTAACAGGTGTCTTGGAAGCGGGATGGCTTCAAGGAGTCTATTCTGCACAAGTAGCAGAACTTGTAGCACTTACAAGGGCATGTCAACTGTCTGCATTGATGAAAGTCACCATTTACACTGATAGTCAATACGGGTTTGGGATTGTGCATGACTTTGGACAACTATGGTCACAGAGAGGTTTCCTGACTTCTTCAGGATCCCCAGTGAAGAACGGGGAGAGGATAAGGGAATTGTTACATGCTATTCAAGTACCAGCTGAAGTTGCAGTGGTAAAGTGTAGTGCTCATACGAAAGGACAGGACTATGTGTCTCTGGGAAATGCATATGCGGATCAAGTCGCAAGATTTTGTGCCTTGAACTGTATATTACTAAGGGATGATTGGAATACAATAAGTGAGCCAGAACTCGAACCAGCTGAAGCATTTGCCTTGAAGGTTGTAGATACAATAGACGAACTAAAAGCACTGCAGAACAATGTCAAGGAGGATGAAAGGGATTCCTGGATTAAATCACAATGTATAAAGAGACAAGACGAGTTATGGGTTTCACATGAGGGAAAATTTGTTTTGCCAAATAGTCTCTTGTCACAGCTTGCGCGGTTCTATCATGGGCAAGCTCACCTAGGGAGAGATGCCATGATAAGATTGTTCAAAACTGATTGGTTTAACCCCAGATTTCGTCAAGCTGCAGAAGCAGTTTGCCATCGATGTGTCACTTGCCAGCAGATGAACCCAGGGAAGGGAACAGTTGTGAGCGCGAGTCACATTGGTAGGGCAAGCGGTCCTTTTAGCCGTATGCAGATGGACTTCATTGAGATGCCTGTGCATGGGGGTCTGAAATATGTGTTGGTGATTGTGTGCATTTTTAGTCACTGGATTGAGGCATACCCTACACGTAGAAATGACAGCCTTACAGTTGCCAAGCTATTGTTGAGGGAGTTGATACCACGTTTCGGATTCCCGATCTCTTTAGAATCAGATAGGGGAAGTCACTTCAATAACGAGGTGATAAAGTTACTTTGCGAAGCACTGAACATTGAGCAAAAGCTGCACTGTAGCTATCGCCCTGAAGCATCAGGACTGGTGGAGCAGATGAATGGTACGCTGAAATCGAGAATGGCAAAAATATGTGCATCGACAAATTTGAAATGGCCTGACGCATTGCCCTTAGTGCTAATGTCAATGAGAAACACTCCTGATAGAAAGACTGGATTGTCTCCGCATGAAATTCTCATGGGCAGAGCTATGAGACTTCCTGCAGTTCCCGCAAACATGCTTTTGAATATTACAGATGATATGGTGTTAGACTACTGCAAAGGACTGGCTGACGTGGTTCGCTCTTTCTCTCACCAGGTGGAAGCGACCACCTTGCCACCGATCCAAGGTCCAGGACACGCACTGAAAGCAGGTGACTGGGTCGTGGTAAAGAAGCACGTGAGAAAGTCGTGTCTGGAACCCCGTTGGAAAGGCCCTTTTCAAGTGATCCTGACGACAACTACCGGTGTGAAGTGTGCGGGGGTTCCCAACTGGATTCACGCCAGTCACACAAAGAAGGTGTTGTGTCCCACAGATGAGGAAGTTGAAGCGCTGAAACTACCAGTGCCTGATAAAACAGTGCTGAGTGCTGAGACAGGACAGAACCGAACAGAAAGCGAACAGGCAGAAACGGGAGAAAAAGAGATATTCTCTGACGACGAAGACACCAACTCGCTTGGGGGAGACCAAGGAGAAAGTTCAGACAGCGACGAAGTAGCTGAAGGTGACAAAGAACCTGAAGCAGCTGAGGGTAGCAAAAAGCCTGAAGCAGCTGAAGGTGACAAGGAGCCTGAAGCAGCTGAAAGTGATAAAGAGCCTGAAGAAAGCAACGGTGACGAAGGGCTCGAAAAAGGTGAAAAGGCAGGAGAGCCTGATCAGAGGAGGGCTTTCCCAGAAACAGACGATACAGAAAAAGAAAATGAGAACGTGATCGATTCCCCAGAAGAAGGGGACAAGGGAGAACAGAACGAAAAGGTTCAAACCCCTACAGAAAAGATCGCAGGTCCATCAAACGGACACGGTGCAAAAAGAAGACTAAGCGGGTCATTCCGACCCTGGCGGTCGGTGGCCGCCAGGGCCACCGACCACGGGAGCACCGCCAACAGGCTGGCGGTGCTCCTACGAGCATTCTGACCGCGGCGGTTTAGCCGCGGTCAGACGCGGAAAGCCAGCGGTCTCCCGCTGACTTTCCGCCGCTCGTAGGAATCCTCCATGGCTGCGGAGCGCGCTCCGCAGCCATGGAGGATTCCGACTCCCCCTCCCGCCATCCAGTTCCTGGCGGTTCTCCCGCCGGGAACCGGATGGCGGGAGGGGGAGTCGCGGGGCCCCTTGGGGCCCCTGCCGTGCCCATGCCTATGGCATGGGCACGGCAGGGGCCCCCGTAAGAGGGCCCCTAAAAGTATTTCAGTGTCTGCAAAGCAGACACTGAAATACGCGACGGGTGCAACTGCACCTGTCGCACCTTCCCACTCCGCCGGCTCTATTACGAGCCGGCGTCATCGTGGGAAGGGAGTTTTCCCCTGGGCTGGCGGGCGGTCTTGCGAAGACCGCCCGCCAGCCCAGGGGAAAACTCGGAATACCCTCCGCGGTCTTTCGACCGCGGAGCGGTATTTCGGAGGGGGGAAGTCTGGCGGGCGGCCTCCGCCGCCCGTCAGACTCAGAATTAGGGCCTAAGTATCTCACCAATAAAAGAAAAGGGTAAAGAAAGTTTGAACGAAGGAGGGAGACCAAAAGTGAAAGAGAAAAGAAAGGAAGTGACTGTTGTGGAACAATCGTCAAGTGAAGAAAAGGACTTGACAAAAGAGGAGAGTACCAGCGAAGGAGAGTCGAAAAGAGAAGCAAAATTGAAGAGGAAAAGGATACCAAACAGGAGGTATTCCGGTCCTGAATGGGCATACGCAGTAAATGATGATTGGACTGATGAATTTGTATCTCTAAGCATTGAGAACGAAGAAGAAGAAGAGATACCAATAGAAAAGAAAAGTTTCATAGACTCTGTTGATTGAAAGGGTAAATGATATTGCTTGCTACAATATAACGTGAAAGAAACAACCAGCTGAGACATTGTTAAACCGGATGAGACATTTGCTAAACTGATAAAGACTGAGTTATTGCCGAATTGAGACAAATGCTGCTAACCGATAAGTGACTGGCCTTTTGAAGAAGACGGTGTGAACATTGCGCTCGTTCAGCTCTGTAACTGAATCGCTAAACAGTTTCTTTTATAGGTGCTTCTAGCTCTCTGATTCTATACAGATCATGACGCAAAATAATAGAAAGAAATATTGTAAATATGTGTGTATAGGCTTGGTAATTACATGTGTAATAATAATAATGGCAATTGTGTTTGGAATGCATGGAAAGGGTGAAAGTGAGAATATCGAGGCTTCTACTATTGCTCCTGTTACTGTCACTGAACTAACACCATTGAAAAGACTAGCATTGTATGAGAGGCTCTTGCACGATGAAAAAGAGCTTTCGTATAATTTTTTCTATCGCTTGCTAACAGAGTATGTTGAGACTATGGATGCGAAGGATTGTTATGTGTGTACACAGATACCGACATCAGTAAAAGAAGGGGTGACTTATCACCACATGCCTCTTACATATGGGATTACATGTAGTATAGTAATGTCTAGGTTTTATGGTCAAACTAACATACAGTATTTTTACTCGAATTATGATGTTACCTTTGCTTATGTTCCTATAATAGCGCAGCTAAGCCAGACTGCAAAATATTGGGATTATAAAATTATGAGGGACTTTTTCGAGCCAATGCAACCTTTTGAAACGGCTTATGCTCATAGGGAGAACCTTACTTGCTCAGTCTCTGCTGTAGAAATAAGCTTTTTAGATCGCACAGATGATAGAAGGGCTCAAATGAAAGCGAAATTAGAAAAGGAGCTACATAAGAGGACTTCAGTAGATAATTATGATTTTGCTGCTATAAAGACGCAAGGGAAAATAGCTTTAGATGCTTGGCATGTAGGGAAGTTTTGTATATATCGAGGTGAATCTTATTATGACAATATTTTTGTAGGAGCGAGTGAATGCAAACATACGTTTATTTTTAAGGCCAAATGGACATTCATGATGAACGGACTTGACCCTGTCATTCCAGGTGTGTATTACATTTGTGGGCATAATGCCTATTATCGTCTTCCAAAGGGATGGTGGGGGAGATGTTATTTGGGTATAGTGTTCCCAAAGGTTTATCAGCTGGATGACGTATCAATGATTCAAAAGACATCTGGATCCCATCGTATCCAGAAAAGAGAGACCGCAGCTGCTGTGGTAGGTGATATATTTGGAGCCATGATTCCTTCATTGGGAGTTGTGCTGAATTCCATCAAAATAAGAAAGTTGTCTACTATAGTGGATAACATGTTGACAAAGTTTTCAGGTGCTATAATCCTGATAGATGCTGAACTTGCAGCGGAAAGAGCTATGACTCTTCAAAATAGGCTTGCTTTAGAGATTCTTTTAGCAAAGGATGGAGGCGTTTGCAAAATGATTGGTGCACGTCACTGCTGTACCTATATACCGGATAATAGTATGAAGATTAAAACTATGCTTGCTAATCTAACAAAAGAAAGTGCAGATTTGAAAGAACTGAAAGAACCAGGAGTGTGGGAGAAGGTTGGAAAGGGAATAGCTTCAGTGGGACATTGGATTGGGGGAATTTGGAATGGAATATTATTGAAAATAATAGAAGGAATATTAATAGTAATAATGTGTGTATTTGGAATTTGGGGAATAAAAAGGGGAATAATAATGATTATGGAAAGAATTAAAAGAAGAAAGGAGGAGAAAATTATGAAAAGAATGGCAGAAGAATACAAAGCGCAAACTAGGGGTATTAAAAGGAAAAGGGAACTGACAGAATTTTAATGGAATAAAATTTGTGGGGATGATTTGTGTGATGACAAGTAGTCATCAGAGGAGGGATTGATGAAGCAGAAAATGAAGGTTTAGATTTATTAACGTTTAAACGTAGTGCTGAAATAATCATGTGTGACATTAACCGAATTAATTAAGATTGTACGGGGACAAAATGTGCCCTCAGAGTAGTTTGCCATCATTTATACGCGTGCTTTATATAACGTGGTGTATTAGAATTGCACTAATCTGACATAATCATAAACGTGTGCTACGATTTGCTTGTTTGAAATGTTTTAGCTTAGCATTACTTTAGCGGAGGCTTTGGCCTAGTAGCCTGGTCTCACGGTTTAGATGTTCGTATTTTTCCACTGTGCTATTAAACGTGTATTCTTGCTTGAAGCTGTACTTTTCCACAGAAACTGTTGACATGCTTATCTTAAAGTTTCGTGCCAGCTTGGCATATTTTCTCTTTAATTCAAGGTCGACTTGCAGGTGCGGACAATGGAGGCTCTGAGAGTAAGCTAATTGGGAGACAATGTTGCGATCTGCGTACCCATCTCCAAGGATAATGTATGCTTAAGTAAAAGCTTGAGAACTGTCGTTTTTGATTGGTCAATTTGAAGCTAACCTATGGGCCCTCCAATGGAGACCCTACTGGATTCGAACTATTGTCTATAAAAATCAGGTGCACGAGAAGAAGGTAGCCATTTGCCCGCGATTACGAACATTCGGACATCGTAGCTATTATGGCCCACTTTGCTGCGACGCCATTTTGAGAGACTTTGATTCTTTCTCTAATCGAGAGAAAGAGACATTAAATGATTCTTGCCCTAGAGACTGTAACTTTGATTTGATCCATTTGCATGAAGTAATAGTTTTACCTTGCCGCCGTGAGGCATTTGCCCCGTTCACCCCTGCCCCTTTTGTCCCGTCCCATGCTGATCGAGAAACGGTACCCATGATGACCGAAGAACGGTACCTGTGAGACGAAGACTTCCTTGTATGCTGATCGTAATTGGTAAATATGAAAGGAAATTGTAAAATTGCATTGTGTTTCTTTTAGGTAACCAACTGCTGATTTTGGTAAGAGCCCTAGCTAGGAGTTTTTCTAAATTAATGTTGCTAAATTGTTTTGCATGAAGTCCCACATGCCGATGCTAATTTGAGGTTAGATAAGGTTTCCATGTGTCACACGATGCAATTTGAGATCTTGTTATGCTGACTAAATGTATGCCATTAGTTCATTACAGATTATCGTATTAGTGATTTGCATTGCCATTATCGAATGCCTTGTGATTCAAATGCTTCATAGATTGCACTTGTTTCGACACTATGGACAGCTATTAATGTTCATATATGTTTATCATTTGGTGTTGAGACACATTTATATTGTGCTAGCTTTGTTAATATAGGGAAATAAATTCACTAACTTTGCAATAAACTGGTGTGGTTATTCCTGACTGAAAGGTTAGGGTTCGCCGAAATGTATTCTGGATTAATTGTAAAGTGTTATGTCGTTCAGGGTGTTGCTTATGTTCGTTATTGATTATTGATTTGATGCGACTGATCGATTAAGAGTACAGAGAGTTCCCACTAAGTCAAAAGATTCATCGGCCTAAAGAAGCACTCCATATGGAGGAAGTCTCAAAGCGCTCGACTGTGCATCAAATGCACGCCCCAGTGGTTTTCAATCACTTAGAAATAGTTCAGTTTGAGTGTGCGCTATAAAAGAAACTCAATCTCTTACATGTTTGCAATTCTTTCAAGCTACTATGCACCCAAGACTAAATGAAGTGTGTAAAAGTAATATTTGAAAGGGTAAAGTCATATTATCCCAGGAATTTCCACATTCTCGAATTTGTGGTTGGAGGTGGGAGCTAGTGGGAGGCTCCTTTAGTAAAAGCTGGGGAACCCTGAATGCTTTTGGTATTTACAAGGCCTGGGTAGACATTTTAATCACTGCATTTGAAGATTAAAAGATGTTATCACAAATGTATAGGTGGCTACTCCTCCTCAGCTCAGGCTGTGACAAGCAGCACTGAGGACAGAGGCAAGGCACAAAGCGACCCAACCTTTGCATGCCCTCCAGCCTCAAGCACGGCGACTGCAGGAGCACTGCCCTCCCCCTGTTACCCCTCTCACCCCCGGGTAGCATGGAGGTGCCCCGGCTGAGCCACAGCACCAGCAGCCCCACCAGTCCCTGTGAGGATGTCATCAACAACCTCAGCCTGGAGCCATTCATCTCTGTGACAAGCTCTGGTCCATTGCTGTTCTTTTCTTCCCACTCCCCTCCCAGATCTCGCCTGCCTGTTTTCCCCTCCAAGTACTGCCCACTGCCTCCCAGTGTTCCCTCTCTCCTACCAGGACCTACTTAATGCAGGCTGCAGTGCAAGCCGATCTGCCCATCTCAATCTGGACCATGCCAAGTGCAAGACGCCTGGCCCACCTGTAGGTATGACTCTGCCGATCCAGTAAACACTGCTGCCATGCCGCACCCAAGGAGACAGCCCTATTTGCACGCATGAAAACCAGCGCCAACAACAGCAAGGAACCTTTCAACATCGTTAAGGAATTCTCCCACCCGGCTGCCAGCGAAAACAACATTACACCCTCACAAGAGCTGTGTGACAACCTCGCCGACTTCTTCCATGACAAACTTGCAACCATATACTGTACAGACATTTAAACCCTAACCTACACCCACGGACGTCCTCAATGCATACGCCTCTAATGAAACCAACACGAACCACAGATTGACCACCTGGAACCACCTCTCCTCCCAGGACACCACCGCCATCAAGACATCTATCCACCTTTGAGCTCCCACAGACCCGTGCCGCACCACATCTTCAACCTCTGGAACAAAATGATCAGCGAGGAACTCACCACCCTGCTCAATACATCAATCACCACTGCTACATTTTCCAATGCCTGGAAAAATGCCGAAGTCACACCACTACACAAAAAACCCACAGCTGACCCCAGCGAACTTAAAAACTACTGACCACTCTCCTTGCTCCCATTCCCAGCCAAGGTACTGGAAAAGACTATCAACAACAACTCACGACACACCTGGAGCAGAACCAGCTACTCAACACCTCCCAATCTGGCTTCCACAGCAATCACAGCACCAAGACCACCCTGATCGAAGTCACTGATGACATCCGAACCCTCCCCGACCGAGGACAAACAGCAGCACTGATCTTCCTCGACCTCTCGGCAGTCTTCGATACTGTATCCCACTGAATGCTGATTGAAAGACTTCACACATCGGCATCCAAGGGGACACATCCAGATGGATCACCTTCTTCCTCACTGGAGGAATACAGAGGGTCCACCTACCACCCTTCACCTCCAAACCCAAGGAAATCATCTGTGGTGTCCCCCAAGGTTCATCCCTCAGCCCCATGCTCTTCAACACAAATATGACCCCATTGGCCGACATCATCAGATCTCACAGTCTCGAAATAATATCCTATGCAGTTGACACCCAACTCATCCTCCCATTCATTGTTAGCCGTACCACCACCAGGACCAACTTCAACAGATGCATGACAAGCTTCGCCCACTGGATTAAGAACAAATGCCTAAAGCTGAACATGGACAAGACAGAAGTACTGATCTTTGGCAACAACAGCAACCCATGGAACAACTCCTGGTGGCCATCAGACCTGGGACCCGCGCCCACACAACTGAACACGCCAGAAACTTCAGAAACATCATTTATAACAAGCTGCCCATGAAATTGCAGAACAACGCTGTCTCCTACACCTGCTTCTTCACCCTGCACATGCTATGCAAGATCTTCAAGTGGCTACTCCTGTACATGAGACACACCATGACACAGGCCCTCATCACCAGCCGACTGGACAATGGCAACATGGCAGCAGTTTGTGCACCAGCGCAGGGGGAAAGTACAGAAAGTACAGAAATTTGCATGCACCTCCTACAGAGACTTCAAACCAAACAGAACATTGCAGCCAGATTCACTCTTGACCTCACCCAATGAGCCCAAATCACACCCCACCACGTCCACTGGCTCCCCGTACAGAAAAGATGCCAGTTCAAGTTGCTCACCCATGCACACAAGGCACAGCTAAGGACCTGCCTACGTTAAACAACGCCTGAACTTCCAGCAACCATTGAGAAGTTTACGCTCTGCCTCCCTATCACTTGTCCACACTCCCCGCATCTACCGAAGCAGAAGAGGAGGACGTTCCATCTCCTACATTGCAGCAAAGACCTGGAACAGCTTCCCCATGGAGCTCTGGACCATCACCACACTTCCGGAATTTCGAAGGGCCCACAAGACCTGGCTGTTTGAATGAGCCTTCTGGGACCTGCAAGTGCCTGGATACCCTATTGGATGATTAACAGCGCTATGTAAATCTGATGGATTGATTGATTGAAAGCATCTAAGAGTGATATACAGTGTCTTCTAAAGTTTAGAAACCACTGCATACTACTCTTTGGCAGCGCCCTCACATACTCAGCAGTGATTAAAAGTATGTAGTGCGCCGGGTGGTATTTGGCTGCACTATTTTCTTAGGGCAAAATGCATCCTTGTATCCATTTTGGATGCAAGGGTGCATTTTGCGCTAGGAAAACAGTGCCAAATGCCCGCTCCTCAGAATCTTGTGGAATTTTAATGGAATTCTGCGATTTCAAACTTTGCATATTCCACCCACCCATAGAATTGACTTATTTTAGCTATTTGATTTATTATTTTTAGGCGTTTTTGGTTGATAAAAAAGTATAAGCCTGCCAAAGCATTTTTCAGTTTACATTTCTGAATGCAGAATCACCCCCTGGGAATGATTCTGCCTGTAGGTATCCCTTGATACCCTTTGGCATTCAAATACTCCTGGCAATCTCTGACACAGATCTTCAGGACTACACCTGGGATTGTCTGGGAATTCTGAAAAGGTAGGAAGGTTGCTCAAACATGGAATGAATGAACAGTTTCAATTATTTATAAATGTTTGTTAAACAGGCCCTAGTTGCCTTTGGCTAGCTCCTCTCCTTCCTGCCTCTCACTTACATTCCTTCGATGTTGCCTTCTTTTGTCTTACCTTCAGTTATCTATCCCTTGTACCTGATTGCTCAGTTCATCCCTCCTCTACCCTCATTATTCAGTTTTTACCCCCTCTCCTGCATCACTTAGTTCTTACTATCTTTACCCCCATTACTCTGTTTTTACCTCCTCAACAACCATTATTCAGTTATGACCCCTCTGCAACCATTGCTCAGTTTTTACTCCTTTTATCCTCATTACTCAGTTCTTACCCCGATTACTCAGTTCTTCCTCTCTTTAGGCCCAATTACTCAGTTGTTAGCCCCTCTCTTCTCCATTAGTCAGTTCTTGCCCCCTACTCTCATTACTCATTTGTTAATCCCTCTACCTCATTACTCTATTCGAATCCCCTCTATCCTCCTTGCTCAGTTCTTACTCCCTCTATCCCGTACTCAGATTTTCCCCTCAAGGGATAGTATGCGGCATTACGGCCAGAGCTGCTGACTTGGGAAGTGGGAAACCTGTTCGAGTCTTGGCATTGGCTCAACACCCTCTGATGCTGGAGAAATCCCTTAGGGCCTTATTACAATCTTGGCGGATGGGATACTCCGTCACATACGTGTCGGATATCCTGCCCGCCGTTTTACAAGTTCCATAGGATGTAATGGAACTTGTAATACGGCGGACGGGATATCCGTTACGTTGGTGACAGAGTATCCCATCCTCCAAGGTCGTAATCAGGCCCTTAATCTCCGCGTGCCGAAAAGACAAAAAATTATGGGGGTCATTCTGAGTCTGGCGGGCGGCGGAGGCCGTCCGCCAGACTTCCCCCCTCCAAAATACCGCTCCGCGGTCGAAAGACCGCTGAGGGTATTTTGGCTTTTGCGCTGGGCTGGCGGGCGACCGCCAAAAGGCCGCCCGCCAGCCCAGTGCAAAAAACCCTTCCCACGAGGACGCCGGCTCAGAATTGAGCCGGCGGAGTGGGAAGATGCGACGGGTGCAGTTGCACCCGTCGCGAATTTCAGTGTCTGCAAAGCAGACACTGAAGTTCTTTTTGGGGCCCTGTTACGGGGGCCCCTGCAGTGCCCATGCCATTGGCATGGGCACTGCAGGGGCCCCCAGGGGCCCCGCGACACCCCATACCGCCATCCTGTTCCTGGCAGGAGAACCGCCAGGAACAGGATGGCGGTATGGGGTGTCAGAATCCCCATGGCGGCGCAGCAAGCTGCGCCGCCATGGAGGATTCAATAGGGCAGCGGAAAACCGGCGGGAGACCGCCGGTTTTCCCTTTCTGACCGCGGCCAAACCGCCGTGGTCAGAATGCCCTGCGGGGCACCGCCAGCCTGTTGGCGGTGCTCCCGCCGACCCTGGCCCCGGCGGTCCGTGACCGCCGGGGTCAGAATCACCCCCTATCTGTCCTTGTGTGTTGTAACTGGTGCTCCTGTGCAGGGCTCTAGTACCTTCAGTTTGAGTTTGCGCTAGGTAAAACTGCACCTCTAACCTCAATATTCAGTTCTTATCTACTGAGTTCTATCCCGCCTACACTCATTACTCAGTTCTCAGTCCCTCTGCCAAATTACTCTATTATTATCCCCTACATGCCAGTTACTCAGTTCCTACTTCTCTACCCCATCTCTCAGTTCTTACCCCCTCTACTCCACTATTCAGTTCCTGACCCTCAACGGAGAGGATGTGGCATTGCGGTCACTGCTGCCGACTTTGGAACTGGGGAGCCCAGTTCGAGCCTTGGCGTTGTTTCAAGATCCTGTGATTCTGGGTAAATCACTTAATTTCCCACTGTTTGAAAAATTAATGTGACCTTCTGTAATGTAATTGGTGCTCATGTAAAGTTCTCCAATACCTTTGGGTCGAGTTCACGCTATATGTACTGCAAAAACAAAGCCCTGTTCGTATCAACTCTACTCTCATTGCTCAGTTCTCATCTAATCTACCCCCTTATTCAGTTCTTACTCCATTACTGAGTTCTTACTGCCTCTACCCTTATTACTAAGTGTTTACTCACTCTATACTCATTACTCATTGCCTACTCCATCTAACCTATTGCTCAGTTCTTACTCCCTTTGCTCTCATTACTCAGTTCTCATCTTCTCTACCTCATTACTCAGGCCTTATTCACCTCTATCCTATACTCAATTCTTACTCTGTTTACCCTCATCACTCATTTCTTACCTCCTCCTCCCCCATTACTCAACTCGTATTCCTTCAGCACCCGTTACTCAGTTCTTACACCCACTACTCAGTTCTTACTAATTCTACCCTCATTATTATTTTTTACTCCTCTATCCCATCACTCAGTACTTACTCCCTCTACCCATCACTCAGTTCTTCCTCCTGCTACCCCATTCCTTAACTCTTAGGGGCATATTTAAGAAAAATGGCACTGCAACCCTTAGCGCCCCCTTAATGCCACCACTTGTTCACAGTATTTAAAATATGGTGCACTATGGCAGTAGTTAGGGGACTAGCATCTGAATATTTGATGCTAGTCCAACACATTGCCGGATTAGTGTAAAAAAATTCTGAGGCTAATCCTGCAAATCACCCAGAGGCCCATTGTAACCAATGGAAGCCTCCTTAAAAGTGCTGAAAAAAATGACGCAAGGAAATCTCTTAGAATTGCTTGCGCCATTTTTTTGCCCCCCCCAACAGGGGAAAGCCCCCTTTGCATACATTATGTCTGGCGTGGGCATTATGTAGCGCAATGGATTACAAAGTGGCGCAAAGCATGCATTGTGCCACTTTGTAAATATGGTGCAGAGTTTTTGCCCTTCTAACGCCACATTACCTTAAAAAAAAATGACACTCATGTGGTGTTGGGATGGCAGTAGGGGCTCTTAAATATGCCCCTTACTCCTTTTGTAACCCTCATTACTCAGTCCTGACTCCCTCTACCACATTACTGAGTTCTTACTCCCTCTACCCCACTAATCGATTGTTTCTTCCTCTACCCTCTCTATCCCATCGCTTTGTTCTTACCCCCTCTACCTCATTACTCAGTTTGTACCCACTCTACACCAAGTACTCTCTTCTTACCCCCTCTGCCTCACTACTCAGTTCTTATGACCCCTACGCACATTGTTACGTTTTTGCCCTTCCAACTCATCACTCAGTTCTTACCCTCTCTGCTTAGCTCCTGCTCCCTTTAGCCTCATTGCTTAGTTCTTACCCCCTCTACCCTCACTATCTAGTTCTGACTCCTGTAGCCCATTACTCAGGTCTTATTACCTCCACTCCATTACTCTGTTCTTACTCCATTTTCCTTATTTTGTTCTTACCTCTTCTATCCCATTACTCAGTTTTTCTGCTCTTGCTCTTTCAAGTCATCACTCAGTGTCCCTCCATTACTTAGCTCTCCCCATTACTCAATTCTTACTCCCTTTACCCTTACTCAGTTTTTACCTCCTCTACCGTCTTTATTCAGTTCTAACCCCTTCTACCTCATTACTCAGTTCTTAGTCCCTTTTCCCCATTACTAAAGTGTTACTCCCCCTACCCTTAATAAGTTTTTACCCCCTCTACCCCATAACTCAGTTCTTACCCTCTCTACCCATCACTTAGTTCTTCCCCCTGCCCATAACTTAGTTCTCACTTCTCTTACTCTCATTGCTAAGTTGTACCCCTTCCACCCCCGTTATTCAGTTCGTACCTCCTCTACCGCCGTATTTAGTTGTTACCCCCTCTAATTAAATGCTTGGTTCTTACTACCTTTACCCTCATGTCTCATTTCTTACCTCCTCTACCCCCTTACTAAGTTCTTACTCGCTTTATCTTATTACTCAGTTCCTACCCCCTGTGTCCCCAACACTCAGATCTACACTCTCTACTCCATTACTAAGTTCTTACTGCCTCTACCCTTGTTACCCAGTATTACCCCTATACACCCATTACTCAGTTCTGACTCCCTCTATCCCATTTCTCAGTTCTTGCTCCCTGTATCCTCATTACCCATTTCTTACCTCTTTACCCCAGTACTAAGTTCTTACTCCCTCTCCCCAGTACTCAATTCTTACTCCCTTTAGTCTCATTCCTCATTTCACCTCCTCCACTCCCTTTACTCAGGTCTTGCGCCCACTACTCAGTTCCAACTACCTCAACCCTAATTATTGAGTCCTAACCTATACCGCATAGTTCTAACTCCATTTATCTCCATTACTCATTCCATACCCCCGCCTTAATCCATATCTACAAGGCCATGTAAAGCCATGCAAAGTGGCTTTGCGTGGCCTTGTAGATGTGGGTATGCAGTCTGTACCGCCGGTGAATCACAAAAATGTGACACACCAGTGGCGCAGGCCACTTGTAAATATAGGCCTCAGTACTTAGAACAAATGCCCCATTACTTAGCTCTTCCTTCCTTTACCCTAATTTCTCAGTTCTTACACCCTCTACCCTCATTACTTAGGGCCATATTTACAAGGCCCGTGGTGCAGGGGGGCGCAGGAAGTGTGCTTCCCTGCACTAGCGGAAAGGGCAGAAGTTCACCCTACCTACAAGATACTGCACATTTCTGTACTTTCACCCTGTGCTGACACACAAACTGCTGCCATGTGCCAACGCAGGCCTCTCTGCACCATGATGCAAGGGTCCCTGTGTTGTGGGGATGATTGTTTTTGTGCAGGAAGGGACTCCTTATTACTTATGATAGCCTGTCTGTTGTTTTCTTACTTACACTTCATGTTGTTTGTACTTTTGTATTCACTGCAGACTTCCAGTTCCCTATTCACTGCCTGTTCCAACCCCCACTACCCCATTACTCCGTACTTACTTCTTCTAGCTTCATTACTCATTCCTTACCCCCCCTACACACAATACTCAGTTCTTACTCCCTTTAAGCCACATTTATCAGTTCCAAACCCCTGCTACTCCATTACCCAGTCGTACCCCTCTACTCTCATTACTCAGTTCTTAGACCCTTGTAATAGTGATTTCTTCATCTATGTTGCGCCTTGTTGCCTGTGCAATCCAATGTGGCTTCATTTGGTTTTAATGGTTTATCTAGGAATTGAAGAATTACTCTTAGTGCCTGGCTTTGGGGTGTCACAGGATTCTGCTACCCAACAAACTATGTGTTCTTCAAACCCTACATTCTCCTACAGCGTGTTCACTACAATTCTCTATCCCATTGCTCTACTCCTATCCCTGCTACCCTCAGTCCTCAGTTCTTAACTTCTCTAGCCCATTCTTCAGTTCTTAATTTCATTTATCCTCATTATTCAGTTCTTATCCCCTCTTCCCCATTACTCAGCTCTTACTCCCTTTACCCTCATTACTCAACTCTTACCCTGTTTAGCCAGTAGTCAGTTCTTACCACCGCTTCCACATTCCCCATTACTTAGTTACCTTCTTCATGCAACAGAACTCTTTCCGCCAGGCATATTCTTCTCTTCACATGTTCTCCTTACCCTCTGTATTCCACTCGCTTCCACTCATTGCCTATCCCTGAATTATACTCTCTATTAAAATTACAAACCTGATTCTTGTGTTTTCATCTACTCCTTCAAGCCGGAGCAAGAGCACCAGAGCAGTCGGTTCAGCAGCACCCTCAAACTTTGGAGGTTCAGGAGGGAGAAGCAGCAGTGATGGACTGCACATTCCACTCCAGCGATGGACAAGTGTTGGCCGTGGTCAAGTTTTTCAAGTGGCCAGAGCTCTTCACCGTCACTGAAGACTCCCCTATTTTTGCAGGTCGGATCAACAAGACGGATATGGGGCAGGACAAGGCAGCAAACACCAGGACAGTCTCTCTGCACATCCGAGCGTTGACCATCTGCGACTCGGGGCACTACTACTGCGAGGTGCAATTCTTCGGAGGCCAAGCACTCAACGGGACAGGAACTAGCCTGCAGGTTAATCGTAAGTAGCAGTCAAGGGCAAGACACTTATTCTAATAAATGCCACAGAGATAAACCAACCTCATCTTCTGATATTAAAACAACTAGAAACCACAAAACTAGAAAAATGGAAAGCAGTGTTCAAATATTTAATAAACATGTTGAATTGTTCACCTACAAATCAGTGCATCAACAGTTTAAATTTAATTCAGCAGGAAAGGTAAAGATTTCCATTCCATAATGGGACTAACAGCGGGACCTAAATTCCAGATGAGTCCAATCACTGAACATGAATGGTCAGAAAGAACTAGGAACTGGAGCTGGTCAGAGATTGTACTTTCAGACTCAGAGCCTTGTTTTTAGCAACAGGAAATTCTTTGATTTGTGGAAGCGAAGCAACTGAAGGATAATCTTGTGAACTTAAAATTTACTCTAGGAATCATAGACCTTTGTATCACTACCCAACTCTAAATCAGTCCCCTGAGGCATAAGTATGGATGAAAAAATAGTTTGGGGAGGGACGGTACAGGAAGTGTCTGTCCGGGCTGTGAGGCTTTAGGTGTACTGAGCAGGAGATCATTTCAGACAGGGTTTGTGAGATGAGGCAGTCAATCAATGTGGGCAGGTTGCAACATCATCATCACAGCACTTGTATAGCGCATACATCCGCAGAGGGGAGATCAGCGAGTAGAGTATCTCAAACAATCAATAGTAGGTAAAAATACAAGTTTTTAATCTCTATTAGACAGGTGTCTGTAGTGAAGAAGTCTCTGCTGACACGGTAGTCAGTGCATGTGAAGCTTTATTCAACACAGACTGCCTGAGAATGGTTCCCTCTGCCAGCCAAAGTCCAACTACAAAGAGTGGGATTTCCATTTCACCAATACTGATGTTAGAATTTAGAACCAAAGTCTTCTAAAGAATGCCATAAAGGCATAACACATCTTCCCCAACCGTACAACACAACCAAAATAAAACCCCACACAAAGTAAGAAACAATGCAACTAATGTCAAAACAATAAAACAACAAAGTTATCTTATATGATGGAAAATGCAACAACTGCAAAGAAATGGTTACACAGATAATAACAAAGCTTAGAAAATGGGTTAGTCTTGTACATAATCCTCCAAATACAATGGTGGCCTGCAATGTCTTTCAACCCTACTCAAAATTTTACTGTCACCTCTCACACCACCACAGCTATCTCCACTTTCTTCCATGTGCTCTCTTTCACCCACACCATCAAATGAAGTTCCAATGAGATCTTCATCATCTATTATCATGAATCCACTGATGCCTCCTCCAGGTAGATTGTTTTCACACTGGCACTCCACTTGTCACCATTCTCAAGGACAACATACAAATCATCCACTTCCTTCACCTTAAATAGACCACTAAACTTGGACAAAACTGCACTTACACGTCTTTTGTTGATCTCTACTCAATCACCTATTTCAATGTTTTTTAGCACTCAGAATGGCCTCATCGTCCTTTACACCCCCCCTCATTCAGTTTCAGCCACACTCAAAGTAATTTTGTGCCCGGTTTCCTTCCGCTTATACTTTCAGTGGTGTGACATGCCCATACCAGATTATTAACCATACTTTCCACACTCTGACCACTCTGAACCGGCATCAAAATTGCCTTTCGACAAGACAATTAGCTCTTTCCAGAAGTCCATTAGGTGAGGGTTGTACAGAGCGATGTTTGATACCACAACTTTCTAAAAATGTTCTTATTTCACAAGATGTAAATTGCCTCCCATATCAGCACTTGAGGAAATCCCTCCTCCTTGAACATTCCTCCCAGGACAGATATGGTACTCTTAGTTGTCACCTACCTCATAAATTTTACAACCAACCATTTTGAACGCACATCCACCATGACTAAAGCATAACTCACTTCACTTCTTGCTCTATTTAACATTCCGATAAAATCCATTCAAACACTACTCCAGGCTTTACCAGGATCCTCAATGTGACTAAACTCAGGCTGCACACCAGACTTGAGTCTCTTCTCACTCTCTTTATAATCACGACAATTCTCAACCCACTTTGTAGTCTGATCATCTACACCAGGCCACCAAATATCTTTTTACTCTCCTCTTGGTTAACGTTTGTCCAATGTGCTCTTTATGTGCTAGCTGAATGATTTTTTTTCTCAGGCCTTCAGGTGGGACAAATTTATAATTTCTCATCAACCCATTATGTCCATACCACGTCAACTCTTCCATGACTTTCTGAAAAGGACTCACAGTGGTAGAACATGTGTTTTTTCTCCTTCCTTTAACCATCATGCCAATCGCCTCCTTCACCACAGGGTCATACTCCTTCCCTTTACTCCATTCTTCTGAAGTAAAAGCACCACAACTACACTCCTCAATATCTTCCATCCATACTACAACACCTTCATGTTATTTTGCTAACAAAGTTTCCTATTGATTACATTCCAATCTAAGGATAAACCGGAAAGTCAATCTGCCTGTGCATTATGCCACTCAGGTATACATTCCACACAATAACAATATTCTTGCAACTCAGATGCAAGCCTTGCCAAACTTGCTGATCCTTTGCCTACCCCCGGGAGTGACTTTTTGTTTAAAGCGGGAGGGGGTGAGGAGGTGGGCGGCAGCAGGAGGGTAACCCACATCTATAGATACTGAGGAAGCTGCGGATGTGGCCACTTCACCACAACCTACACTCAGGGGGTTGAAGGTGGAGCTGGAAAAAAGGTTGCAGATACCGCACTGGAGGCTGAGCCAGGAACAAGGCATGTGGTCACTCAGCGCCTACAGGCCCACCATGGAAGAAGGACGAGATTTCAAAGAATTGTGCAGCTGCTTTGATGATCACTGTGCTCCAGACAGAGGTGATCCTCGCAGTTGTCCTGGTGTTGGTGGATATGTCTCTTTCCCTCAAACATCCATAAAGCAGGGGAATTAATCTGCTTTTGACAGGAGATCATTACAGCAAAACCAGCCACTTCTACACTCAGTCAAAACAGACATTAAGTAAGAGCAACCTACTTCTGGCTACAGTGGTCCTGGCCAACCAAGACCCCAACAAGGTCACAAAAGAGGTTTTGATTAGAGGGAACCAGGATTTCCAGAACATAGTCCTTCAAGAAGAGGGAGAGATCAGCCTCTAGGTGATGATGAAGATGACAGTTTTGATGATAGCTTTGTGGTCCTCGATACATACAATTGCGATCTCCATGTTAAAATAGAAAGTGATTTTTGCACTCAGTATCCTTTGACCATGGAAGGATTTGCTTACCTGTGGTCTGGAGGAAGAGCAATCTAAGCCCCAACAAGGGACGAGTGTGTTTGACATGAAGATACTTGAAGAAAGTGCTGTGAAAGTCCCTGCTAATGAACCTGATCCTCATGTTGTAAGTATTCTCCTGGGTGAAGAGCCATTTCTAATTAATATGGTGGTACTAGAAAAAGATCTCAAAACTCCAAGTTTTAGAACTACTGGAAGCCCTTTGCAGAGCCTGGTGTTGTTGGATGATATCCTGAATTTGAGTTCAAGAACGGTGTGAAAATGTTGTTCACAAAAAATAGAAAATCCCTGGGACCTGCATAAAAATTTAAGAAGACGACTTTGGCTGGAAAATAATTATTTCCACTAGTTCTTGTAAAGAACTGCTCAGATGAATTCACCTTCGGACAGAAAGATGAGCCCCTCTTCCCAATTCTGCCAGGTTACATGTTTCTGCAACACGTTCCTCTCAATGATAGAGTTTGCGATAGTATTGGGCTCAAATTTAAAGGCGAATGTGATATTCTCATGATGGTGGGCTTACCCGGGGCAGGCAAAACAACATGGACAATGAAACAGGCCGCTGCTTATCCTGAAAAGGTAACTGTACATTGTAAAATTAACTTAAAACCCACTAGCCCCCCAAAAACAGCACACCCTATTCAGACCTATATTTAAAATTGTGTTTGACAGTAAGTTTAAAACATGCAATTCCTACTGCTACATCAGATAGTGCATTTCGGACAACAGTTCCATCCCCTCCAACCTTTGAAATGTTTGGTTTTTGAAAAACAGAGGTCTTAAAAACTTAATACGGGTAGAAATATAAAAAAACACAATCAATAAGTACATGAGATGAGGAGCATTTTACATTCATGGGGCACGTACAAAATCTGTTAACATCCCGGATCACATTACACCATTTACGGGATGAAAAGATTGGATTGTACCACACTCTCACCTTCAAAATTTCATTCTGTAATCTAGGGTGGGGTATATGGGCCAAATAGGGGAGACTGTGTCCCGGCCAAGGGCATTCAATGAGAATCTGATGGAAGGCTTCTTCCTCAAATAGACCAGGTTCAGACAACCAGCAAACTTTCCCTCAGATTCTCTCAGCGCTAGTTTACTGGAAAAAAGGGACCAAGTTTCAATTGTACCTCAAACAGAATGCATTCTTTAGAGATCCCTTAACCTGTTTCTTGCTTCCCTTGCCCACCTTCTATCACTACCAAGGATTTCATCCCGAACTGGTTTAGACACCTTTGCGGCTTTGCTATCCGCTTATGGTCAGGCCTTGAAAAATCATAAACATTTTACTAGATCTGCAGGTCAAGTAAATTGAATAATCTACTAGACCTAACTGAAATGTAATAGGCAAATAAACTGGTTTCTAGTTGTGTAATCCTAGGCAAATATTTTATTTTACAGAGCCACCTTTTTCTTCATTCTCACATATGAGTGCACCTTCAAATATATGAGTTCAGCATTTCTGCTGTTCAAAAAAATCTTTTGTTTGATTAAATACACTAAAGGATTGCTCCATGTATAATATGAATTTAGTCCACATATAGGGTATAAATGATCTCTAACTTGCCTCTTAGTTTACTGGCATTGCCATCAGGGCAGGGGGCAGGAGTGTTTCTCAGTTCATGTTTAAACAGTCACTTTTAATAAATCTGGTACAAAAGCATGGTGTGGTAACACGCTATAACTTACAGACAGTAAATTTCCCATTGAAATGGCAAAAAAAGTCCCACAAACTTTTAGCTTTACAGATAAAACTATGTAATGTATTACAAGTCATCTGTGAAATTATTCAGAAAACATTTATGATCTGCACATCACCAAGAAAAGTGTTCTGATTTGCTTTTATTCTATTACAATATTTTTTCATCCCACAGAAGTAAAAAAAATGGGTTTTCACAGCTACTGAGATATAGTTTGAAATGTTTGTGCAATTGACTTAGGGCCAGATGTAGGAAAATTGCAAATTGCGACTTGCAATTTGCGAGTCCTTCCGACTCGCAAATTGCAAGTCGCAATCTGCAATGCAGAACGGTGTCTCAGACACCGTCTGCGAGTCGGTATGGGGTCGCAGAGACCCACCTCATTAATATTAATGAGGTGGGTCGCAAATTGCGGCCCCATACCGACTATAGGCACTCGCAAACATGGAGGCCTGCTGTAGTCAGCAGACCTCCATGTTCGTGACTGCTTTTAAATAAAGCAGTTTTTTTTTTTTTAAGTGTAGCCCGTTTTCCTTAAAGGAAAACGAGTTGCACTTAAAAAAAAAACGAAACCGAAACCTTTGATTTCGGTATTTTTTCAGGGCAGGTAGTGGTCCCCTGGACCACTACCTGCCCTGAAAAAATAGTTTTGGGTCCATTCACAAAGAGGAAGGGGTCCCATGGGGAACCCTTCCAATTTGCGAGTGGGTTACCATCCACTTCAAGTGGATGGTAACTGCGACACCATTTGCGACCGCATATGCGGTCGCAAATGGTATTGCATACCACTCCGAATCGCAAATAGGAAGGGAACACCCCTTCCTATTTGCGATTCTGATATGCATTTTGCGAGTCGGTCCCGACTCGCAATATGCATTTCAGAATAGGAAAATGCGATTTGCGAGTCGCAAACGGCAATTTTTGCCGTTTGCGACTCGCAAATGCTTTCCTACATCTGGCCCTTAGTTATTTAAATGTTGTGTTCGGAAACATCTGACACCCTGCAGCCTCTCATTTCACACTCTTTGTACAGCAGGTCAGGTAGTTCACTTTTCAAAATCCTTGAACTCTGCAGTTAGAGAAGTTGAATGACTTCTGAAGTCTTTCTCTGAACACAGAGCAAATGTGACAAGCTAAAAAGAAGACTTAAAGGCATGTTGTTGCTTCTTTGCTTCCAGAGGGAGCAGAACACCTGTTCTTTGTCCACTCACAGGTGAGTAGATTCTAAATTTAGCTCAACCTGATAAAATCTGACTTTTGGAGGCCTTTATAAGTTATTAAAAGAAATTCAAAACATGGGAGTTCAACAACAAATTTCGGGAAACCAGATTCAGTTCTCTCCTTATAACCTGAATCATGGTTCCTGGTGGCAGCAACAGGAGCCTCCTGAGGACTGCCCCCTTCACTGGATCCCAATCACAAGAGGGATCGAGGACAAGTACCTCTGATCTGTACAACCCCAGGAAAAGAAATACAACATACTGGGAACAAAACCCCTAATGGACAAGATGAGGATGAGGGGCCTCAAGCGACAATGGAACGAAGCTAGCCATTGGGATCTTCTCATATAGCAAGTAACTGGTTGTTTGAACAAACACTTTCAGATTGCATCACTGAAGAAACACAATTACATTTTAGACCAGACTAATGTTTATCCAAATGCTCTGGCGTCCGGGATGGCTTTGACTCTGGTGGCCAGGGTAGTGGTTTCAGTTCTGATGGCAGGGGAGGGGGATATGACTCAGGGGGCTGAGCTGGCAGTTAGAATTCAAGTTTTTGGATCATCAAGAAATCACTTCTAATCCTGTAACTCTGAGAACCTCGGAGCATAAGTCCCTAGGAGAGAACCCCACTTGCCAAGACAGTGGCATATTGTGATACTTGGAAAAAATGAGGAATCACAATCAGGTTGAAATAGAGGACAGAATAATGTTTCTGGTGGACATCTTCTCACGTGAGGGCCATGAATCTCCCTTAAATCAGCTAGAATTTTGACAATTTCTATCTCGCGACCAATGCTATAGAAAACAATATCCAAAGATATAACCTCGGTCACAATGCTCAAACTAAATATTCACAAGTATAAAGGCAAAACTGCATTGATACACTTTCATTTGAGAATTGTCGCAGAAATGGTGTTAAGTTCGAAGGATGACTTAAGACGTTCTGGCTATGATATATACGAATATAAATAAACAATGAGACCACTCTACTATAACATATACACCATTATAAAATAAATATGCGATATCCTTTCATTATAAAAAATAGTAGTGCTACTGTTTGTTGTAATTAACGGATCTGTATCAAAAAGAATAAGAGAGCAGCAAACACAAACTATGATTACCTGTATGTTCAATTCAGTAGATGGAAATGTTATACTTTCGATAGTAAAGAGACAATTTAATACACTGTTGATACAGAAGGGGATTGATGTAAAGCGGGTGAATGTTATGCCTAATTCAGTGTAAGAATGGTTGAGTGGGCGTGAGTGATAGCTGAGTCTAATTATGAATAGTGTGATGTAGGGAGTACTTTTCTTTTGTATCTGGTTTAATGTGTTTCATTGTTTGTATACTACTGTAATTCTGAGGAAGGAATATCTATGTATTAAGATTATTTTGATGTAAATCAATATATAATAAAGAGAAGTAGTCAAGTTTATGTATGGGCTCTATGTATAGCGTGTATATATTTTGTAATGGTATATATGTTATACTAGGATGGCCTCATTGTTTATTTATATTGTTATTTCCTCTGATAGGGTTGGCCTCTCTTTGCACTTTACATTATTAATGAAAACAATGGAAATACCGATCTTTTATTCTCAATTAAAAGAAACCAGAAATATGAGGAAGATATAAGTTAAATTAGCCAGTTAGACAATGTATTGAATGCGAGACTGGACTTGTGAGAAACATGGTTCTGGGGAAAGGAGTGAACTGTTATTTATTAAAACAGATCAGGGAAGATCAATGTAAAGCATAGGTCTTCAAACTGGGGGGGCGGGCCCCACTAGGGGGGCCTCAAGTGATCACAGGGGGGGCGCCAGACTCTGGCCAAAAGAAGCATTACACAGATAATAGGCCTTTGTATTAAGCAGAAGCATGTTATTGCATCTTTAAAAAGGTAACAGTACTTAACTGCAATGTTTAAATAGGTCTAGACATATTTGAACATTGCCACCTTTATACAATAATTACGAAAAATTCTGAGGGGGGGGCAATGATTTTTATTTTTCAGCTTGGGGGGGGGAGGGGCGCGGCATTAAAAAGTTTGGAGACCTCTGATGTAACGGGATATCAATGACAGCACCTTACTGAAAAAAGGATGATTGAGATCGGATAGAGGCAGTTTTTTCCAGACAATTGTATTGGTTTTCAGAAATAAAATTGGCAAGACTTAATAAAACATTGACATTTTGACATATGTATGATAGATTTCGAACTATACACAACATACTTCCCCCCTCTTGATGGCAGAAGTCTCCCCCTTGTTCCAACCACGGTGCTATCAGCAGACTTTGCACAGTGCTTAATTTGTAAATAAAAACGTGCCTGTGCCCAAAGCCTTCCTCTTAAACACGTGGCAGGGGCAATTAAATGTGCGAGCAGGGAATACTGAGGCAGAGTAATACTGAAACCATCTCTGGCATCTTTAATCCATTCACAGCCACTCCCTGCCCCTTCAGCTCACTCTTGCAGCTTTCTCACATTGTGACGCCTTCTTGTTTTTCTCCTCCTCCGTCCGTAGTAAATGCTTGAAGCAGAAAAATAAGTGCGGGTCCTCAAAATTAAGTGCTGGTGCCCCGCACCCGAAACAACAAGTTCAAATTAAGCACTGACTGCGCACCATGAGATGTTCATCTAGCTAGATAGACAAGTCTGTACCTTTAATATATCTCCAACGGTTTCTCTAGAATCCCCCAGAAGCCATACGTCACAGCCACAGAACACAGTGTGCTTAACATTCTACAAAAGAAAGAAAAGACATACTAGAACTACCCTTCTACTCCAGAAAGCTATAATCAGTAGGGTAGAAGGCCTCTGGACACCATTGCATCTGCATTTTATAACTAGATTCATATTCCGTAACTTGTTAGGCATTTACACCCAGAATCAATTTACAGTGTGCGGTTTGTAAATAATTCAAACGCCAGAGTGGCAGCTTGAGGGCGCCTAGTGACAGGCTAGTGATCTGGCAAGTGTTGGCCAGCCTCACTTGCCTGAACTGGAGAGAGGCTGCGTCTTTTAAAATATGCGAAGGGGGGCTGTTTAGCAGAAGGAAACCTGTCAAAACCGAGGGCTTTTAAAAACAAAAACAATCTGGAGCTTCAACGCGTGCAGAGGGGATGTCTTTCAATGACTTACACACTCTTAACCATGCACACTCACTGGGTCTTTTTTCTCCAGCAAGCAGCACAATAAAATATAGGCCCTGATTCATACTTTTTCTTGTGCCGCATTAGCGTCATGTTTTGACGCAAAAGCGGCGTAAACTTACAAAATACAATTGTATTTTGCAAGTTTGTGCCGCTTTTGCGCCAAAACATGACGCTAATGTGGCGCAAAAAAGTATAAATCAGGGCGTTTCTCTTGAACCAACTGCTCTATTCATATTAATTAATTCTTCGTGTTTGACTATACCAATTCATTTACCAACTTTTCCTTAATTGAATGTATTCACCACACACCTGTATGTTCAGCCATTGTATAAAATCCCCTTTTTAGGGTCGAGCCTGCGTCGCACGCGCTTGCGCATGCGTTTCGCTAAGCGAGACGCTTTAGTAATTAAAAAGGGCTCGGAGCCCTGCCCACGTCACGTCAGTGTTTGTCATTGGCTTGTGGGCTTGCCTGTTAGAATCTGCTTGATTCCATTAGTGGAAGGCATGCATACGTCATGCCTTTTCCGATGGATAGCCCTCCTCGAGCGCATCGACCAAGTACAGAAAACATGCGAGGTTCGCTGTTTTCTGTCTGGCTCGTGGACTACTTTTTCTCTATTTTCTCAGCGCGATCTCGCTTGGAAGAAGTCGAGCGCTTTACATAATATCGACCCTGTTACACAGTTAATTGCACTTTTTTCGGTTAGTACATAAATGCACTTTTGCCTATAGGTCTCATTACCAGTGAAAAGTCGGGTTAGGAGTTTACAACGCTATCAGCTCTAACCCGAGCAAACGCGAGACCCGTTGCATTCCAAATGCTTGTTTCTCTTTTAGTTTCACCAGACAAGAAGTGTGAACCTCATTAGTGGTGATCTGCTGTCTACATTTGTCTGTTATTGTGTCAGTCATATTTTAATTCCACCTAGTACACCCAACACCAGAGGCACTTTAGCTACTGGTCAACTTCACCATGAGGGATGGCATTCTGCCCTGTCACAAGGAGCACATCCACATACAATGTAGTTCCCTTCAACGTCAGAGACTACTACAGCAATATGTGATTATCTGTCCAATCAAAGTTTTGCTTTTGCAAATGTTTTTGTGCATTGTATTGTGACATGTCCAAATTTTACCAGATATCATCTGATCTCTCTATTGCAAACAAGTGACATTTTGACAGTGTGCAAAGCTGCGATGCTACAAGCTCTGCACTTGCAGTGCCCCAGTGTGTAAAATCAAGTGCTCAAGTAGTCTGAAGAGGGTTGGGGACATATGGGAAGGCCACAACAATCTTCTTTCTCTCTGACCTAGACCAGATCACCATCTATTGCCTCCTACTAGACTGCAAGCGAAGCAACAACGTGGTGTGTACATGCCAATCTACTCCACCTTGAGCTGCGGTGACCTACATGTGGGTTGGCTGTGGTTACTTTTCTCTGTGTTGTATCCTTCCTGAAATCAACGAATGACGCCCTCCCTCTCAGAAACCGTAATCCACTCTTGAACCTCTATGAACCACATGAATCACAACTGCTCTTTATTAATTAAACTAATGATGGTCTTTACAACGCGATTTGAACTGTTTTCTTGTGCTTCTGTTACCGAGTTAGTATCACCCAACTCAATGGTCTTCATTTTTTCAAACTCAGATGGATGAAATTCGGAGTCACCCCTCTGGGATTCAAACCTGTGTCTAGCAGACTACTTACTCTGCAGTGAGTGCTCAACTCACTGAGCTATCTTATTGTGAACTAGGGAATGCTTTTACGATGGGAATGTCTCCAACATGATTTTGCAGGCACACACTCATGCCAAGAGGTATGGTATCGCAAGACTTTTATTTGCCTCACCTCAGGTTGTGCCACCATCTTGTGGGCACACTGAAGGCAGCTTAGCATAAATGCTATGAGATCTTATATGCCTTCTTTATCAAGAGGGTTTACTGTCCCCCTTGTCAATTGACACGTCTAGTGGCCATTTGTGATTTCAAATATTTCCCAAACCTTGTACTTCTCAAGTTCTGCCTAAGTTTTATGTAGCTGGGTCCCTTGCCACATCTAGTGCGCTGAATAGCGCATTTATGTGGTATAGGTCTGTGATGGTACCTACCTGTAAAGCGTTAGTCATTGGAGTGCCCCTGCAAACCTGCTGTACAAACTGGAGGTTGCAAGTAGCCTACCAGACTAGAATTATTGCGTATTACTAGCATTACTGAGGCTTTGGCGGTTCTGAGTCTCTAACCCACATCGCCTCTCTGACTAAGGCCTGGACTGCTTGCCTCGCTGCCCTGAAAGTCACGTGCCAAAGGGATGTACTTGATGCTGTATCCCCAGTAGCCCAGCCGCAGGCACATTAGGCCTACTAACCCATGTGTGTCCCAGGACCCCAAAGTGAGTCTAATAAACGCTATCAGATGCGCCTTCATGTCTTCATTCCCCTAGTGCATCATTACTGTCGCCAGCTCCTCAACCAAAAAAGAACACACTTCGAACGCTAGTGTGGCAATGGGACTCCACTTCAAAGTACCTAGGGCCTCATTTAGTAAGAAGTGGAGCAGCGTGGTACTGCACCAAATGTGGCAGTGCGGCACTGCATCACTGCAGAAATGCAGGGATGCGCGGTATTTAATACAATAAGGTGCACCCCTGTTGTCCCTGGTGCTAAAATTAGCTGTCTAGTGCCAATGCAGGCACCCTTGCACTATAGTGCAAGGGTGCCTGTGTTGCAGGTAAAGATTGTTTATGTGCAGGAATGATATGTTATGTGCAGAATGCAGCACATATAGGAAAAGCAAAAACGAGGAGAAATAAAAGTATTTCTGCTTGTGGCACCATTTTGACTCCACCCATGGGGTGGCATTAGTTTTTGGCACTGTCTCAGGTTTACAGATCCTCGGAATGCCCACAGCAACACCCATTGTACGCCTCTTTCACACAAAGTGATGTGTGCAAAGGGGCCGTATTTACAAAGCAGCGTTTTGTGGTTTAACGCTGCTTTGGAAATAAATATGGGGCAGGAATGTCAGTAAAAGCAGTGCTTTAAATGGGCCGGTACTCTCCGGTACTGAGTACCGGCACTTTTTTATTTTGAGAGGGAGAGTACCGGCATATCTCAAGAAAAACGTAATACTTTTAATTGGAGAGTACCGGCACTTCTCAGAAACAAGCAGGTACTCTAATAGAGAGTACCTGCACTTCTATTTTTCCATTTAAAGCACTGAGTAAAAGTGACGGTCTAGTGGTGTAATACCCTTTTAAATGAGGGCCCTATTGTACCTCATGAAGAAAGTCACATGCAGGGAACATGCCTCGTTCTTAAGTTGGCGCTACAAAGCGAGGGTTGCAGACAGTAGTAGAGTCAAGGTCTTCTTTCATTCTTCCCACAAGAAGAACCCAGCACCAGGTCATCAGAGGCTATCATTCCGTTTCTGTATGTCACTCGTTCTTGCTTCCATGTACCTGTTTTGGAAACAATGAGTATAAATGGAGCACCAAAAAATTATGTTGTGTATTGTGAAGACATGAGGTCTTGAATCACTGCAAGAGATGTCTGTAGCCAGACCTAAAAAAAAAGCAGCCTAACACTTTACTAACTAGCCACACACAAAAATGGTCCAAACACTTTTATTCTGGGCAGTTCACCAGCAAGAATGAGCCTGAAATTGATTAAACATGAACTTTTAAGGTCCATGCCCCTGTTCTGTTTTCTACTATTGTGCTGTTTAAGACTTGCATTCAAATGTCTGCCAGTGCCTATACTGCAGAGACTACTGATTTGTACAATTTGTATTTCAATTGTGTGTAGTTGAAAAACTCTCAACCAATGCACTCTGGTACATGTAGTTATTTAATGTGTACGTGATGCTATGTTGCTTTTTGGAGAGTATATGCCATATACTAATGTAGTTCCCTAGACCTTTAATAATCATATTACTCAATTCAGCATTGCAGACTATGGCTAACTACCAGTTTCACACAAAAAGTGAGTTTTGAATTGCTGCACCATGCTATATGTTCTTGTGGGCAGAAGGAAAATAAGAGGGATACAATGTCAGACTAAAGGGTGAAGAAGTTTGGCTAAAGTCTTTATAAGGAAGTATGTCGAATACATACGTTTAGTAAAATCAAAAGGCCAGGCCTAATTAAGTCAAGACTTTAAAATGCCAGCTGCGCATGCCTGCTGCTTTGCTAAGGTAGACCGAGCAGCACAGTCGTGTAATTTGTATCTTGAGAGCTCTGACAGGCAGACCTCTGTGAGAAGATGGCCCTAGAAGAAGCCTCATCACACCTCTCTATCAGTGCTCAATGGCCGGACCGCCATCACATGTACATTGTGATTGACAACACAGGGGCCAATCAGGCCCTTCCCTGTCAGCCACGACGCACGTATGACGTCTACGTTGCCATGGATTGGCAGATGTGACTGGCAGCATCCTGTACCTAATGGCGTCTGCGTTGGTCCCACGACTGTTTCTTTCTACGCATTTCTTTGTATCGCTCTGTTCTGTTTTTCCCAAATACTTCACATGAAGCGGTGCCACATGAGTGGTAAATTATTAACAGTTTGCCACAATGACAGACGTTCTCCCACATTTCCTCGGGGCAGGGGTGATGTGACAGTCTCTTTAGTTAAAGGAGAACCATACATGTCTTCAGAGGATGCGCCCCTCATTTTGTTCATTTTCTGTTAAAATATAATCCTTTGTGGCCCTTCTGTGCTTCTTATTTTGTCCACTGCTTTGCAGCCAATAAAATTAACCGGGATATCAGAAATATCCATTGACTCAGCTTTCATTGGTAGTTACAGAGTCCAGTACAGCACCAAGTTATAATTTTTAATCATTATTTAAAGAATGGCATTCAATAAACCATCTACACCAGTGGTTCCAACCTTTTGACCCCCACTGAATGATTATTGGAATCCGGGACACCCCCAGTGAGTCATTACTGAAAGCTAGGGACCTAATCTGTTAATATTATTACATTTTCAAAGCAGTCACGGACCCCTAGGGGTCCCGGGACCACAGGTTGAGAACCACTGCTCTACAGTAATACATCCTAACTCCTGACACCACCCTTACATTGCAAAACTGTGACATTCCCTAACACAATCTCCTTACCCCACAACTTCCTTCTTTCTTCTTCCACCCAGAGCTCCCCCCTTTCATTCCCAATCGATCTCTCACACTCTTACCAATCAACCTCAGGGGAAACTCCACTTTGTCATCCTTTCTATCCTCAAACCAACTTTTTTCCTTCTCCTTCCCCAACCCACTTCAACACCCCACGGTCGTGGGTACACCTGTACCTATCTCATCCCCAAAAACTACCACCACCCAGAAAAATCCTGGAAGGCGTCACCCTGCTCCATCTAGTAGCCCCTAATCCTGCACTTTAGTTATCTTCTCTTGTGCGCCATAACCTTTCTTTACGCAATTTTGGAACTCTATCATATTGACTGCCTTGCCAAATCTTGATAAATGTACCCCATCTGATCGAAACAAATAGTTGTCATCTTCTCGTTTGTGCGAGTGTGCCAAAGCTGTAATCCCTGCATTTGTACAGAAAACCCTCCTTACTGTGTTCAATTTACGTCGGACATTGACCATAGCAGCATGCTTTACAACCGCTCTGCAATGCCTCTTTGAAACAAACTCGGTTCACACAGTACCGGTACTTGCCTACATGTTCTTTATCACTTGCAAATCCTCTTTCATTTGTTTAAGTAACATCAAACCTGATATGTGAAGCAAATAGTTTTCACCTAAATGGATAATCAACATGTGTAGGCACCTTCTGCCAGAGAAAAGGTCTCCTAGAAAAGCAGTAAGCTCCCCATCACTTCCCACTCTTTCCCCACCACACTACTTCATGCCTGCTACTGGAAAGCCCTCTCAATCTGCTATAAATGTGTTGATCAGTGTACTGCACTACCCATTGCACAAATTAATGTCCTACTATCCATGTTATCGCTTTTTCTGTGGTGGGTCCCTGTACATATCCTGAAGTAAAAAAAAAATGCAAGTCATTTAAAGAACAACACAAAACCTTTGTATCCTCCAAACTAATCAAATGTCTTATTTTCTCACATATCTCTCCGAGCACTTAGGATCTCCCAGTTCTCCATATCTCACTCCATGTAAGACCCATTCTTGCTTTTTCCATTGCTGCACCAAGTCTGAGCGAGTAAGTCCCAAATTGTTCCCCTTTAAAACCCAGCATATCCAATGCCATCGTTAACACTGCCAACAGACTCGATGCTGTGATTCCTAACCCATACTCATGACAAAAAAATATTTTTCCCTTTTCCTTGGCAAATTCAGAAACTTTGCCATTCCATAATTGGACAAATGAATTGTCTTCTACTATTCCCCAACCAAATTCATATACTTCTTCCTTTTTGGTCCATATCTGATGATTGCAGCCATATTCACAACCTTTGACCTTCTATAAACACTTCATCATGGACTATACCTCCTCTCTCTCTCATACCTAACAGCTAAGGCACTGCAGAAGCAGCCATAAAACATCCATAAAGTTGCTCAACTAAAATCATCACAGTAGTGAAATAGCCAGCAACTGCTAAAAAACTCCTTGATCACTGGTGCCCTTACCTTAGGCCTTGCTACTCTAAGCCAGTGGTCTCCAAACTCTTTATTGCTGCACCCCCAGTAAAAAAAAAAATAATCATCGGAGCCCACCCTCTAAATTTTTAACAATTGTTCTAATAAATTGTCAATGTTTACATATGTCTAGACATATTAGATCATCTGGTCAGGCAGGCCTTACTAGCGTGAAACAGTACCTGAGTGTGATTATTAGAAGTGGGAATGGGGTTTTGAAGAGTATTTGGAGTCCTTTCTCTTTTGAAACATACTCCCAGCTTGGATATAAATGACAAAACATGCTAGTAATGACCCGTTACAGAGTGATTTACTGCTGCTCATTTTTTTCAATTTAAAACAAAGCCCTGTAACAGCATAATGCTTCTCTTGGCCAGAGCCTGGCACCCCCCACTCCCCGGGATCACTTGAGGCCACTCTATAGGGGCCCACCGCTCAGTTTGAAGACCCCTGCTCTATGCCAACCACATAAAACTATCATCACTAGGTCGCTACACAATGGATCATAACCCCAACGTAAGTTGCCATAAAAAGACATGCTACCTGCTTCCTGGCAATGGTGGTGTGTTAAACCTTTGTGAATTAAACTCATCCCAAATTTTAGCAGCTCTCTGTGACTCTCCCCTACTTCCTTCCCGTCATTCACATGTTTAGTGCATCCAAAATCTGTGTGCTCCTGCCAAGTTTGCAAGTAACCAATTTTTCCACTAGGCCAATTACTGTCATTCCTCCACTCGCTGGGATGTTTGAGGGTAACTCTATCTTCTCTTCTTTCACTCCTCTGGCCAAACTTCAAAACCTCCTCCACTGTGAACGAGATAAAGCATCTGCTATATTATTGTTCACTTCTGGATTGGTCTTGCTTTAGAGACAATGATCAAATGCAAACTTGAACACAAAACACCTCAATAACCTCAACAATGTCAAGTCTCTTGCCTGTTGTCTGCTCACTCATTTTGCAACCGTCACATTGTCCATGTTAAACATCACTGCTCTGTCAGCCATCTCTTCCTCACAGACCATGAAAGCCACTAGCAGTGGAAAAAACTCCAAGAATGCGATACTCCTCCCTTGCGTCATCCATTGCTCTGGCCATCTCTCCGCATACCACCTTCTCGGAAAATCTCAAAGCCCTTTGCACCAGATGCATCTGAGAAAATTTTAACTTGCCAAAGTGTATCCTCTTTCTGGAAATACTCTGTTTTGGTAATGCATAATCTATGATGCAGCAAATTTGCCCTTACAACACAAAACCCAGTCTTCTACAGAAAGTCCTCCCTTCCCTCACCACTCTACAAGCAAAGTTCAAGAAAACCCATCACTCTTTGGACCACCCGTAACTCCATCATCTTCATGCCAATGACACAATCCAAATACTTTTTGCTGTCAGATAGTCTTCCCATCTAGTACAGTTACTATGTCCAGTTCTATACCCAAAAAAGTTAGAGGTTGTTGGTCTTTCTGTATTCTGTGGGGCTAATGCTACTCCCAATTCGCGTGTCAGCCCTTCAAAACATTCTTATGCCCTGCACATTTTCCTGTCCCTGTCCACTGTACAAATAGGAAATCATCCAAATATCACTTATCAATTTGTGCCCACTGCTCAGTATGAAAGACCATTGCAAAAACGTGCTGAAAGTTAAAAAAGAAAGCATGATATTGTCCAGCCTACTGGCAGTACCTTGTCCAAAAATATTGCCCTTCCAAACGGCACCCCCAGCAAAGGAAAATCATTTGGGTAAACTGGCAATGAACAAAAGGTCGATTTGATGTTGTTTTTTGGGCAACTTTGCTCCTGCTCCTCCACACCTCACCAATCTGAAAGCAGTATCAATCGATGCGTATGTCAATGTGCACCGCCGCAATGTAGTCAATTACCAAAGCTCTCTCTGGCCATGACAAATGAGGTATCAGCTGATACTCACTCTTTGTCTTTTTTCGGTAGCACCCTTAGGAGTGAATTCATTCAATCAGGCAAAAGTCACTGACAAAATGGCCCTATCATCCTTTCCTCCTACATTTCTTCAGCCAATTTTGTTTTCGCAACTTCAGGCAACTCTTTCACTGAGTTCAAATTGTCCGCCCATCTCTGAACACTAGTGCCGGACACTCCAAACAAAACCCTTCCCTGAAACCCCAATCCAACTTTGTGGCTACCTCCCTTTTATGGTACAATTGCAGCCTAGGGTTCAGTTTCTCATAGTTAACCGGAGTATGTGCCCTTTTGCATAGGCTGTGATTGTTGCTCTCCTGTATTAAACACAGCAATAGATTGCGTGAGAGGCCGTCTGCTTTTTAAACACTCATGTTTGTAGTAGAAAACTGGGACAATAACCTTTACTGAACCTCCAACATGTCCCTGACTTAAGTCCTCACCCCTCCCAAATGTCCTTGCCCCTTGCAGGGTGGGATGATACAGAAAGGGCTAGTAGGTGACTGGTAGACTATTTGCAATATGGGTGGCTGCTGGCAGATGCGTAGAAGACATCCATTGTACCCACCATTCTGAGTCTACCTCCCATCATGGTTTGTCTGGATTCAAACTAACATAAGCCCTCGACTTTGTAGTATTATTCAGGAGCCCTGAACTTTGCAGTATTATTCACAATTAGTGTAATAGAAATATTGACAGAAACGAAGAGAGTAGAGCCCCAACAGGCATCCATAAGAAGGCTAAAAACTCAAACCTTCCAAGTGTTGCTGTCTGAAAAAGTTGTGCATAAATAAGATAAGTTGGACGTTCTGGGCCGGATTCACAAACGTAACTAACACTGTTTTATTTTTTCCTATACTTTAACATGTGTCGATCTCGGCCACGAGTCCGGAGTCTCCTTATAGGGAAAATATAAAAAAAAAACTTATCTTGAAAATTAATATTACAACTATTTTTATATTAAATGTGAATGAAAATTCATTTTATATAGTTGTTTTAAATGTAGAACAAAATAAAATGTATGCTACTGCACAATTAACTTAAAGTGGAAATAGATCTTTAATTACTATACATATATTAAATAAATTAAAATTATTTTTTGAAGTTTATAGTAAAATATACATTTCCACCCAAAGAAAAAATATTTTTAAATGCATTATTTTATAAACAGTAAATTATATTTATTTATATGTTTAACTATTTTATATTATTTAATTCAAATTAACATTATTTCCTTATTTTGAGGGTTAATTTTAGTTTCCTACCTTCATTATTTTCTATGGGAAGGTGTTGCAATACCAGCGGTTGTCAATGTTTCGTGCTGGACTTATCACTGTTTTTTTAAGAGTAATTTACCCTCGGATTTTGTCAATATGCAAAAAGTAATAAACATACTTAAAAGTGTAAGTTCTCAAAAGTGTAAGCTACCTTTGTGAATTAGGCCCTTTGTGAATAGCCCAAAGTAGTTAAATTATTCAAAATTGTGAATCAAGCCCTATAATTTTATGTTTTACAAGGTAGGTATTTTCCAGCACTGTTCCTCCATTATCCACACGTAAAACTAAACAACCATGTTTACCTGTTAAATAAAAGTGCACTTTTTTAATCACATGACATTATTTATTTTGACTTTTGAATGAGTAGTGTATGCACAAAACCTGTTTTTTTTTATCAAGCGTCACTAGTAGGCAAGACAGGTGTGTACCAGGGGCAGCAGCAGTGCAGACTTTTCTAATGTAACACAAATTAACTGAAACAATGAGGGTGTGAGTGAGTATATGTGATTGACAATGAGTAAGTGCATGCTGAGCAGGTGTGTGAGTGTTTGAGAGTGTGTGTGTGTCTGAGTGAGTATATGTAATTGACAATGAGTAAGTGCATGCTGAGCAGGTGTGTGTGTTTGAGAGGGTGTGTGTGAGTGAGTATATGTGATTGACAATGAGTAAGTGCATGTTGTGGGTGTGTGTAAGAAAGTGTGAGCAAGTGTGAGAGTGAGAGCGAATGTGTGAGAAGGAGTGTGTGTGCGAATAAATGTATGAATGTGGGTGTGTGAGTGCTTGAGAGTGTGTGTGTAAGTGAGTGTGTGTTATGCTTCGGAGGGTGCTGCTGCCCCTGGCATACTGGAGGTGATTCTAGGCTTTTATGGAGGAGGGCACCATTGTCATATGAGTAGGGGGGATTACCCACAGCAAAAGGCAGGCCCTGCCATGCTTCTGTAATTCTTCTTCACTTATGGGGTCACCAAGGCAAAATGCAGGTCCTGGCATATTGGAGACAATTCTTGGCATAACAGATGACACCCATGGTATGGGGGGGCACAATGGCAAAAGGCTTGGTCTTATAACCTGAAGTTACTCCTTACATTTGAGGCGAGCCACGGCTAAATTCTTTCATATTGTATGTAATTCTTGGCATGAGGGGACACCAGGAAGAAAATTATGGCACTAGTTTCAAAGGTGATTTCTGACATACTGGGTGAACCCATGATAAATTTGAAAATAAGCATTGGAAAAACGAACAGGTCTGGGTTCGGTAAGTATGCCTTTTTTAACAAATGCAATTATGTTACATTCTTGTGTTTTCTATTGTATTACACTTGACTTTGTATTTCGTTTTAGAATGCGTATCCTTGTGCAGCTTATGCCCTGTGTTCTCCAACCTACCTTTGTATATTGTTTTGACCTGACTCTACTTTCTTTAGTATTCAGTTATATCTTTTGCTATGCCATGTACACTGCCCATTAACTTACTTGTTTATTTACCTTCAGTTCCATTTTTGTAAAAAAATAAATACACATTAAAAGTGTACAAGTAATAAAGGTAGAATGCATATGTTTGCAAAAAAGGAAAAAAATGACAATTACAAAAATACATTTAAAAAAATTGAAATGGAAGCAGAAACAAAAGCAGATGATATCTTCCCTTCCCTCGTGGCCCCATGAGTATAAGCAAAATGCCATCACATCATAAAGAAAGACAATGGCTAAAGTGGACTGACCCATGCCCAGGATTTATGCTTTGGGAGGAGCAGAGGCAAAATGTGAATGACCCTTGTACAGACCAAAAGATGTCTAGTTCTGTTGTTATGTCTAGTCATGGTATGTCTAGCTAGATATGTATCGTTATGTCTAGGTATGTATCGTTATGTCATGTCTGGTTATGTCTAGTCATGTCATGGTTTGTCATGTTAAATCATGCCATGTCATGTTATTTCTAGTTATATTATGTCTAATTATGTTAGGTTTAGTTATGCTATGTCTAGTTTTGTTACGTCTAGTTTAGTTGTGTCTACTTATGGCTAGTTTAGTTTTATCTAGTTATGTTATGTGATATCTAGTCATGGAATGTTATGTTCTAATATGTCTAGTTATGCTATGGTATCTCATGTCATATCTAGTCATGTCATGTCTAGTAATGCCATGTCTAGTCATGCCATGTCCATCCATGTCATGTCATATCATATTGTCTTGATTTGTGGAGTGCCCACTCACTTCCAGTGGGGTATCCTTGTGCAAAAGTATTTACTGTACTGGATTGGAGTAGGGAAGAGGGATAAAAGGGAACCAGGAAGGATTATAAGTACCAGGTTTTAAGCTTCTTTTTAAAGTTTTGGAAATGTTCTGTTAGTCACATAGGAAGGGGCAGGAGGTTCCAGTTATGGGCTGTCAGATAGGAGAAAGAGCGTCCTCCAGATCTCGTAAGGCAATCATGTGGAACATTAGCCAGTTGTAAGGCAGAGGTGCAGAGCATATTCTTGTGTTAAAGGAGAGTGGACTTGTGTTATAGAGAGCTTGGTGGGTATGACAAAGAAGTTTAAAGAGGGCACAAAGGTGCGTTCACTTAGACTGAGAGCCAATCGCTCTGCTGTATTTTGAACAATTTGCGGTCTCTCCATGAGGTAGTTGGGGATACCTACATAGAAAGCTTTGCCGTTAAGACCGCTGGTGATCGTAGCCTGTACGACAATTTTACAGGTGCTAATGGGAAGCCATTTTAATACATTTTGGAAATATTAAGGACACAAAAGCAGGGTGAAGTTACAGGAGCACCTTGATGTGCCATGGATGCCATGGAGCGGTTTTTATCCGAGACAGTGCCAAGATTCCTGACTGAAAAGTTTGAGGTAGAGTTCCCAACTCTTAGGGCCAGCAGCTCTCAGAACGAAAAGCCATGGTTTTCCCAAAGAGGACTAATTATGTTTTGTATCTATAAGCTTGAGGCAGCTAGCCTTCACCCAAAGTGCAACATGGGACAAGCACAGGAGTTTTCTTGTGTCTCACTTACATCCTCTGCAGTTTAGACAATCAACTGCATGTCGTCCGCGTAGGATACCATATCACAGCCTATGGACTTGATTATCCCAATAAAAGGGCCACACAGATTATGAAGAGTGTTGGGCTCAAAGAGGGCCATGAGAAAGTCCATATGGTGGACAGTGAGACAGCTACATCTGTCTGTAGGCCACACCTGAAGACTAGGCCAGTTCCTTGTAGGACCAGACTTCCTCGTCATACTTTACTGTAAAAGCACTGGAATATTTCATGAGCAACCTTTCAGAGTATTTCGTGAGTAGCTTTTCATGAGTAACTTTTGTCAAAATGGAGTTGTTTGCCTCCCTTTTGGCCAAGTGCTCTCGTGGGAGAACCCTGTGACCTCATCTAAATGAACTTTGGCTCAATCTCTTTGCTCGCAGGAATTCAGGGTAACTTAATGACCCACCAACCACCATTGGGGAGTAGAAATGTGAGGAGCAGAAACCGCAATGTATGAACAGAGGCACCAGTGAGTGTAATCAGGAGCAGCGATTTGGCAATTTAATTAACAGCATTTTCCACTCTTTAAAAAAAAAAAACATTATACATTTTTTCACAACCAAGGTGAAAATTGGTATACCACGTGCGACACAGGCATAAAATACAGCACCATGAGTACTACTGCAAGAGTGCATTAAATATTGAAAAACATGGAGTAAGGACATTTAGAGCCTCATTATGACCTTGGCGGATGGGATTACTCTGTCTGTCCCAAAAGTGGTGGATATCCACCCGCCATATTACAAGCTCCATGATATCCTATGGAACTTGTAAAACCGTGGATGGGATTGCCGTCACTTTTGGGACGGAGTAACCCCTCCGCCAGGGTCCTAATCAGGCCCATAGGGCCATATTTATACTTTTTGACGCAAAACTGCGCTAACGCAGTTTTGCGTCAAAAAAATTAGCGCCGGCTAACGCCATTCTGAAGCGCCATGCGGGCACCGTATTTATTCAATGACGTTAGCCGGCGTTAGCCGCCGGCGCTGCCTGGTGTGCGTGAAAAAAAATGACGTACACCAGGCAGCGCCGGCGTAGGGGAATATGGAGCTTGGGCGCCAAAAAATGGGGCAAGTCAGGCTGAGGCAAATTTTTCGCCTCAACCCGATTTGCGCCATTTTTTTCGACTCCCAACCCCCATTGAAATGACTCCTGTCTTAGCAAAGACAGGAGTCATGCCCCCTTGCCCAATGGCCATGCCCAGGGGACTTCTGTCCCCTGGGCATGGTCATTGGGCATAGTGGCATGTAGGGGGGCACAAATCAGGCCCCCCTATGCCACAAAAAAATAAAAATAAAAATAAAAATACTTACCCGAACTTACCTTAATGTCCCTGGGATGGGTCCCTCCAGCCTTGGGCGTCCTCCTGGGGTGCGCAAGGGTGACAGGGGGTGTCCCTGGGGGCATGGGAGGGCACCTCTGGGCTCCTTCGAGCCCACAGGTCCCTTAACGCCTGTCCTGACCAGGCGCTAAAAAACGGCGCAAAAGCGGCTGGACGTCATTTTTTTTGACCCGCCCACTCCCGGGCGTGAATTTTGCCCGGGAGTGTAAATACGGCGCACATGCCTCGGAGTCAATATTTTAGACGGGAACGCCTACCTTGCATATCATTAACGCAAAGTAGGTGTCCACGCTAAAAAATGACGCAAACTCCATGGACTTTGACGCTAGACGCGTCTAACGCCAAAGTATAAATATGGAGTTAGTTTTGCTTCGGAATTGCGTAAAAAAAAACGATGCAATTCCGGCGCAAACAGAGTATAAATATGCCCCTTAGTATTTTACCAAGGCCTGAGCCCCTTGTCCCACTTGTGTATTGAGTGTATCAATGCTGCATTGACTTTTATCTCCTACATTGGGCCATGGTCTGCCTGTAGAGGGTACATTTCTCACTCTTAAAATGGCTACAATTATTTAGATTCCCCAAGTGGATAAACCTACTGGACTCCCATCCTACCTGTAATTTTTTCCAATTTATATTCAAAATTCGGTCATGCGAACCGGGCCCCACCAATAATCTGGTGACCCTTAAGTCCATGCAGTCAGGACCTATATGGTCCCAAGTTTCATCCTTCTCCATTCAAGTGCAGCCCTGACAGGCACTATACTTCTATTGTTAGTTGCTTGAGCCTTTGAGAGTAAATTGGGAGGGAAAAAGGTAGTGGCAAGAAATAGAAGGGGATATAAAGGAGAAGGGAGACAAGGAGCAAGTAGGGCAAGAAAGGGGGACTAGGCGAGAAGTGAAGCAGGCAGGAAGAAGAAAAGGATAAGAGCAGAAAAAAAGAGGGAGAAAGTAAGATGGACAGATGCTTACAATGGGTATAAAATGTGAGAAGAAAGTGAGGGGAATCAAGGAAATGGCGATAGGGAGAGAGAATCGCGGGAGAAAGAGGGCAAATAAGGATGAGGAGAAGGAAACAGTGGCAGTAAGAAGGAGAGATGCAAGAAAGGGGTACAGAAGAGGAAGTTATGGTGATGTTAGGGTTAGAGAAAGGAGGGGACTTGTTAAGACGAGCTGTGAGGAAAAAAGCAAATAGAGAGGCAGTGGGACATATTTTCAAGAAACTGGTGCGTCAGTGCTGATGCGCCAGTTTTCTTGCGTCACCCCTGCCCCACCTGACGACACCATGAGAGAGCTGTATTTACAATGCGGCACACCACGGCGCACGTTAGCGTCAACATTTTTGATGCTATTGTGGGGCTTTGATCCACTAGCATCAAAGATTTTGACGCTAGTACAGCAAAGTGCAAGGAGGCCCATTGAATAAAATGGGCGAGTCACTTTAACTTTAATTTTGTAGATTTCACTGCGCCATTTTTGTGGGCCTCCTAATGCCAGAATGCCCCTCTTGCATACATTATGCCTGACCCAGCCCCAATGTTGCACATAGGGGTTGGAAAGTGGCGCAAATCATGCATTGTGTATGGAAATCTGTTATAAAATGCTAATTTTTCATCAAATAATTTCCTGGGGGAAGAGCCTACCCCTCTCTTGCAGAGATCGGTATGCTCGCTCACTCCTCACAGTATCACAGCGTGGGGGTTTGTGTGACAAAATTTGTCATGGATGCTTTTGTTTACCAGACCAACCCTAGCTGGAGGGTTTGTAGTCAGTAGTACCAAAAGTGATCTGCAATACATACAATGCAACGCTGTGACGGTAGAATATTGCACCTGCATTACAAATACTGATGTAATACCTTCATTACAGGAATCCAAGGACAGCTGGAGCTGGGTTATCTGCACACTGCTCTCCAGATCATCCGGATCATTTTGCTGCTGGTCCTGATCTCCCTGGCCGCCTTCCTCATCGCTAAGTTTAAGTGAGCATTTTGGTTGCTGCGCCTGAGGTTCATTGCTGGGAGATATGACAATGCATATCCACCAACCTGAGAATGTCATCCTATCTGAGGTAGAGATCTTAGCAGCAGTGGACCCATGCATGTTTGTTCTACCTTGGGATTTGACACAGAGAAGTCCAAGGACTGGAACTATTGGGGAACTCGCCCTACACTTCTGGGAGGAGCCTTCCTCTGCTTGTGCATGCATATGTGCAATGTTTGATAGTCTCTGCAGCTGGACTCTGACACTTCCTCCCCTCTAGGCCGGCTCTGACAGACTCAGATTGTCAATTAATGGAATAAGAAGATGCTGTCCAGTTTTACGGATGCTTGAAAATATTATGTACAAGAACTAAATACATATAAAGAGATTGATTGGAAATTATATGGAGAGTGTGTGAACATTTTGTTCATCATTCCAAAAGCACAAGTGGTCTTTGATTTGTAGCCACTTGGAGATCTCAAACGAAATTATAAAGCACACAGGAGAACTAATAATACATCATTATTACAGGGTGGATGGTAAACTTTTGACAGTTTTCACATGATACTCCTGGTGAGACACTGTATATCTGTACTTATTTCTTTCTGCACTCATATAATGCACACATCTACACAGTGTACACACAATGTCAGTGCCTGCTGGCTAAGCAGAGGATACCTGTCTGATGTCCTTTTGAGTTGCAGTTCCTCTTCCTGTCCACCAGAGAGCAGAAAATTACACCAGATGTTCTGTGTGACCAGCACCCTTTGATCCAGCACCTTTGACACATTAGGTCCTCAACCTAGACCTAGATGGAGTGGACTCTGCTTTGATTTTGATGCAATGCCATCCAAGATAAGGATCAAAAAGCTGCTTAGCGTACTGCAGTATTTTACCATTATGTTATGTTAGTTTATTTTGCTTGTCTGCTTAACTTTTTGGTACTGTTCCTCTACAACAGCCAAGGGAAATTTGACACTACACAAAAACACTGAGAGATACCACTATGGTCCTGTGGAATACAGAGAAACCCTCATTGAGACCAGACAAGGAATGTTGTAGCAGGGACTTTCAAGAAAATACAAATAATGGCTTAATGCAAGGATGTACAGCACCAATACTGCTTTGCAAATACAAAAGACAAGCATTGACAAAGCCAATAGGTCTCATCCTTATTTTCTGAGTGCCAAGCTGTTGACTTTACCGATGTTTGTAAAGTACAGTTTAAAAAACATAAAAAGCATTTCAAAATCCTGTAGGAAAGGCAAACATATCATATGATATCTTAAAACTAGACACTGAATTTAACATTTTCAATCTTTATAAATGTCATGGACTATATAACAAAAACCTTTCACTCAGGAACCTCTGCAGGGTGGCAGGGTGGCAGGGCGGCAGGGTGGAGACAAATGCAAGAAGAGGAAGGCAATGGTAAACAAAGGGCGAGCTGTAAATACCCTGTATGCTCACAATAGGTCTTTGACAACCAGAAAACCTGAGCTGTATCGTAGATCTCTGGTAGGTGAGGCCTAATAAGTAGAAATCTTCCTAAACCAGACGATGGATCTTCTATTTTTCTTTTTGCTGTTGAAATCCATCAGTTGGATGCTGTAGAATAGTTTGAAGTATACAAAAAGGTGATGGATGGAATGATTCAATGAATCTCAGCCACTGCTAATTACTCTGGGCACCATCCCACTCCATTGTTATTTTGCATGCCATGTCACCTCAGTTTGGATCCACCCATATGCAAATCAGCCTAAACTCTGCTCCAATGGGAAAAGTCCAGCCCAAACTGCCAAGCCAGGTCCTCCCTGAACTGGAAAACTAGCAGCATAAGACCGGCTTCGCCCTGCACACTGTGTCACTAGAACCAAGCGTTACCTGGCCAATGACCCCTACCCAGGGTGAAACTGGTCCTGGCTGCAGTGACACAGGTGATTACTAGAGGTCACCATATAGTCAGAAGAAGGCTGCAGTAACACAGACCATTAGAAGAGATCTGTGTAAACCAGAAGAAGGCCTCAGTACCACAAGTGATCACTTGAGGCCCCGTAGAGTCAGAAGAAGGCTGCATTAACACAGGAGCTTACTAGAGGTTTCTGTTGAACCAGTGGAAGCCTGCAGTACCACACCAGGGGCCATATTACAGAAGTGCCCCGGGGGAGCAACAGGCTTGTGCGACCGCTATGTGCACCCCTGGGGCACTTTGATATTACAGAAGGGGCCACGGACGATTGTGTGGCCCCTTCTGTAATACTAATAGCGTTGGTGCATGCATATCACTGGCACTATCACCAGAGGGCGTTCCCTCATTTGCATGGGGATCTGGCCCCATGCAAATGAGGGAATCCCTTTGACTCTGCACCTGTGCCATATACAGACATGAGCGCAGAGGAAAAGAAGCAGTCAGGAGGCACACTGACAGTACGCCACCTAGAAGGTGGTGCATTGTCAGTGTGCCCCCTGATTGCAGCCCTCTGGAGAGGGAAAAGGGATTCGATGGTCCCTCAGACATCCTCTTGCAGGCAGGTGCAGTTACTCACTGCACCCGCCCGCAATGGGATCTCTAATCCCCCTTAAAAGTGCATGCCGGTTGCCACCTGCACAGTGAAACACGGAGCGGCTTTAAAGCAGCAGCTCCGCTTCTCACATGAATGTGCTTCCCCCAGAGCAGCACAAGTTTGCAGCTGCCCTGGGGGCAGTGCATTCATGCTAACACAATGCATTTTCCTTGTTTGTGCTTCGCACACCTTTTTAAAAAGTGTGCCCGGCTCAAACAAGGAAAACGCAGCATATGTGTGATGTGGCTCCAGAAGTCCCAATAGAGTCAGAACAAAGATGATTAGCAGAGGTCCTTGAAGAGTCTGCAGAAGGCCACAGTAACACAGGTGATTAGTAGAGGTCTCCATAGAGTCAGAAGGCTGATATTACACAGGTTGTTAAAATATGTCCCTGTTAAGTCAGCAGCCCTGCGCTCACTCCACATCAACAAGTATTAAGGTGATGAACATCTGCGTCCATCATACACAGCACAACACATACACACACACACACCCAGTCTGTCAATTTCAATCCAACTTCAGCCAACAAAAGATGGCTGCCTCCCATGTAAATATAGGGAAATGGGGGTCCCCGGGGACAAAATTGGCCCAGTGATGGGGTCCATGTGCCTTCTTTGCTAAAACAATTAGCTGGGCCCGCGTGATGAGATCCCTAAGGTCAAAAGCGGCCCAGGGAGGGGAGCCCATGTCCCCCTCCCCGTAAAAAATATGCTGGACACGAGGATGGGGTCTCTAGGGCCAAAAGTCGCCTTGGAAGGCGATCACATGTCCCCCTCCTCCAAAATAATTCACTGGGCCCTGGATGTGGGGGTTGGTGTCCCCTGGGCTGAAATCGGCCTGGGGACAGGGGTGGTATAACCTGTTGTCTTGTGGTATAGTCTTTTATCATATGTGAGTGTGACAGGAGGTATGACATATGTCAGTTCAAGACTTCTGGCTGAGGCTGGCTGGAATGCGACAGATGACACTGGAGAGTCGTTGGGACCAACTGTGTTCTTCTGGGCTTTATACTTGTATGCTTTTTATTCATTAATGCATCTTAAAAATAAAGACGTGTTTAACAGTGGAACTTCAGTCTCCGTGTAAATCCACAATATATTTGTTGATAAAGGATCCAAGAATTTGAATTGTTTCTTCTAGTAGTGTGACAGTGCTTTAGTGGGAGCCCAGGAGATGATTTTCAACATCATCAAGTCAATGTGGATGTGGCAGGCACAGCGAGTATTGACGGATTTTAAGAAGATTTGCTCTGCTGCTGGTAACTGTATATTTGCGCCATATTTGGCAACGAGGATGGGATCAGAGAGACTCTCCCACCCCGCCATGCACAGTTTTATTGTCAAATATTTTACTGCAAATATTACATTGATATCAATGATGTCATCAAAGATGTCACGAGCACTGTAATGTGTGCGATAATTAGCAGTGCATGGCGAGGGCGCGAGTTATAGTTACTGTAGGGCACGAGTTATAGCTACTTGAATTAACTATAACTATAACGCAATTTCTATGGTTTGGTGCGTTTGAAATGTGAGCCTAGCTATAACGTCCGTGTAACCTTTGTTTTTTTAAGTGAATTTCTATGGTTTTTAAATTCTATTTCCTAATTATTACGTCCCTGTAACCTTTTTTTTCAGTGAATTTCTACGGTTGTTTTTAACGTAAAGAAATTTTCATTACGATATGTTAATCCGACCACAGCTGCATATGCGGTTGACCACAGGTCCTGGCCTTCGTCCAGACCCTGCAGCAAACCTCCCTAACCACCCAACTCCATGCTGCACATGGCCATTTGGATGTGCGCAGTGGGTGTTGGCTGCAGATTGTGTCTCTGGGTATGAGAATAGGTGTGAGAGGGTGTATCTGTGTGGCTGTGAGAGTGTCTGTCTGGCTGTTAGAGTGGGTGCACCAGGGTCTTAGTGGGTCTGTGAGTGGGTGCATCAGTGTCTGTGTGGGTCTGTGAGTAGCTGCGTGAGAGTTTCAGTGGGTCTGTAATTGGATGTGTGAGAGTAGAAGTGGGTCTATGAGTGGATGCGTGAGGGTCTGAGTGCAGCCATGAGTGGGTGCACGAGGGTCTGAGTGGTTCTGTGGGTTGGTGCATGAGTGTCTAAGTGGGTCTGTGAGTGGGAGGGTAAGGGTCTGAAGGGGTGTGTGAATGGAAGAACAAGATTGAAAGAGAGAGTTAAAGAAAAAGAGAAAGGAAGAGAGGGATTTTTTTAGGCTTTGATGGATGACATACTTAGAATGAGATATTTCTTGACAAATTGAAAAGAAAAATGTATTTGTCAATGAACGGACCCCCTTCACTCTTTTGGTATAGGCCTGGGGAGGTGTTGGTCCCCAGGGCTGCAGTGGGACGTGCGCCCCCTGCACACATTGTGATAAATGCCCTGGGGAGGAGGTGGTCCCCAGGGCTGCGAGGGACCCCCCCCCCCATAATATTAGTTGTAAGCCATGGGAAGGTGGCAGTCACAGGGGCTTAGGGAGGGTCCATGCCCGCGACACATTGTTTTTCCTCAGTGCCCCGCGGAGGTGTTGATCCGGGGCTGCGGTGGGTGGAGGGGTAGCCCCCGCATTAGAATGCCCCTGGGACTTGTCTGACCCTGAGGTTTAGGTAATTTATTAAGAAGCGCTTATTTTTTTTATTTTTGTGGTGGATTCCGCAGCAACATCTTTTTTTAAAGTGCTTTTTAGCCCTGGGAGGGGGTGTGTGTATATATATATTCAACAATTCTCTTTCCACGCAAACTTGTGAAGGAGACGCCAGCACTCCGAACTCATTTCACAATAATCACTTTATTTATGTACCGACTGTACAAACTGAAAACTATTAAGGCCTTAGGCAACGCGTTTCAACCAAATCTGTCTTCGTCATAGCCCGCCTTATTTCAAATGAAAAAAACAACCTACATGTCAACATCAGGGCTCTACGGGCGACTAGAATGCAAAAACCCAGCACTCTCAAGATAACGTAATTTATGCATTGTGCTGATATACTGTTGTTTAACCTTTTGCATTGCAGAGTTTAATCCTGAAGACTTATGTTCAAGGTGCATATAAATACTGTTCATTTGCAGTGTACTGCTACAGGCTTTTAGAGTGTGTCAGGGTGTGGTCCCTTTCCAGGGCCTTCTAGAAGCTTTCCCTGCAGTATGCCTGGGTGTGGTTTGTGGGCTGGGCCAAGACTCTATATAAGGCAGCCAGCCCAGCTCCACATGCTCACTATTCAGAGGTCCCGGTGCAGAGCAGCAACAACTTCCTGAGCTCCTGTTCCGGAGGCCTACTTTGATCTTCCAGGCCTTGCCCTTTCACTTTGTCGGTGATTCTTGATCAGGGCGGTCAGACGGAGGCCGGGCTGGGCCCCCAATCCCGTTCTCGAAGGTTTTCGAGTTCTTGGGCCTAATTAGCATGATAAAAAATTATGCTCTTGTGCGTGTGAATGTGCGCTTGATGTTTTATGGCATTTACATGCTGACAGTCGAATCGGCAAGACGCGCAATTCTTTACACGTGTACAAATCTTGATATTCATTGTGTGCAACCATTTTATGGCATTTACAAGGTAGCATTTGAATCGGCAAGACGCGCGATTCATTTCCTGTGCTTAATTCATGTTATTCAATGTACGCTACCATTTCTTGGCATTCACATGGTGGGATTCGAATCAGCAAGACGCGCGATTCATTTCTTGTGCGTAGTTCATGATATTCAGTGTGCGCTACCATTCCTTGGCATTCACATGGTGTCCTTCGAATCGGCAAGACGCGCGATTCACTTCTTGTGTTTAATTCATGATATTCATTGTGTGTTACTATTTCATGGCGTTTACGTGGTGACATTCGAATCGGCAGAACGGGCGATTCAGTTCTTGTGCTAAACTCATGTTACTCATTGTGCGCTATCATTTCATGGCATTCACTTGGTGGTATTCAAATCAGCAAGACGCGCGATTCATTTCTTGTGCTTAAATCACGATGTTCATTGTGCGCTACCACTTCATGGCATTTACTTGGTGGCCTTCGAATCGGCAAGACATGCAATTCATTTCTCGTGTCTAACTGATGTTATTCCTTCTGCACAATAATTTCATGGCATTTACAAACTTTTGTGGAAATCTGCAATGCGCGCAATTCATGTTCCGGCATTTTAAGAAAACTAAAGTGTTAGAATTCTAGATGTTATATTGTATGTGCATTATAAGTCACTCAAGTACAGTTCATATGGTGTTATAGAAATCATTCAGATTATTTCCTGGTCCTCATGCAAAAGACTATGCTTGAATTTGAAAGCGTAGATCTAGAAGGATCTGATGTTTCTAATCCATGTGTAACATTTCATTGAGTGGTTCACTGGAAAGTTGTATTAATCTTTCTTGATTCCCTCACAGGTATCCAGACATCTTGAGGCGTAGTTATTTAAGTCCATGCTTAAGTTTTCCATGTTTCCAGTATGACAATGCTTAGAGTCATAGCCTAGTAATGATTAATATGATATAATCTTGATATTGTGTGTTTTAACCTTTTTGCTTCCTACAGGTCTCCTTCCCAGCTGTTCCCTACCTATTTCCCTTTTCCCCACTTGGACTCTCTTAGACTCTGTGACATTCTAATCAGAGTATTGGAGCTGTCTTATGGTGGACGTGTTGGGAACTGGCACAGACCCCGAGGATCTGGTGACTCTGACACTACACCACCCCTTAACATTATATCCTGTCTGTTAACAGACATAAACAAAATCTCCTTACTCAAAAACGTTTTGACTTTTTTGCTCATCCCTCTCAAATTGTATTACAAGCGATATTAAAAATCCACCATTCTGTCATCCTTTTACTCCATTATTTTACTTTATAAATCTATATATATCCTTAGTTCATTCCTACTATTTCATAATCATTTTAAATTTTTTAATTTCTTAATTTTTACATTTCTTAATATCATTCATCATCTCCTGTCCATCGAATAACATTCAATTTTCTCCTTTAAGCCCCAATTTCAACATTTTAAAACATTTTAAAACAATCCCTGCCTTATATCCCTCTTCTAGAAGAGACACACTTTATTATCACCAACTGTGTAATAATCACATATCAACAAAATAAATCAATATCCATACATGAATTCATAGGGCGGTGTATAAGATATCATTGAGCACCCGGTCTACCTTGTCTTCCTCAAATACGTCATTTCATCCCACATGTACATACAATTCTTCATCCTGGTTCAACCCCCACGGGGCTCTGCTATTAGGTTTAATTATGTATTCAGATTCCATCTTCCTTAAAACTCGTTCGCTGTCTCCTCCCCGTGGGGACAGCAAAACCCAGTAAATTCCAAAAAAGAACATATTATCAACTTTCCCATCATGAACTTGCCTGCAATGTTGCGCTATCAGATAATTGGCATTGTTATTCTTAATTGCCCGCCAATGTTCCAATATACGTTTTTTAACCGGAAAAATCGTGCTACCCACATACTAAAGATTACATGGACATTTTAAAACATAGATAGTAAAATCTGAGTTACAATTAATAAATGTATCAATTGTTCTCTCTTTCCCCGTGGGTAATTTATAAGTTCTAATGTTCATACTGTATTTACATGCCTTACACTTCATGCATCTGTAGAAACCTATCTGTTTCATGAATCCCAGATTCTCTTTCTTCATTGTGTAACCATGTACCAGTATATCCCGTAAAGACTTACTCTTCCTGTACGTAATCCTTGGATATGGGCTCATAATGGGGCCTATAACCCTTTCTGTTTTAATAAGATGCCAATATTGTTTCAAAATATCCTTCCCTGCCTAAGAATTTGCATTATACGTAGTTATACATCTTACCACATTCTCTTCCTTTTCTCGTTTTCTTGGAATCAGGAGGCTTTCCCGTTTAATATTTGCTACTTTCTTACAAGCTTCCTTAATAACTTTACCGGGATAGCCTCTAGCTCTGAACCTAGCGATCATGTTGCTTTGTTCTTTCTCAAAATTTATGTTCGTGCTACAATTCCTCCTGGCTGTCAGTAATTCCCCATAGGGTATGCTCCACTTTAATTTGGAGGGATGATCACTCTTGGCATGCAATATACTGTTGCCCGCCGTGCTCTTCCTGTACAGACTTGTCAGAACTTTTTCTCCCTCTATTGTAACCAAAACATCTAAAAATTCCATCACCTGTCTATCCAACTTATATGTAAATTTCAAATTGAATTCATTTCTCTGTAACCAATTCAAAAAGTCTAACAAGATACTCTCAGGTCCATCCCAAATAATAAAGATGTCATCAATAAATCTCGTCCAAAAGATTAAATGTCTCATCTACTTGTCATTCTCTTCTGTCATCACATGCTGAGTTTCCCACCATCCCATGAACAAACATGCAAAACTTGGAGCAAAGCAACTCCCCATCGCTGTCCCCGTGATCTGCCTAAACCGTTGGTCTTCATATAAACAATTATTCTTTTCCAAGCAAAATTTCAACATTTTCGATAACATTTTAGTATGTTCATACATCCTCAATGGTTTATCCCTGAAAAATTATTCACTTGCCTTGATCCCTAATTCATGTTAAATGCTTGTGTAGAAGGACACCACATCAACAGTTAACATAATGTAGCTTTGCTTCCAAGGAATATCCTGGACTTTCGTAATAGAATCCATACTATCTCTGCAATATGATGCTAGGCTCAAAATATAGAGGCATAGGAAATGATCCAACTAAATCGATGTACTTTCTAAAAGACTATCTCTTGCCGATACTATTGGTCTCCCAGGCCGATTGTTCCTATCTTTGTGAATCTTAGGCAACATGTAAAAACATGGTGCAACTGGTTTCTTCACCGTCAAAATTTTTAATTCATCCCTGCTCAGTAGACCTTGATCAAACCACTCCAAGTGCAAAGAACGATAAGACTTTATGGAGGCCTTATATGCCATTATGGTTGAAATCTCATAACATTGTGATAATTCCAATTGTTTCCTTGCCTCTTGTTTGTATTTATCTACATCCCATAACACCACATAGCCCCCTTTATCAGCTGGCTTGATAACAAAAGATGTCGCATTTTTTAAGATATCCAGAGCTCTCCTTTGCCCCTCTGTTAAGTTACTGGCCCAACATCCCCTACTCTTTTTCCATAATTGTAATAAATCAAATCCTACTGCCTCATGGAAGGCATCAATATTGTCATGTGGAGTGGTCGGATTACATTTCAATTTTGGCTTCAAACCTCTCCCACTCTGGCTATCAATATTCAAACCCAAATGACCTAACAAATCTCTCTCAGTCTCCCACAACCTTTCTCCTACCTCCAATTCTCTCAAAGCAGCTAAACCCTCAAGGTCTCCTATACATAATTCCTCTAATGATATTGCTTGACCCCCATCATCCTTCCTCACTTATTGTACTCTAGATTTCTCTTTTTGTTGTGTAAATATCTTCAACAGTTTCAACTTTCTAACAAACTGAAAAACATCTATTTGTGTTTTTACATAATCAAAATCTGCAACACAGCAGAATGACAGACCCACTTCTAATAAAGAACGTTCATCCTGAGTTAAATCATGAGAAGAAATGTTCACCGTTGTAAGTTTGTTCTCACTTACTATTTCTTCTTCTGAGTCTGTCGTAAATATTTCCCCTGTTGTCCAAAGTCTTCTTCCAGTCGTCCGCCTTCTCCTATTCCCCTTCCATTGCCATTTCCTCTTCTTCTTGGGGGTTTTCTTTGAGGTCGCTGATTCAATTGTAAAAAACGATATTCCTCAGCTGTTGTTAATGGCACCCCCACATTTCCACTCGGACCCGGTTGGTCCTCCAAATCCGAAATATTATCTGAACTTGATCCCATTGAAACTGATTCCTGTTGCTGGACAGACTCATTACGTCGAAATTCTTTCCTCGCCAAGTCAAATCTCTTTCCAAATGTCCGAACTCTGCCCATAGAATAGTCCGTCTTATCCCTCAAGAATTTTCGTTTTTTCCTTAATTTGATTTCATCCTCATATTTAGCCAATCGCGTCTCCATTTCTTTCATAAAACTATTCACCTCCTCCTTTTCTGGGCTGTTCTCCAAAGTTGTTTTCAGCTTCTTAATCTCCTCACTCGTTTCTTTTAATTCAATTGCTGCATATTTCTGCCAAAGTTCCAACATACCCTTGCCAGTGGATGCCATTAAAACAGACCGTTCCTCCAATAACTTCGGATGAGGATTTATATATGTGGGAGTTATTAGAATTCTCAAGCCACGCGGGATCCTTCCAACTTCATTGTAATTATTTAAAGAAATAACCTCCCACCTTCTGTTAACCTCCTTTTTTACATAATCTTTCCAATTGCCATAATTGTTGTCTCAAGCTTTTCTCACCATCACTCCCAGCATTTTCTTTTCATCCATCAAAAATCAATGCTGACTCATTCTCATCAAATAAATTACGTCCTGCCTCCATTCTTAATTTAATGGCTTCATTCATCTCCATTATGTTATTCCTCTTAAAAAACTATATCAATGATGCAATTCACGAGCTGCCTCCATTCTCAATTTAATGGCTTCATCCATCTCCATAATGTTATTCCTCTTAAAGAACAATATCAATGATGCAATTCATATTAGTACTCCTTTCGCAAAATTAACCGTGTGCCATATAGGATAATCACAATAAAGTCACAGTTAGTCAATATCACTCTTCGCCTCCAATTACAAAGAAGGACACCTGTAATCAGGCGAAACCATTCACCCCTCTATCGTCTTCCCGGACTGCCGAAAATCACCTCACACACATGTGATAAGTTTCGAACCTACAAATCACGTAGCTCTTATCATCAGAATTGGATTCACTCGCTTTCCCAATAGCCACATGTGTTATTCTTTTTCAAAACCGTTCCAAGTTTGTTTACAAGGTACCGCTTAATTCTTCAACAATTATCCGGCGAACAGTTTCAAACCTACGAATCATGTAGCCTTCATTATACAAATCGGATTCCCTCGCCTTCCCAATAGCCACATGTGTAATTCTTTTTCAAAACTGTTCCGAGTTTGTTTGCAAGGTATCGCTTAATTCTTCAACAATTAACCGGCGAACAGCTGCTCTGTTCCGCAGCGCTGACCGAGCTTGCTCACAATCAAACTATGCTGCTCGTACTGCCTGTACTAATATTCGCTCCGTTATATGCGTGTCTCAAGTCCGCTGTCCCCCTTATAAGGGGAACGGAACCTCTGCCCCAGGTTATCTCAAGGAGTCCCCCATCCAGGGGCTGGCTTACATTTCAAGGCTATCCTCACCTTACATTTCCTTCGAGACCATCCGGGGGCGGCGGGAGTCAGGAATAGAACACGTTACCACAAGCACAAGCATCCTGCAGCAGCTGACTGCTACTGCCTACGAGGTTGGTGCTCGGCTCTGGATGCAGGCTACGTAGACATTTAACAATTCTCTTTCCACGCAAACTTGTGAAGGAGACTCTAGCACTCCGAACTCATTCCACAATAATCACTTTATTTATATACCGACTGTACAAACTGAAAACTATTAAGGCTTTGGGCAACGAGTTTCAACCAAATCGGTCTTCTTCATAGCCCGCCTTATTTCAAATGGAAAAAACAACCTACACCACCCCTTAACATATCCTGTCTGTTAATAGACATGAAAAAAAATCTCCTTACTCAAAACCTTTTTTTTTACTTTTTTGCTCATCCCTTTCAAATTGTATTACAAGTGATACTATAAATCCACCATTCTGTCATCCTTTTACTCCATTATTTTACTTCATGAATCTATATATATTCTTAGTTCATTCCTACTATTTCATAATCATTTTTAATTTTTAAATTTCTTAATTTTTAAATTTCTTAATATCATTCATCATCTCCTGCCCATTGAATAACATTAAATTTTCTCGTTTAAACCCCAATTTCAACATTTTAAAACATTTTAGAAGAACCCCTGCCTTATATCCTTCTTCTAGAAGAGACACACTTTATTATCACCAACTGTGTAATAATCACATATCAACAAAATAAATCAATATCCATACACGAATTCATGGGGCGTGTATAATATATCATTGAGCACCCGGTCTACCTTGTTTTCCTCAAAAACATAATTTCATCCCACACGTACATACAATTCTTCATCCTGGTTCAACCCCCACGGGGCACTGCTATTAAGTCTAATTATCTATTCAGATTCCATCTTCCTTAAAACTCGTTCCCTGTCTCCTCCTCGTGGGGACAGCAAAACCCTGTCAATTCCAAAAAATAACATATTATCAACTTTCCCATCATGAACTTGCCTGCAATGTTGCGCTATCGGATAATTGGCATCATTATTCTTAATTGCCCGCCAATGTTCCAATTTACGTTTTTTAACCGGAAAAATTGTGCTACCCACATACCAAAGATTACATGGACATTTTATAACATAGATAGTAAAATCTGAGGGATGAGCAAAAATGACAAAAAGTTTTTGAGTAAGGAGATTTTCTTTATGTCTAATAACAGACAGGATATAATGGTAAGGGGTGATGTAGGATGTTTTTTTTGTTTGAAATAAGGTGGGCTATGAAGAAGACTGATTTGGTTGAAACGCGTTGCCCAAAGCCTTAATAGTTTTCAGTTTGTACAGTCAGTACATAAATAAAGTGATTATTATGGAATGAGTTCGGAGTGCCAGCGTCTCCTTCACAAGGTTGCATGGAAAGAGAATTGTCGAATGTCTACGGTGCCTGCATCAGGAGCCGAGCACCAACTTCATAGGCGGTAGCAGTCAGGTGCTGCAGGACGCTTGTGGATATATATATATATATATATATATATATATATATATATATATATATATATATATATATAAATATGCCCTTCAATCGGAGTTGCAGGACCCTCTGATGTAATACTGTTTTTATATTATGTTTTTTGTTTTAGGAATTAGTGCATTTCTGAATGATTTCCAGCATGACTTCAGCACCCTGGGGTTGCAGTGTGGTCACCACCTAAACAAGATTCTCATGATTCACTGAAGCACTGATTTTGAAAATTTTGACTTCGTTCCCTGGAGCATTAGATTGTGATCTGTTGGCTCCTTGTGACTATTCCTAAAGTATCACTACTCCAGCGTGCCCGAAACCTCACAATTAGGTTGTTTATATCCAAGTTTGGTTTTAAACTTCTGGGCGGATCCCTTTGCTTCCATCTCATCTCTCTTCATCCTGGCCTCTCATTAGCTTTCAGAGTCCACACCTTGACCTATTTATTATTCATTACTTCGCTGGGGCTTGCCTGGCATGTCACCTACAACATCTCTGGCTCTTCCAACTCACACTTTTGAGTTTTCTTTGCTGGACTGGGACCGGGCTAGTCCTCTCATCCCTCGGGGCCACTGCTGATGCCCACAAGTTATACAGCCCACCTCATATCCATATCATTTCTCAGGGATACATTCTTCTCCACCCCACCACTGTGCCTGAACACTAGGTAAGAGAGTGCACTCCTGGGAAGGACACTATGACCTTAGAGTCCTTGATGGGCTTGCATCTTGCTTTGCCATCTAAAACTGTAACTCATCTGCAAAGTCTAGCCCAGAATTGGGTGGCCAGAAGCATGTCTGGATTAAAACGCAAGAACTCTACATACCAGGCAGGAAAAGCCCTTCACCGGTTATCAGTGGAAGAAAGAGTGTTGTTCTAGATCAGGAGTGTGGCACATAGTTTTCTTTAAGAAAGACCAGGAGATTCTCTTCTCTAAGCTTCACAAACACACCCCTCAAAGACTGCTGAGATATGCTGGTGTACTACTTGCCCTTCCCTGAATCAATTGTGAGCACAAGCGGGGGAGGGCTGTCTCCTTTCCTGCCCCTAAGCTTTGGAAAAACGTTCCCTTCTATCTACATGCAGAATCCAACCATCTGAAGTTGCGTAAGAGTCTGAAAACCTGCCTTTTCAAATAAGCATTCTGTGTTCAACTACATCACCAGGACCCCCTCGTAGGGTAGTTGTCACGCCTTATAAACACATAACTCCATCATCATCACCCTCATCTGTACAGTTTTTAGCTCAGTCACACTAACATTTGCCTCTCGATGGGTGGCGACAGTATTTCTGTTTGTTCATCTTTTACAAGTTCTCCTGGTTTGGTTTCTGCTGTATGTTTTGTGTGGTTAGTTTGTACCACAGTTGTGCACTGTGTGCCAGGTGTGGTAGTCACCTTCAGGTGTTCACTTATTCCCTTGGCCCCAGCTGGTTGTTGCATCTTACAGGGCATGGGTAACATGCATACTAAATTCTTGACAGTGCACTTCAGGTGGGGAAGATCTAGAGTCACAGCAAAACAGTGGTCCACAGGCACCTACCGCACAGTAATCCAACCATCATCTTGTTGATGGTCGCCAAGAGGCTATCGTAACATCTCGATGTGGTAACAATGTGGACATCTCAACTGTTGCAGTTTCATAAACCCTGCTTGGTCATACAGCTTACATCTCATAACATCTTGAGTCTTGTGTGTGTGTGTTTTTTAGTAAACCTCTCTCCTGAGTGTCTCTTAAAGGGCTGAGGATGCTCTCGCTCTCTTTCTCCTGGAGGTTTGTTGGACCCGACCCGGTCAGCAGTGGTGTTTAGTATCACACACTATTGGTTCTCACTGCTCCTTCTGGCTACTTACCGCTCACTTGTGTGCTCCACTGTTGGTGTCTGAGTTGGCTTTCCTAGCCCCACTGCCTTTTTCTTTTCACAGTTTTTCCCTTGAACTACTTTTATCCTTCATTTTGCTGTTTTCTTTCCAATGTATGAATTAATTACTGTGATTGGAAAAGACATCCTTCTGGGACCGGAGTTTATTCTAGTCACTGGTTGCCAGGTGCATTTTAGTGGTAATTGGTGGTAATGGATGTTTTGGCTTCCCTTTTAAGGTCTCAGATCATGGGATCTCATGCAACCTGTCATGGTTGACTTCAGTATTTGGTATGCCAGTTCTTCCACGCTAGTTGCGCTTGCAGTATAGAAGTTGCAGGCTGCGTTTTTCTTTGAAGTTCATTCCTAGACCTAGGCACATGTCAATGGTCATTGCCTCGATTTAATTCTAAGTAAAACAGAAAATTTGCCTAACCTGCGCAATTTAAATCCAGACCTTAGTAGACAATGAGGCGGAGAGTTTATTAACTCGCGCTCCAAGAATGGTCATTTTGTTAGACTGTTAATAGTTACACCCTGGTGTTTTTGCAGTGCCTGGATTACGCCGTATGATAGAGAAAGGGCAGGAATGAACTGCATTTCACATAACATGGCACATTCCTGTCTTTTCCCTGCGCCTGCACACTGTGTGCTGCCTAGCACCAACACACACACACCCTTGGTGCAAGGATGTCTACGTTGCAAGGAGGATTGCTTTTGTGCAGGCCCTTCCCTGCGCAAAAACAATCCCCTGAGGCATATTCCTCTTTCTAGGTGTGCTGCAGGACGCAACACGTAGAAAGAGGAAGTAACGAGGAGAAATAAAGGTATTTCTCTTCGTTACGCCTCACACAGGAAGGCATTGCCTTTTGGCACATTCTTAGGTCTACCACTTTGGGTCAATCTGGGGATGTGTCTAAATCCTTGGGTGATGCCTGGGAGCAGCCACACAATACCCATGGAAAAACACCTCCCTGGGGCAGAGTACCACAATGCAGCGATTTGTGCTGTGTTACATTACTCCAGATTCATCAAGCCACTCAGCACCACGCTTGACCTTGCATGACTTAATAAATCGCATGTTGGGCTTGGGTGACCGACACAGCCCCTCTGATAAATATGCCCCTCAGTTCATCTGGGTTCTCTCACATAAGAGCATTGGCAAAATAAATACATATGGCTTATAGCTGAAGCTGCCTCTCCATTGGTTGGTGAATTTATAGAGCATGTATGTGCAGTGGCGTAATGAAAATTGTGAGTGCCCCCTTCCAAAGTATATCGAGGGACCCCCTTCAAACTCACCCAGGGGCTCTCAGGCCAGGGTACTGTGCTGCGGGGACACTTGGAGCTTGGGGGGGTGCACAGCTCGTGGCTGCGGGGGCCTTTGTTATGCCACTATGCATGTAGATGAATAAGTAGGGGAATTGAAGAACAAGACAATTGGTGGATGAGTGGATGCATGATGCAAAGGATGACTTTCCAACTCAACGACTCAAGGAAGAGGTGCTTAGATGGATGGACGAGCGAGTATAGACTTTCATACAATAAAGGATTCTCGCGAGAAGAGCAAAACATTTTCAGTATAACAACTGGTTCTAATTATCACCCGCAGGTCTTTGAAACACGAAATTATCACGTGTCTCACCGCGAAAACTATTGTTTAAATCAATCTCTGCACCACCAAAGAAGTGTAACAAATAATTAAAAAATAAGAAGTCACTTAGAATCCACCAAACATACTCACTGAAAAACTCTATAATATTGCGTTCCAAATAAGATGGCTAAGTTTTTCCAATCTGTTCTCGAAATTGTATTTAGTTTCAGTTGAGTTCATCTTAAAGGAAGACCACTAAATCACAATTTAAAAAATCACCTTTACAACAGTGTGCAGGTCCCCGAAGCAGATTTCTTCTAAGTAGGCCTGGGGAACATCTAACCGCAGCGTGTGGGTGATTTAAGGTCAGCATGTTCTGTAGCACCTAGCGGTTTGTGCTATGTGCGGTTTCTGCACCTGACGCAGGGAGTGCTGCTATGGGCAGAGCTTGTGAAACAAGGTCAAAATGTGCGTAAAAGTGTCAAAATCATGGAGGTTCGCTCAGCATGTGTGACCTGCAAACCATGTGCTCTGAGAAGCAGATTCCGAACAAGAGCTGACGGTGGGAAGGGTGGAGAGCTCCAGAGTGAGTGATGAAACAAGGTAAGGACGCCCTCCAGTGAATGACGTCACAATATAGGTCTGAAAACCTCAGATGACATAATTAAAGGAGGCAACGTTCTATAATGCCTATTGGTGATTGTTAGAGATGAAGGCTGAGTACAGAGAACTGTGTTTTCTCGGGACTGGCTGCCTCCTTTAAATTGTGGGGTGAAAAACGTTGGACTGGAATGTTGCTCCAAGAGAAGGGTGATTCAAGCATTCCATTCATCACCTTGTTGTTTGTTGTAGTTGACGCACTAAGTGTGACAGACATGCCCATGTGTGGATCCTATGTATACTGTGCCACATGATTCAACCTGGACACTACTGACAAGGCCTAAATAGACCGAAACCAGTCTCGGCTTTGGTGTGTTCCATTCCTGATGGCCCTTGACTGGCAATTCGGGATCAACTGTTTCCACGAGGAGCAGGGTCAGAATTAATTGGCATAAGGTGAGCATCTGTCCAGAGTGGCATAGCAGGTGTAACATGATTTACTCGATTGCTGCCCTTAGGGCCAGTGGCTAAGATTAAATTATGCATTCCATCTATCCCCTTGTAGCTTTTTTCGCAGTTGACGCTTTTCACTGAGTTGACATGCCTGTCTCTCAGTAAAAGAGGACGGTAACCAGACAGTAAAGAGGGCACTTTATGAAATATGCAGAGCTGCATTGCGTGATGGACAAGAAATAGAGCAACACCAGATTTAGTAAGAGACACCTGCAATTTACGTCACCAGCTGCGCTCACTCTAAATCTGGCTATCCCGAGTAAAGCAACTCCGCTCCGTCTACCTAGAATCTGTACAACAGCTGCACCATCTAGCGGCGGCGTTGTGAAGGCCCCGCTTTGTCAGCGTGAGGGGAGGTGGTGGGCGGTTGGCATTCCCGCACATTGGGCAACTGGTACATTCAAAATTCGCGATGACAGATAACTCCAGCATGGCTTTCCTATAACAGTACTCAGGGCACCACTGTGTAAACGGGGTTGTAGTTCAAAGGACTATAACCCTTGCTGATGACTAGTCTCTATAGAACTACACCTCCCAGAGGGCTTTGCCAGGACTCCTTTCAGAATCATGCGATGCTGGGTGCAGAGACCCAAAGCGGACTCCTATAGGCTACAGCTGCAGTCAGTGATTTAAGCAAATAGCCTGCCACACAGGTCCGTCTGTAACAATGACTGTTCCTCATTCTGAGGTAGGGAGACTAGGCTGTCATTTTTTGCTCCTTGCATTTAGCACCTGAGTGAAAGGTCATCTAGTATTTATTGTCTGGGCTCTGAAGGAGCTATTTTTAGCTCTGACTTGGTACCTAAGTAATCCTTACTGAAAATACCAATTCAAAACATTTAGAGGCTTGCTTCATGGCTGTTTTTCAGACACCTAATCAGTCTTAAAAAACCATGCACGAGGTATCCTGCATAATTTGATATCAGAGTTGTGGCCTCCGAGTAGCAGGCCAACACACGGAGGGGAAACCAAGAAAGCACGGACGCGTAATCATGGTTATGTGCAGGAGCGCTACTGCCTGAACAGGTATGCCGCTAGGGCCCCGTGAATAGCTGGACGCAGTCGAGTCTATTAACGAGAGCTCTCGGCCGGATGTAGACGGCCTGGGTGGGGATAGGCGGCGTGCTGGGCGGGGGTGGGACATAGGGAAAGGAATAAAAGGGGAGGCTGGGGAGGGCCCGGCCTCTTTTGGTGCCAGCATTCGTCACGCTGCGCTGAGGTTGGCCGGGAGGGAAAGCATTTATCGGAGGCAGTCAGGTAGCCACACGCTGGTACCGCACCCAGCGGGGGCGGTTTTCTTTTATTTTTCCCCGGTTAGGGAGCCGAAACCTGGTCTGCCAGTGTAGGCATTCTTGGGCCGGGCGCGAGTAAAGGAACGCACGCTTTGTTTTTTTTCATTTCTAGGCCTCGCCGCGCGCACATCATGGCCGGGGAGCCCGATGTGGAAGCGGTCAAGGGCGCTTTAAGAGTTTTGGGGGCAGCAGGACGCGTGGACCTACTGAGGCCCGGCGTCCTGGATGAAGCCTGGGTAGGCTTGACGCGCGCGCTGCATGCCGCTGCGGCGACGGCCGCATGTTTCTCTCCCCAAAAATCTATAAAAAAGGGGAAAAGAGGTCGGGGACATGGTGCTGCCGCTCCCCTACCTTCAGTAAGGGATCAGGACCCCCAAAGGGGAGCCACAGAAAGGAATAGAGCAGGGAGGTGAGGCCACAGGAAGTGAGGGCACACAGGAGGAGGCTGGAGGCCCCTCACGGGGAGTAGTGATAGGCCAGGAGGCGCCCCAAACAACACTGGGCAGGTGACAGGGGGCGCAGGGGGGACTGAGCAGCCCCTTGATGTGACCAGGGGGGGTCACGGAGTAAGGGAACACCCAGGACCTGCCAGCCAGCATGGAGGACAGGGCAGTATTGGGGAAACAGGCAGGCAAGGCAGGGGTGGTTAAAGGAAGTACAGTAGGCAGGGCAGGCAGCCCATGCAGGTTGAGAGAAGAGGGTCGGGCAGCGAGTTCTGGTTCCTCGCTACACAATAAGGGGGCAGGCCACCAACCATTTGCGGATTGGGCGGATGTAGATATTGAAGCATGCATACTGGAACAACGACAGCTGGTGGAGGAGACTGAGCGTAGGTGGGAACAGTTATGTATTGCGAGAAGCGAGGCGGAGGGCAGGTCCAAGAAGGCGAAGAGGAAGGCTGGGGAGGCGGGAGGTTGCCCAGATGAAGGTCCTTGGCCAGAGAAGGGTAGCTGGGTATGGATCCCGCAGGAAGAGCAGGAGATCGCACAGGAGGCTGGTGCGGCCGGTGGGAATGGCAGTGTGACGGCAGCACCAGGCGCACACGGCCAGTCGCAGCGGAGAGAGATGATGTCTGCATCAGAGGCAGGCAGAAAGGTGGCAAAGCCAACGGGGCGCATTACGGCCCGGGACGTTGGTCCGAAGCAATAGAGGGGTCCCCAGCGGCTTTCTTTACCCCGTGGGAGCGCAAGAAGGACACGGCTGGTTTGCGCCAGAGGGAGTTCAACGCAGGGACTGAGTACTGCATGGAGGAAGTATGTAGAGTAAATGAAGGTATGGGGATGAATGAAGAAGTGGTGCTTGAGCTCGATTACGAAGATGAGGTGGATGATTGTGAGGAAGGCGAGAGTGAGGAAAAAGAGGTGAGCGGGGTCCAAGGGAAGGGGAAAGGGCACAAGAGCGGTGCAACCCCCTCTGCTGTTTCTATTTTACAGGTGCCTACGTTGGGGCAAGGGCACGTGGTGTCACGCAAGGAAGGTGGCAGAGGCAAGATGGCGACAGACATTGGAGCAATGGCTCGGGGATACAAGGTAAAGGAGAATGGTGGCCGCCATGGGAGGCTAAGAAGGGTCCAGGGTGCACAACCCGATATAAATCAGTAGGGGATGACTCAGTGCACCCTCGCGGGGAGACAGGTAGCAACGTGGCGAGCGGAGCAGGTAAAGGCACTAATCCAGTAGAGACAACGAAGGAGGGGGACGAGATCAGAGAGGGTGAGAGTAGTAAGGAAGAGGGGGACAAAGCGTTGGCAGGACACAAGAAGAGGTTACCTTACATGGGTCTTGCAATGCCTTTAGGGTCTCACGTGGCTGAAAAGACGAAGGCACGTATCTGGAAACACGAGTACATCGATGTTTTCAAGCTCTTGCACAGGGACATACAGGCAAAAGAGGGCTCAAAGGAGGAAGAATGGGAATTGGCACGGAGGCCCAGGGTTCCGATTACCATGGACAATTGGACTTCAGCTTTCCTCATTTATGCCAGCATATATTGTGAGAGATATCTCGACAGGGCAATTGCCATGTTAATATATATGGACATAATCAGGAAAGCTCAACTGCATTTTGGGGGGTTTGCTTGGTTAAACTACGACGAGGAGTTCCAAGCCAGAGTTAGCATGAACCCGGAGAAGCCTTGGGGAGATGTGGACTCTGAGCTGTGGATGCACTGGATGGCATCGTCGCATTCAGCGGCATCCACACACACTGCTAGTGGGCTCCCAGTAGTATACAAGCCTTTTCAGCAGCATCCCGCCCAGGGAGGGGCCGGAGTACCTCAGAAAACCCAGGGAGTTACATCAGGAGCCTGCTGGAATTTTAACAAGGGATTCTGCTCTAGGCACCCTTGTAGGTTTAAGCAAGAGTGTTCCAAATGTGGGGGAAAGCACCCAGTCACACTGTGTTTTCATGCTCAATAGTCCCACAGAGCAGTGGAGAGCGGCAAAGGGTAGAGGGAGCCAGGGCGCTACTGCACCAAAGAGCAAATACTCCAATTAGACTTGATGCATTATTACATTGGCTGCGTCAGTACCCTGACATGGACACAGCGCGCAAATTGGAGTGGGGTTTTAGAGAGGGTTTTCGAGTGGGTCACCAGGGACCAAGGCGGAAGAGATGGGCAGAGAACTTGCAGTCGGCAAAAGCCATGCCGGAGGTAGCGGCAGAGAAAGTGCAGAAGGAGGTTTTGGAAGGCAGGATTGCGGGCCCCTTTTACGGGTGGCCATTGGAGAACCTAATGATTTCACCATTGGGAGTTGTGCCAAAAAAGAGCAAAGGGAATTTTAGGCTGATACACCATTTGTCTTGGCTTGAGGGGGAATCGGTGAATGACTTCATTGCACCAGAAGATACCAAGGTGGTATACGCCACAGTGGATGATGCCATACGGATCATCCGGGGGTGTGGAAGGCGAGCAGAAATGGCCAAATGTGATATCAAAGCAGGTTTTCGGTTGCTCCCGATCCATCCAGAGGATTTCTCTTTGCTAGGAATGCAAATGGGGGGGCGATATATGTGGATAGTGTCCTTCCTATGGGGTGTGCAATCTTGTGTGCCCTTTTCAAAGCCTTCAGTACTTTTTTGCAGTGGGTTTTTGTACAACGGAGTGGGCACTGGTCGGTGTCCCACTACCTGGATGATTTCCTTTTTGTGGGAACAGCGCAGTCAGGCTCTTGTGGCAGGGCTCTTAGTTTGTTCGAACTGATGGCTCAGGATTTTGGTGTACCTTTGGCGCCAGAGAAACGGGAGGGACACAGTTGTGTTTTGACATTCTTGGGGATTGAATTAGACACAATGGTCTTCATGGCTCGTTTGCCGGCAAAAAAGGTGGGGGAGATGCTGTCTTTCCTAAAGGAGGTCAGGGCAAGGTGAAAAATTTAACTTCGAGTGGCACAACAACTGCTGGGTTACCTAAATTTTGCATGTCGCGTTGTCCGTGGCCGCAGGACTTTTTGCAGACGCATGGGGTTAGCAATGTCAGGGGCATCGCTCCCGCATCACAGGATAAGGTTGACGGTTGGTTTGCGTGAGGATATCAGAATTTGGGAAATCTTTCTGACACAGTTCAATGGGGTCTCCATGGCTTTTCGAGAGGAGGATACAGTGTGGCAGGTGCAGATCTTTTTGGATGCTGCCGGGGCAGTTGGTTTTGGTATTTTGTGGGATGGGCGCTGGTGTGCTGAGTCATGGCCTGTGCAATGGCTCAATCAAGGTAGGAGCATTGCTTTTTTGGAGTTTTTTCTGCTGCTGGTGGCGCTGGCAGTGTGGGGCACTGAATTGGCAAACAGGACAGTCATCTTTCATGTGGATAATTTGACAGTGGTGGAGCTGGTCAACAACCAGAAAGCAAGGGATGTGAGAGTTCTGAAATTGTTAAGAATCTTTAAGTTGCGTTGTTTGACTCGGAACATAATATTTAAGGCAGCACACATCCCTGGGGTAAACAACTCCATCGCAGATTCTCTGTCTCGTTTGCAGTGGCGGCGTTTTCGGCAGTTGGCACCGGGTGCGGATGAAGTCAAGACAGCAGTTCCGGCGGACATTTGGGAGTGGGGGGTGTGATGGTCAGGAGAATGGTGGAGAGGTCACTGGCTGAATCCACTCTTAGGAGTTACCGCCTGGCGTGGTTGGAGTTTCAGGATTTTGAAGTGTATAAGGGGCAATTTTGGAGCCAGGAACGGGGAGTATTGGAGGCGCGAGTCATGCGTTTTGTTTTTGATTCACAAAGGTTTATCGCCCAATACGATTGGGGGCAAGCTGGCGGGAGTGTCCTTTTACGGGAGGTTGTTTTTTGGTTGGGATCCGGCTAAGAATGATATTCTGGGGAAAATGTTGAAGGGTTGGGGGAGAATTTGAGCTAGCTCGGTTTCGGTTCGGGAAGCTATTACTTTCGAATTGCTGTTGGAAATTCTGCATGTTTCGCCAGTGTGTTGTTTTAATGCACATGAAGTGGCACTATTCAGATTATGTATGATATGGATGTTTTTTGGGGCTTTCAGAGTGTCTGAGTTGTTGGGGGTGGGCACAGCATGCGCGGTGAGAAGAGGTGAGGTGCGGCGCACAGGAGACAGATTAGGGATATGGCTGAGACGCTCACCAACGGATCAGCTGGGCAGGGGTAAGTGGATTTGGCTGGAAGCAGGGGAAATTTTGGAAGCTTGTCCGGTGCAAGAATGGGACAAGTTTGTTGCATGCTGTGAGTCGCAAGGAGAGTGGGTTTTTCAGCACAGGAATGGCACTAAGGTTACAGCTTTTCGGTTACTGTGTGTTTTGAGGACGGCATTGAGGCGACTGGGAAGGCAGAAGTGTAATTTTGGCACACACTCTTTAAGAATAGGGGCAGCGACTGAGGAAGCCAGGTTAGGTTGGGACTGGGATAAGATCAGGCGCATTGGACGATGGCGATCAAGGTGCTGTGAACGCTATGTTAGGACCTAATTTCGTTCAGGGAAGAGAGGGTTTCTGAGCATGCTGAGGGGGCAGTGAATGGGAGGAAAAGGGGGTATGCGCAAAAAGGCTAATGCTTTTTCTCGTTTCAGGTTGTGTGACGGGTCCGGAGAGTATGAAGTCAATCACGTGGCTGGTGGGACATTCTTTCATTCACTGGGCAGCCAAGTCTGCGGAAAAACAGATCTACGGACGGTCTTTGGGACTACCGAGTAGCCGGCACGAAGTGCTGTGGTGGGGGAAGAGCGGCATGAGGTGGGGTAATCTGCTTCCTTTTATCACTTCCTTGTTGCCGACTTGGAATTTCCGGATATGATGGTCATACACCTCGGGGAAAATGATTTTGGCCGTCTCTCTGGGCTCACCCTACTGCAACACATGCATGGAACTTGCTTGGTGTGGACAGAGTTTGTGCCAAGAAGGATATGGTGAGGGGCATTGAAGCATGGGGCAATTGAGAAGGCGAGTAGGAAGCTAAACAGGGCCATGCAAGTTTTTTGTGGAGAACATGACATTAAGGTTTTGAGGCACGAAGGCTTGAAGGAGGAGGAACAGGTGCTTTTCAGGAACAATGGTGTGCACCTTTGGGAGTTGGGGAATGCCCATTAATTGATGGAGCTGCGTTTTCTGCTCACAAATCTGTGGGGTGAAAGTTTGTGGTGCGGATCATGAGGGGTGAAGCATGGCTTGCAGTGGGTTCGCTGGTGGGGCAGCAAAACGCCAAGTGGGTTTTGCTGAGTGGCAGTGGATGGGGGAGGATGCAGGCTTGTCCACCCTTCCGGGGGGGCAGAAAGATGCAGAGGAAGGATGACAGACGGGGGGGGAGGTCAGAGTCGGGTAAGGGGTAAAAGGGGAAAGGGAGATGCGTGGAAATAGAAGTGGACTTGGTGAGATGCGAAGGTTAAGTGGGAGGTTTGAAACGCGAATGGAAGAAAGGGAATTACAAGGTTAAAATAAAGGTTATTATAAAGTTCTGTTTGTATTATACAAGTTATGATCTTTGAGCAAGCCTGTCCTAATAAATGGCACTTTTACACTAAAAGAAGGGTGTCGGAGTCTCTGTCCCGATGGACCTTTACTGGCAGAGCCCGCAGCGTGCTGGAACAAACCAAACCTCCACACAGGGGAGTGCCGACAACTATACTGCCCATGAGGAGCATATTAGGCAGTACTACATTACATCCCTCCCCAATTTCACTAAAGATAAAAAAACAAATGGCCAAACAAACAATCATTTTGTAAACATAGCTACCAAACACTATAAACATATGGCATACCTTTTTCCAGGTCGTAGACCGCCTGCTCTTTTGTTACAATCAGTTTGCAGGTCTGTGGGAGGCTCACACCAGGAAATGCTTCAAAGGGAAGATGCCGCCGCAGAGGTTTCTTCTAGGAGCCTCTCTATGGCACTCAGACTTCAACTTGACTCCTCCGGCTATCAGGGCCGCTTGCTGTATCGTCACGATGGGGTGCGGAAGTTACCCAGGCATCGGTCACTGGATCCTTGGGGAAACTTGTGGGGATGTAGCTTGCTCTCTGATTGCCCCTTGGGTTCTCTTAAAGAATGATAGGTTATGGTGATCTCTTCACCCCAGCGAGGGGCGGTGATCAAAAGTGCGCTGTCTCTTTACTATGACTCAGGGGTGACAGTTGAAGGGTAATCGGTATTTGCTTCCATTATATCAGTCTTTCAGGAACACTGAGTCACCAGGTTGGATGTTTGAAGACATATCTCTTTGACTGGTGCTGGCTCGGTTGTTGGTTTCTTTCCTTCGGATAAAAATCTTGCCTATCATCAATGGGGCTAGGTTTCCACCTGGGGTGGTAGGGAATTGTGTCAGTGACTACCTATGCCATGCTGGCATGTCCTGGTGCTTGGCAAGTGTGGGGTTTGTTGATACTCTAGAAGAAATCCCGAGATGGCCTTCTTCACGGATTGTATGTGTCGGTGTGAGCAATGCGGATCACCTTGTTCAGAGTACGCATCAAGCGTTCTACTTATCCATTAGCTTGTGGCTAGCGGGGTGTTTTCTTCTGGTGTTTGATGCCCCATGACGAGAGGTAATCAGTGAATCCTCGGCTTTGAAAAGGCGGCCCGTTGTATATTTTTAACTCCTCTCAGACCATATGTGGCTCTCATTTTTTCCATCTTTGCGATGGCATTGGAGGCTGCCTACAATCCCACAAGTTTAACTTCAAGATATTTGCTGTAATCATCTATGAGGATGGGTTTTGGCGTCCATCTGGGAGGTGACCAAAATCTAAGCTGGTGCACTCCCAAGGCTGTTGGGGACATGATTCAGTGAGTACCAGGGCCGGTGCCTTGGAGAAATATGATACTTGAAACCACTGGCAGGACCTTACTGCTGTTTCAACAATTTTGCCCATGAGAGGGAATCAGACTTTTGTTCTGAGTCTGTTTTTCATTTTGACTATGACTTGGTTACCATGGTGGGCAAGTTGTACTGCTTGGTCTGTTAAGCTGTGGGGTATAACCAAGCAGGGTCCTCTTAATGTACAAACTTTTGAATCTGTAGTGACTTTGTGGTGAACATTGAATAGCGATTCTAGAGTTCTTTTCGCCTCTGAGGCCCTTTGTGAGAGGTGTGCTTTCAGCATGTCCCATCTGCCTGATTGGATTGCGGTGCTGACCAGTTGTAAGAATTCGTCAGCTAGAGTGGCGGACAAGATGGTGTTGAACGACAATGGGAATGGCCTGTACCTTTCAACAATATATTGGATGTATTCCTCCATCTCCTCAGCTTCTTCAGCATCCTTTTAAGTAGCCTCTTGAAGGTGGCGTGAGAGGTAGTCCACTGGGTTGTTTGCACCTGGCCGATATTCCACCTGGTAATCATACACTTGGAGCCGGAGCATCCACTACTTGAGGCGGGGTGGCGGCTAGAATGCAGAGCCTTGAAAAAGGGGCAGTAGAGGCTTGTGGTTGGTTCCATAGATGTATAAGTGGAAGTGTCAACAGGCCCAATGTATGGCAATGGCCTCCTTCTCAGTTTGAGAGTACTTCTGTTCTATGACTATGAGTGATCTGCTGGTGTATGCTACAGGAACCCAGTCAACCCGCAGCTGTTGCGTAAGGACTGCTCCGGTACGTGTTGCCATTTTTTGGGTTATCTCCTTTCCCTGAAGGATCTCGCCACTGCTTCCCCGTGGCCCCGCCCCCTCCCTCCTCCTTCGAGCTCTTCCCGCTCCTGACTCCTGCTGCCCCCGCACCCCTGCACTCCCTGTAGGAGGCTGGCCTGGCTTGTAGTGGGTACCAGAGGTACTTACACCTTGTGCCAGGTCCAGTTATCCCTTATCAGTGTAGAAGAGGTGTTTCTAGCAGCTTAGGCTGATAGAAGGTAGCTATGGCAAAGCAGCGTAGGCTGAACTAGGAGACATGTAAAGCTCCTACTATACCACTTATGATATGCACAATATCATAAGAAAACACAATACACAGAAGTACTAAAAATAAAGGTACTTTATTTTTATGACAATATGCCAAAAGTATCTCAGTGAGTATTCAGTATGAGGATAAGTTATATACACAAGATATATGTACACAAACAAAAATTATGCAGAAAATAGCAAAAGGAAGTAATGCAAGCAATGTACCATTACAGTAGATTGCCATAGGAGCACATAGGTATAGGGGCAACACAAACCATATACTCCAAAAGTGGAATGCGAACCACGAATGGACCCCAAACCTATGTGAGCTTGTAGAGGGTCGCTGGGACTGTGAGAAAACAGTGAGGGTTAGCTGTGCGTGAAGGAAATCCTGGAAGAGTGCACAGGATCCGGAGCAGCTGCAAATCACGCGGTACCCAGCAATGCAGTCTAGCGTGGGGAGGCAAGGACTTACCTCCACCAAACTTGGAATGAAGAGTCACTAGACTGTGGGAGTCAATTGGACAGAGTTGCTGAGTTCCAGGGACCACGCTCGTCGTGCTGAGAGGGGACCCAGAGGACCAGTGATGCAGTCTTTTGGTGCCTGCGGTTGCAGGGGGAAGATTCCGTCGACCCACAGGAGATTTCTTCAGAGCTCCTGGTGCAGAGAGGAGGCAGGCTACCCCCAGAGCATGCACCACCTGGAAACAGTCGAGAAAGCCGGCAGGATGAAGCGATACAAGGTTGCTAGTAGTTGTCTTGCTACTTTGTTGCGGTTTTGCAGGCGTCCTGAGCAGTCCGCGGTCGATCCTTTGGCAGAAGGTGAAGAAGGAGATGCAGAGGAACTCTGATGAGCTCTTGCCTTCGTTATCTGGTGAGATCCGCAAAGCAGAGACCCTAAATAGCCAGAAAAGGAGGTTTGGCTACCTAGGAAGGGGGATTGGCTACCAAGAGAGGTAAGAGCCTATCAGAAGGAGCCGCTGACGTCACCTGCTGGCACTGGCCACTAAGAGCAGTCCAGTGTGCCACAAACACCTCTGTTTCCAAGATGGCAGAGGTCTGGGACACACTGGAGGAGCTCTGGGCACCTCCCCTGGGAGGTGCAGGTCAGGGGAGTGGTCACTCCCCTTTCCTTTGTCCAGTTTTGCGCCAGAGCAGGGATGGGGGATCCCTGAACTGGTGTAGACTGGCTTATGCAGAGATGGGCACCACCTGTGCCCATCAAAGAGTTCCAGAGGCTGGGGGAGCCTACTCCTCCCCAGCCCTCACACCTATTTCCAAAGGGAGAAGGTGTTACACCCTCTCTCAGAGGAAGTCCTTTGTTCTGCCTTCCTGGGCCAGGGCTGCCTGGACCCCAGGAGGGCAGAAACCTGTCTAAGGGGTTGGCGGCAGCAGCAGCAGCTGCAGTGGAGACCCCAGAAAGGCAGTTTGGCAGTACCCGGGTTCTGTGCTTGAGACCCGGGGGATCATGGAGTTGTCCCCCCAATGCCAGAATGGCATTGGGGTGACAATTCCATGATCTTAGACATGTTACATGGCCATGTTCAGAGTTACCATTGTGACGCTGTACATAGATAGTGACCTATGTACAGTGCACGCGTGTAATAGTGTCCCCGCACTCACAAAGCCCGGGGAATTTGCTCTGAACGATGTGGGGGCACCTTGGCTAATGCCAGGGTGCCCACACACTGAGTAACTTTGCACCCATATAGGTGACTTATAAGTTACTTAAGTGCAGTGGTAAATGGCTGTGAAATAACGTGGACGTTATTTCACGCAGGCTGCAGTGGCAGGCCTGTGTAAGAATTGTCAGAGCTCCCTATGGGTGGCAAAAGAAATGCTGCAGCCCATAGGGATCTCCTGGAACCCCAATACCCTGGGTACCTCAGTACCATATACGAGGGAATTATATGGGTGTACCAGTATGCCAATGTGAATTGGTAAATTTAGTCACTAGCCTGTTAGTGACAAATTTAGAAAGCAGAGAGAGCATAACCACTGAGGTTCTGGTTAGCAGATCCTCAGTGAGACAGTTAGGCATCACACAGGGAACACATACAGGGCACATACTTATGAGCACTGGGGCCCTGCCTGGCAGGGTCCCAGTGACACATAGACTAAAACAACATATATACTGTGAAATATGGGGGTAACATGCCAGGCAAGATGGTACTTTCCTACAATATACAAATGGCAACATATGCAAATCAGGTGTGCAAAGTCCTCTTGCTTGTAACCACAGAGTCTACATGAAACATCGCCACTGTATCTCCAAGATGGTTGATCAGCTAGTGTTGGAAGGGGGCCAAACCGAATAGACATCACTTTTCTTTCCATATGAGCTGGAAAAGTCAAGCACAAATACTCTGCAGGTTTCAGACTTTTATAATATTTGAGGACCATCCATGTATGTGAACGGCTGCAAAGCCTATTTTTATCCACCAACAGAGAATGTTCTCTTGCAACTTTGTTTACTAATTTCCTAAAGGAAGCAAAAGGCAGTTGCATGTCCCAAAGGCCTGTTACATTTGTATCCTGTAAGGCCTTTTGAAGATATTGATTGTATGTCGACTTGTGGTCATCGTCTAACGCCGACCATACAGAACTGTTTAATCGGGATTGGTTTTTATGTTGCTTAATTTTATAGCACCTTTTTATATATACATACATTCTCCCCAGGTTTTCATTAATCAGACCAAACAACAATCATACCTGCGCAGGTGATGCATTTTTGGGGAGATGAAACATCTTCTTATTTGCTATTGCCTGGAGTTTGTTCAATAAGTCTGCATCTTTTCCTTGGAGGGCAATATTTGGTAAGACAGTGTAGGCAATATTTTTGCTGCTATTACAGTTAACAGTGGTTGGAACTACAGTCCATCCAGCTAGTTTGCTAATATACAGAAAGTCATAACCAGGGCTTGTCCCTTTTTTTGGGAAACAGTTTCTGTTTCTGGAAATTAAATCTACTATTGATGTAAATGCCCAGGTACTTATAGGATTCAACTTCCTCCAATTGGGATTCATCCAACCATATTTTAAGGGAGCCAGCCTTTCAACCCATCAACATGATTTTTGTTTTTGTCGCATTTATTTCCAATTCAGTAGATTTTACATATTTCCTTAGCTTGTTAAATGATTGTTGCAGTCCCACCTTTGTTAGGCTCATCAACACAGCATTGTCTGCATAGGCAAGCTACATTAGTTGGAGGGAACGCAAGCGTAGGGGGGATGTGAAACAGCTTTGTCCAGTTTAGGTGTTAGATCTGCCATAAAGAGATTAAAAAGGTGAGGGGCTAAAATGCACCCCTGTTTTAAACCCACATTGGTTGATATCTTCCTAGATATATGTATGCCATCACCCAACTTGACGTGGACCAAGGTACCTATATATAGCTGCTCTAATCCGCGCAGTAGTCTATCTGGGACATTCCACCGTCTCGGCTTCCTCCATAAGATGCCCCGGTCAACACAGTCAAATGCTGCTCAAACCATTGACAATCTCCCAGAATGATCCTGGATTTGACATTTTGGATGTAAATATGCCTTTGGTCCAGAATGCTTCTTTCATTGCATTCCACCCATACCTGTTTCTTGTAGTCTTTCCTCAATTCTTTCCTCATTCTTTACTTTATCCCACTCCGTATGATCAACATCTAAAATGTTAAGTTTCCTTACGGCCCTTTTTAACTCCCTTTTCAGTAAACAGGTTCTTCCTGAGATTTTTGTTTCCTTGATATTGATGACTAGCTTAGTTCTTATGTTCGAGCTGCCATCAGCGATCAACCAAGTACAGAATTCCAGCCAGGCCATTAATGGGTTAGTTTGCCTTAAGATTACTTTCCTGCAGAGATTGCTTTGCCATGTCATGCAGGTGTGGTAGGCATACGGAAGACCATCTTAGGTGTTTTAAATTTATACAAGTCAAAGTTTCAAGATCTCCTTGGGCTATTGCATGTTGCAAGGGACTTAGCCTCAGTGTTACCCATTGTTGGCAGTTATCACTAGCTGTTGTAAAGTTTATTGAATAATTCACTAATTGAGGGAACAGCGTAACAGACATAATTGTGTAATCCAGTATAGATCGTGAATGTAGCCCATAAAATATCAATTTTGGAGGGGTATCTTCAGTTGTTCCCTCATTGATGACCCTCGTGGCAAGATACTCCAGGCTGTAAAAGGGGATTGACCATGGACATCCATTCTCTTAAATTGCAAATAATACTGTGGCTTCACATTCCAGATGCCATTTGCCGATATCAGGGTTTCATCTTCGTCTAGTGTACATATGAGATTTGCAGTAAAATCTCCAGTTAGTATGACGTCACATGTGGGGTCTGCACGCCTTAACTCAGTTAGTGTTGAAATTACCGATTTGTTCATAGCTTGTTTTTTCTTAGCATTTGGATGTACATACAGGTTCAGCACAAGGACAAGGTTTGGATTGTTTCTTCGCCATTGATTTAGCTTAATTGATTGCGTCCCATGGTCTGGAGAACGTAGCTGCCCAGTGATTGCGTTTAATGCTGCAGACACATAGACAGCTAGCCCACCTGTTGCTCTTCTGAAATGTTCAGTCCTTACTGTTTTAACAAAGTGGTGGAAATACCCCTCTAATAGTAATTCTTCTATTGCCCGGGTCTCCTGCAGTGCTATTATATCAAACTGAGTCTGGCGGGGTTTTACCCTCTTGCAGCAATGATTTCGCCCCAGCGATAATCCGAGAGAGAATGTGTACATCCCTTTTTATTTTGCCCCTACCGCCACTTATGTCGAGCTAAAGTAAGTCTTTCTTCGGCTCATTTTGGGTGGCAAGTACCCAACTCCATTCATTTGCCCCTATCGTCCTAGTTTGCGGGCTTGGGCAGTGCTGGTCAACCCTTTTGATTCTCCCTTGAGCGCTCCTCAACACTGAATGGGCCTGATGTGGCTTCAATTTAGATGGCAGCGTCGATGATGATGGTAACCGGAACAGAAGAGGATAATGTGGTTGTTCCTTTGCGTGTACTGTAAGGCCCCAAGCTTCTCACCTTTCCTTAGAGCTCAGAATTTGGAGAGCAATCCCCTCCATTCTCCATGATGTTAAGGTTTGCTCCGAGTTCTCAGATCCTTCTCTAGGAATGAACTCTGCTTCTAACAGATCTGCAAACCCAACATGTTGTAATTCACGTGTATCAGCGAAGAGTTTAAGTATATTGCCCCTGTTAAGAATGCTATAAGGGCGGCGCGATTCATATTCTGGAGTAAATAATATTTGAGTTGGTGTTAAATCCCCCTCTTCCATGTTCTTTATGTCTTGGCCGGGACTACAAATTCCTGATGGTTGTACCTCAGAGGATTTAAAAAGATTCTTTTCTCTGATGATCTGTTGGGATTACGCGTAAGTAAATGAATCGTTAAGCTGCCGGGTTCCATGATAGCTCGTACTTGATTATTTTGCCTAACCGCCGGCAAACAGGATCTCATGTTGGGAACCGCTGTATTAATTTGTAAACAGGGTTGATTGAAATCCCTATCTGATGGATCAGTATATTTGTCGACCAATAAAGAAGATTTAAAAGTACTGTCTTGTTGGTGGGTGGTCCATTTACTTGGACGGAGGGATCGATTTCCTCATTTCCTACTTCTACAAATTTTTGTGTTGGAACAATTTGTAATGACTGATTTGTCGCAAGCGTTAAAAGTTAGGAAAAAGTACCCTCTGGAAACCCTTAACAACCGGATAACTTCCACCTAATAATCAATGACAACCTCCTCTCTTTCCATGTAGGTATTAATAATAATTATGCAAGTTTACTAAATTTCTGGGGGAAACCTGCTACATTGTAACTTCAGGGGGAAGGTTACAAAAGCTGAGCCCCAGTGCTACAAAGGAGTGAATGTCACTTTCCAGCCTTTACTGCTAGTAGGATACTGGCTAGAGCAGACAGATTTTCCCTCACTGCCTATTACGTATTTGATTTTGCAACAGATTAAAAACTGAAAAATGCAGGCTTGCCTAAAATCATTTTGCATATTTAATAAACATTCATCAAGAAGAACCCGGATTTCCAATGACCTGTTTTGAAGAACGGCACAACAGAATTTCCCATTTGAAAGTGCTCGATTATGGCAGTAAACTACAAATCAGCAGGCCTACATATGACTCGTAAAAGGATGTGGAGGTTTTAAGTGAACACTTTGAACATTGGAATAAAATAGCAGCAACCCTTATCAAATAGCAAACCAATATATAATTTAACTAATTTCTCAGGGAAATAATGCAGTAAAAACCTTGTTTGTCCCCATCTTTCCTTGGTTGGAAACCTCCCAAAACACATGTGGAAGGAAACCCAGTTAAAAGGACCTTATTTCTTGATTATTTCTCGATGGCTCCCCAAGAAAGGCTTGGGAGCAAAACAAGCTGCAATCTTTTGTTCAAATTTGTTGAAGATTGTACTGTCTCACGAAGAAGTGGAAAAGAGGTCCTAAAGACCCGTTCTTCCATCCTCTCTGTCAAATAATACACCCACCTACAGAAGAACAGGGCTAATCCTATCTGAAAACACCAATGGGGATGGATATGTGACTAGGGAATGCCAGGAGCTCACCTACATAACTGTGGCATGCTTCATCATTGGGCATTTCCACGCCTGAAGTCATGTGAATTCAAGTGGGCTGCTGTCACCTTTCATGGGAGCAAGAGATTGTTTTATTATTTACGGTGAGAGAAGGCTTCCGTTTCCGTAAATAATAACAAAAAGGTTCAGCCCAATTGATGTCACATGAGTTATGATGCCTTGTTCTTCTGTTGTGGTGAATGGAAGATTGCACTGTAAAAGTCATCAATTGGACCTCTTTTTTAGTAAAATATATGGTGAGAGATTCCTCCCACCTCACAGAACCCCTAAACACCGTAGTGATATTTGAGCCCACTCACTTGCTTCACTTAGATGGGGTTCAATTGGGCGGTATTTTAATTTTCTGGCTACTCACCTGCCCTCCAGTACAAATTCCTACAAGTAGACACAAGTACAAGGATCAGAACTGTTACGTGTACCTTTGGGTATACACAAATTACAGGCCTCGTTATGAGGCTGGCGGTCCTGAGACCGCCAGCCTCGCCGTGGTGGTCCTTCCGCCGCAGACCCGGCAGTGAGGGCCGCCACATCACAGAGGTGAGCACCTCCAGCCCAGCAGCAGGCCGTGGCCTGCCGGCCGGATTGAAAGGCTGAAAACCACCAGGCTTTCTGTAGCGATGAACCCCGCCACGAAAACCCTGACGGTTATGCACCCGGCGACAGGAACAACCATTCCTGTCGCCGGCACACACATGCACACGTCACCCACCTGTCCACAGACTCACAAACACCCCCCACCCCTTCACACACACATGCATTCACATACACACCCCTCAGCATACATGCACAGACAACCCACTCACTCACATTCATCCACAAAGACACCCCCATACATGCACACATACACACACACATTCACTTGCATACACGCATGCATTCACCACCTTCTACCCCCTCTGCAGACACGCACACATGCACAAACACTCACAAGCACCCCCCCCCTTTCGGATGCCCACTTACCTTCTCCGTCGAAAAGGACATCTGGGAGGGGATGGGTCCTGTCGGTCTTGCATCACCAGCAGGACTCCGCCACGCTGTATTACGGCTTGTAATATGGGGGGCGGAGTCCTGCTGCCGTGGCGGTGCTGGTGATGCACCTGCCACTATGGAGTAGGACTTCCACCCAGAAATGGCACGTGCGGGGTTATTTTTTGACGCACCCAGGGTACATTTTCACGCTAACAGTGTTAGTGTGTGTTTAAAACTACATGGAGACTCTTTGCTTTTGAATTGATAACTTGACTTCTGTATTGTGGATTTGTGTTGTTTTGGTCTTGTTTTGTTTAGATAAATATTTTCTATTTTCTAAACCTGTGTTGTGTCATTTTGTAGTGTTTTCATTAAGTTACTGTGTGTGTTGGTACAAATACTTCCACCTAGCACTCTGAAGTTAAGCCTACTGCTCGTGCCAAGCTACCAAGGGGGTAAGCAGGGGTTAGCTGAGGGTGATTCTCTTTTACCCTGACTAGAGTGGGCTTGAACAGGGGGTAACCTGACTGCCAACCAAAGACCCCATTTCTAACAACATCCTTGTAAGGCGAGAGAGGAAAGTGAATGTTTTTATTCCAGCTAGCAGTTGAACCAAAGTCCATAGTTGTCCCGCTGAAGTCCTCAGCAACAGCATCTTGGTGATTCTGAGGGTGGTAAATGGTACTGCTCATAAGACACAGTACACTGTGGGCAACTGATGCCATTTCTGCTACCTGTTAGAGACCCACGGCCAGAACTTTGGTTTTAAAATCTTTCAATTTTAGGAGGCGTTCACTCATCCCAGAAAAGAGGGAAGACATTTCTAAGGCAGTAACAGAGTCCTTTCTTCTTGTCCAATTGTATCTTGCACATTTCCTAACAGTGTAACCTTGCATTCAAACCTGGCAACGGAAGGGGTTTTTGTGAGAATAACAATGCTAGTAATGTGTATATGAAAGATATTTTTTTCTCCCTTTCTTCCTTTAGGGGAAGATGCTGCCATCTGCACAATAGACATGTTTTCACTGACGATAACTAATGTTTACTACATGTTTATTTGTTGATTTATATTAGGAGAAAATATATGCATAATTGTTCAGTTTGAAAAAAAAAAAAAAAGCTTTTGGTTGCAACTGACCGTTTCCTAGCAAAAGCCCTGTTCAGTTGGAATGACAATGACATTTGATCTTTTGCTCTGCTGCTTGCTATTTTGCATTAAATGTTAGTTTAACTTCAAACTTCCAGATCTGTTGTGTTTCATTTTTCCAAAATTAGGCTCACTAATTTGCAGAACTTTGCATTACAGAACATTTACACAAACGGTCAGCAATAATGCCAGCCCACTGGTTTCACACTTATTTCCTGCCAGGGACTAGTTCAAGCAGATCATGTCTTGTGGTGGTAGGTCCAAGCAAAAAATGTGTCGCAAGAGATATTGGGGGTTAATACAACTTTGGAGGAGGTGTTAATCTGTCCCAAAAGTGATGGTAAAGTGACGGATATACCACCAGCCGTATTACGAGTCCATTATATCCTATGGAACTCGTAATACGGCTGGTGGTATATCCGTCACTTTACCGTCACTTTTGGGACGGATTAACACCTCCTCCAAAGATGTAATAACCCCCATTATCTCTGCAAACAAGACCCCTTGTTGGCATCTCTAGTGACTTTTGAATGTGAGGTATTTCACTGCATTGAATTTTCACTCGAGAAATTTACACAGAATTTCATATTTTCCCAACATTTCATAATGCTTAATGTGAAACATTACGTGATTTCATACAAAATAGCAACACCAAATATAAATATGTATAAATGTGTATGTATCATTAAAACTCAGGGGAAACAAGAGGAAACATATATAAGTCTGCATACTGCTTTTGCGAGGAGTCCAACAGAGCCTGCAACTTGATACAGCACATAAATATGACCTCTTAACAAATGATTAATCCTCTAAGCCAAAGATTGTAAACCTTTTGACTTCTGTGGACCCCCGCTGAATCAGTATTGGAATCCGGGGACCCTCATGAGTCATTATTTGAAGATGAGGGCACCCCAGTCCAAGCAATTTCTATGATTTGAACTTCAAAATAATGCACACAAACACAAAAACAAGTTGTTGGACATTGCCCTTCTTAGGGTATTTATCCGAAACATTTAGCTTTTTCCTCCCATATTTTTGCTGACTCTCTTTGGATGGTCTTAGGACTCTCGGCACTTTCCCACTGTACTGCAGTGGTAAAGTGTGAGCGCCCTTCCTACACATGCCAGGAAGGGGCACTTATGTGACTGGTTCAGGTGCTGTACCCAGGAGTGCCCTGTAAAAAAGTACATCAAATATATGGGGTGGGTACAGCTCTGCTACTTTTGGGACATTGCACTCAGTGTGACACCCACCAGAATAGCTTGTCAAGCATGTATCTGGCCTGACAATACAGGCCTGTGGAGGTGCAGTTGCCCTGGTGCTCAGGTTGGCACTTCTAAAGCCATAGGCAATCCTAAGTGGGACCTCCTCTACCCCGAGAGCACCCCCTGAAGGGCAGAGCAGGTGGTAGACAGAAGGTTGGGGAGGTACACATGGGTGTCCCATGCTCCGGTAGTGAAGAACCCCCATGTTTCCCTTGCCCACGGGATTGGCTCTTCCCCCAAGTTTTGCTTATTCTCTATGGATACCAAGCCCTCCTTTACCCCTGGAGCAGGTAGTAGATGGAAGGCTGGGCAGGTACACAGAGGTGTTCCATGCCCCGGTTGGGAAGAACCCCCACTTGGGTGTTCCCTATCTAGGGAATCAGCTCTTCCCATAGGTTTTGCTGATTCTCTATCCACTGGCCTTAGGGCCCTGGGCACTTTCCACTGTAAGTGCAACGTGAAAGTGTGCGCGCCTCTCCTACAAATGTTAGGAAGTAGCGCTGCCAGTGTGGGCATGCATGCCCACGTGTGCGCCAAACATGTGACCAGCCTGCCATAGCAGGCTTGTGTATGTGCACTTGCACCCATAATGTGCTTAAACATATATCCAGCCTGTCATAGCAGGCTTGTGTGTTCACACTTCCACCCATGGTGTCCTTAAACAAACATTCAAGTCTGTCATAGCAGGCCGGTGTGTGCACATTTGCACCTATGGTGTTCTTAAACATGTATCCAGCCTGCCAAAGCATGCTTGAATATGCGCAAGGGCACGTATGCCCAGAGTGAAGAATACCAGTGTGTGTTTTCACTACATATGAAAGCTGCTTTGCCCATAGGTTAACATGGGGGAGGGTAACAATTGCCCCTAGCTGTAATAGTGGGTTGAGTGGAGCAGCCTCATAATGTTTCATAACATTGGATCCGTCCTGACAAACCCCTTCCCATGATGAAGGTGGTTTTGTCAATAATAACATAGAAATGCCACTTCTAGGAAAGTGGCCATTTCTATATTCTAAAACACTTTGGTGGTCATTACGACCCTGGCGGTCAGAGACCGCCAGGGGTAATGTGGCATCCGTACTGCCAACAGGCTGGCGGTACGGAGGCCCTTATTACCGCCGTTTTAGCCCCGGCGGTGATAATCCGCCAGGGCAGTGCTGCTTGGGGATTAGGACCCCCTACCGCCAGCCTGTTTCTAGCATAGCAGACAGTGAAAAGCGCGACGGGTGCAACTGCACCCGTCGCACAGCCGCAACACCGCCGGCTCCTATGTTGCGGCCTCATTCCCGCTGGGCCGGCGGGCGCAAACTTGGTTTGCGACCGCTGGCCCAGCGGGAATGTCATAATGGGGGCGGCGTGAGTGCGGCCGCATTGGCAGCCGCAAGGCGGTTACCGCCTACCGCCCACCAAGGTCGTAATGACCCCCTTTGTGTGCTTTTTAAATTTGACTTTAGTCCACACTGGAGGCGGGGTTAGCACATCTGTGCATTCCCCAGCAACAGCTATAAACTTTGGGTACACAAATGGAATGAAAGACCTTTGCCATTTGAGGGCCTGACTGGATAGATTGGAGGGAGAGGTTTTGACACTTGGCCTCTTGGGGCCAGATAATGGCCGCACTATAGATTAAGATCTGCATTCTATAGTCCTATGGCAGATAGGATTGAAATTTAGGGGAGACATCTGTGATTAAAAGAGGAACCCTCTGAACCTCCCCCAGCTTCAAAGGTGCACTACAGTATAACTACTGGTGCCACACTGCAGTAAACAAGAGATACGCTTGTGGGGACTCAGGACTGGAGATACTTGACTGTGTGGTGCACACTGCCAGAGGAATCTGTTGTGCACAAGGAGTAATTACTGCCCTTGGGAGAGACTGCACATCTTTCCTGAATCCTGGCTGGCCTGGGCCAGCTGCCTGCTGCTCTATGGCACCCCGAAGTGTGCTTTCCAATGGCTTGTTGGCTTGCCCCATATTCTTTGGTGGAGGCCTCAGGAACATCAAAGACCTCCTGCGAGGGACCTATACTTTCTACCCGTGACATGGTGACCTCATAAGTGCCCACATCATCTGCTGGTTCCCATCTAGTAGCAGCGGTGTGAGCGAAGAACCAAGTATTGCGACTGGAGACCGGATTGCCTGGTGTGGAGCCCTCAAAGTACTGCCCACAGTCAAGGAGTGTGGCCCTTCCTCATGAGGCCATGACACACAAAAGCGTCTTGTTGGAGGTGAGCGGATTCACCGGTTATGGGACTTTACGTGGCTTGCTTCGTTGATCGTGCTGCATTTCTCTTGTGTGAAATGCCGACTGAATGATCATTGCGTGCCGTGTTTGATTCACAGGTTGCGACCCTTGGAGGTGGGGGTGTACCCGTAGCAGTGCCGCATTCTACCTTATGTGCCACTGCTGAACTTGTGCACTGTGTGTTTAGTGTGACTCAGTCATCGCGCACCAGACGTTCTGCCTCATTTGACTGAGGTACGGAATTGGTAGCTCTTCATGTGTGATTTGAATTGTCTGGTGCGATTCAAAGTCATCACACATCACATGTTGTGTCTCATTCCAGGGATGCATGGAACTGGTAACTCTTCTTGTGTGGTCGGAATTCTCTGGTGCAACTTAAGTCATTGCGCACCAGACATTATGCCCCATTTCCAGGGGAGTGCGGAGGAGTGGATTCGTCTACTAAAGTTCCTGGCCTGGCAGGGTGAATGTTGTGTGTCCTGCAGTGACCGTCCCCCTGTGCTTGGCTGACCTGGACGCATGCTGGAAGGCATGGCGCGGAGACCTTTGAGTTCCCGAGTGGGGCCAAACCTAGATTTGTTGACTGCTTCATGAATAGCCTATTATCTAATCTGTTTCCCACACCTTTTCCCTGGAACCCTGCTTAAGTGTGAGTCCGACTGTAATCGGCCTAGTTCACACGGACAGGTTCCTTTCATTTTCAGCCCATGGTGGCTGGGTAATAGGGGTTGGTTGAAGGGTGAAGGAGGGTTTGGGCCCACAGGGTCTTCGAGTACCACAACAACTGACCTTCCGGATATCAGAGCACTCCTATAGGGTGTTGGAAGCAAGTGTGTGCTAGTGCCTGCTAACAAGCCTGCCTGATATCCGTGGCACCGCATAGTGGTGTGGAGTGAGTGAGTGAGAGTGACTACCTGTGATCAACTGCCCCGCGATGTTGCCGTACACAATGTTTTCCTTGCTGAAAAGCTTATCACAGTTGACATTGGTTTTTATCCATGCAGCATAGGTCCACATGGCCATTTAAAAGTGCTGAAATGATCTGTTGGTGCACATTGTTGCTATCATTGTGAATACCATACACCCTATAATTGTATGGTATTGAATGGGAATATTTGCTAGGGTGGGTCTCATGATGACAATGTTTTACACCACATGAGTGTGCTGGGAGAGAAGGTAGGATTTTTCCCATGTGTACATTTTGCTGAAATCATCTTAACACAGTTGGGCCTAGCACTAATGTTTTTTTTTCCGAATGTGATTTAGGCCCACACGTACTTGATGTACATGTTGTATTAGTTAATGTGTGTATTGAATACAAATCTTCTTTGCGTACACAACATGTGAAGTCTCTTTTGTGGCGCTTGGTGTATTATTGTGTAAGTTTGCTGTGCCAATGTTTTACACATTGTCCCTGTGATAAGCCTGACTGCTCAGTGCCAAGCTACCCAAGGGTGAGTGCAGGTTATACAATGAGTGCAATCACCCGACCCTGGTGGGAGTGGTAGGTTCTGCCTGGCTGGGGTCTTGCCTGAGCCAACCAGAGCGTGCCGCCTCCAACAACTACTACCAGCAATACTACTGCCAACGGTGTCACTACAACTCATATTACTAGAATCAGTGTTATCATTAGTGCTCTTACTACTGTCACCTCTATCACTGTCACCAACTCTAGTCCTACTTCTATTATTAATGCTACTACTACAGTTAGCAACCCAACAAATACTGCTAGTAATGCTGGTATCAGTACTCCCTCTAGTGCTGGTATTAGTGTTACTTGTAACACTGGCACCCACACAACTGTTCCACTTCCATTAGTAATGCTACTAGTACTATTGCCATTGGCAACCTGACAAACACTACTGGTACTACTAGCACCAGTGCTACTTCTAGTGTGATATAACTGTTAGTTCTAACACGGGCGCTAATACAATTAGTACTACTTCCATTATAAACATTACTACTATTCTTGGCAACCCGACACATACTACTGTTACTACTAGTACAAGTTCTACCTACAGTACTGTTATTACTGTTACATCTACCACTGTACTAGCATGACTGGTTCTACTTAAATTACTAATACTAGTACTACAATTACTGTTAGCAACCCTACAAATACTATTGATACTACTAGTACCAGTGCTACCGCTAGTGACTGTTACTGGTACTTATACTACTAGCACTGACACACTGTGTTACGTTTGTGCTGTTAATACTACTACTAATACTAATAATAATGCCAGCACCCTTACAAATACTGATACTAACTCTATTAGTCATACTGCTACTACTGTGAATACAAACAATAATACTGCTGGTAGAATTAGTTCTAACATGTCTATTACTTGCAGTACTAAATACAGATCTACATACTCTACCTTTCGTCTCAAAGCTCAGCCAGTCCCTCTATTAAACTTTAAAAGGTTCCCCCCTTTGATCCTGCTCTTCTTCATACTCATGCTTTAGGAGTATCTGTTATGTACCCTGAGATGTGAGATCTTATTAACTTAACACGAATGCCTTTGACTATTCCCCCAACTGGAAGCATGCAGCAGTGGTGACTCTCTTGAAAAGGCCTGGGTTGGACCCCTCTATTTTAGGTAACTATCTACCCATTTTGCTTCTACAACTACCAGCCAAGATTATAGAAAAACATGTTGCTGCTCAAATCTCCTGCTACCTAGAGTTGAATAATCTCATGGTCACAATCTGGTTTTTTGACTGATGCATCATTGGCATAACATTAGCCCCCACAGCCCTGCAGTACAAGACATAGCACCGAATCAGCCCTCTTAGTGGTTACATACCATCTTTGTGCCTTTCTTGAGCAAGGTGGTACAGTATCTCTCATACCTTTGGATCTCTCTGCAGTGTTTGACACCGTGTCTCACAACATTTTACTTAACAGGTTGTATGAATTAGGTATCTGTAAATCAGCTTAGAAATTGAGTCTTTCCTTTCTTTTGGACAGATCTTGTGCCTTCACCATGAAATCATTTACCTCCATTGTTCATTCTCTTCCTCATGGAGTGCCTCAGGAATCCTTGCTGAGCTGTGTTGCATTTAAGGTCTACCTTCTACCTTCTGTGCGTACCTTCAGTTTTACTATACTTTCTTACACTGATGACACCCAGCTCATTGTATCAGTTTCTGATCAGCCATCACTGTGGCCCCCAAGTTGGTAGCTTAGCAACCACTGCCTTCCACCTGCACCCAAACCTACTGTAAAAATGTAGGCATTTGGCGGGATGACAAACTCTTTTACAATTATCAAATTAGGAAACTCACAGCCTACTGCTTCCGGTTGCTGAGTTCCCTCAAGTAAACCCTTCCTTTTATTCCTATACCCACAGGAAAATCCATCACCCAAGCCCTTATCAGCCTGCACCTGGACTATGGAAATGTTCTCTACCTTGGTATGTCTCAAAACCTTTGCTATTCGCTGCAGATTGTACAGAATGCAGCTGCTCGTCTTCTTCTGAACATCCCCTGGCGTCATGCTATCTCCATCCTTCTGAAAAATCTGCATTGGCTTCCTATGCCAAGGGACCAAATTCAAGGCTCTCTGCTTTGTCTCTCATGCCCTAACGGGTAGAGGACCCTCTGCATTGGGCAGCTTATTCACACCTTCTCCCTTGTCATATCTCGTGCTACAAGGTTCACTTTAGGTGATAATACATTTTGGCCCTCATTACAACCCTGGCGGTCGGTGTTGAAGCGGCGGTAAAACTGCCAACAGGCTGGTGGTAAAAAAATGGAATTATGACCGTGGTAGAAACCGCCAACATAGACAGCCACTTTAACACTCCGACTGCCACGGCGGTACAAACAAACAGCATGGCGGTCCCCGACAACAGACAAGCGGAAGGCAATGTACCGCCCACACTATTTTGACAGGCCAATCCGCCACCTTTTCCGGGGCAGATTCAACATGAACAAAAACACTGCGGAAACAGGACTTGGAAGGGGAAACACTCACCTCTACACAACCCACGAGGAACCAGGACGCCATGGAGTCTGAACTCCAAATACTCCCTGCGATTGTCTTCCTGCTCCTCTACCAGGAGCACGACCGACGGCGGCGACGACCACAGTGAGTACTGCACATACGACACAGGGGAGGGGGAGGGAAAAGAGAATGACACACACACGCAACACGCAACACCCCCACCCTCACCCACAACAACACACACACCAATATATGCTGAAACATCACATTTACACCCCCTAAACCCCCCCTGGAAGAACGCAAGGACAAAAGGAAATGATTGTAACCATTGTAATCATGTAAAATCCATTAATCAAACATTTATATACACTAGAAACAAATATGTACACCAAGAATTAAATTCCAGCTCCTGCACCAATATAGTCCGTGGACCACTGGGCCCAAAATGCATGGGCGAGGCCCACACAAGATACCCGATCGAAACAGAGAGAACACTGCAGGGGCATCAGATAGAAAAAACACACAGGCACCTCAGGGGGAAGGGTAGGGGGGGCACCTCAGCCAGATGAGTGGACGACGCCAGCGCCACGAGGGGGCTCCATGCCCATTGATGTATCCTGGGGAGTGCAAAGCCACAGTCTCTCAAGTCTTTCCAGTGGGTGGTTTGCCCACTGCTTTATCCTGGGGAGTGCAAAGCCACAGTCTCTCAAGTCTTTCCAGTGGGTGTTTTTGCCCACTGCTGCTTCATGGGGAGTGCAAAGCCACAGCCTCTAAACTCTTTCCAGTGGATGGTTTGCCCACTGATTCATCCTGGGGAGTGCAAAGCCACAGTCTCTCAAGTCTTTCCAGTGAGTGGTTTGCCCACTGCTGCATCCTGGGGAGTGCAAAGCCACAGTCTCTTAAGTCTTTCCAGTGGGTGGTTTGCCCACTGCTGCATCCTGAGGAATGCAAAGCCACAGTCTCTCAAGTCTTTCCAGTGGGTGGTTTGCCCACTGCTTTATCCTGCGGAGTGCAAAGTCACAGTCTCTCAAGTGGATGCCTTTCTCCACTGGTTCTGGAGGGGGCTTTGTGCCCAGAGTGCTTTATCCTGCCAAGGACAGAGGTAGTGGATGTGATACTCCACTGGTTCTGGAGGGGGCTATGTGCCCAGAGTGCTTCATCCTGTCGAGGACAGAGGTAGTGGATGCCTTTCTCCTCTGGTTCTGGAGGGGGCTTTGTGCCCAGAGTACTTCATCCTGCCAAGGACAGAGGTAGTGGATGTGACACTCCACTGACGGTGGTGCTACATGCAAGCTGGCCACGCCACTGGAACTGACCACCAGCCTCGTATGAATGACCACTGGGGATGGCAGCCATGTCTGCGGTAGTGCCACTGGCTCAGGATGTGGCGTGGCCGCTAGCGGTGCTGGCGGCGGGCTCAGTAGCAGCGATGCTTGTGGTGCTCATTGGACAGCGGTGCTGGTGGGGGGCTCACTGACCTTGGTACTGGCGGCGGTGTCCTGAGCGGCGGTGCTGGTGGTGAGCTCAGTGACCATGGTGCTGGCGGCGATGTCATGAGCGGCGGTGCTGGTGGCGGGCTCACTGACTTTGGTGCTACTGAAAGGCACAGTGTCTGCGGTGCAGGTGAAGGGCTCAGTATCTTGGGTGCTGGCGGCGGTGCCCGTGGCGGTCTTTTCTGCCGTGCAGCTTGGTGGCGACGTTGACTTGCATTTCTTTTTCAGGCCCTTCCCCACCTTGGATGGTGGCGCAGCTGTCTTGCCACTCCCAGCTGTTGTCCTGGCTGAGCCCTTGGTGGCAGGTGTTTTGGCCTGCTCCCTCTGGGATGTGGGCAACTTCTTCTGTTTTGGAGGTGGGGGAATGTCCTTGGCCTCGCTCCTTGGGACACTGGCAGCCCTGCTGCTTGGCGCACTCCAGAATCCGGTTACTGCTGGCACCACTGTGCCCGGTGATGTGGTGGCTGAGGAGCTGGGTTGGGACCTGGAAAGGCGGGCCCTAGGGGACTGAAGGGGTGGGGGGGGGTGAGGGGAAGAGGTCAAGGTTGGACAGGAAAAGATTTTTAGACACACTGGGACGGGTAGATGGAGGGAGTTTGGGAGTGGAGGAAGAGGTAGTGGTTGTAGGAGGTGTTCGTTTGCTGACTTTGGGTGAAGGTGCATGGGCTGGAGGCTGTCGTGAGGTGGATGGCTGTTGGGTGGGTGTGTGACTGCGTTTGTGTACTTTGGGAGGAGGGCTCACAGACACACTGGTAGAGGACACGGGATGTGTGAATGGAAGTGGGGGTGGTGATTGCACGTCAGCAGTGTGTGGTGATGGGCGTGCTGGCGATGGAGGTAGTGGCTGAGGATGTAGTGCATGCAGGTGTGAGTGGATATGTGACAGGGAGGGAGGAGGGGGACACAGTGGAGGCAGTGGATGTTGTTATGTGTGCATGGGTATGATGCTTGTGTGAGTGCCTGTGGGATGTGTGGTGCTTATGTTTGCCAGAGCTACCCTTGTGTGTTGAGGTGTGTGCATGCTGGTCTGATGGTGTGCTTGGGATAGGCTGAGGTACTGGGGATTGGGTCTGGGTGGAGGAAGTTGGAGCGGGGAGGTTGGACACAGGGACAATGGCTGCCATCGGTGCTGAGGCCAGAGTCTGAAATGCTCTCTGTTGGGCTGCCTGGCCAGAATGAATGCCCTCCAAGTATGCATTTGTCTGTTGCAACTCCCTCTCTACACCCTGGATGGCATTCAGAATGGTAGACTGCCCAACAGTGAGGGATCTCAGGAGGTCAATGGCCTCCTCACTGAGGGCAGCAGGGCTGACTGGGGCAGGGCCTGAGGTGCCTGGGGCGAGGGAGATGCCCACCCTCCTGGGTGAGCGGCCACGGGGCACACGCTGAGGGGCTGCTGGAAGGGCAGTGCTGGTAGGGGGGGTGGCGGCTGTGCCTGTAGATGCGGGGGACACAGAGGGGCCCGCCACCGCAAGGGAGCTCCCATCAGAGGAGGAGTCAGTATTGCTGGTCTCTGCTCCAGTCCCCGCCGTGGAGCTCCCCTCGCCCTCCATCCCACTGGTGAATTCTGACTCCGTAGTGTCGCCCTCCAGGGCCATGTGGGATGCAGCTCCCTGCTGCTCTGGTGCCACTGCTCCTCCGCCTGATGATGCTAATGCACACAAGAACAGGGAGACCACAAAAAGGGGGGGAAAGAAAGTAGGAAGACATGTTCAGTACATGCAATACCGCTAACGTTGGCGGACACTACAGACACAGCAGCCCTCTGCACTACGCCATGCACTTAGAGTTCCCTAATTCATCACAGGGACATGGGGTACATGGCCTATGCCCGATTGTTGCACACATGGAAGTCACAGGAGCCTGACTAGGTGTAGATGGCTCTTACTACTGGTGGGGTTGGGGTGCCACTTAGCCTGCCTCACAAGGGGTCCTTGCCTACAAGGCTCGCCCTAGCCTAGGGGAACCCACAGCCCACCTCCCCCACCCAGACACCTCCAATGCGCGCAGAGTCAGATGGATGTGACTTTATTCCCCCCCCTTGTGGCTGCTGTGATGCCCTCAACTGCCCATCCAACTCCGGATACGCCACCGCCAGGATCCGGAACATCTGGGGGGTCATGGTGCGACGGGTACCCCTCCCACGTTGGGAGGCCAACCCCAGCTGGGCCTCCGCCGTCTTCTTGCTTCAGCGGCGAATGTCCTCCCATCTTTTATGGCAGTGGTTGCTCCGTCTGTGGTGGACCCCCAGGGCCCGGACGTCCTTGGCGAAGGCACACCAAATATCCTTCATCTGGTGGGCGTTGACCTACAGGAATAGTTCAAGGGAAAAGGAAAAACTTTAACCGTCCGGACCATCATAGTCATTGGCCCACATTCCCACCCTTGCCCTGACGCACATACACTCACCGTCGGATCAAGCAGGCCTCACCCACCCCCATTTCACATCCACACCACTCCAAACAGGCATTGCCCATACAGCATGCTCACAGTGTACTCACCTGTTTGTCTGGAGGACCGTACAGTAGCGTGTACTGGGGGAGGACCCCATCCACTAGTTTCTCCAACTCCGATGTGAAGGCAGGGGCCCTTTCCCCAGACACATGAGCCATCGTCGCTTCCAGACTGAGGTCGCAGTAGCACTTGCAGTGTAGGTCCTCTCCTGTCGAAGATCAGGTATCAAGTGAGTGAACAGAGAGAAAATGGCCGTCACGTCCACGGCGGTGCCTACCGTCACCGCCGGTGTACATCATCATTGGCTCCTGGGACCCATAGGATCCAATGTTAACCAATGCAAGATTGCGCTGCGATCTTCGACCGCCTACCGCGACGGTGTAGAACGCCAGCGCAGTTACCTCATATCCCCTTGTCCCACATTACAGGTCAGGCGGCTGCCATTTCAGGGGGCATTAATTTTAAATGCATCACACATATCTAGGCCTTGCATACACACTAAGGCAGGCACATAGCGGATTGACAAATGTGTGCAATAAAGTTGTTTTTTTTAGTACCTCAGTGTTGGCTGACCCTCTGATCGCTGTTTTCATCCATAGAGAACGTCCGCTGGGGCAGGTGAGGACATGGCGGCATCCTCCAGTGTACAGACCGCTGGTGGACCTGTCGACAATGGAAGAGCGACATGTAATAGTCACCTACAGACTTGATCATGCCACAATCCAGGAATTGTGTGCCCAGTTGGAGCCAGACCTGATGTCAGCTATCCGCCATCCCACAGGGATACTGCCTCTAGTGCAGGTTCTGTCAGTACTCCATTTCCTGGCAAGTAGGTATTTTCAAACTACAGTGGCCATAGCATCAGGGATGTCCCAGCCTATGTTCTCAAACGTGTTGTCCAGAGTGTTGTCTGCCCTGCTGAAACACATGCGCAGCTACATCGTTTTCCCTCAGGTGGAGAACTTGCCTACAGTGAAAGGTGACTTCTATGCCCTGGGACATATCCCCAACATCATAGGTGCCATTGATGGTACACATGTGGCCTTGGTACCCCCCCGCAGGAGTGAACAGGTGTACAGAAACCGGAAGAGTTACCATTCTATGAATGTGCAGATGGTGTGTTTGGCCGACCAGTACATCTCCCATGTGAATGCCAAGTTTCCTGGCTCAGTGCATGACGCTTACATTCTGAGGAATAGCAGCATCCCTTATGTGATGGGGCAACTCCAGAAGCACCGTGTGTGGCTAATAGGTGAGGACAAGTACCCTATACCCTGTGAATAGTTGTCTGGGGTTGTCCCTAAGGGTTAGTGTGTGTCTAACAGTTGTCCCTCGACATTTGCAGGTGACTCTGGCTACCCCAACCTGTCATGGCTACTGACCCCAGTGAGGAATCCCAGGACAAGGGTGAACTAGGAGGGTTATAGAGAGGGCCTTCGGCCTCCTGAAGGCCAGGTTCCGGTGCCTCCATATGACAGGTGGTTCCCTATACTACTCACCAAAGAAGGTGTGCCAGATCATCGTGGTCTGCTGTATGCTGCACAACTTGGCTTTGCGACGCCAGGTGCCTTTTCTGCAGGAGGATGGTCCAGAAGGAGGTCTTGTGGCAGCTGTGGAGCCTGTAGACAGTGAAGAAGAGGAGGCAGAAGAAGAGGACATAGACAACAGAAACACTGTGATCCAGCAATACTTCCAGTGAGACACAGATAAGAAGACATTGCTGCTTCCTACATCTGATAAAATTGTTCTACCTCTCATCTGTCTGTCACTTTCAACCAGTGTATGGACCCTGATTTGTCACTTTCCCTTTCGATTTCACAGATGTGGGTCCCACGGTGTGACCTCTGCTATGTTACCTCATGGACTAGAGCTGTGTGACATAGGTATGTTGACAATACAATGGACATTGCTATTTCCCTCGGTTATTGCAAATACTCATTTGTGATAGCACAGACTGACTCCAGATTGTTTTGTGATTCAAGGGTGTTTATTTAAGTGCAAAATAGTGGAGGGGGTTGTAAAATGGTCAGGGGTGATGGTGGAGGAATGTCCATGGCAGAGTCCAGTCTATTTGTTTCACAGGTGCATTGTCCAATGGGGCATAGGAAGTGGAGCAATGGCAGTTTAAGGATGGATAGGGAGACAAAGTGGGACAGAAGGATGACATTCAGGGTGGTCTCATTTCTTGGCGGGGGTCTTGGAATTGTTCTCTGTCTTTGTCCTTGATCTCATGGACAGTTTGCGGGGTGGTTCTTCATCTGCAGGGGGTGGAGTGCTGGTGTCGTAGTCCTGTGGCAGTGCCTCCTGTCCACTAGCGCCAGCGGAGGTGGTGGGCAGTTCATTGTCCACGCTAGTGTCAGGGGCCCCTTGTTGTGCCACAGTGTCCCTCCTGGTGTTCATGAGGTCCTTCAGCACCCCTACAATGGTGCCCAGGGTGGTGTTGATGGATTTGAGTTCCTCCCTGAACCCCAAATACTGTTCCTCCTGCAGCCGCTGGGTCTCCTGAAACTTGGCCAGTGCCGTTGCCATAGTCTCCTGGGAATGATGCTATGCTCCCATGATGTTGGAGAGGGCCTTGTGGAGAGTGGGTTCCCTGGGCCTGTCCTCCCCCTGTCGCACAGCAGACCTCCCAGTTCCCCTGTTTTCCTGGGCCTCTGTCCCCTGAACTGTGTGCCCACTGCCCCTGCCCCCAGCTCCCTGATGTTCTTGGGGTGGTGGGTTAGCCTGGGTTCCCTGTAGTGGTGGACATACTGCAGCTTGACGTGTCCTGGGGACAGAGGTATGGGCCCGCTGGGTGGATGCTGTGCTGGTGTTTCCTGAGGGGGAGGCTCTGTGGTGGCCTGTGACTGTGTGAGGGGAACCGACTGTCCCAAGGTCCCAGATGGGCCGGGCTGGTCATCTAGATCCAGTTGGACAGAGCTGCTGTCATCACTGTGGACCTCTTCTGTGGGGGGAGTGGACATGTCTGGAACCTCCTGTCCAGTGAGGTTGGGTAGGGGTCGTGCAGGGGTGTAAAGGCATGATTATTGCATCTGTGTGTGCCCTGGTGTGCAATGGGTGGGTGACCCTGTACCCCAGTGCTTACATTCTTGTGTAGGACCTTGTGTGATAATTGTTTAGGGGTCTGTGGGGGTATCTGCAGTGGACCTGCATTGGTGATGGGTGTACATGCTTTGTTGTTGCATGCAGGGCTTGGTGTTGGGATGTGTGGTTTGTGATAGTGGGACATATGTGAGGAGTTGGAGTGATGGGGGTGAGGGCGAGGGTAGGGGTATGTGATAGCATACAGGTAGGGTGGGGGATGAAGTAGTTAAAACTTTGACTTAACAGAGTCCATTCCTCCTGCTACTCCTGCGAGGCCCTCAGGATGCAGTATAGCGAAGACCTGCTCCTCCCATGTTGTTAGTTGTGGGGGAGGAGGTTGGGGTCCCCCGCCAGTCCTCTGAACCGCAATGTGGTGTCTTGAGACCACGGAACGCACCTTCCCCCGTAGGTCGTTCCACCTCTTCCTGATGTCATCCCATGTTTTTGGGTGCTGTCCCACTGCGTTGACCCTGTCCACGATTCTGCGCCATAGCTCCATCTTCCTAGCTATGGAGGTGTGCTGCACCTCTGATCCGAATAGCTGTGGCTCTACTCGGATGATTTCCTCCACCATGACCCTGAGCTCCTCCTCAGAAAACCTTGGGTGTCTTTGCGGTGGCATGGGGTGGTGTAGGTGATGTGTGAGGTGGTGTGTGTTGTGATGTGTGGGGTGATGTTTAGGGGTGTGTGGTGTTTTGTGCGTGGAAGGTGTATGAGTGATGGTGTTGTGTGCCTCTGTATGGTGGTGTGGTCTTTGCTTTGCTGTCTCTGCTTGTCAAAGATTTTTGGTTGTAAGGGTTTGTGGGTAATGTGGGTGTGTGTTTTATATTGTATTGGGTGTGTGGGAGTGGTGTGAGTATGTGTATCAGGTGTGTGTATTTGGAATTGTCCAATGTGGTAGTGTTTTGTAAATGTGTGTGTATTTTGAGCGCGGCGGTGTGTACCGCCAATGGAATACCGCGGTTGAAAGACCGCTGCGTGGATTCGTGGGTCGTGATAGTGTGGGCGTATTCCTGTTGGTGTGACGGTGGAGGTTTTGTTATCGCCAGTTCATCACTGACCTTTGGTGTGGCGGACTTGTGTGGGTGTCTAGATTTTGGCGGATTCTGAGCTGTGGGTCGTAATGGCTGTGGCGGTCTACCGCGCCCGCGGCGGTGTGTTGGCGGTCTTCTGCACGGCAGTAAGCGGGATTTGCCGCCAATGTTGTAATGAGGGCCCTAATCTTTACAGACAAGGAGAACACTCTTTAGCTCTCTGGACCCCAAACTTTGGAATAGTTTGCCTTTGAACATTCATCTCAGCCCCCCTGAATCCTTCTTCACGAAGCAGCTGAAGACCTTGCTATTCCAGCAGTAATTATTTTCATCTCCTCCGTCCAGCAGTGAGTCTTTGATCAAACAGAGGACAGGATATATTCCAATTACAGGCTCACCAGTACTGTCATTTTAGATCAGATAGCAGAAATGCACCCTTTACTACAAAGAGACACACACAGAGTTCAGGCCATTCCCTCACACATTTAAGTGCTTTGCTCTTTGCATTTTGTGCCATCAGGTAGCTATCAAATCTTGTGTCTAAGGCTAAAGGAATTTCACAGAGTGCACTCTCTAGGGTTTCTAGGAATGTTCTGCAAGCCAGGGATCACATTTTATTTCCTCATACACTAGGCGAATTTATGGGCACCAAGCTTACATTTTTTACATTTGCACAATTCCCTCAGGCAACTGGCTGCATTGATGGTACGCGTGTTGTAATCTGACCACCACCCAACTTTCTGTTATAGGTTTGTTATTTGTGAGTGTGGATCTGAAGACATTGTAAATGAAGATAAATAACTATTTCAAAATATGATTAGCAATTCCATATTTAATATTCGGTAATTATTGCGAATGAGAAATTGGTAGATGTGATACTTGAATGTGAGGCATAATGTGCTTTATTTACCAGTTCCAATCACTAAAAGTCGGAGAGTTGTTTTCCTTGAAATGAAAACTAGGAGTATTGGAAATGGCCTCGTTAAGGTTTGCCAAGTTGTTACCCAGCCTGGATATGGCCGGTCTTGTTCTTTGCCCTCCCACCCCTACCTGCTGCTGCAGTGCTACAGATGTACTATATCATAAGACAATAACAGAGGGAAGCTTTGCTGTTACCATGCTCTTAGGTCTGGCAGGCTGATGTAACACAGGTTATGCTACGTAAGAGATGATCCAATATTTTACTTTGCATATTTAGCCTTTTTTAGGGATTTAAAAATTCCTTTGACGGTTATATGTTTTCTTTACTGATGTTGATCATTTGATCCTTGGATGCAGAAATGTTCTTCCGATGTTGATCATTTGATCCTTGGACGCAGAAATGTTCTTCCGATATTGACCATTTGATCCTTGGATGCAGAAATGTTCTTCCGGTGTTGATCATTTGATCCTTGGATGCAGAAATGCTCTTCCTGTATTCTTTTACTTCTTTTCTCAGGACACTGTAAGGTGTAGAGTTAAAGCTGATGGAGCTGCTCTCCACAGATCACCCTGGGCAACTTATGTATGACCAACAAGTGTAGTTTGACCAAGTACTTAAAGACACTGACTACACTGCTGGATTCAGAAAATCCAAGAAAGCCCCTCAAACTAATACACAAAAGAGTAATTGTGAGTGTGCGAAGTACGTGTTACTATATAGACCTGCGCAGGAGATTCTTTCTTAATTATAAACTCATATCAGAAGGTTTCAGAGAGTATATTGATACTGGTGGGAATGATTTTCAAGATCAACTGCATCCTGTTTTGAGGGCTATAAACATTCTACCAGTTACTTCAAGTAATCGCAATAGGGGTTTCAGCACCATGATCTTGATAATGTTAACCACATGAAACTGTCTTGGTATCACAATGATGTTCATAGATCTCAGGGGCCTTCCTCTGTCTCTTTCGAATCCATTGCCAAATGTTAATAGATGGCTAATTGTTCATTGCCATGAGGAAGATACTCAGCATAGGAAGGTAGTTCCTACAACCTATCAGAACAAAAGATACCAGATGCATAGAATTTTTAAAGTGATTCTGGCCTGGTTTCAGGGCTACCTGCACAAAGCAGACTGTAGAGATACTCTTGTTGGAACAGTCAGATTTTTAATGTTTTCTTTAAAAATGATGTCTCAGCTGTTGTGCATAACTCCAAAGGAAGTTTAGTCAAGGCTACCGGCCCGAGATAGGAGAAAGACCTGCCTCCAATTCTTGCTTGCCAGATCTTGGGGAGTCCAGCCAACCGACCGGTGGTAGGCTGAAGATTTCCAGAGGAAACATAGGCCCTCATTATGAACATGGCGGTCAGTTCCGCTCCTCCAGTGGTGGCGGTAGAAACCACTAACAGAGGAGCGGGCCGGACTGCCAAATAATGAACCAAACTAAACACACGCATCCCGTGCACCATCCACTGCCAGGAAAGGAGTCCCGCTGACGAAGGTAGAGTCCGCCCACAGGCCGTCGGAAAGGCCCAACCCAACCATCAAATTCTGAACCGACATTCCGCTGCCAGTTCCGGGGAGGGAACCACCGCCACACAAAGGCAGGCGGAAAAGAAACAAATAGAAGGAAACCCTCACCGGAGTTCCAGAAAATGTGCAGCAACAGCCATGGACAGAGAGCTGCAGATCATGCCAGCCTTGCTATATATCTACACTACCGAGACCGCCGACGAAGATGACGACGGTAAGTACCGCAACCTACGACACAAGGGAGGAAAGGGCAAAGTTACATACCCACCCACTTCACCCACTCTGCAACGCCCCCCAATCCTTCCCAGCAGCACAAGTCAGACACCCCACACCAAGAGGGACGTACCCGACCGAAGGCCACTGCAACTTGACCATAGTACATACAATAGCCCCACACCCATAAATAATTAAAACAAACACCAGGGTGGAACTGTGTGCAGTCCAAACAGAGGCCACACAGAAACTTTAATAAGTAGCTCACTGAGCAAAACAGTGCCAATAGGGCCAGTGGCCAGTCCATAAAAAGTCAGTTGTCCTTGGCCACAACTGGCCACACCTGACTCCCACAAGTGCTGGGTACTCCACTGAACGGGGCACCATATGGGGATGCAGGCCCCTCACAGAAGGTGGGAAGAGGGACTTAGACTTGCATGAGGAGGTTGGGGGGATGGGTTCTCCTTTGAAGGGGGTGAGGCCTGTTTGGCTTGGGTAGAGCTGGATGCCTTAGGCTCTGAGCGGGCCTTCTTCGTCACCGGAGAAGGGGCACGGGAATGGGAAGGCTGGACCGGAGTGGGCTGTGATGTGGAAAGAGCAGAAAGGGCAAAAAGGTGGGCACGTTTCGGGACAAGACGTGGTGGGCCAGTGGGTTGGAACAGATCTGCACGGGAGAGGAAATTTTTTGGGGGAGTAATTGGGGTGGGCATGGGTGAGGGTGTGGGAGGGGAGGCAGAGGAAGTTGATGTATGGGGTGTAGGTGTGAGTGTAGTGGGTGCAGATGACTGCTCAGTATACTGTGGTGTGGTCGATGTCTGATGGGTGGGTGTCTTGGTGCGTTTGAGTGTTTTGGGAGGTGGACACAGTGGGAGAAGACAGACAGCTAGTGTGGATGTATGTTGGGTGGGTGTCTGCAAGTCTGGTGAGTGTGCTGCATGTGTCAACTACAGTGGAGGTGGTGAGTGCAGGTGTGGTGTATGGGGTGCATGTATGGCTGTCTGCTATTGTGAAGAGGAGCAGTAACAGTGAGTGAAGGTGCAGTGCATGAGGGTGTGGATGTAGAGGGGAAAGACAGGGAGGCGGAAGAGGCGGGAACACTGGGGGAAGTGGACGTTGTTGTGTGTGCAGGTGTCTGTTGGCTGTGTGAATGCTTGTGGTGGGAGGTGTGGTGCTTGTGCTTGGAAGTCTGCTTCTTGTGTGTTGATGTGCCTGTAAGCAGGTCTGTTTGTGTGCTTTGGACGGGTGAGGGGAGTGGGGTGCTAGAAGGGGTAGAGAAGGTTGGAGTGGGGACGGAATGGCCAGGGAAACTGGCTGCTGTCCAAGAGGAGGCCAGAGCCTGAAAAGATCTCTGTAGGGCACACACGGCACCGTGAATGCCAGCCAGATAGGCATTGGTCTGCTGCACCTCAGAAGCCAGACCCTGGATGGCATTGACGATGGTTGTCTGCACTACAGAGATGGTTCTCAAGAGGTCAATAGCCTCCTCTGTGAGGGCAGCAGTGCTGACTGGGGCAGGGGAGGAGGTGCCTGGGGTGAAGGAAATGCCCACCTTTCTGGGTGGGTGGGCATGGGCAACTCTGTGGGGAGCAGAAGGGAGGGCGCTGATGGTATGGGGGGTGGCGGAAGACCTCACAGTAGTGGTTTGTCCACTAGGGTCCACCACTGCTGGAGGACCCCCATCGGAGGAGGTTTCAGAGTCACTACCTCCTGTGGTAGTAGCCTCCCCCGTGGAAGTCCCCTCGCCCTCCCACCCACTGGTCCCCTGAGCGTCTGTTGTCTCTGCCTCAGAGGATCCGTGGGCCGCTGACTCCCCACTTGCTGGTGCCTCAGCTCCCTCGCTTGATGTTGATGCCGTACCAAAAAAACACAAGAGAACAGGGATGGGGAGACAAAACAGGAGAGACACATGTAAGTAGCTGAATGCTGATACACTATGGCCAGACATACACCTACCCAGCAGACACACCCAACAGGCAGCACCGTGCAGTATGGCCATGGCCATGGCCCGGACTACTGAGCAGCATACTGACCTACAGCTTCCCCTGAAATTGTATTGGAGCTGAGGTAGGTGAAACCTGACAGGGACACCCCTACACCCTTTGGGGAGCAGACAGTAGCTGGGCACCAGTCAAATTCCCCACTCTAAGCACCATGAGCCCTATTGCACACACATCCTTCCAGGCTGAAGTATGGGCTGTGAGTACTCACCCCCTTGTGACTGCTGTGCAGCCTTCAAGCGCCCATCCAGGTCTGGGTATGCCACCAACAGGATCCTTCGCATGAGGGGGGTCAGTGCCCGGCGGGCACCCCTTCCACATTGGAAGGACTTCCCCAGCTGGGCCTCAGTGATCTTCTGCGCCCAGCGCCGCAGGTCCTCCCACTTCTTTCAACAGTGGGTGCTCCGCCGGTTGTAGACCCCCAGGGTCCGTATCTCCTTGGCGATGGCATGCCAATGTGCCCTCTTCTGGTGGGCACTGACCTAGTAGGGTGACACAGAAATGGAACACAGAAGTCAGGCACCTGCACGATGGCAACAGCTGTCAGATTGTCAGACATAGGACAGACAGTACTCCCAGACATGCAGGACAGTGGCACGCAGCATTACATGCTCCAAGGCCCATCCTGGCTCACAGGAGCACACATCTGTGCAATCCACTCCATCCATTACTCACACAGTGACCCCCAAATCCGGACTCACCTGTACCTCTGGCCGGCCGAAGAGTCTGCCATACAGGGGCAGGACCCCTTCCACAAGTTTCTCCAGTCCAGTTCCTGGGTGAATGCCGGGGCCCGTTCCCCTGCACCACGTGGAACATCCATAGCCAGAGGCAGGCCACAGCAGTAAACAGAGTGGAGTACCTGTCCTCACAAGATCAGGAAGTAAAGTGATCAAACGATGACGAATGCGCGTACGTTCCGCGGCGGTATGCACCGTCACTGCCGGCGGCGATCATGATACGCCAGGATTCCCCATTGGCATCCATGTTAGCCAATGAGGGTGCTAACAGCGGTCAACACCGCTGTATGCTGTGACGTCAACCGCTAGTGGTATTAGGTCACTTCCACAACGAAGGGGCAGAACTACAGTGGGCAGACATTTTGCCATCACCTACGCATCTTGAAATTCATAATACTCACAATGCTGGGCCTACTAGCCATATGAAGCACCTAGGCCTCTATCCATTGAGTATATAATCACACATGATTTATTCCGTTCCCTCCTAGTGATCTACATGTACATCTGTCAGGTTGCAGTTATTGTACAGACACTACTATGAAGAATGCACTGCATGTATGTAGCAAATCTGCCAGTGTATGTGTGCACATCACTCCTTTTTCTTACCCCTCATAGGTACCGACCCTTGTGGTGAGGAAGGGCACCATCGGTGTACAGACCACTTGTGGATATGGGGACCATGGTGGAGCATCAGATCATTATCACCTACAGACTCACACGTGCAACTATTCAGGACCTATGTGCATTACTGGATCCTGCACTGACTCCTGGAAATTGTAATCAGCATGCCATTCCAACTGAGGTGCAGGTGCTCTCCACACTCCATTTCCTGGCCACAGGCTCATTTCAAGTGACAGTGGGCATGGGTGCTGGTTTCTCACAGCCAATGTTCAGCCAGGTACTGACAAGATTTCTGAATGCATTTGTACAACATCTGCAATTCTATGTGCGATTCCACCAAAGTGCTGACCTCCCTGCCATCAAGTCTGACTTCTATGCCATTGCAAACATTCCCCATATCATAGGTGCCATTGATGGCACCCACGTAGCTATCATCCCCCCAAGAGTGAGTGAACAGGTATACAGAAACAGGAAGAACTTTCACTCCATGAACGTCCAATTGGTATGTACTGCAGACCAGTACATTTCCCATGTGAATGCCATGTTTCCGGGTTCTGTCCATGATTCATTTGTTTTGCGGAACAGTAGTGTGCCACAGAAGATGGAACAACTACAAGAGGACACAGGGTGGATCATAGGTAAGTTTGCCACTAACTGACACATTGCAGAAAACAAGCTTGCCTGACTAAGGGACATTACAATGATGACTCTGTATTGACCATTTCTCTAGGTGATTCTGGCTATCCAAACTTGCGTTGGCTCCTGACACCCGGGAGGAATACCCGGATGGATGCAGAGAGGAAATACAATGAGGCCCATGGACGTACTAGGAGGGTGATAGAGCATACTATAGGTCTCCTGAAGGCTAGATTCCGGTGCCTACATATCTCTGGGGGTTCCCTGGCCTATGGGCCTGATAAGGTGTGTAGAATAGTGGTGGCCTGCTGCATGCTGTACAACTTGGTTGTGAGACATTCTATCCCCCTTTTGGAGGTGGAGGGTGCTATAGGTCCTGATCAGTTACCTCAAAGAGGTGAGGAGAGTGATGGTGAGGATGAGGAAGGGGAAGATGTCAATTCCAGGAACCAACTGATACAACTCTACTTCCAATAACTGTGTGGGACTTAAGCCTGTAATTGTGGTTAGTGACTGATACTGTAAGTGTGCCATGTCATAAAGGGGGGATTGGTCATGATAGGCGAGACATGGACCTCTTCAGCATGGTACTGACAGACAATATATGCATTACCTCCTTCCCTAATTCGAAACACACATTACCACCACCAAGCAGAAATTGACAATAAAGTTGTTCCCTGCCAGTTGCATCCATACTCCACTTTGTTCAACATTGAAGAGAGGGGACAGTGTTACAGGTGAGAAATGTTGTTTATTGGTCAAATACGGTGAAATGTGCTATGTACAGTGATGGAAGTCGTAAGGGTTGGGTGTCCTCAAAACCAACTTGGTGGCAGCCCTGTTGGATATCATAGGTGGGTCCTATTTGTAGTATAGTACTTTATTTAGCCGTCAGCTAAGTGTAGTTGGTGAATGGGTGGGATGGTTGCTTTGCAGTAGTAGCAGTGTCAATTGTTGGAGTGGAGCTTGTTCTTAGCTGGGTTTCCAGTGCAATATCTTGGCCTAAGACTACGTTTGGACGCCTGCTGTGGAGCTTCCTGAGGTGGCATGGTTGGCCCTTGTGATTCTCGTGCTGTTTCTGCTGTTTGGGTCATCTGTTGCTGGTTGTCTGTTGTGGGGGCCTCTTGTCCAGTGTGGGTGTCTGACTGTTTGTTGATCAACGGCAGCAGTGCTCCAGCAATGGTGGCCATTGTGGCATTGTGTTCTTTCCACTGCTCCATGGTCTGTTGGTGTTGTTCCAGCTGCATCCTCTGACTTTGCTCCAAGGTGGATACAATCTGTTCCAACCTGTCTTGGGTATGTTGGTAGGCCCCAATACCTCTGCAACGATGTCCTGGGCTGGTGCATCCATCCGGTGCCCTACCCCCTGACCCACTGGGGCACTTGACCTTGGCCTGGCCCCCTGTGCCTGTGTCCCCAGTGCAGGTCTTGACGTGCCACTTGTACTGGGGCCCTCGCCTTCCTGCTGAGTGGGAGACTATGGCCTCTGTAGCTGTGTTCCACCTGTCTGTGCCCTGGATCCACTGGTGTGGGTACGCCTCCCCTGGCCTGCTGGTCTTGACTGGGTGTTAGGGGTGACAGTGTTTTTCTGGGTGGGGCTGCTGCATGGTGAGCATCCAGGGCTTTGTGAGGGGCCTGCCTGCTCATCAGTGTCCAGGGGTCCTTCGCCAAGGTATTGTGATGTGCCTCTGTCTCCCTGGAGTGCTGTGGTACTCCTTGTCCCCTCCATTAGGGTTGCATGGGTGGTGGTGCCTGTTGGGGGACATACACATGTCTGTTACATATGCATGAGGGTTTGAGGTGTACTGAACTGTGCAATTTTGTGCTGGTGTGCCTTTCAGTGGCCTTCCAGGGTGCCTTTGTGATGTGGTCATTGCATTTAGTGGCAGTGGTGGGGGTTATTATTCCATTGTGGGTACGTGCAGGGGTGGGAAGCTGTGCACAGCGGGAATGATGCGGGCCTGGTAGTGAGTTGTGGGTGATGCAGGTTCATGGATGTGGGTCTAGGTGGGTGTGGGTAAGGTGAGGTGGTGCATGCATTACACTTATGGTGTATATGGGGTAATTTTAGATGACTTACCCGAGTCCATTCCTCCAGTGAGTCCCTCTGGGTGCAGGATGGCGAGTGCCTTCTCCTCCCAGTCGGTGTAGTCCATAGGGCGTGGATGGTGTCCCACTGCATTCACCCTGTTGACAATGGTCTGCACAGCTCCATTTTCTGCGCAATGGGTGTGTGCTGCACCTCGGACTCGAATATTTGTGGCTCCACCTTTAGGATCTCGTCCACCATGGTCCTTAGCTCCCTTTCGGTGAAGCGTGGATTTTTTTTTGGGGGGGGGGGCATGGTGAGGGTGGTGGATGGCGTCAGGACTGGGGACGGGGTTTGGGTGCTCCTGTGTGGGTCTCTATATGTGTCCTGTCTGCTAGCGTTCTCTGTCTAGCTCTGGTGCTCTCCGTCTTCTGGTCCTGGTTTTGTTGCAAGGGATTGTGGGGTGTGTCTGGGGGCTTTTTATGGTGTTCTGGATGTGTGCAAGGTGTGTGGGTGCTAGGCCTAGTCAATGTGTGCACTGGTTGGTGTTGCACCCACTTGCCGCCTGTGGCGGTCGCAGCCGCCAATGGTCGTCCGGTCTCCACTGTCGGCCGAGGTGATTTGTGCATCATTATTTGGAGGGCGGGATGTGGGTGTGCTTGGCGGTGGCGGGGTGGGCTGGGATTCCCACCGACAGGGTCCTGGTGGGGAGTGGTGGTCTGGGAATTTTTGGCAGGGTTTGGATTTTCTATCATATGTCGGGATTCCATTCGCTGCTGCCATCGGGATTCTGTTCACCGCCACCACGGCGGTCGGCAGTCTTTCCCACCATGTTCATAATGACCGCCATAATCTTTAATCCTTTCCCTGAGATAACCTGCCCCAGTGGAATGCAGTGCTTTGTGGACAAGGACTGGTGTTTTGAAAATAATTTTTTTTTAATTGGAAGCCAGTGAAGAGCGTTTGATCTCGAGGAGAGGTTAAGGAGAGGTCAGACTGCCAAATTCTGGACCACTAGAAGCCTGTTAAGGTAGTCTGAGAGGCCCAAGTATAGGGCATTTCAATAGTCCAGTCTGAGCGTTATAAAAGCCTGAATGACCATTTTTTTAGCGGAAAAGGAAAGAAAGAGAAGATACTTTTTCAAAGTTCAAAGCATCCCAAAACACGAACCAAACACTAATTGAATTTGTGGTTGGGAGGAGAGGGCGCTATCATATTTGATGCCTGAGTTCTTAACTGTGGCCTGTTCAGGGCCGAGAGTGGGGCATCCTTCGGCCAGAACGTCTGCCATGAGTCTGGTGAGATAGGGCCAAAGAATTATATTTCTGTCTTGTTGGCATCACATTTCAGTTGATTGGTGGTCATCCAGTGAAACACGGATGAGAGTCATTTTTTACAGCCTCTCCAGCATTCTCCTCTCCCTTTCCACAGTTAAATAATAGCTGGGTATTGTCAGCATATGTTTTGATATTCCTAATTGTAGTTTTTTGCATTTGTAACAAGACCGGCTTCTACAACTGCATAACAGACACTGCCAACTGGATGAAGGACAGCGGTCTGAAGCTCAGCACAGAAAGACAGAGGTACTGATCTACTGAGACAAACGCACCCAATAAGAAGCATCCTGGTGGCCCTCAGAACTTGGACCTATTCCTACACCCACTAACCACACTAGGAACCTAGACATCATTCTGGTCAACAAGCAAATCATGATGACTCAGGTCAACTCCTTCTCTTCCTCCTGCTTCTTCGTCCTCCACATGCTTCGTAAGGTATTCAAATGGGTATTCCAAAGCTCAAGACACACCATCAGCCAGGCCCTCATCTCCAGCCAACTTCACAACGGAAGCGATATCTATGCAGGGATCACAGCTCACCTCCTCTGACAAATACACACCATACAGAATGCTGCAGCCAGACTCCCTAGATTAACCAACATCACTCCCTGCCTCAGGGAACTCCACTGGCTCCCTGTACAGAAAAGATGCCAATTCAAGCTCCTGACCTATGCATACCAGGCCCTACACAACTGGAAACTCGACCAACTTGAACCACTGCCTACACTTGCATCCTCTCAGCAGACACCTCCGCTCAACCTCCCTTTCTCTAACCCGCACTCCCTGCATCCAATATAGCAGATGCGACATAGCAGATGCGGCCGTCGCTCCTTCTCCAAACTAGCAGCGAAGACATGTAATGAGCTACCCTTTCATCTCCGGATCCCACCAACTCTTCCAGAGTTCTGAAAGTCCCTGAAGACCTGGCTATACAGCTAATCAACTGGACCCTACCAGTACCTGGATACCGTCACATGTGACAAGAAGTGCTTTACAAATTCACTTATCGATTGATTGTAATGCAATGCACAAACTGTGTTTTGATCATGTTTAGCATGCCTAGCATAGAGAACTTAGTGGCTCATATACCATAGTTAGACACCAAACTTAACCTACATTTGGGATGTTAATTTCATCAGACACGGTACTCAAGTCACAGGCTTAAGTATTGATCAGATTTGATTTGTTAAATCTCATAGTGATCTTAAGTGTACTCATGATGGATTTGTTAAAAATATGAGTCTTAAGATCTGATGTCACTTCCTCTGATGTCACTTCCTTTGATGCTACATGCGATATTATACTTAGCGAAGACACATATAATGATGTAATTTGCACACTGACAAACTTCTCGTTTTTAGGACTCACGTCCTAGGTACGGATAAAAACTTAATGTCTGTTATGTTTCAGCAACCTCTTAAGTAAAACATAAATCTCTCATTGACACCATCAGCTGTGAAAAGTTAGAAGGGGCTGTGTTTTCCTTCCCTTGCTTATGTGCTGTGTAGACAGCAGTTTCTAGCCAAACTTGTCATGTCAATAAGGTTTAGTTCTGTTTAAAAATGAATCGTACTTGCTTTCACTGTGTTACAAAAGAATTGGCACATGGCTAGCCTACATTCTCAGCGATCCCAAAGTTTATGGGAAGCGGATGTCTGCACTGGTGCTGTTTTTTCTCGACACCACACAGTTCTGACATTGTGTGCAACAAATATGAAAAAACAGACTTAGAGGAGAACCAGGGCTTGGAAGATCAATTCATAATTATTGCCATTGGGTGGCAGGGTCGTCTTAATTTTTTCAGCGATACCCTGGTTCAGAGGGTCTACTCTACAGGCCACTGCACCTGCTGCACCATTGACAGCTATAATCCTGCAGTTCCGCAAGTTTAGTCTTCGTGCTTAATTTGTACAAATACATAAGTGCAGGGGCCAAAACTTTTTCTTAGGAGACGCCTCTGCCTACTTCCACCACTGGACAACTTGGCTCTACCCACTTCCACCACTGTTGCTGCTGAAACCAGGTGTAATACCTGACTTGTACTGCAGTGAAAGAGATTTCCTTGAGTAAGGGTTGAGGAGCTTACATGCTTCAGTGGTATCCAGGGCCGGACTGACCTACAGGGCAATCAGGCAGTGCCGAATAGGCTGGTCAGATGGATCAGTGTGTGGGCCTGTGTTTTAGCTGTTTGTGGGCCTGTTTGACATAGCTACCAAGTTACCCAGATATATGCTTGATGTGCTGCCCCAGTCCAGGTTTTTTTTCTCTGAATTCTGGGGCTTGTAGTCCTGTTTTAAAATGGAATAAACAAAACTACAAGTTCCAGAATTCAAGAAAAAACCTGGACTGGAGCAGCACATCACACATGGACCTGGGAAACTTGGCAGGGCTGTTTTTTATGGCCAAGTGGGTCCGTTCTGACTGTTGACTTCTCTAATTTTACAACAAAGATTGCTTGTAGTCAGCTCAAATGCATGCAGCCTGCCATACCTTGCAAAATACCCATGCAGCATGCCTTCAAAACTGGCCTGATTTACGAAATGTGGGCCCCTTTTTTAGCTATCTGGGTCGCCAACTGGGCTTCTTTAATTTTGGTACCTGGGCCCATTTTGTGTCCGAGGAGGACCTTGCCTGGGGCTCTGCATAATAAAAAGTCACTGAGGCATTTGAATGTTGTTGGACTTGACCCTTTCTGCAGTGTTATCCCCGAACTTTTTGCCTTCCATCCTCATGTTTTTGCTGACTTAGTGTTTGCTGGCTTTAGGCTTCTGCACACTTTACTACTGCTAACCAGTGCTAAAGTGCTTGTGCTCACTCCTTAAAACATGGTAAAATTGGTTTTCACCCAATTAGCAAAAATAATGTACTTGTAATTCCCTAGTAAAGTGGCACTACATAGACCAAGGGCCTGAAAATTAAATGCTACTAGTGGGTCTGCAGCACTGATTGTTGTGCTACCCACTCAAGTAGCCTTTTACACATGTCTTAGGCCTGCCATCGCAGCTTGTTTGTGCAATTTTAAACTGCCATTTCCACCTGGCAAAATATAAATTTTGCCAAGGATAAACCATCCTTTTTAATACATATGTCACCCTTAGCGTAGGCCCTAAACAGCCCAGAGGGCACAGTGCAGTGTATTTGAAACGTTTGACATACAGCCCCTAAGGAACAACTCCATTTTATGCAGGCCTTGATTTCATCTTAGGTAATGGGAGTCGCCATCTTTCTCAATTAATCCAGCATTATTGCCATGTCTGCCATTTGTTTTGTCATCTGACATAATCTTTGTAAAAACTCTGAAACAGTTATTCAGCATAGATATAACACCTGATGTGTCATTAGTCTGGGACAAGTGTTAACTTATCATCATATCAAGGTCAAATAAAAACAAATGCAGACATATAGCCAAAACAGTGAAGTCTCACTTGATGCCCTTTCACCTTATCAGTGGCAGCTAGTGACATTTAAAAGTGGTGGAGCATAAAAGTTAGGAATTACTTTCAAATAGTGAACAAGCAATGCATTTTTTTTTTACTGTCACCTTGTCATTATTTTATAGACTACGTACCCCCATGATGGGGGCCCCATTACCCACATACACAGAATCACTATTACAAGTGGAATATGTGACCACTGCCCTGTGCTCTCTCTGCAGAGAGGCCATGGATTGGATGGCCATGTATTCTGAGCACTTTTTTGACCGACTGACATCTCTTAAAATTACAAAAAATATCTAAACTTCTTTGGCATGTCCGATCAAAGCTATATTCTTGATCTGCCTCTTCTCTTGAGGAGATTTCATATTAGAAAAGATTAGTCATGGCATTTGTCTATTCCTAAGTAGAGTTGGCTAAGCCAGCAGCTGAAAAAGCCTTTCAGCTGCTGGCTCAACCAGCAGCATGTGCGGGGAGGGGAGGGGAGGGCTGGACCATAGGAGGGAGGAGAGGGGAGAGGGATTGGAGTGCACTTAAGTGCGCATGTGTGTTTACATAGGCATACTTAGGTTTCTCCAACCTGGCTGTGTTACACAGCCGGGTTAGAGAACCTGCACAGCCTCCCATACAGTGTCTGAGCAGCAGACCAAGGCGCTCAGACCAATCCCAGCACTGCTCTCATGCTAGGTTAAGCATGAGAGCAGCACCCGGATTGCACATAGAGCCTGTTCTGGTGTCCCAGGGACTGCTGGGACACCAGAAAAGTAAAGGGGGCGAAGCGGCAGGCGGCAGAATTCGGACAGGTTCATTTTTTGTAAAAATATGATTATTTTTATTCAAATAGTTCACCCTAAGTCCTCCCCCGCTTGCCCACCCCTTCTTGAGATTTGTGGCAGCCGCGTCCATATAAGTGTATTCACCAAATCTGTGCCGCTGCAAGAAATACATTTTCAGATAAATTCAGTGTAAAAACAGTGATAGTGATGGGCTGTCTAGTTCAGAAAGATAAACAAGTTTCAATTAGTGTCCCCTTTAGTCAGTTTGGGAAGCACTGACTAGGTTTACATGAAAGTGCCCAAAAGTGCACCAATCAGTTCAAAGTCTTCTGAACTGAATGTGGGCAGGAAAGAGTGCACACATAGAAAAATGCGTTTTTGTTACATGAATAAATGTACAATTAAAAAAAATATTATTAACCCACCATGTTAAAAGCATGGAGCACAAGTATACTGTATCGGTGTAGAAAAATCGAGTCGGTTCTGAATTTGTGAACCCAAAATGGCTCTGCCTAAGTTTTGACATGTACTTCCCGCACAAATTATGCACAAGCAAAAGTTACAAATTAGGGCACATGGGAAACTTGCCTGCTGTTCAGCTTACACCTCTACAACAATGCATTTATGCATCTCCCCAATGAAAGCATTTTATTTCCCCTGCTTACTTTACTATTCTTGTGAGGGCAAGAAACAGGAAAAGGAAGTTTGTCATCATTAAATGCATCTGCTTGTCGTTTTTACCACACACCAGCTTCCCGCAGACACTCGTTGTGAACAGCAGAACTAAGAATAATACAGAAGCGATTTGCAGTGTCTGAGGGCAGTTGTAGACACTGTCCACCGGCACTGCGAGGAACTTACAGTGCCTTCAATATCAGCTCCAGAGCTAACAATGAGTCGCTGCATAAACACTGGTGCTTTTATGCCCAGAATCACAGGTTATAGTAGTGAGGCCGAAACTTACAGCTACTGCCATCAGCCAGGCGTCTGATCAAGTTCCAAAGGGAGGGAAGGGAGGTGGCTGACTTTCCTCACAAAAGGCAATGAACCTAGCCAATCATTGAGCTGCTCTCAATTGAAGCACCAGGATTGGTTGGAGCAGCCCAACCCAGCATTCCTTTCGAATCTAAGGGCCTGCGTCTGTAATTAGACCAGCTCGGATTGGTGCAGTCTGCAGTGCACTTCAGACTGGCCATCTCAAGACAGCCAGCCAATCCAACATGCTCACTCCGCACTTTACGCTTTAGGTAAGTCATCCCTGATGCAGGAATCATCCATGCCCCTCCTTCATACTTGAGCTAAAACAGCGCACACAACTTTCTTCTAATAAAATGGTAATAACCATGTTATTATAAAGTGCTGTGCGCTCGCAGCAGATGGGAGAAACGCTCCTCTGCCCTAAAGAAGGAATTGCCACTGCCCATTTGGTACGGACATGTTTATGCACACATCAATGTCAGACATTCCTAAATTTATGTCAGAAATTCCAATCTTTGATAAGATTTAGTACATAAGGATCACCATTTGACCACTTGACAGGAGAGGTCCTTTGCCCAGATTATCGCATAAGATTCTGCCAGAGACGATCTCATCTACTGCCAGCACACTTCAAACAAGCTGCATCTCATCCGATGCTGATAAACCTGTATCCCAGAGGAAACTCACTACTGCAGAGCATTTTCCCTTCGAAGTGAACTCTACCTTCATGCCTTCGCTGAAACAACAGCTCTTGCTGTCAACAATGTATGCAGCGCATTGCTTCTCCCTAAGAAACACTAGACCGCGTGTGGATCTTCTTTCTATGCTCTCTTACTGTATCATATAGAAGAAGGTCTTAGGGTGTTAGGTCTTAAATGACATTTTAACCACGTTAGAAATGTTTATTGTATTATTGTTCCTTACAACATACATTCTTGCTGTTTTTATAATATCCTGAGTAACTATTTTAGATGTACTGAGAATCAGGATTACCCTGTTGTAATAAATGTTTTTTAATTAAAAGTGCCTATTTTTCTTAGTGCAAGGTGTGTGTGATAGTGTGAATAACAAAGCAGGTTTGTTTCTGTTGCCATGGTATCCTGGATCCCTTTGCGGGGATTGTAAGTAACCCAAAAGCAATAACTTCAACAATATATTGGATGGACTTTTGTGGCACTACAATAACCTCTACAATAACCTGTCTTCCACAATCAGCATGGGTGCATTGAACTGATTTCACATTTGTCACTGGTGGGTGGGAAAGCAAGTCATAGTTTATACAAAATGTTATAGACATATAAATTTAACTTTTACCTGTCCTGATAGTGAAAATCTCTTAAATTTGTTTTCGCTACAGGATAACATTGGGTTACTTTATTACATTTAATAAGTGCTAACTTTCAGTTGAGAGCAGGTAGAAAGTTGAGTTTGGTGCCTAAAGAATTGTAATTTAAAACGCTCTTTAATGGTGTGATCTAATTTTAAGTCACAAGACACATTTTTAGAAGCTGACATTTTCTTGTCATAACCATTTGGTGCCTGCAGCCTGTATGCTGGCTCACATGACTAAGTGTAACTGGCAGCTGGTCTTTGTGTATTGCTTCCAGACAGTGAGAAAAAAGGGGAATAGGTATTGACAGGATGGGCATCTCTAGTTTGATAGGGGGGAGGGCCTGTCGCCTACCGTGCTTGCACATCACAAAGCCTCTGCCTGAGCAAACTCACAAGGGGGTTGACACTATTCTTTTGTGTCCCCAGACAAGCTAGGGCCAGGGCAGAGAGGCAGGAAATTCCAAGCACCTCACAGGGCGGAAACCTCCAGAATATGCTCCTATTTCAAAGTGGGTACCAGGTATAAATAATGGACCCTCACACCCAATGCTGAAGTACACTGCTAGACCCGTGGAAGACTGAGGACTGCTGTGCTGCTCGGCAAGAAAGACTGCTACTCTGTTGCCCCACTGCCCTGCTGGCTTGATGCCTCAGTGAATGGACTGGACCTCCATCTTGAGCCCAGGACCACCAGAGTGATTTCATGGGCTAGTTGGTTGGCCTCCAAATGTGAGCCTCGGGAACACAACAGGCTCCAAGCACCTGGATTCTGCTGGTGTCCGCAAGGGGTCCCACCCCCGTTTTGAACCCTTGGAAGTGGGCCCGAAGGTGCTCTGCCAGAGCAGCTGTGGTCTTGTGAGCAGAACGGACGCAGTGCAACACATCTCTATGCAGCTCCATTTTGGAACTGCTGCAGTGTAATGCATCCGAAATGCAGGCCTTCACATTGGAAGCCCCTCGTTAATGGCATCCTCTATTATGGCGAGAACTCTGCATCGCCACCCTGCAGCTTCTTCAGAACCATTGGTGCGTGACATATCTTCAATGCAGGACTTCACATCACAAGCCCCTAATGGACATTATCCTCGACGATGAACCAGGACTCTGCATTGCTACCCTGCAGCTTCCCTGGATCTGCTGCTGTGTGACGCATCCTTAACATGGAATCTCTCAAAGCTTTGTAAGCCAGGATTTAAGGTACTTCATTCAGCAGGCCTCACTTGGTCTCTGTATCCAGCCTACTTTCCATCTGGGCCAACCTGAACATCTGACTTTTGCCCCAGTCTGGTGTGATCAGAAAACCACAGTTGGAGCGTTGTGTTGCTAGGTGCTATTTTTACTTAAAACTTAAAACTTCTACTGATTGGATATTTGTCATCTTTGTCTCAAATAATTTATTACATTTAGCATACTTCCACTTCTACTGATTGGATTTTTGTCATTTTTGTCTCAAACTATTTATTACATTTTGCTCTATTGTTCTAAATAGGTGTGGGATTTTTCCTGCGTTATGTTTTCACTTTATTACTGCTTGAAGTGATGCAAAAATATTTTACACACTGCCTCTAAGTTAAGCCTCACTGCTCTGTGCCAAGCTACCAGAGGGTTAAGCACAGGTTAATTTGGGGTTTGCCTGTGCCTCACCCTGACAGAGATTGTGGTTTCTGCTTGAGCAGAGTTTCACCCCCCTCAACCTGTAACTTAATTTCCAACAGATGAATATCACGTGATAGATACTTAGGCGGTCATTCTGACCGCGGCGGGCTGCTAGGCAGACAGTGAAAAGCAGGCTGGGGCCCTGTTAGGGGGCCCCTGGACACCCGTTCCCGCCAGCCTCTTCCTGGCGGTGAAAACCGCCACAAACAGGCTGGCGGGAAGGGGGTCAGAATCCCCTGGCGGATTCGTCCAGCCGGGGGAAATCCGGCAGGAAACCGCCGGACCCGGTTTTCTGACCGCGGCTTTACCGCCGCGGTCAGAATGGGCTAGGAAGCACCACCAGCCTGTTGGCGGTGCTTCCGTCATTCGTGGCCCTGGCAGTCTTGGACCGCCAGGGTCAGAATGACCCCCTTAGACACTTCTTGCACTGTTTTGAGTGTAGTGTGTTGTGCATTTCTGTAGATTGAAGGGCTGCTATGTCAGTAAATGACTGTCAGCACTGGGTTCATGCTGACAGCCCAACAGAATGTCTCAACTTGATGCTGTATTTCAGCAGGGTAGCTGCCTTTTTGCCTTCTGACCTCTGTGTGTCAACCACCCTAATCCAACCTTTATGCCTCCTTTGAAGTTGTGTCTTCAATTTCTGCACACCATCCCCCTGCCTTTCCAAGGTGGCCCGTGCTTTGTGGATTATTTCTTCTCATTTCATCACCTGGTAAGAGGGAAGCTTGTGCCTGGTTCACCGACCACTTTTAATCTTTAAGGATCCCCGTAGCATGGAGAGAAGTGTGTCAATGTGCGTACAATTTGGGAAGCAACTCAAGCCCAGCCATGATTTGTCAAACCCATTAATGTATTGTGCCACATGTAAACATGTTGATCTTAACTAGAGCAAACATTAACATGTATATACAGTCTAGTCTCTGTTGTGTGCACTGCAGATTATAGATACATTTGTGGATTAAGACCATACTAAAGTGCAGGCTACCAGAGATTCCACATATGTAACATAAGATCGAATTTATTACTTGGTAAAAGCAGCGGCAGCCAACATAAATTAAAAGTGGTGAGGCGGGTGGAATGGGTGTGAGGGGAGTGCAGGGGGCAGCATGAGAGGGGAGTGCAGGGGTTGATAAAAAAAACCTCCTACCTGGAGCTGCCGGCCACCTCACGCTCCTCTGCTTCTAGGTATTTGTCATTAGCCTGCTTTAGCCTACAATCAGAACACATTCTCCTGGGTTTTCTAAACTTTTGATCTCTTTGTAATACATCTCACTGTTCCATGTTCACAAGTGGATATGACAGCACTCTGCAAAGTCGTTTTTCTGCTTTATTCTTTTCAATCACTGAAAAAGAGTGAGGAGTAAAGTCAGAGGTGGCTGTCGCATAACTCCAGGGGAGGGGCGGTGGAAGGAGACAAGGTAAAAAAAAAAACAAAAAAAAAAAAAGCACTTACCTTGCCTCCGTCCCTGCCACTTCCTGCCACCTAGCTCTCCTCTTCTTCTGGTGTCCCAGCATTCGTTGCTGGGACACCAGCACAGGCTCCCCAGAAATCCTCCATGAAAGCAGCGCCAGGATTGGTCTGAGTGGCAGTGGCTGCCGCTCAGACAAAGCCCTTAGGTCTGTGCAGTTTCTCCAGCCCGGCTGTTAAACACAGCCGGGCTGGAGAAACCTAATTTTGGATGGCCTGAGACTGAGACGGCCGGCCAAACACACATGAACACTTAGGTGCATTCTCCCCTCCTCCCCCACCCACCTTCCGTGGCCAAGCCCCACCCCTCCCCACAATGCTGGCTGTACCACAAGCAGAGAAATAAAACAATAGAAAACTACTGTTTTATTTTTCTGCTTCTGGCGCAGCCAGTGGGGCGACGCACCTTCGCCATAGTGTGAAAATGTGAGGTACTGTCCTGAAATTCTTTTTATTGCTGTTGAAATGACCTGTTTTGATGTAATTTGGACAGTTGCTGCTTAAGAACAAGATGACAGTGTACTGCTTTTACTGACGTAAATGCAAATCAGAAGGGCGGACCAACGGAAGGCGGTCCGGGTAGCTGGAGGACGGAGCGAATTTCAAATGCGTCAGAGTCTCCTCAGCACCGTGCGCGCCGTCTTCGAAAGCGTGAATGCTTACGAGATCCCTGGCGTGTAAGCCAAGGAGCGATAAGGGGGAGATTTGTAAAGTGTGGCTAACCACCCACAAGAGTATCCGGGCGCTGAGAACACAGCTGCTAAGGAGTTCAGTTGAACAGCCAGTTCGAGTCCTTTCCTGAATTCCAGAATAGAGGATGAGGTCCGTAGGTGAAGCGGGAAGTCGTTCCAGGATTTTGCCACAAGAACCACAAGATTCAGATTTCAAGATTTTTTTTTGATACGGGAAGAGGGACGGGGAACATGGCGGCCGGTTGAAGCGCTGACCGCGAACTCCCATCGGACGAGAGACGCGGACGAGAGACGCGACCTGCGACCCCTGACCTGGAAACGACGCGCTGAGAGCCGGAGCAGTCCCGCAGTTGGATCGACGCGCGAGAGGATCACCGCGGCCGTAGAGGGGCCCCCTTGTTGTGACGAGGAAGAGGTTTGGAGGAGAGACGCCGGGGAAGAGACTAGGGGAGAGACTGGGATTGTGCAGGGCTCCTAGACCGGCGCCCCGGGTGAGTCGTCCCTCTTGCCGGGAAGAGCTGTTGATGGCGTTTTTTTTTTTTTTTTTTTTCTCTCTCGTTGTTGAGGTTGACAGAGCTCCCTGCGTGAGAGATACACACTGATAAATCCAGATTGGTAGGAATACCATAAATCGTTAATTAACCTGAACATCGGATCTTTAAAAAACAATCGCAGGTTGAATCTGCATAGGATTTTTTTTTTTTTTTTGTGAGCCTTTCTTTTTTTTTTTGAGACTTCTTCTGTCACCCACAGAGGTTTGATGTTAAACTCTCTTATCATTAACTTTGAGCATTGTCTCTTTGCTTTAAGAGTTATTCCAACGTTGTTTCTACTCCTTGAATTAGACCGAGTTGGGCATCACTGGGCATCATTTGCCTATCGGGCTTGGAGTAGCTATTTGAAGGACTCGGAAGGATCCTAGAAAATCCAGTCTCGGAATACGTTACTATTGGAGTGTACTTGTTTATATTGATCTCCCCGCCCCAGGTCGGGAGATTTAATTAAAAATCACGGCGAACAAGGAGGGGGGCGAAATTGCTTCGGCGAGAGGTGGTCAGGGGGTCCCCTGGAATCAAGCTTTAAATTCCAGTATTTGGGCTGAAGCAGTGAGGGGTGTGCGACGAGGGAGATCTTATACCTCTCGCTGTTCTCTTCGTGGGAGTTTACCGGAGACTCCGGGGCTTTCCACTAGGAGTAATTTGAACAGGAATAAGGTGGGAGGAGAACGTGATACCAGCAGAGCCTCTCGGTGCATGTCTCCAATCAAACGCCGCCCCAGGGTTGCACGGGCAGAGGTTAAAAACCTGGTTGGTGCAAGGACTTGTAAGCCCGGCCCCCTGGGTGTGAGTGATAAGCCCCAGGTTTATTCATCAGAGACTGTAGCAGTTACAAATCCTGGATATAAGACTCACGGCGAAGTCTCTTTAAAGGGGACTGATCAAATTTTGTCATCTGTGGGCCCTCCTATCCCTCTCTTGGGGGAAGGCCAACCTGAACTTCTGGGGAGGAGGGAATCACTGATCACAAGATATTTTCGGACTACTACCTTTCCATCGCAGGAAATGGCAAATAGTCAACTAACCTCAGATGATTTAGAAATGTCAAATTTAGCTATGCGTTTGGCTAGGCGGTCGCCCCTAAATCCATTAGACAAGGATCTAGATGGACAGGGAGAGGATTCCTCTAAATTATCGGCTTTGTTAGAAGTGGAGAGCAACCCTCTCAGAGGTACAATGTCTTATGGTATGGACGTACAGGCCCTGCTAATCTCTCTTACTAAAGAGATTAGGGAAAAATTTGAGACATCAGAAAATAACCAAACAAGGATTCGGGAAGTATGTGAGGCTTTGGAAAATAAAATCACTTTGTTAACAGATCGGATGGGTAAACTCGAGACTGTGGTGGCGGCCCATGAGGAGCGGGTGGCAGCTCAATCTGAGGATATTTCACAATTAAAACGTGGAGAAAAGTTGTTACAGGACAAACTAGAGATTTTGGAAAATAACATGCGGAGAAATAATATCAGGCTTTTGGGTGTTCCTGAGGGATTGGAAGGGGAAGATATTAAGGGCTATGTGATTGCTTTGATAAAAGAGGTTATCCCAAATACAGCAGGGTTTAACCTGGAAGAGGATATTCAAAGAGTCCATCGTGACCCGTTCAAGAAAAATCCCGGGAGGAAGAATCCCAGGAGGATTCTGATAAATTTCAATACGTACTCTATCAAGGAAAAAATTCTGTCTGAAGCCCTTAAAGTTGGTGTTTTTTCCAAGGGGGATTGGGCCTTCAGGATAAGATCGGACTTGTCTAAAGCAACGTTAGATAGACAGTGGGAATTGGGAAATTTTATGCGTGAGCTTCGTTCTCTTGGGGCTACCGTACAGCTAAGGTTTCCGGCAGCACTCCGGATCATGTGGAAGAACAAAATGTATAACATGAGAGATCCGGGGGAGGTTAGCGCATTTATAGACCAGATTAAGGCGTCACAATAAGATCTAGTGGAAGTATCTCGTCCGATGGGGAGTTCGAATTTAGGATAACAGGATGGTTATCCTAGTAGAATCAGGGAGGGTTCCCCAGGGTAGGGGGGTTGGGTTTGGGTGGGAGTTGGGGTTGGTGTTGGTGGAGGGGGTGGAAGGCACTGGGTGTGGGGGTTTGGGTTGGGTTAGGTGGGTTAGGTGGGTTGAAAGGATAAAAATAAGAAAGTCCTCATATGTTGTTTACCTAGGAGGGGGGTGCGCTGTGCTTATGACGTTTTCCTTTTCTCCTGACAGATATGTCTAAGTATGGGAATTTAAGATTGAAATTTCTTTCTTGGAATGTGAATGGTTTAAGAGTGGTAAGCAGGAGGAGGAAGATTTTTGAATATTTAAGATTGGCGGAAGAGGAGATTATCATATTGCAAGAAACTCATCTCCAACAAACAGAGTGGGAGACCTGGGTTAAACGGTTGAATTGGGTTTCTCTTAGCGTATGCTCCTCCCAAACTAGTGTGATAAAAGGCGTGGCAGTTCTCATCAAAAAATCCATAAAGCTTAGGATAGGATCGGTGCAAGTTGACCCTAGAGGGAGATGGGTAGTGGTAGAACTGTGCGTATGTGGTTATTGGGTCACGGTGGCAGGCTATTATGGACCTAACCTAGATGATCCCACACCATTTCAAGAGTTATTCAATATTTTACTTCTAGCTAGATATCCAGTGGTACTAGGCGGAGACTTCAACATTTTGTTAGACCCTGTACACGATAAGTCAACCCCTCGAGGTACGGATAACTCTCCTAAAATGAGGGCACAGGTGAAACAAGCCATGCAAGATTTAGGATTGGTAGACATATGGCACTGCAGAGGAGGCGAAGGAGACAGATATACATTTTACAATAAAAAATATGGGCATAGATCTAGAATAGATTTTTTTTTAATACATAAAAGTTTATGCCCAGAGGTCAGAAAGGTAGCCCACAATCCAGCTCACCTCTCAGATCATTCAGCTGTAAAATTACACTTGGATATCAGGGTCGTAAATAAAGGTATTAGATGTATAATTAATCGCGCTATACTATTAGACGACTCTATAGTAGAAGCATTAAAAAAAGACACAAGAGATTTCTTTCTTTTGAACCAAGGTACGGCAAGTTTATGGTGTGTTTGGGACGCCTTTAAGGCTTATATTAGAGGGAGGCTTATGAGCCTGGCAATATACAAACATCGTGAAGAAAAAGAGAAATTGGGAGATATGGAATTATCTCTAAAAACCTTGCAAGCTGCAATCCATAAAGCACGAGCAGAAGAGAAGGTCAATTTATTAGAGGACTTGATATGTCAAGAGGTTAATGTTCGGACTAAGCTAGAGGCTTTTTTGGAAAATCGCAGTAAGTTAAAATGGGAAGCTAGCCGATATGCTCACCATGAATATGGAGAAGGTTGCAGTAAGCTACTAGCATGGAAGGTTAAGTCAGACCTCTCTAAAAGATATATTTCAGCAGTCAAATCGGACAATACGATTTGTGTGGAGCAAGAAGAGATTGAGGGGGCATTTGTATCTTTTTTCCAAGACGTATACTCAGAAAGCCTGGTTAATTCAGACGAGTCGATTAGTGATTTTCTAGAAAAACTACACCTTCCAGCTCTAGAAGATTCTGAAAAGACCCTATTAAATTGTAAAATAAATGAGGCTGAGCTTATTGAAGGCATAAAAGCGTTAAAAAAAGGAAAGGCCGCTGGTCCAGACAATCTACCTAATGAATTGTACAAGGTCTTGGGGGAAGTTATTAGTCCTTTTTTATTAGAATTATTTAATTCTATGCTGGTTGAGGGGGCTCAGACGCCTAAATCCTGGAGAGAGGCTATAATTTGTCTAGTTTTAAAGCCAGGTAAGGACCCAATGTCTTGTGCATCTTACAGACCCATCTCCCTGTTGAATGCCGACTACAAACTTTATACAGGGATTTTAGCCAGGAGATTAGGGAGTGCCATAGGCAATCTGATTCATACGGATCAAAAGGGTTTTATGAAAGGGAGGTATCTCCAGGATGTAACACATGAGTTATTTGCTGCAATAGATCTGGCGGAACAAGAAAAGACCCCTCTGGCGATCCTGACTTTTGACGCAGCAAAGGCCTTCGATCGGGTCAATTGGTCTTTTTTGAGGTTAGTGCTGGAAAAAGGAGGCTTGGGATTTCCTTTTGTTAGGACAGTCAGGGAATTGTATAGATGCCCCTCAGTGAGAATTCTGGTCAACGGCCAGTTATCACAAGAATTTAGGATTTGGCGGGGTACGCGACAGGGATGTCCATTGTCTCCCTTGCTTTTTAACTTATATATTGAGCCTCTGGCAATTTCTCTTAGGTTAAGTAAGGAAATTACTCCATTTCAAAGTGGGGACTGGGAAAAAAAAGTAGCATTATATGCGGATGATCTTATGCTATACACCAAGGATGTTAGTTCTACCCTACTAGCGTTCAATACTTTGATGGAGCAATTTGGTAAACTTTCTGGTTACAGCGTAAACACAGAAAAGACAGAAATAATGTGTTGGAATTTGACTTATGCTTCTCCTTTAGTCAAACAAGAGATCAGATATTTGGGTATACGATTAACAAATGATCTAAATGAGGTACCTAAACTAAATTTTAACATAACATACAGAGAAACCAAAAAATTGCTAAAGACGTGGGCCGCTCTCCCTCTTTCCATAATTGGAAGATCCAACATTTTGAAGATGTGTATTCTCCCAAAATTCACCTTTTTATTCAACACTATTCCACTAGAGTTTAAGAACTGCTGGTTTAAAAAACTACAGGGGGATTTATCCTCGTTTGTATGGGCCTCTAAAGGAGTAAGGATCTCGTGGAAAAAGATGAGTAAAAAAAAAGAGTGGGGGGGCATTGCGTCTCCAGATTTCTTCAAGTATTATCTGGCATTTCAATTAAAAAACATTAGAAACCTATTGAATAAGAAGTCAGAATATGATCCGGCGTGGAAAGCCTTAACGGCACACCTCGAGGAAAAAGCAGATCATTTTCTATATAAATTCGGCCATCCTAAGTACTTCAAGAAGGTACGCTTGAAGACACTCAGACATGCATGCAACATTTGGATGCACTTTCGGAAGGTGCTAGAGATACCCTATTTTTGCAGCTCTTCCCCCATTTGGGATTCACCTGGCACTCCTGAATGCCTCACTGATAAATTATCAATTCCTTTGAGAGTGAGTGGGATTGTAAGATGGGGCCAGATAATGGAAGGACCAGAACTGTTAAGCTGGTCGACACTTTATGAAGGGACTGGAGGCACAGTCTCCAAATTCAAGTATCTTCAGATAGCTAGTTGGGTTAAATCGCAACAAATAGGAGAAATAGGAAGGAATATATGGGAAGGGAAATTAAACCAGAAAATCATTAATAAGGAAGTTGCTCTGTGGTACCATGCTCTGTTGGAAGCAACAAGGGATGGGACATCCCTTCCCTTGTCGAAGTGGGGGGGGATCTTTCCAACTCTAGATGTGAAATCTTTATGGAATAGGTCCTGCTCAGAATTGTGGTTCACGACCAGCCCGGCAGAGTTGAAGAAAAACCATTTGTTCACACTTCATAGGGTTTACTGGACGCCGGCCAGATTAACAGCTATCGGGAAAACTCAGAAAAACTGTCCGAGGTGTGGTGACGATAAGGCAAACGATATACACATGTTTTGGCAATGTTCAAAGTTGTGGGAATATTGGGAGGAGATAGGAAACACTTTAAAGATAATATTTAATGTGAACGTAAAATTGGATCTTTCTATGGTGGTGTTTGGGGTCAGTGAACAGGGTATGAATTATCAAAAATTGTCAGCACATCAGGAGCACCTGTTGTTTGTATTAATACTTTTGGCTAGACGAGAAATTTGTCGTAAATGGGTTGACCCCTTTCCCCCCCGTTCTAAGGATTGGCAAATATCTGTAAATCGAATGTGCATAATGGAACAACGAGGTCCCCTTTCTAGAAGGGATAACTTCTGGATGAACTGGGAAAATGTCTACCAATAGTATATTACTGTTTTGCTGTCTGGTCTCCTCCTCGTGCAACTTAAGTCCAATGATTAGTACTCCCCTTACCCAATACTGGGCGATGCTTTGGTTATGACTAGGTTTCATAGAAAATAGTATATCCTGGTTGATGGCATACGATTGGGAGAATAATAAAACGTAGACCAAACGGGACGACCCAAGGGTTACGTTTCCCTCGTCCGGTACCATTTTTCCTCTACCAAAGCATGGGTGATAATTATGAGGACGAAAAAAAAAAAAAAAAAAAAAAAAAAAAAAGATGACAGTGTACTGCGTGTAACATGAGGCTGAGGTTCCCCACCTAGAAACCTCCTGGAGATTCTATGTAGTGTCAAGTAGCAGCCAGCCTGGTGACAGAGGTGGTTGGTTAGTGATTTAGTGATTTCTCAGTGTAGGTGGTGTTGAGGTTGTGCTTACACTCTTTAGCTGGTGCTTAGTTTGTAAAAGAATGAGTGTCAGTGCCCAAAGCTCTGCGGCCAGAGTAAGAGAGCAGAATACCAAGACTGAGTATTCTTGAATCCACCTCATGCCTCTTTAGTCCCCTACCAGTCACTCCCTGCCACTTTGTATCACCCTTGCAGGTTCCTGCGTTCTCCCTTTGTGATGTTTTTTCTGTCTTTCTCTTCCGACATCTTTCTTGTTTTGTATGTTTTTCCTTTTGTCGCTCTCTGTAAATGTCTAAGGTGGAAAAATAAGCCCTGGTCCCCAAAAATGAGTGCTGGTTGCCCTCACCGGCAACCACTGGCTCAAATTAAGCACTGGTAAGGGTCAGGAATATGTAGAATGGCTACCCAGTTACTGGACGTACACACTGTGCCACTGCCAGGGCCATGGCACAGTATCCCAGAAGGAACCCTCTTCAGAAAGGAACTCAGGAAAGAGGGTTTGCTGGGCTCCTGAGTGTGAATGTCAGACATCATGATTCCACTAAGGCAGTGGAGATTCTTACCAGGAGAATTTAGCGTTTGTAAGGCTAGTGGCTGACCTACTCCTTTTTAGGTACAGTAGACGCATAAGTAAAGTGGTAAAAAATGTAACCCTCTAACCAGAAAGCAAAGAGACCCTATGTACCACCCTCTTGTGGAAACACTCAGTGGGCGAAGATGTGGACCTAATCTCATAGAGGCGCCCTAAGGGCAATGGGTATGTTTGGATATGATCTTGTGCTCATTGTTCCATAGGACTCCAGCTGCACCTCACTGACAAGGCCCTCAAAGGCTGAAAGTGGTCTGTGGTTGCTTGTGTTCCCACTCTGAAGGGATCTGGCCTACCAGTTTGGGTTTGACAGTTCCTGACAATGCAGAACCAGGAGTGATTTGGATATGGCTGGTTCCTGTCTCTGAGGTGGTATGGTGAATTAAAGAATGATGGACTAGAATGCAGCAGATGCGCACACACTACACTGAGGTTTGCATTCTGGAATGTGCAAATGGAGTTACAGTGCTACACAAGAAGGTTACCTCATGTAACTCAGGTTTCACCACACATTTCACAAGGTGCCTGCAAACAGGGAGGAGTGAGCATGTCTTTCTGAAGGTCTGTCTGCATTTATAGTTATAACGAAGGCAAAGATACAACATCTGCACCCCCCTCCTGGTGTCCGATTCACCAGATTGTCAACACTGTGCCCCTCTGATCGTGAGCCATGCTTCCGGTGACATCATGAGTGAGTGGGGAGGAGTGCTTCTACTGAGCCTTGGGCCCCTTCACACCTACAGTGAACTTGAAATGCTGTTCAGTGCGGCCAAGGACACTGAGGTTGTCATTCCGAATCTAGCGGTAACCTGACCGCCACGCCGGTGGTGGTGTTGTGGCCACCGCCAGGGTGATGGTGCAGACCGCCACATAACGAGTAAGGCGGTGAACCCAATGCAACACAGACAACTCACCGCCAGTACTGCCACCGCCGACGAGCAGCATACGGTTGCGGTAGCCAACTTCAGGCTGGTGGGAACCAATGTCCCACCCATTATATTCTGAATCACCAGACCGCCAGGATTTCCGGGGCGCAATGGAGACACCCACCTCCAAGCACAGACGCGTTCGCGGCTGCCATGACAAACAAACTGCTTGTCTTCCCAGCATTGTATCTCGCCATACACCTTAAGGGCCAGCGACAACGAAAACGACAACCGTAAGTACGCTTAGCACAGAGTGGAGGAAGTGGAGTGATACACACCCAGACATAACACACATTCCCAGCACGGACAGCAAAGGCCATACACACACACCCACAAATGTACCGTAACAGCACACACATCCACACACACACGCACACACAAAATACGTAAAAGCCAAGTACCCATTACACATACCATAGCCAAGCAGATACGTCACAAACATACAGCACAACGCGCACAAACACCACAAACACAGTCATACACATCCAAACACAACACCCCATAACCACACAATGACAACTAGACCGCAAACACCTCAACACAGGCATAGACAGGCACGTTGTGAAACACCACGCATACACACACAAACAATCTATATGCAGCAATGACACAGAATCAATAGCAGTGAACACACAGGTGACATATCACGTACAACCAATATACAAGGAAATCCACAGATGCAGCACCATACACACGGATGCACACAAGACCCCATACAGTCCCACAAGCAAGGAGTCAGACACATCACAACATGCACATGGCACAAACCATCTACCCAGCGCACGCAACGACACAGACACAACCCATACGCAGTCCACACACACCGTTGCTCAAAGATGTCACACCACCATTTAGAAGGAAACACAGACAAGCATCTCAACTTGCCAAGCACAGCAATGTGGGCAGATGTATTTGGAACCAAGACAAAAAAATAAACTATATACAAAATGTGTCAAATAGCAAGTCCAATGTTCATATTAGCAGGACATATTGGCCCTCATTACAACCCTGGCGGTAAAGTCCGCTGAAACACCGTGTCCGCGGTGGAAATCCACTACGGGTATTATGACCCACACTTAGAAATCCCCCACAAAACAGACACCCACACAAGTCCGCCACACCAAAGGTCAGTGGTAAATTGGCAGTACCAAAACCCACACCATCAGGCCAACAGCAATACGCCCACACTATCACGACCCACGAATCAACGCGGCGGTCATTCAACTGCGGTAAACCATTGGCGGTACACACTGCCGCGCTCAAAATACACACACATTTACAAAACACAACCACATTGGACAAATCAAAATACACACACCTGATACACTTACACACACCACTCCCACACACCCAATCCAATATAAAACACGCACCCACATTACCCACAACCCCTTACAACGAAATGTTTGGAAGAAGCAGAGAGAGAGAAAAGCAAAGACAACACCAGCATCCAGAGGGACACAACACCATCACTCATACACCATCCACGCACAAAACACCACACACCCCAACACATCACCCCACACATCACATCAACCATCACCTCACACATCACTCACACCACATCATGGCACCTCAAAGACACCCCAGGTTTTCTGAGGAGGAGCTCAGGGTCATGGTGGAGGAAATCATCTGAGTAGAGCCACAGCTATTCGGATCACAGGTGCAGCAGACATCCATTGCTAGGAAGATGGAGCTATGGCGGAGAATTGTCGACAGGGTCAATGCAGTGGGACAGCATCCAAGAACATGGGATGACATCAGGAAGAAGTGGAAGGACTTATGGGGGAAGGTACGTTCCGTGGTATCCAGACACCAGGTAGCCGTACAGAGGACTGGTGGTGGACCCCCACCTCTTCCCCCACAACTAACAACATGGGAGGAACAAGTCTTGGCGATCATGCATCCTGAGGGCCTTGCAGGAGTAGCAGGAGGACTGGACTCTGGTAAGTCATATCTTTACTATCATATCCCCCCCCCACCCTACCTGCATGCCATCACAAATAACAACCCCTACCCTCACACCCATCACCCCACCACCTCACATATACCCCACTATCACAACCCACACATCCCAATACCAAGCCCTGCATGTTACACCAATGCATGGACACCCATCACAGACCTGCATAGACACCCATCACCAAAGCATGTCTAAGAGAGAGACTCACACAGGGCACACAATCACCACTCACACAAGGGCCAAGGCGATATTGCAAGCACAGTAGTAGAGGGAAACACATCCATTGCACAAGATGGCACACACAGATACAATAACAATGCATTTACACCCCAACAGGACACCTACACAACGTCACCGGATAGGAGGTGCCAGCCATATCCAATCCCCCCACAGAAGAGGCCCACAGTGACGACAGCAGCTCTGTACGCCTGGATCATGATGACCAGCCCGGCCCATCAGGGACCTCTGGACAGTCGGTTCCCCTGCCACAGTCCCAAACCACCAGAGAACCTCCCCCCTCAGGAAACACCACCACAGCACCCACCCAGCGGGCCCATGCCACTGTCCCCAGGACACGTCAATCAGCAGTGTGTCCACCACTACAGGGACCCCAGGCAAACCCACAAACACAGGACAATCAGGGACCTGGGGTCAGTGGCAGTGGGCACACGGTTCAGAGGACAGAGGCACAGGACAACAGGGAAGCTGAGAGGACTGCTGTGCGACAGGGGGAGGACAGGCCCAGGGAACCCACACTCCACAAGGCACTCTCAAACATCATGGGAGCATACCACCATTCCCAGGAGACCATGGGCACGGCACTGGCCAAGTTTCAGGAGACCCAGCGGCTGCAGGAGGGACAATACCTGGGATCAGGGAGGACTTGAAGTCCATTAACACCACCCTGTTCACCATTGCAGGGGTGCTGGCAGATATGGCCAACACCATGAGGGAGACAGTGGCATACCACCAGGCCCCTGACACCAGCCCAAACGATGAACAGCCTTCCACATCCGCCGGCGCTAGTGGACAGGTGGTCCCGCCACAGGACCAATAGGCCACCAGCACCCCACCCCCTGCAGAAGGAGAACCACCCCCCAAACGGTCCCTGCGATCCAGGCAGAAGACAGAGAACATTGCCAAGACCCCGCCAGGAAATAAGACTCTCCTGATTGTCACCCTTCTGTCCCACTATGTCACCCTGTCCACCTTGAACTGCTATTGCTCCACTTCCTATGCCCCCTTGGACAATGCACCTGTGATACCAAGAGACTGGACTCTATCCTGGACATTCCTCCACCATCACCCCAGCCCCTTCCACATACCCCTATACACATTAGCCCATAAATAAACACCCTTGAATCACAAAACAATCTGGAGTTAGTCTGTACTTTCACAAATGTATAATTACAACTTCATCGACAAATATCAATGTCAATGTTCATTTGCACATACCAATGTATGCCAGTTGTTGGGCAGCAGTAAACATAGCAGAAGGCAGAATGAGGTACCCAGATCTGTGGATTGGAAAGCCAAAGTGAACTGTCAGTGTCCATACACAGATGTTAAGAGGCTGACTTATACAATGTCCTACTGTAGTCAGATATGAGATGAGCAGTGCCAGTCCATGATGATATTGTTTCGGTTGTCAATATTTTCTTCCTCTGCCTTCTCTTCCTCAATGTCCACACGCTCCACAGCTGCCACAATACCATCATCAGGCCCATCCTCCTGCAGAAAAGGCACCTGGCGTCGCAAAGCCAGGTTGTGCAACATGCAGCATTCCACGATTATCTGGCACACCTTCTTCGGTGAGCAGTATAGGGAGCCACCTGTTAGATGGAGGCACCGGACTCTGGCCTTCAGGAGGCCGAAAGTCCGCTCAATAATACGCCTAGTTCGCCCATGTGCCTCATTGCAGCGTTCCTCTGCCCTTGTCCTGGGATTCCTCACTGGGGTCAGTAGCCATGAGAGGCTGCGGTAACCAGAGTCACCTGCAAATGTCAAGGGAAATCTGTTAGACACGCTTTAACCCTTAGGGACTACCCTATACCCAGACACCTATTCATACTGTGTCGGAACCTTGGGCTCACCTATTAGCCACACCCGGTGCCTCTGGAGTTGGCCCATCACATAAGGGATACTGCTATTCCGCAAAATGTAAGCGTCATGCACAGAGCCAGGATACTTGGCATTCACATGGGAGATGTACGGGTCCACCAAACACACCATCTGCACATTCATAGAATGGTAGCTTTTTCGATTTCTGTACACCTCTTCAGTTCTGGGGGGGGGTCAAATGCCACATGTGTACCATCAATGGCACCTATGACGTTGGGGATATGTCCCTGGGCATAAAAGTCAGCTTTCACTGTGGCCAAATCCTCCACCTGGGGGAATACAATGTAGCTGTGCATGTGTTTCAGCAGGGCAGACAACACTCTGGTCAACACGTTGGAGAACATTGGCTGAGACATCCCTGATGCCATCGCCACTGTAGTTTGAAAGGAGCCACTTACCAGGAAATGGAGCACTGACAGGACCTGCACTAGATGGGGTATTCCTGTGGGATTGCGGATAGCTGACATCAGGTCGGGCTCCAATTGGGCACACAGTTCTTGGATTGTGGCACGATCAAGTCTGTAGGTGATAATGATGTGTCTGTCTTCCATTGTCAACAGGTCCACCAGGGGTCTGTTCACTGGAGGATGACACCATCTCATCATCTTCCCCAGTGGATGTGTCCTATGGAGGAGAATGGTGAGCAGAAGGTCATGTACCACATAGGTTGCACAAAGGTTTTTGCTGTAATGTGAGTAAACCCGTGTGTGGCGTTGTCTGTCCGTATTTCTTCCCAAATGTCCTGTGACGCATTTAGGTGCCATGCCATATGCCACCCTGAAATGGCGGCTGCCTGACCTGTAAGGAGGGACAGGGGGAAATGAGGTAACTGCGCTGGCGTTGTGCAGCGTCACGGTAGGCGGTGAAAGACCGCTGCGCTATTCAGCATTGGTTATCATTGGGCCCTATGGGTTCCAGGAGCCAATGACGATGTACGCCGGCGGTGATGTGACCGCCATTTTCTATCTGTTCACTCACTTGTTACCTGACCTTCAACAGGAGAGGACCTACACTGCAAGTGCTGCTGTGACCTCAGTCTGGAAGCGACAATGGCTCATGTGTCTGGGGAAAGGGCCCCTGCGTTCACTTCGGAGGAGTTGGAGAGACTAGTGGATGGGGTCTTCCCCCAGTACACGCTACTCTACGGTCCTCCAGACAAACAGGTGAGTACACTGTGAGCAGGATGCGTGGGCCAAGAATGTATGGACTGGTGTGGATGGAAGATACATGGGGGGTGGAGGCTGAGGCCTGCATGTGAGGATGGTGAGTGTATGTGTGTCAGGGCATGGGTGGGAACTGGTGGGCAATGAGTATGACAAACCAGACGGGGGAGTAATTTCCTTTCATCCTATACCTTTCCTCTAGGTCAGCACCCACCAGAAGAAGGGTATTTGGGGTGCCATCACCAAGGAAGTGCGGACCATGGGGTTCTATCATTGACGGAGCACCCACTGCCGCAAGAGATGGGAGGACCTGCGCCGCTGGAGCAAGATGACGTCGGAGGCCCAGCTGGGGCTGGCCTCCCAAAGCGGAAGGGGTGCCTGTCGCACCATGACCCCCCTGATGTTCCGTATCCTGGTGGTGGCATATCCGGAGTTGTACGGGCGCTTGAGGGCATCACAGCAGCCACAAGGGGGTGAGTACAGTCTCATTCAGCTGACTCTGTGCGCTTTACGAGGTGTCTGGGTGGGGGATGTGGGCTGTGTGTTCCCCTAGGCCAGGGCGAACTTGGTAGGGTAGGTCCCTTGTTAGGCAGGCTCTGTGGCACTCCAACCCCAATAGTGGTAGTGGGCATCTACAACTAGTCAGCCTCCTGTGGGTTCCAGGTGCGCAGCAAATGGTGTTAGGCATAGTCCCCCATGGGCAGGTGATTTTCCTACTAACTGCTAGTGCATGGCCTAGTGCGTAGGGCTGCTCCCTGTGTGTTGTGTCTGACAATGGTAGTGGTGTTGCTGGCATTGACCATGTGTGTCCTCTGTCTTTCCACCCCTTCTTGTTTTGTCACCCTGTCCTTGTGTGCATTAGCATCATCTGGCGGAGGAGCAGAGGCACAGGAGACGGAGGGAGCTGCATCCCACATGGCCCAGGAGGGTGAATCCACTGACGGTGAGGGCACCAGTGGGACGGAGGGCGAGGGGAGCTCCATGACGGGGACAGGAGGGGACACCAGCGACAGCGGCTCCTCCTCTGATGGGAGCTCCCTTGCGGTGTCGGGCACCTCTGTGCACACCGCAACAACAGGTACAGCCGCCACCCCCCCTACCAGTACTGCCCTCTCAGCAGCCTCTGAGCGTGTTTCCCATGCCCGCCAACCCAGGAGGGTGGGCATCTCCTTCACCGCAGGCACCTGAGGCCCTGGCCCAGTCAGCCCTGCTGCCGTCAGTGAGGAGGCTATTGACCTCCTGAGATCCCTCACTGTTGGGCAGTCAACCATTTTGAATGCCATCCAGGGTGTCGAGAGGCATTTGCAGCAAACAAATGCATACCTGGAGGGCATTCATTCTGGGGTGGCGGCCCAACAGAGAGCATTTCAGGCTCTGGCCTCAGCACTGATGGCAGCCATTGTCCCTGTGTCCCTCCAACTTCCACTACCCTGACCCAATCCCCTCTACCTCAGCCTATCCCAAGCATACCATCAGACCAGCATGCACACACATCAACACACAAAAGTGGTTCAGGCAAACATAAGCACCACACATCCCACAGGCACTCACACAAGCACCATACACATGCAGACACACCAACATCCACTGCCTCCACTGTGTCCCCCTCCTCCACATCCTCCGCCTCTCTCCCTGCCTCGTCTCCACTCACACCTGCATGCACTACATCCTCAGCCACTACCTCCATCACCAGCACGCCCATCACTACACACCGCTCACGTGCACTCACCACCCCCACTACCATTCACACGTCCCCAGTGTCCTTTCCAAGTGTGTCTGTGAGCCCTCCTCCTAAAGTACACTAACGCCGGCACACACCCACTCAACAGCCATCCACCTCACAACAGCCTTCAACCCATGCACCTTCACCCAAACTCAGCAGTCGTACACCTCCTACAACCACTACCTCTTCCTCCACTCGCAAACCCCCTCCATCTTCCCTTCCCAGTGTGTCCAAAATAATTTTCCTGGCTAACTTGGAGCTCTTACCTACACCCCCGTCCTTCTCCTATGGCCAGGATGTCTAGATCCCAGCCCAGCACCTCAGCCACCAAATTTGCATCCATTGTGGTCCCTATTACTCCAGAAAGGTCAAAGGGGGCACCCGTCAGAGCTGCCAGTGTGCCACCGACGGAAAAGAAGGACCACCCTATTCCACCACCTGCAAAGCTCAAAAATGGACCGGCTTCAAGCAGGGGACAGTCACACCACCCACCCAGCAAGGCCTCGCACAAACACAGAGTGGACAGTGCCAAGGTCCCTGCAGCGGCTGTCAAGATGGGGAAGGGCCACAAGCCAAAGGGCACATCATCTCTGGGCACGATTTCACCTGGGGAGGGGCTGGTGACCACCAAATAATCAGGGATGGCAGCCACATGCACCCCAGTCACCACTGCCGCTCCGACCGCCACCTGCCCCGTCACCTGCACCGCCGCTGCCACAACGTCAGTCTGCAGCATCCTCCCCAAGGATCACCCATCCGAGGCTGCCACAGACGGTCTGGTGTCTCCATCCACCCCAACAGTCACTTGCACCACGGCCAGCACTGGCAGCATCTTCGCCGTAGCCACTGCCTCCTGCACCACCATCAGCACTGCCACGTGCACAGCCGATGCCACTCTGTCGGACGTCAGCCCCATCCCCAGTGTGCAGCCGTCAGAGTCTGCAAGTGACGTCCTGGACCCTGGACACGCCACTTGAGACACCACCTCCAGCACTGACACAAACCAGCAATTGGCAGCCTAAGTCGCCGCAGGATGGAGTGTGGGTCTGCCTCCATGGAGTATCATGCTACCTGTTCCGGGTACATCGCGTGGCTGTGACACCCAGGTGAGACGAAGTCAACATGCCACACCCCAGGTGCTGCATCACGGGGCACAAAGCCCCCTCCAGAACCAGTGGAGAAAAGCATCCACTAACCCAGTCCTTGGCAGGATGAAGCACCCTGGACACAAAGCCCCCTCCAGAACCAGTGGAGAAAAACATCCACTAACCCAGTCCTTGGCAGGATGAAGCACTCTGGGCACAAAGCCCCCTCCAGAACCAGTGGAGAAAAACATCCCCTAACCCAGTCCTTGGCAGGATGAAGCACTCTGGGCACAAAGCCCCCTCCAGAACCAGTGGAAGACGCCACCCACTTGAGAGACTGTGCCTTTGTACTCCCCAGGACTAAACAGTGGGTAAACCACCCACTTGAGAGACTGTGGCTTTGTACTCCCCAGGACCAAGCAGTGGGCAGTGAATCCACTTTAGAGACTTGAGAGACTGTGGCTTTGCACTCCCCAGGACCAAACAGTGGGCAGTGAACCCACTTGAGAGACTTGAGAGACTGTGGCTTTGCACTCCCCAGGACAGTCAGTGGGCATGGAGCCCCATTGAGGAGCAGTCGCGTCATACCATCATCCGGCTGAGGTGCCCCCCTCCCTTTCCCCCTGAGGTGCCTGTTTTTTTTCCGACCTGATGCCCCTGCAGTGTTCTCTCCGTTTTGAGGCAGTTGTCATGTGTGGGCTTCGCCCATGCTTTTTGGACCACTGGTCCACGGACATTTCATGGGACAGTGTACGGACTTGTGTACTTGCTGTAAATAGTTGTGTATACTGATTATTTATTGTTATCTTGGGCTATCTGATTGTTCGAATATTACACTAGTTAAACTCATTTTGTTTGGTCCTTGCGTTCTTCCAGGGGGTGACGGGGTGCATGATGTTATTGGATATGTGTGTGTGTGTGTTGTTGTGGGTGGGGGTGTTGCGTTTTGCGTGTGTGTGTCATTCTCTTTTCCCTCCTCCCTTCCCCTGTGTGCTAGGTGCAGTACTCACCGTGGTCGTCGCCGCCGTTCGTACTCCTGGGAGATGAGAAGATACACCAACATTGGTAACACCTGTAGTTCGGGCTCCATGGCGTCCTGGTTCCTCGTTGAGTGTCGTGAGGTGAGTGGTTTCCCTTCCAAAGACTGTTTCCGACATACTTTTGATGCCGTTGGTACCGCCCCGGAAAAGCTGGCGGATTGGTGCCTTGTAATAGTATTAGTGGTACATTGTGTTCCGGCTGTCTGTTGGCGGTGACCGCCGCGGTGTTTGTTGCTACCGCCGTGGCGGTCGGAGTGTTAAAGTGGCCGTCTGTGTTGGCGGTTTCCGCCATGGTCGTAATTCAATTTTTTTGACCACCAGCCTGTTAGCGGTATTACCGCTGCTTTAACACCGACCGCCAGGGTTGTAATGAGGGCTATTGTCCAGACATCATGGCCCCAACTTGACTCCTGGCAGCAAATAGGCCTCCACGTCATAAGGGCATCAATTGGTAATGCAGGCACCTAAGAGGTTTGGGGGTGGTGGTGGCTTGGATTTGGAAGGGGCATGTTTCTGTTTGGGCTTGGAAGGGGGGACTTTGGCTCTGGGACAAGTGGCTTTTTTGCTGGGTGAAGGAGCAGGGGAAACACCAGAGGGGCACCTGAGGAATGGGAGGTGGATGGGTCTGGGAGGGGCATGAGGACATGATGTTTAGGGGTAACTAGGGGTGGGAGAGAAGTAGGGAAGAGGTCAAGGGCGGCAAGGAAGAATTTTTTAGGTACACAGGGGTGGCCACATGAATGAGGGATGGGAGTGGAGGTAGAGGGAGTGCTCGTGTGACGTGTTGGTGTGCTGTTAGTGGATTATGGTGTGTGCAATGTGTGCATATCTGTGGTGGATGCAGGTTGGGTGGGTAAGTGCGTGCATGTGCATATCTTGGGAAGAAGGGGTAGAGATACAGGGAGATGGAATGGAAGACACATGAGTGAATGTTGGGGTAGTGTGTGTAAGTGGGGTGGATGTGCTGCAGGTGGCAGAGTGATGAGTGCGGATGTGGTTTGGGGGGTGGGTGTCTGTGAGGCTGCTGTTGTGGTAATTGAGGGTATGAAAGGAATGCTAGCAGGACCAGTGTGTGATGATGCAGTGCTGACAGGTGTAAGTGGTGATGTGACTGTAAGGGAAGCAGTGTCGGAAGTGTCTGTTGTTGTGTATGCAGATGTGTGTTGTGTGTGTGCATGTGTCAGGAATCCCCAAGGTGCCTCCTGCGTTATCTGTCAGCATCCCCAGGGATTAGGGTTAAATCATATCTCTGTTCTTGGTTAAACCTTCATATTTCTAAGTAAACATAATGTACTGTGTTACACAATTGGTTTTATCAATGCTTGTTTTACCAATACTTGTTTGCTAATGTGAGCAGGTGTAGACATGTGCTTCTAATTGGGTGTGGTGTAGACATGTGCTTCTAATTGGGTGTGGTGACTCATCCACATGTGAAAACTCATCTGCTTTCCTGATTGGCTATAAATAGCAGAGTGAAGCATGCCTCCCTGCTTGGCTTTGTTTTGCTTCCTGATCTCAGTATCTGATTTGGCAGTCCAGCCCCTGCTGTCATCCTCGTATTCAGGACTTTTGAGGCAATTCTTTTCTTTGTTCCTGTACCAGCTGACACCAGGCATTCCTCCAGCACTCCGGAAAAGACTACAGCTAAGTGACTAGTATTCTCCAGGTAGTTTGTTATTGAGCGCCACCCTTTCCTAGAACAGCTGGAGTATTTCAGACCTTGTATTTTGTCAGAGTGCTTATCTTGAAGAGACAAATGGATTTCGGAACATTCTACATTATTATTGTAGTTACTTGCCTAAATGTGCTTCAGGAAATCTGCTTGAGCTCAAGTACTACAAAAAGTGACAGTGCAATTTTAAAAGAGCATTTACGTAACTTTTCTTTCTCTAATAGCATAACTCTTGGATTTAAATTGTGTCATTCATGCCTGTGTTTCAGGTGTGAGGAATTTGCTTTTGAAGGGCTTTTCACACATACAGTGAAACCAAACCAAACTGTGCCACTCTAACTGTTTAAACCCAGAGTGGACATTTGTATTTCTTGGATTGTTTTTGTTCCTTTTAGTTTAACCCTATGCATGCAGGAAAGTTATATGTGATTTAATTAATGCCCTTATTTGTCTTTCTTGTGCATGATAAGTGCAGCCACAGTTCTAATTGTAGTGTGCAACAGTAAATCTCTCTGAAGCTAGCCCTAGTGTCGCAGTACTTATTGTTATGGTACTCAGTTTGGGTTTTTGGTAATGCAGTGTTAGTAATTGTGCCAACAGTTACTATTATCCAAGAAAAGTGCTGGAGCATCTCGGTGTTCTTCTACTGCTCCCGTGCCCATATCAGAAAGAGAGATTCAGTTTCAAGGAAGTTGAGTGCACTAACTCTACTATCACTCTGTCAACAACGACCTGACCCCCGAAGATACAGGGTGCCTGGCTGGATCGGCAAGACGTGGCAGTGTTTTGTCTCTTTCTCTCCCACTCCCCCTTTCTTTTTGGGACACCTGCCGGGGTTTCTGTGTCCACCAGGAAGTGCCGAGAGGTGTTCCAGGAGGTCGGGGGCATACCATCGCCCCTGCAGACATCCTGCTTTTCAGGTGAGTGGCCCCGTCTCGACAACATGCATGTGTGCTTGTTTGTGGTGCTTATATTTGTTTTTGCGCTCCTTGTGTATTGTAGTGGGTATATGCTGGTCTGTAGGTGTTCCCTGGATGGGTGTAGGGAGAGGGGTTGTGGATTGGGAACAGGTAGCTGGAAGGAGATGGAAGATGAAGGGACACTGGCTGCTGTCAATGAGGAGGCCAGAGCCTGAACTGATCTCTGTAGGCCAGACAAGGCACTGTGAATGCCTTCCAGGTAGGCATTGGACTGTTGCATCTGGGATGCCAGTCCCTGGATGGCATTCACAATGGTTATCTGCCTCACAGAGATGGACCTCAGGAGATCAATAGCCTCCTCATTGAGGGCAGCAGGGCTAACTGGGGCAGGGGCAGAGGTGCCTGCAGCGAAGGAGACGCCCACCCTCCTGGGTGAGCGGGCACGGGCAACTGGGTGGAGGGGCTACAGGGAGGGCGGTGCTGGTAAGGGGGGTGTTGGACAAGGATGGTGCTGTGGTGGTCCCAGATGGGTCTGCTACTGCCAGGGAGCCGCCATCAGAGGAGGAATCAGATGTGGTGGTAGCTCCAGTCTCCACTGTAGTGCTACCCTCTCCCTCCATCCCACTGGTCCCCTCGTCTTCGCTGGTGCCAGTCTCCTGGGGCCCGTGAGCTGCTGCATCCCCACTCGCCAGTGCCCTTCCTCCTTTGCCAGATGATGCTAATGCACACATAAACAGAGGTGAAGAGAGAAGGAGGGTGGGAGAAAAAAAGGGAGGAAATGGTAATAACCCACACATCCACTTCACATACAAACAATACATACATTTGCCCCTGTCGGGAAAACAAGAGACCATTTTGCAGTCATGAACAATAGTGCAAGCCATACCAAAGCATATCACCAATCACCTCATCCCTGCAGCCTAGACACCACATTGAAAATTCCTACATGCCTGTCAACTGGCTGAATGAGTGATCCAACAATTCAACCCATTAACATACCCAACCATATGTCAGTCATGACAAGATGAAACAAATTTGACCTCAGAGGAACTGTGCACACTAACTAAATGACAGGAATGTCCGGAGTACATTTATTACAGAGGTCCATTGATGTTGCAATTGAATCAATTGCAATGTTAGTGAAACATCCCTGTCATTACCCAAATACAGTGCCAATAAGATCACCTTGTACAACTACAGTATATGCAGAGATGGAGTATGCAGCCAGTGAAATGCCAGAATATTTGAGCAACCCATATGTACGGTAGAATGTTTGTTACAGTACCATCACTTCTGTTCCTGCATGGCTCTACATAGCTAACGTGTCACACTCCAACATGATTGGTCTGACAACCAGGACCGTATACTCCCTAAATTTCATCTGACCACGTATATCCCAAGTCCAGTGAGTGCCACATGGTCCGTGGTTGTGTGAGTACACAACCATGCAGAAGTCATCTAAGAGTCTACACTTACCCCCTTGTGGCTGCTGTGCTTCCCTCAAGCGCCCATCTAACTCTGAGTAGGCCACCACCAGTATGTGGGCCATTAGTGGGGTCAGGGACCGACGGGCACCCCTTCCACCTTCGAAGGCTGTCCCCTGCTGGGCCTCTTGGTCTTTCGGGCCCAGCGTCTCAGGTCCTCCCAATGCTTTCTGCAGTGGGTGCTCCGGCGGCTATGGACCCCCAGGATCTGCACTTCTTTGGCGACGGCTCTCCACAACCCTTTTTTCTGGTGGGCACTGACCAGCATGGGAAACATGCCGAAAATGGGGGACATGATGTAAATGATAGCAATACAGCTGCAACCTTTGATGACACACAACATACACGGACCATGCACACTGCTAATATACCACACACATCATGTGCATGCAAAACTCCAAAACAGTCATCACATGTCAATGTGCACGCAGATTCATCATCAAACACCACCCGAAATGTGGGACAAAGGACTTTGTACTTACCTGTTGCCATGAAGCCCCATACAACCGCCCATACAGAAGTAGGAACCCTTCCACCAGTTTCTCCAGCTCCTCAGCTGTGAAAGCTGGGACAATATCCCCTGCAGTGCATGCCATCGTAGCTCCAAGATTCAGGACACAGCAGCACACGAAGTGTAGGTCTTCCTTGACCGAATGCCAGGAGTCAAGTGAGCTTGCCCATACAAAATGGCGGTCATAAACTCAGGGATCATGACCGTCGGTGGTGATCGTCATTGGTCCCAGTTTCCCATAGATGTCAATGTTATCCAGTGAGGAGTTGCACGGTGGTTCCGACCGCCTTCCGCCATGAGGTCTGCCGCCAGCGGAATGAGCTCACTTTTATCTGTCCAATGCATGCAGCACAGGCGGATGCGCTATTAGTATGTTACATGACTTCCTGAATTCACACAGTGTCATCACCTGCATATCGTCACAAATTGACTCATTTAGGTCACATTTTGTGGATAATCACATGTGTAGTGAGTGTCAGGTGACATCACCACACTTGTCACTACATATGTCTGTATTGACAATCCGTACGGTGGAACACATGGAAGGTGTATGTTTACATGTCCAGTACACGTCCCTTGTCAGAGGGATTATGTGGAATTGTCTGGCTAGGAATGGAGTGTGGAGTAATGTGTCATTCCACAACATGACAGCCAACTTACATGACCAGTACTTCGTGATTGTCGTATGTCATACTTGGTGCACAACATCGTGAGAGGTGCCCAGATTGTTGTTTGTCTCCCTGCCTAGATACCACCAAAATGGAGTCATGAGGAATGCACCCGTTTACCGGCCACTAGTAGATCTTGAAACCATGGAAGAGCGCCACATCATCCTGACCTATCGACTGAACCGTGTGTCCGTCAGGGAACTGGTCACCCAGTTGAAGCCAGACCTCCTGCCGGCTTTGAGAAATTCCCATGCCATCCCTCCAGCAGTCCAGGTGTTGGCAGTGCTGCATTTTCTTGCGAGTGGCTCTTTTCAGGTGACTGTGGGACTGGCTGCAGAGATGTCACAGTCCAAGTTCAGTAAGGTGTTGCAGGATGTGCTGGATGCCCTACTCAAGCATGTGAACAGGTACATAAGGTTCCCACAATGTGCTGAATGGCCCACAGTTAGAGCAGCCTTCTACAATATATCACATGTCCCACATGTAATAGGGGCCATTAATGGAACTTGCATCGCTTTGGCACCTATGAGGGCCAATGAACAGGTCTACAGAAACCGTAAGAGTACACATTCACACAATGTACAAGTGGTGTGTCTTGCAGACGAGTACATCACACATGTAAACGCAAAACTCCCTGGATCGGTACATGATTTGTACATCCTGAGGAACAGCAGTGTCCCTGCATTGATGTTACAGCTACAGAGAGAAAGGGCCTGGCTAATAGATATGTGTACTGCTCTCCATGTCAGACGTTTGATACCCCTCCCTACACAGTTTGCACTCTGCCTAGCATTGTTACCTATTGTCATATCGCCTTTTCCACACAGGTGGCTCCAGATACTTCAACATGCCCTGGCTCCTGACACCTGTTAGACATCCAACTACAGGAGGGGAGAACAGGTACAATGACGCAAATGGCCGGACGGGGCGAGTGATTGAGAGAACTTTTGGCCTCTTGAAAGCTAGGTTTTGTTTCCTCCATGTGTCCGGTGGTGCCCTACAATACCGACCAGGGAAAGTCTGCAAGATCTTTGTTGCATGCTGCATGGTCCATAATCTGTCCCTCAGAAGGCACATCCCACTGTTGGAGGAGGGGGACATTGATGCTGGAGCAGTGTTTGGGGCCGAAGACTCTGATTCTGAGGAGGATGCAGACGAGCATGAGGCACATGACAACAGGACTGACCTGAATCGTCACTACTTTCAGTGATGAACAGGTATGTGTGATTTGTATGTCATCTGCACTTGGATAATGTTTTAGTAAAGCCAATCTGTACCCAGATTTTGCATGCATCAAGGTGTGTGTGGGGAATACTGCCTTCCATCTTGGTTTCCGACCCTGAAGGGTAGCTCACTTACCATGAGAGTAGTGGACATGCATTGCTGCTAATGATGTGTGAAATGCTGGTGCCATAACGGAACATCCTTATGGTTGTACCAAAGATTTTGAATCCTCAGTCTGCCTGTTTGGGTAAACGTACGGGGGACTTATCTGTCTTGTCCTGCTGCATAGGCATATCATGCTGCATTGTCAGCTGCTGTGTGGCAACTACCTGTTCCTGACTACTCAGGGCGGTGAACCCTAGAGGATGTTACCTATGTGATATCTTTACTTCCCCACACATGTGTGTGAGTGACAATGCAGGCCTTTACATATGTGGTATCAATGCGGCTGGGGCAGTCATCCTGTGTTTGTATTCAAGTGCTGTTGATGTATGACTATGGAGTACATGCCATACAGCATTGTGCCAAATTCCATGTAATTTTCCCTCTTCAGGTCACATGTCTGTTTGCGAGCTGCTTACTGATTTGCCTGTTGGCATCTTTGACACTGGATGTTAATACAATATGGATGCACTTACACACCTGCTGGAGATTCCTACTACATCTGTCACTTTGACATTATTGTGGTGCCAACATGTGTATATGATTGTTGCTTGTAAAAAGAATTGCCACTTTAAACAATGAAGACACATGCACCATGACTTGTGCAATTTGGTGTTTATTGAGTGCTTTACATCACAGTCCATAGGAGTGGGGACATGCTTTAGGTGATAATCAGAGTGGGTGGTACAGCTGTTTGTTTCACAGGTCCTGTATCCATTAGCCTTAGGATGATGGGGATTTGGCATTGGACAGCCAACAGGGGTTAACAGTGGCACACAAGGGAGACAGTTCAGGAAAGGGATCACTTCCTTGGGGGATTGGTCTTTGCCTCAGGTCCTGCAGGATGGCTGGATGGCTGGCCTCCCTCAGCTGCAGGTGTAGGGGTGCTGGTGGTCTGTGGGTCCTCTGCTGGGCCTCCATTCAATAGCAGATGCTGATGTAGAGGGCAGTGGTGTTGTCTGACTACTGATGGGGCCTGCTGTTGGGTAGAGGATGTCAGCAGGATGTGTTGAGTTCCTTGAATTCCCCTAACATGGAGACCATGGTGGCATTGACTAACTACCACTGCTGCATGGCCTCCTGGTGGTATTCCTCCTGTAGCCTTTGGTTCTCCTGCAGGGTGGTGAGTATCTGGCCCATCTTGTCCTGGGATTGCTGGTAGGCTCCCAGGACTCTGTAGACGACCTCCTGGCCAGTCATGTCCTGTTGCTGACTCGTCCCTTGGCCCACGATTGCCCTCCCACTGGCCCTTGCCCCCTGTGCCTGTGCCCCTGGTGCAGTGTGCCCCCTCCCAATGACACCAGGACTGTCATTGTCTTGGGATTGCACTGTTGACTCATGCCCCTGTCCTGTGGGGCACACTGATGTTTGATATGACCTTGGGACACATGTTTGGGAAGGTGGGCTCTGCTGTGCAATGAATGCCACAGGGAAGGTGGTTTCAGTTGTGGGCAGGGTGAGGCTGGTGGTGGTGGACTGACCACTCATGCCTGATGGGCCAGGTTTGTCATCCATATCCGCACATCCAGGGGATTCTTTCACTATTGGACCTGCTTCCAGGCCTGATCTTTCTGTCACTGGCATCCTCTGCTGTGTGGCAATACTTGGGAGACCTGTGGAATGAGAGGTATTGTGTCACATGATGGTATTGTACAGGCGATACACATGGTTGTATGCCATTATTGACTGGATTTGCAGGGCAGGAGTGGCATTGACAGTTACTAGACTACTGCTTGTGTTTCCATTGGTGGAATGTTGCAATGGTCCTATTTTGGGGAATTGTTTGTATTTGTCTTGCTACTGTCATTGCCATGTACTGATATGCATTCCAATTATTTGATGGTGAAGATGAGTGACATGGTTTAACATGCAAGTGCAGTGATGTGAAGTGGATGAAGCAGTCATGCAAGGGTAGGGACTGTTGCATTGTGGTAGTTGTAATACTTGCTGCAGTGTGGGGTATCCATGCGGTAAGTGGGCATGTGAGGGAATAGTGTTAGTAGGGAGCTGTGGCAAGCGAGGGTGGGTACTGGGTCCATGGTGGGTTTGTGCATGTTAGGGTGGTGTGAGGTGGTGAGAGGGTGGTGGGGGTACATGCTGTGCACAGGAGTGTAGTTGACTTACCAGTGTCCAGTCCACTAGGTATTACCGTCAGCCCCTCTGTGGGTATAGGATGGCCAGGACCTTCTCCTTTCACAATGATAGTTCTGGGGGAGGTGGTGGGGGTCCACCACCAGTCCTCATGATGGCGACTTGGTGCATGGAAGCCATGGCCTTTACCTTCCACCATAGGTCGTTCCACCTCTTCCTAATGTCCTTCCTTGTGCATGGATGGTTCCCCACAGCGTTCACCCTGACGACGATCCTCTGCTATAAGTCGTTTTTCCAGGCTATGGATGTCTGCTGGACCTGTGCTCCAAACAGTTGCAGCTCCACTCTGACGATTTCGTCAACCATGACCCTCAGCTCCTCGTCTGTGAATCATGGGTTTTTTTGTGGTTCCATGGTGGTTGTGTTGTGGGCGGTGGGGTGTGTGTTATGCAGGGATGCTGGACGTGCTGTTTGTTGGTGTGCGTGTGGGTGATAGGGGTGTTTGTGTGCAGTAGTGATGTGCGTGTTGTTTTTTCTCTTGAGTTTTTGTGTTGTGTGATGCGTGTTTAGTGTGATGGTGCCTGTGATATCCAGGTGCAGTGCCTTCTTTCAGTGTGCTCTTGCCTCGCTCTGTCAAACTTTCTGGGTGCAAAGGATTCTGGATATGTGTGGGGGGGTGTTTTGTAGTGCTGTGGTCAGGTGTGTGTATGTGTATCAGGTGTGGGGTATTGGTATTGTCCAATGTGGTGCAGTTTTCTGGTGGAGGTGCTTTTTTCCCACAGTGGTTCGGACAGCCAATGGAATGGCGTTGTGCTAAGACCGCGGTGTTGATTTGTGATTCGTGATCTGGCGGGCGGGATGTTCTCAGCATGGGGGTGCTGGTGGTGCAGATGCCTCCTCCAAGCTATCGTTTAGGCCGACTGTCGTTTTTTTGGTAATTTTTTGGCACTGTTGTGTTGGTGACTAATAATACGGCGTCTTTTGGCGCATGCTTACACAGTGGTCTTCGAAAAAGACAGCCAAAGTCACAATGACCACCAGAGTCTGTTGGATGTGTCTGGTGACCCCACAGACACAGTTATACTTTCTCAGCTCTGAGTGTGTTCTACATACATGTACTCACCAGTGGCAGGCCACGACTGGTTGAAAGTGAAAAGCAACTGGATATGGAGCGACCTCCCCTCCCACCTGTGCACCACGGGCACCCTTCTCGACTTCAGGAGAAAGCTCAAGACATAGCTCTATGACGAGTAGCTACTGATTCGCAGCAACAACCCACAGCACCTGGATGGATTCCCCCTCCCCCCCAACCTGGGGTGATGAGTCACACTTTTTCAAATCTAATGATTGATTCATTGATTGATTGAGCTAACACTTGACAAGAAAGGTGCCTTCATTATAAAATCAAAGCCACAATCAAACCAAGAACCATACAGAGAATAACTACAGCTCTGGATATGCTTCATTCCTTCCGCCTTTCCAGGAAACAAGGGAAACCACATCTGGTGTGGGTTAAGTGGCATAATAGTGAGAGCGTGCAGGAGTGTGTTTCTGAATCTCCTAATCATATGGACCTTTTTAAGTTGACGTAAAAGGGAGATAACAACAATAATACATTTCAAATCTTGTGAAGTCAATTTAATCCCACAATAAGGACCAGGAATCAGGGACTGTAATTAAAATATTTATTTCAGATTATTGATCAGTCCAGTATATAGGCATGTCAAGAACATATTCAAAAGATACAGCAATACATCTGGCAAGCTGAAATGTCTCAATAGGTTCAGTCTCAAAAGAAATAGATACAAACAGTAACAGCCACTGCAATACAGAAACTGAGAATTAGAAATAGGTGTTCCATAAAGAAACTCCGGTTCTCTCTCCTAAACAAAATAATTCTAAAGCCATCCAAAGTTCTAAATTGGGAATGAGGATGGTTTGTAGCGCAGGGTCTCAGTGAAACTTGGAAATGCAAGAAGGTGTCAGCGTAGTGCAGACTTCAGTAAAATTTGTTCACAACAAGGAATAAGGGTTTAGCATAAAGTTTCACACTTCCAAGAATAAAGGGAAACAGGGGTCTGTACCCCTCAAAGTATAAGAGAATCTCTGCTAACTCCTAGAAGTGTGAACATTAGTTAAAAAAACAGAAACTTCAGCAACATTTGTATTTCTTCCCACCCCCACAGCAACTAATAAATTAATTTCTCATGATGTGCATTTGCAACATCACCTGGGTTTCCCATCCCACAGAAGCTTAGGTAGTTACTACAACCTTCAGTATCTCTCGGTCCTGCTCCACAATGAATAGGAGGCTTCATCTGCTCATTAGGTCTCCTCACCCCTTGCCAAGATTTCTCTTCTCAGGCCTTTCTGTCAGTAAGCTATTACATACAACGATACTCCTTTCTCTGGCTAATGAAAATCTTGAGAATGCTCCTGCAAGAAAATAATGCCTTTAGTTTTGCTAACTTTAACTAAGCATTTAATGGGCATTTCAAATATATATGATTATACATACACACGTGTAACTTTCAGAATATATGCAAAACGTGAATAAAGAATACATGTTTACCTATGCAAATATACCTTGAAGTGTAAATATAAAACATAAGTAATTAATACATGTAAGCATTTTAAATGAACATTAGTGCACACTTTTATAGGTCTTTCGTCTTTGCAATGGTTACATTTTCATTAATGCGTTTAAATGTTTCACACATGTTACTATGATTAAGGCACACTAAAAATATAATGTCAAATATAAATGCGTAATTGCGCAATGATGATGTGTGAAGGATGGAGTCTAAATTGCTCTGCTCCAATGCAAAATGAGGTCCCCAGTAGAATGTGAAGACAGTAGTGTACCAAGTATGCGATGGGTCCTGATGGGCAAAACAAATGACTGCTTTGGCTGGTGTTGGTGTAGTGAATGCAGCAATTATCAGGGTTCAACTGCCCCTCAGGACACCGTGCACTGGTGCTACTGCACCTGCTGCACCAATGGTAGACACCATTAGACTCTCACTGTGTGAGTGTGTGCCTCACACCCCAACTGTGTGTGTGTTTGTGTGTGTGTGTATGTGCCTCTGCCAGTCTGTCTGTGTACATACCTCTTCCACAGTTTCTCTTTGTGTGAGCCTCTGCCACAGTCTATTTCCATGTGTGCCTCTCACACTTTACTGTGCATTTGTATCAAACCATCTGCCCTTAGTACCTCTTACAATCTATGGCCCTCATTATGAACATGGCGGTCTGGACAGCCATGCTGGCGGTGGTTCCCCTGCACTGTAGGGGCTGCAGGGGCCTGTTTTACACTCCTGGTGTGGTTGCTAGGACACAGAGGCTGAGTAGAGGCAGCACAGCTGACATGCCTGACCTGGATGTTTCAACTGCTTGGCCCAAGTTATGAAGGATTTCATAATGTTTTAGACAAGGCAGGGATTCTCTGTGCATTAAGTACTGCCCACGCTGCAGCATCATACCGGGCTCATTATGGTGGTCATTACAACCCTGGCGGACGGTGTTAAAGGTGCGTTAATACCGCAAACAGGCCGGCGGACAAAAAAAGGGAATTATGACCCTGGCGGAAACCGCCAACAAAGACAGCCACTTTAACACACCGCCCGCCACGGCGGTACAGACAAGCAGCGCAGCGGTTACCGCCAACAGATAGGCGGCAGACAATGTACCGCCCACACTATTACAACCCGCCAATCCGCCACCTTTTCCGGGGCGGATTCACCGTGGATAAAAACACAGCGGAAACAGTTTCTGCAATGGGAAAACGCTCACCTTAGCACATCCCACGAGGAAGGAGGACACCATGGAGCCGGAATTACAAATCCTACCTGCCCTTGTCTTTCTTCTCTCTTACGACCAACAGCTACGTAGGCGCAGAAGATACCGGTGAGTACTGCATCTACGACACAGGGAGGGGGAGGCAAAAGTCAGGGGGACACCCACCAAACACCCCCACCCTCGCATTATACAACATACACACCAATGCAGTCACAAATATCACAGTAACAACCCACAATCCCCCCGGAAGAATGCAAAGACAATGCGAAATTCGGGCAAACATTGTAATGTGCCAAAATACATGTCATACAAAAATATACAGATAAATATCTCAAAATCACTCTTATTTACACATACAATCCGAGAAGTAGTGCAGATATGTACACAACAATGTCCGTGCACCAACAGTCCAAAAAAGCATGAGCGAGGCCCACAATAGATACCTGACCAAAATCGGAGACAACACTGCCGGGCATCTGATAGAAACACTACAGGCACCTCAGGGGGAAGGGAAGGGGGGGCACCTCAGCCAGATGAATGCGAAGCCAGATCCATGACGGGGCTCCATGCCCATTGATGTATCCTGGGGAGTGCAAAGCCACAGTCTCTCAAGTCTCTACAGTGGGTGGCTTGCCCACTGTGCAATCCTGGGGAGTGCAAAGCCACAGTCTCTCAAGTCTCTACAGTGGGTGGCTTGCCCACTGTGCCATCCTGGGGAGTGCAAAGCCACAGTCTCTCAAGTCTCTACAGTGGGTGGCTTGCCCACTGTACCATCCTGGGGAGTGCAAAGCCACAGTCTCTCAAGTCTCTACAGTGGGTGGCTTGCCCACTGTGCCATCCTGGGGAGTGCAAAGCCACAGTCTCTCAAGTAGATGCAGGTCTCCACTGGTTCTGGAGGGGGACTGGTGCCCAGACTGGATGAGTCTCCCCGTGAAAGTACCTGTCCTGTGACTGTCCCAGCTGCACATGGGATAAGGATGCCTGATGTGGCGGTCCATTCAGTCCTACACGGTGCATGCCCTGTTCAGCGGTGCTTTGCCATGGTGGTCTTTGCCCTGTTCAGCGGTGCTTTGCCATGGCGGTCTTTGCCCTGTTCAGCGGTGCTTTGCCATGGCGGTCTTTGCCCTATTCAGCGGTGCTTTGCCATGGCGCTCTTTGCCCTGTTCAGCGGTGCTTTGCCATGGCGGTCTTTGCCCTGTTCAGCGGTGCTTTCCTTTGCTCTGTCTGACCTGTTCAGCGGTATTTTGCCATGGCGGTCTTTGCCCTGTTCAGCGGTGCTTTCCTTTGCTCTGTCTGACCTGTTCAGCGGTGCTTTGCCATGGCGGTCTTTGCCCTGTTCAGCGGTGCTTTCCTTTGCTCTGTCTGACCTGTTCAGCGGTGCTTTGCCATGGCGGTTCTGATACATCATTGCCCAGCGGGGCTGTGGCATCCTGGCCCCTCATGGGCTGTGACTCCGGCGGTGGTTTCTGGACCAGTGACGATACTTGTGCCCTCCTGGGCTGTGACTCCGGCGGTGGTCTCCTGACCAGTGACGATACTTGTGCCCTCATGGGCTGTGACTCCGGCGGTGGTCTCCTGACCAGTGACGATACTTGTGCCCTCATGGGCTGTGACTCCGGCGGTGGTCTCCTGACCAGTGACGATACTTGTGCCCTCATGGGCTGTGACTCCGGCAGTGGTTTCTGGACCAGTGACGATACTTGTGCCCTCCTGGGCTGTGACTCCGGCGGTGGTCTCCTGACCAGTGACGATACTTGTGCCCTCCTGGGCTGTGACTCTGGCGGCGGTCTCTGGACCAGTGACGACGGTGCTGGCGGTTGTGTCTGGACCGCCGGTAATGATGGCGCACTTCTCCGCCGTGACACTCACAACAGGCTGGGCAGACTTCCTCTGGACCTTCCCCACCTTTGTTGGAGTTACAGCTGACTCACCAATTCCCTTCGATCCCATGTCACTTGTTGTCCCACCAGGAGTCTTAAGACGGTCCCGTCGTCCACTCTCCAATCTTAGAGCCTTTACAGGGGGTGGGCTGCCAGTGCCTTGGCTCCGGGTCCTACTGCCTGCCCTGGTGGCGGTGCACTCCAAAAACCTGGAACACGCACCACTGGTACTGGAGGCTTTTTGGCTGAGGCGCTACGACGGGACTGATGAATTGGAGGGGGGGTGGGGGCAAAAAGATCAATTTGACATAGGGACAGTTTCTGACGGACACTGAGATGGGTAGCTGGAGGGGGTCTGGGAGTGGAGGAAGAGGAGGTGGTTGTAGGAGGTGTCACTTTAGGTGTTTTGGGTGCAGGTGCAGGTACTGGAGGCTGTTGTGAGGTGGATGGATGTTTGGTGAGTGATTGCCGGCGTTTGGGTACTTTGGGAGGGGGTGTCACAGACACACTGGGAGAGGACACAGGGGACGTGTAAATGGCAGTGGAGGTGGTGAGTGCAGGTGAGCGGCTTGTGATGCTGGGTGTCCTGGTGCGAGTCCTAGTGCCTGTAGATGTGGTGCATGCAGGTGTGTGTGTAGACGACACTGGGAGGGAGGAGGGAGAAGAGGAGGAGGGTGAGGCTTGCGTGAGTGCCTGTGGTGTGTGTGGTGCCTATGTTTGCTTGAGCTACTTGTGTGTGCTGACTTGTGTGCCTGCTGGTCTGTAGGTGTGCTTGGGATGGGCTGGCGTACAGGAGATTGGGTCTGGGTGGAGGAAGTTGGAGGGGGGAGGCTAGACACAGGGACAATGGCTGCCATCAGTGCTGAGGCCAGAAATTGCAGGGTTCGCTGAAGGACAGCCTGACCAGAATGAATGCCCTCCAGGAATGCATTACCGTGTTGCAATTCCCTTTCTACACCCTGGATGGCATTCACAATGGTAGACTGCCCAACAGTGAGTGACCTGAAGAGGTCAATGGCCTCCTCACTGAGGGCAGCAGAGGTGACTGGGGAAGGGCCTGAGGTGCCTGGGGCGAAGGTGATGCCCACCCTCCTGGGTGAGCGGGCACGGGGCGAACGCTGAGGGGCTGCTGGGAGGGCCACGGTGTCCCTCAAGGTATTTTGAATGTCCGTCAGCACCCCTACGATGGTGCCCAGGGCAGAGCCGATGGTCCTGAGCTCCTCCCTGAACCCCAAATACTGCTCCTCCTGCAGACGCAAGGTCTCCTGCAACTTGTCCAGTACCGTCGCCATCGTCTCCTGGGAGTGGTGGTATGCTCCCATGATGGAGGAGAGGGCCTCGTGGAGAGTTGGTTCCCTTGGCCTGTCCTCCCTCTGTCGCACAGCAGCCCTCCCAGTTCCCCGGGGTTCGTGTGCCTCTGTCCCCTGGACCGTGTGCCCACTACCACTGCCCCCAGGTCCCTGTTGTTGTTGGGGTGGTGGGTTACCCTGGGTGCCCTGTAGTGGTGGACACACCGCTGATTGACCTGTCCTGGGTAGGGAGCTTTGGGCCCGCTGGGTGGGTGCTGTGCTGGTGTTACCAGAGGATGGCAGCTCAGTGTTGGGCTGTGGCTGTGCAAGGGGAACCGACTGTCCTGAGGCCCACGATGGTCCGGGCTGGTCATCAAGATCCAGTGGGGCAGAGCTGCTGTTGTCACTGTGGGCCTCTTCTGGGGGTGGAGTGGTGTTGTCTGGACCCTCTGGTGTGGTGACGTACCTTCGGGTTCCTGCAGGGGTATAGGAACATGATTATTGCATGTGTGTTTTTCATGGTGTGTAATGGTTGGGTGTGCGTGAACCCCAGTGCAGGCATTCCTGTGTGGGGGCTTGTGTGATGATGGTTTGGGGGTGTTCTGGGTATGTGCAATGAGCATGCTTTGGTGAGGGGTGACCATGCTTAGTTGTGTCATGCAGGGCTTGGTGTTGGGATGGGTGGTTGGTGTCATGGGCAGATTAGTGAGGATTTGGGGTGATAGGGGAGGGTGTGAGGGTGGGGGTGTGTGATAGCATGCAGGTAGGGTGGGGGATGTGATAGTTAAGATTTGACTTACCAGTGTCCCATCCTCCACCGACTCCTCCGAGGCCCTCAGGATGCATAATGGTCAAGACTTGCTCCTCCCATGTTGTTAGTTGTGGGGGAGGAGGTGGGGGTCTGCCGCCAGTCCGCTGCACCGCAATGTTGTGCCTGGAGACCGTGGAACGCACCTTCCCCCGTAGGTCCTTCCACCTCTTCCTGATGTCCTCCCTATTTCTTGGGTGCTGTACCACGGCGTTCACCTTGTCGACTATTCTGCGCCATAACTCCATCTTCCTGGCTATTGATGTGTGCTGTACCTGTGAGCCAAATAGCTGCGGCTGTACCCGTAGGATTTCCTCCACCATGACCTTGAGCTCCTCCTCGGAGAAGCGGGGGTGTCTTTGGCGTGACATGGGGTGGTGTGTGTGATGTGCGGGGTGGTGTATGTGTTGATGAGTGTGGTGAGTGTAGTGGTGTGTGGTGTTTTGTGCGTGGATGTTGTGTGGGTGATGGTGTTGTGTGCCTCTGTGTGATGGGGATGTCAATTGCTGTACTCTCTCTCTCACCTTCTCTCAGAATTTGTGGTTGTAGGGGTTTGTGGGTGCTGTGGGTGTGTATTTTATATTGTGTTGGGTGTGTGGGAGTGGTGTGTGTATGTGTATCAGGTGTGTGTATTTGTAATTGTCCAATGTGGCGGTGTTTTGTATATGTGTGTGTATTTTGAGCGCAGCGGTGTGTACCGCCAATGGAATACCGCGGTTGAAAGACCGCTGCGTGTTTTCGTGGGTCGTAATAGCATGGGCGTGTTTCTGTTGGCGTGGAGGATTTGTTTCCGCATGTTTATCGCTGACCTTTGTTGTGGCGGAGTTGTGTGGGTGTCTGAATTTCGGCGGATTCCGTGCTGTGGGTCATAATAGCTGTGGCGGTCTACCGCGGCCACGGCGGTGTATTGGCGGTCTTCAGCACGGCGGTAAGCGCTTTATACCGCCAATGTTGTAATGACCCCCTATATATTTTACTAATCAGTGGAATGACTGCTGCGAAAAGAAACTCTTTGCTGACATGAGAAGCATAACAAAATGTCACATTTTTATAATGTGCAATGTTGGAGACGTTGGAGTTGACCTATTTTTAAACACTTACTGGTTTGAAAAACTAGTCCACGTTGACATCGTGATTTGTATAAGTTCACACACTTCTGGACATGAGAACTGGGGTTGGACTCCACATGCTTCTTCTGGTTCTCTAAAAGGATCTCAGACCTAAGAATCACCCTTCTCTGCGCACTGAACAAAGACAGCGAGGCAACGTGCGAAATGCACTATTTTGCCCGCTTCTTTTGATTGGTGGGTCCAGTTTGAGGAAAACAATAATGCCTTACCACTTTCAAAGTCCACCTGTCACCACTGGCACTATTTTAAGACACTGTCTCTGTCACAGTTTTAGACTGACTGATGCCATGAATAGTTGAATGGGTGGAGCAGTGGTATTTCACCACCTCAGGCACTGGAGATTGGTTGCTTGTAACTTGAATCTTAAAGGCATGTACAGCTTTAGCCTGGAAATGTAGCAGCATTTATTGACATCTCTAAATTAAACAAGAGAACATCACACAATATCATACAAAAAAGGAATATAACATAGCATAACACAACAGTAGAAACACGAATGCAACACAACAACCAAAATACAACATAACTGTAGTGTCTTCCCCTGCCTGGTACCTGCTGAATAACTAGGCCACACACATTGCTGTAAATCACACCTCCTTATTCCTCTGCGTTCACCTGTTAACTCCAACATTCCAAAGGAAGCTTTAATACATTCTATTCTAGTGATTATGTCAATCAATCAGTGCTTGTTAAGTGCAACTACTTACCCGTGAGGGTCTCAAGGCGCTGAGGGAGGGAGGGGCGTGGAGCGTCCATCAGTGCGGTCTGTTCTTCAAATAGCCATGTCTTCAGCTCTTTCGTGAAGTTGAGGAGGGGTGTAGTCTGTCTGAGGTGGGGCAGTAGGGCGTTCCAGGCTGTGGTGGTGAGGTAGGAGAATGAGCGTCCCTTTGTTCTTGTTTTCCTGATGTGGGGTACTTCGGCAAGAGAGAGCTGGGCTGGGCGTAGGGTCCTGTGGAGTACGTGGAAATTGAGTCGCCTGTACTAGTGGTAACAAGGGCGTGTGTGACGGTCTTTCTGTGTTCGAGGGGGATACATTTGAATGTCTTGCATAAGATGCAGAGAGTGCGGAAGCAGGTGGATGCGACTGAGTTGATTTGGCAGTCCATGTTAAGTTTGAAGTCCAGGATGATTCTGAGGTTGCGGGCTTGGTTCGTTGGGATGGGTGGGCTTCCGAGGGTGGGGGGGCCCCAGGAGTCGTTCCACGCGTCAGGTTGAGGGCCCATGATGAGTGCTTCAGTTTTGTCTGCATTGAGTTGTAGGCAGCTGCTTTTATTCCAGTTGGCAACTGCTCCCATGCCTTCGAAGAAGTTGTGTCTGGCTGTGTTCGATTCGTTGGATACGGAGAGGATGAGTTGGATGTCGTCAGCGTAGAAGACAATGTTGAGTCCATAGTTTCTGATGATGGCGGCTAGCGGGGCCATGTAGATGCTAAACAGCGTGGGGCTGAGGGAGGATCCCTGGCGAACTCTGCTGGTGGTAGGTGTGGGGTCCGAGAGGAAGGGGGGAAGTCTTACTCATTGAGTTCTGCCGGAGAGGAAAGATCGGATCCAGTCGAGGGCCTTTTCTCTGATGCCGGCCTCATGAAGTCTGCGTATCATGGTGTGGTGGGAGACTGTGTCGAAGGGCGCCAAGAGGTCGAGCAGGATGAGGGTCGCAGTCTCTCCCTTGTCCAGCAGGGAGCGGATGTCATCCGTTGCGGCTAGGAGGTCTGTTTCGGTGCTGTGTTTTTTTCTGAAGCCAAATTTGGGAGGCGTTGAGGATGTTGTGGTCTTCGATGAAAGTCACATTGATACGGAGTCCTCGGGGAGCCAGTAAGGTTCCATTCTAAATCATGCAAGACACTACAATAACCACATCACATTTCAACAAAATAGCATGAAAACCAACACAACACATCACCATTGCAAGAATATTTCACACAACAAATATGCACATTCCTGGTGCCCATTACCACCTCCCAAAACTGTGCATGCATAATACTTTGATACACAATGTTATTTACCACCAAGGACATGCAATAGTGCCAATCAAAATAGTTTTGTGATCCATCAACCGGACTGTCCTTAAATAAATTCAGGGAGACATGTAGGATGATTAGAAAACTACAAATAAAGAAACAGATCAATAACTCAGTAAATAAAAATATAACTAGGCGCAGGGTAGTGACCTTGAAGGCATTTCAGGTGTTGCGTCAGATGCATTAGAAATCATGGACCCCAGTGCTCACCATTTAAATATCAGATATTTAAATGCATGTTAAACATATGTGTCTGATCAGTGTCACACAGCTAGAATGTACATGTTATATGTTAAAGGCTGACAAATACCAAGATCTGGATTAAATGTGCTCCCCTCTATTAAACACATTTGCATCTCAGGCCAGGCACCCCTCTGCAACAAGCAAATAAATTCTCTTAAGAAGCAAAAACAACATATTGGATTTCTTTTGAAGGTGTGTATTGAATGAGGAGTAGTTTGTAAAGTGCAGCTGTCACTCCAAGGAGCATCCTGGCGCTATGCTAGAAAACTGCTACAGATCCAGAAAGGTATGCAAGTGTCCCTAAATTAGCGAATAGCACAGAGAGTCTGAGGCTTGAAATCACCAAGTTTTTAATTCCTTTTTAAAATTTGCTTCAGCTTCAATGAAACGCATGCTATGAGGAAGAAGGTCCCATGCTTTAGACCCTAGCAGTGTTTTCAGTCTCCTGTGCACCATGTGAATAAATCAATGACAATCATCCACCTAAATTGATTCCCCTTGAGCGTGTCTACACAGGCTGGTCATGGTCCATGAGGCCCACTTGAGTCTTCCTTTCTCTCAATGACTTATGGGTCCACCCTTGCAAGGAGCCTAGGTCCCCACCTCCTTAGCAGGGTCAGAAGTGTCTCAATCCCTTAGAGATTTGAGGCGTAAATTTTGTCAAGCTCGAGTTGTCACTCACGGCATTTTCACTGTGCTGCTAGAAGAATTACTTCCATATTCTCTCTCTATAGACTATTTTCTGTAGACCAGTGCTTTTTCCTTTCCAATCTGTGGTGGTCAGTGTCAATGCGGGTCAACCTGTGTGGGTAACCCTGACTTTGTTCTTCTATTGATCATTTTCTTTCCTCAACATCAGTTTATCGGACTCCAACTTTGACTAAAGTGGAGCTTTTGGAAGAGGGCACCCGATTGGATCTGGAAGTGATGTCAGTGGCTATCAGGATGTTTGCTTCCTCCTCCTGTCCCTCTTCAGCCTGAAGCTCTCATTCTCTGAGTTCTTCCCAAGGTCACCTGGGGTTTGTCTCCCCTCTTCTCAAACTCTGAAAGTCATCTACAGTTTTGCTTTCTTGAAACTGGGATTACATGGGAGAGCCATCACTTCATACATGTTCAGCTCTGTGACCTTCTGACAAGACAAATATGTCAGTTCAAAGGTCGCTTGCCAAAAAGTAATGTTTTGGAGTAAGAAATCAAACTGGAATTCAGGAAAAAGGGATTGACTTTATTACATACTATAGCAAAGCATCTGCTGCTCAAGGGAAAGTGGCACTTAGAAGGTCAAACCAAAGAATGCCTTCAAGTGTTGTTGTCCCATCTTTCAGTAGTATGGGTTGCGCTTAAGATTTATACCTGGGGGAATGTGCAAATGAAATAGGAAAGACAGTAAAGAGAAAAGGTTGTAAGTCTACAAGGTCGGATAAGGACAAAGGGGCATATTTAATGAAAGTGGCATTGCACACAGTGCAGCACCACTTTTCTTGCGCTCCTGAGCGCCCCCCCAACGCCACAATGTGTGTGAAATATTTCATATACGGCACACCATGGTGGTAGTGAGGAAAATAGTGCCAGAATGTTTTACGCAAATTTGTCGCTTTTCAGGATTAGCATCAAAAATGTTGATGCTAATACTGCAAAGAACCCAGAGGCCCATTGAAGCCCAAGGCATGCCCCCTTTTAACGCCTGCTCTAAGCAGGTGTTAAAAGTGCTGAAAAAAATGACGCAAAGAAATATCTTCGATTTCTTTGCACCATTTTTTCGGTCCTGTCTAAATGAGGGAACTCCCCCTTTGCATCATTATGCCTGGCACAGGCATAATGTGGCACAAGGGGTTACAAAGTGGCGGAATGCATGCATTGCGCCACTTTGTAAATATGGCGAATCATTTTTGGTCATCTAACGCCACATTAGCGTCAAGAAAATGATGCTAATGTGTAGCTACAATGGTGCTAGGCCCTCTTAAATCTGGGCCAAAATGTGTTGGCTAAGTACAAGGAAACACTTCAGCAACAATGGAAAAATGAATCAGGGTTTAACCAGTTCAACATAGGTCAGTGTAAGAGATGATACTGCAATGATGATGATGATGATGCAAGCAGCCTATAAAAAACAATGTTTTCCAGCGTGGAACGGTCAAAAAGTTTGAAACATCACTAAGGGCTCGTTTAAAGGTGGGAGATAATGAGATGTCTTCTTAAAACCCCTTAAGTAGGCGTAAACAGTTCTTTCCGAAAAGGCCCGTCAAAAACGAGGGATAGCAAAAGCATATCGTTTGGCAACTGTAGGGTAGGTAAATCCTTTAATAGTAAACAGCAGGACAGAGCTGTGTAAGACATGAAGCAGATTTGTTTCCAAAGTTCTCAACTTGTGGGAGAAAAGCAGAAAACAGAAGTAACAGCCGCCGGTAATAGCGAATATGACTTTTATGAAACGTTCTCCAGACGACAGGAAGTACTTTGATGTGTGAGGTCTCTAGACAATGATGTAGTCAGTGTTGGTAACGCACACATAATATTTAAATACAGATGTGCTCTGAGAAAGCCATGGGTGACAGAGACAGAAAAAACACAACAGGGCCTATTTCTTAAAGTATTTTCAGACATAAAAATATCTCCATTTATGCCCCCACAAATGCACAAAGGGATTCCTAGCAGGCGTAAAAGAATTTACTACTGCTGAGAGATGCCCCTGGAAGTCAAGGCAGTGGCAGGAAGCTTCTTGGCCTCTGATTGGTCGGAGGGGATGGAGTGCAGGGCCTGGTGGATCCAGTCACTTTTGAGGTTAGTCTACATGCCAGTGGGCTGTGGCAAGATCTAACACCTTTTCTTAGTAGTCTAAGCTTCTTGGCTTTTGATTGGCCACATGCAGCAGGAAGGGGTGGACTCTCTGGATCTCTTGGATAGTGACACATTTTCTGAAGGTGTCTTCTTGGCCAGTGGGTGGACATATTCTACAGGATGGGGTGAAGCCATGGGGTAGTGTGGATGTGGTGCTCTCTGAGGTGACTTTGTGTTCCATGGGGTTTAAATCAGAATTATTAACCTTTTTTTCAAGGCAGGAAGTTCCTTGGTCTAGTATGGGGTGATGTCACATTGTTTGGCAGATTGGATGCCTTCTGAGCAGAGTCTGTCTTAGTTTGAGGGAAACAGGAGCTCGCCTTCATCACTGCTGAAAAGGGCCTGTTTCTCATCCACCGTGCCTTCATGGACAGCAACAGTCCCCCCACCCTAGTGAAGAATATCTTGAAGGTCCTTTCCTGCTGTTCCAGGGATGACCCCTTTATTGCAGCATTCACAGCAAAGCTAAAAGCCCCACCATATAACATGCTGTTGGCTGAAAAGCCAGGAATGGTCGATGGTATTTTATGCAGTGCCACTGGAATTATGCAATAGTGGAGGACTACATTATGCAATAGGGTTGACAAAATTATGCACCTAGGAAAGGCAATTTATGTGGAAAAATCCATCATAATCCATATTAGTATCATGTATTTATTTTGTCATTTTAGCCACTATTAAAAGTGTCCTGGCAATGCTCCACCACATCAGTACCAGTTTTCCATCAGAGTACAGCAATCAGCAACTGAAAGGTGACATGTTAGACATTGCAATGGATCTGTCACTGCTCAGAATTTTGTGTGATGCTTTTCGCTTAATAACGATTGATATGTACCTTTGATCCCTTTACGCTAGAAACAAAAATTATTTTTGGTGAAATCTTCTAATTATGGACCAGGTGATGCATTACCTGACAAATGAGAAATATCCATTATTATAAGTGACTTCTGGTGCCATATCACAATGTGCCTGATGTTTTGCCCATGAAGTGTCTAATGTTCTAACATATACCTCATAACTTCTCTAATTTAATGCAAGAAATTCAAACAGAACAAGTGACCAAGAATTGCCTCTCTCTCTGTTTCCAACTTGTTCTGTTTAAAGTTCATGTATTAACTCAGAGAAATTCCTTGTTATGTGATTGAACTTTAGGCACCTGGAGTGCACAAAAACAGGCATTCTGCTCTTGGCAGAGCCATGATGATACATCCCCTGAAATGCAAAACTATTAGTTCCTAACTTGCCGCCTTGTTATGGTCTGTCTTGACACCGCAGCTGTCACCAGAAAATGATGGAGGTCATTATGAACATGGCAGTCCGGACCGCCATATAATGTTCACTCTGAGCCCACCACAGGCGGAACTCCACCACTGCCAGGCTACCGTCGCCAGGACGATGGCGGAGTTCCTTATCCGACAGGAAACATAGGGACCTCAACGGGCTGGTGGTCTGTGTTTAGACCGCCAGCATGAACACGGCGGGAAATCCCGCCGTGTTCATAATGAGGGCCTATGTGAGCATCACTAGAGAAGGACTTGGGCTCCCCCCATATGTATCGATCCAGTAGTATTTGTTTGGTTGAGCAAAAGCTGTGTGCTTCCACAAAAAAAGTGCTTACCTTCCACACAGCTATGATCTTTTTGTTTATTTATTTAGCTACCTAAAGCTGAACCTTCAAGGGCACACACATGACATTGTAAGGCTATTAAAGTGTCTTAAATATCTAGATACTGTAATGTGTTTTTCTCTGGCAGCAGACTAGATGGGAGAGCGGCAGCCATTAACCCACATAGATTTTTAGGTCAGTGCATTCATAAGCCAGACCTACTGGCACTGGCAATACTTGTTTTTACTGTAGGAAGTCGGGTTAAACAGCCCAGTGGGTGCGCAGATGAGTGGAGTTCAGGGGTGTGAGTTTTTTTTAGGGTGTAGGGATTGGTGAAGTGAAGGGGTGTTCAGCAATTTTAGGGCTCATTGGGTTTAGGGCTGGTGAGAGCTTTTAAGGTTCAGTGATGGGTAGAGGTTAGGGTGGTAAGGAATTTTTAGGGTTTAGGGCTAGGTGGAGTTCAGAGTGGGGATGGGTTTTCTGGGTTCAGGGATGAGTAGAGTATAGGGCTGGTGGAGGGTTTCAGACGTCATGGTTGGTGTTTAAGGGGGATCATACTTTTTAAAGATTTTAGGGTTCAGGGATGAGTAGAGTGTAGGGCTGGTGGAGAGTTTCAGAGGTCATGGTTGGTGTTTAAGGGTGATTATACTTTTTTAGGGTTTTAGGGTTCAGGGATGAGTAGAGTGTAGGGCTGTTGCAGAGATTAATAGGTCATGGAAGGTGTTTACGGGTGATTAGACTTTTTTAGGGTTTTAGGGTTCAACGATGAGTATAGTGTAGGGCAGGTGGAGGGTTTTAGAGGTCATGCATGATGTTTAAGGGTGATCAGACATTTTTAGAGTTTTAGGGTTCAGGGATGGGTGAAGTTTGGGTGTGGTGAGGGGACTTAAGGGAATCAGGGATGGGCAGAGTTTGGCATTGACAAGGGTTTTCAGAGGTCAGGAATGGGTGGAGTGAAGTGGTAGAACCGGCTTTTAGGGGTCAGGGATGAGTGTAGTTTCGGTGTAGTGCGAGATATTTACCTTTCTGGAATGGGTGGAGCTTAGAGGTAGAAAGGGCTTTTATGGCTCAGTTATGGGTGTAGTTTAGGTGCGGTGAGAGGTTTTTAGGGGGCAGGGATTGATGTCGTTTAGGGGTTGTGAGACATCAGAGGTGGTGGGAGCTCAGTGATGTAAAAGCACGCAAAGTAATTGTTAGACAACATAAAAGTTATAAGAGATTATCAAGAGATAAACAAACATAACAGAGAGGGCTAAGAGAGACAACCATAAAAACAAAGTTTGCAAAAAGAAATTAGACACATACATTTGCACGTGAAGCTCTACACAGCAAATAGGGACACAGGGAATAAACACGTCCATAGGCTGTGCAAATGTCAGCACTAAGCTCACATCAGACACAAACTCTCTGATGAGAGCCCCTGTTCCCCTATGACTCTGATCTTGCCATTATTCCTCATAAAGTGGATTGATCGCAGAAAAAGCGTCAATTACTGCACGAGTGATGCTCGACAACACAATGGTAGCCAAGCGGGGAGCATCGATCCCATCAAGAGAGCCAGGCCCTGCCGAGTATCCGGAAGTGCTTAGGTTTGGAGGAGGTTGGCTCTCTGATCTCAGTAATCTCCAGTGGCACACACAGGGCCCCAGCAGGCCACAGTAGGCAGCTGCCTTAGGGCTCCATCACAAAAGGGAATTCATTTATCATCAGTGGTCTGGCTGAGGATGTGAGAATTATTGCACCTTTTAAAATCCAATGCCACAGGGGTCAGAATTTAAAAGATGGAGGAAAGTTTCGCCTGTTACAAGTTGTGGTCTTTAAAAAGGGACATAACGTAGACTTTGGGAATTTGCTCTTCAGAGTCCACATATAACGGTTTACAGGGAATTTTCCCTAAGAAAATTCAGCAGGCTTCACCTGACAAAATTTACTTGAGGAAAATTGCAGTGGATGTGGTAATTACCACAAAACTTGTAATTCCAAACCCTGTGCACACAGTAGATTCCACACAGATTGGAAAGAATTGACCGTTGAAATGAGGACCATCCTTTATGCAACTGACTCTGAAAACCCTTGCATCAGTACTGTGCGTGCACGCACACACCCACATACACACACACACACTCACACACGCACGCGCAAATGCATAAGCAAACATACATACACGCAGAAACAAATAGAATGCACATTGAGACTCAGATGTGAACAACACATACAATTGTATAACATGTACACAAACATAGAAGCAGAATAAGGATGCATACACCATATAAACAAACATACAATACACACATATAAATATGCATGTGTACACAAACACACATAATTCAGATATAAAAAATACAATTGCTCAACTAAACACACAAACCCATACAAACAACCCTGTGATGGGTGACAGTTTTAAATGTATATGTGCTCAAGCCATTAAAGTTTTTTCACTAGCAAAGGGGAGACATATCTCATAAAACAAGATCATCACAATAGTGAGGGGGCCCCAAGAGTGAGAGTGGCGCACAACAGCATTTGGCCAACACTCATTTGTGACAAAATAGAGTGCTACTTGGTTAGAAGGGTGAATACATCATGAACGTCTTTGCATTAGTAACCAATGACAACATATCAAAAGACAACATTGATGAAAATGCAACACATATTGCACCAACAGAGGCCATCAGTGACATTGCTTATGTGTTCCTTGTTTACATTTAAAAGTCATAACAATAGTTGTTGCCTGACTGTAAGATGGTGGTGATTTGCCCATATAATGGGCTTGGTCTAGCTAATTGATGATGAGTGTTTGGTTGTATCATTATGGGTTTGCTGGCATGTGTGGTTGATAAGATGGCCATTTATGTTGAACGGTATGTGCATATGGCTGATGAGCGTGTGGTTGTATGTGAAGGTGGGTGTGGCCTTTTTATGGCGGTATGCGTAGTCAGATGATGATGGGTGTTTTTCTTGATTGTGGGTTTGTGGTCATTAGGTGATCCACATGAAGGCCTATGTTGTTGGCTGTGTGGCCAAGTATGACAGCAGATGTGTCATAGTGGCTGTATGGTGGATGTATGACCATCTGAGGGTGGTTTTGTGAGTATGTGCTGTAGCTTGTATGGTTGTGTACCAGGGTGGGCATGTGGGCATATTGTGTTGCTTGTGTTGTCATAAATGATGGTAGGTGTGTTGATGTATGATAGTGGTTGTGTGGCGGTTTGATAGTAGGTGTGTGGCCATCTAATGGTAAGTGTGATCGTGTGTTGATGGATATTTGGGCACATGTTGTTGGTTGTGTGATTGTATATCATGGTGGGTGAGTGAAAGTGGGTGTGTGCCCTTATGGTGGTGTGTGGCTGTATGATGATGTTGTTCGAGGTGTTGTTAGAACCAATTAATTTCAGGGGGTTAAAAGTTTGCGATTTAGTCATAACACCACTTTTATGATTTTGTAAGTGAATTTCTTGGTTTGCCATTGAAATGGAAAAATGAAAACATGGACCTCAGCTTATTTTTTTCGGTGACTCTTTTTTAACGGAACATATTCATGACCTATGTGATGTTGGCCCTTTGGGTGTCTGATGGTGGGTGTGTTGCCCATGATGATGGGCATATGAGGAACAGTGCGGCCAACAAATATTAGGTAATAAACACCTTTCAAACCTCCCTCTTTAACTGTACCCTCCTTGAGAGATCTCCATGAAACCTAATATTCTTCTACTGGCCTTAGGTCTGCCACGTGTCATACTTATTGATCTAACAGTGGCAAAGATATTAATAGATCTGTTCAGAATTTGACATGCCACAGAAACAGTAGCCAAACATGCTAAATGTCTGCCATATTCATGCACATTCATCATGTGGTGCCAAATATATTAGTGAAAGAAACTTTTTGTGACTCCATCCTGCTTGTGTCCATTTGGATGAAGCCCGGGTTCGTAGGGGGCGAAACGTGTGGGTTGTGTTCTATGAAAAAACACCTACCATTAAAGACTAATTAAATAAACTGTGTTTTGTGAACTCGCTTTTTCACTGAGGGACAATTGGACAAACTGTTTGACAACAAATAAAATCAGCGCTGAAGAAGCCAAAGATGTGTATCTCGATGTTTAACTTTGGGTGGATCCTGTTTTTTCTACAAGCTCTTGATGCTGAGACATAGGAGGTCCAAACCTCAATTAGTGATCCACCTTCTCCAACAATTATGGTATAATGCAACAGGAGGGCGGTGTTGGACCTTGGAGTAAACTACTAGAATAAAGCTAAACATTATGTATCTGCCAAATTTCATGCCAATCAATTAAACGGTGTCAAAAGTCCTTAATTTTCACTTTGACCTTCCTCGTTAAATCTGCACAGACTGAAACTTCTTAACTGCATACCACAGTTCATGCAGATCATCAAAAATAGCAATGGAGTTTTCACTGCCCTCATTCCCTTTAACTGTGACCCCTAGATAGACTGGCACAAACCTTGACATAACAATAGAAAACTAAGACCCATAGTTATACTTTTTGCCACAAAACTGCACAAACGTAGTTTTGTGGCAAAAAGCACAGCGCCGGCTTGCGTCATTCCAAAGCGCCAGCTGGGCACTAAATTTATGGAATCCCGCAAGCCGGAGCTAAGGGTGGGCTACCGTTTAGAAAAATTACGTAAGCCAGGTGGGGGTGGCAGTACGGGTGAAGGGGGTTTTGCCTCAAAAAATGATGCGAGGCTGGTTAGAGGCAAAAAGATGTCCTTAACCAGCCTAGTGTCATTTCCTGATGCAAAACCATCCATACCACATGACTCCTGTCTTATAAAAGACAAGAGCCATGCCCACCACCCCAGTGGCCAGCACAGGGGACCAGTGTCCCCTGGACATGGCCACTGCATCCAGTGTCATGCAGGGGGGCCCATTTCAGGGCCCCCAATGGCACTTCAACTTTTTTTTTTTTAAACTTACCTCTACTTATCTGGGATGGGGTCCCCAATCCTCTGGTGTCCCTCTGGTGTGGGTGGAGGTGTTCCTGGGGCTGGCACCTGTGGGCCCATTCTATGATGTTTGACCAGGGAAATGGGTCCACAGGTCCCCTAACGCCTGCTGTGACCCAGGCGTTAAATAATGGCACTAAGCAGGGCTAGCGCCATTATTTAGGTCCGCCTCCCAGCTGTGCAGCGGGTGGATAAATAAGGCGCTTGGGGCCTTGAGTCATTTTTTGGACAGGAATGCCTACCTTGCATCTCATTGAACCAAGGTGGTTTCACGCATCGAAAAAATGACATTAACTCCAATATTTTGAAGCTAGGTGAGTCTAACGTCAAAATATAAATATGGAGTTAAGTTTACGCTGAATTTGCGTAAACAAATAATGACGCAAGTTCAGTGCAAACAGAGTATAAATATGCCCCAAATTCTTCTACACTTCTGCCAAAGTTTGTGCAGAGTCATCACACACTCCCAAATATCGTTTCTACAGTCAAGATATACAAATGCACTAATCCTTTGAATCCAACCACCATTTTTCATATGGCACTACATGGAAATTGTTATGTTGCACCATAACTGCATTAATTAAGTGAGTGAATACTTTTGTGCAGATCAGTAAACAAAATAAAAATGTAGGGATATATTTAAGAGCCCCTAGCGTCATCATAAGCGTCACTTTTTGTGACGCTCTGGTGGCTCTATGCACGGCACCGTATTTACAAGGTGGTGTTAAGCCACTTTTTGGAGCTTAATGCCACTTTGTAAATACGGCCCCTTCACATGCAGCACTTTGCATGGAAGGGGCGTGCAATGGGTGTTGCAGTGGGCGTGCCACAGCAACACCCATGGCATTCTGACCATGCCCCAGATTTATGAGTTTTCATAAACCTGAGGCAGCACCAAAATCTAATGCCACCCCAGGGGTGGCGTTAGCAGGGCGCAACGAGGAGAAGTGCTTTAATTTCTCCTAGTTTCTTGCTCTTTCTACGTGTGCTGCATTCTGCAGCACACATAGAAAGAGCAAATCACCATTTAAGATTGTTTTTGTGCAGGAAGGTTTTCCTTCCTGCACAAAAACAATCTCCCCCTCAACGCAGTCTTCCTGGCGCTATGGTGCAAGGGTTGCTGGGTTGGCGCACGGCAGGATATTTAGGGTCGGCACATGGGAAAACACAGAGATGTGCTGCATTCTAGTAAATAGAGAGCATCCCTGCATTTTGAAAATGACGGTGCGCGGCGCTGCCAAATTTGGCGCAGTGACGCGCACAGTAATTTTCTCTTAAATCTGGCCAAAATGAATCCTGGTACTAACTATAACTACACAGTGGAGACCGCAGAAGTATTTTTAGGAGTTGGAAAGACTTTGCTGCCTTGTAAAAGGAACTTTGTCCATTTCTAAACTCTAAGGCAGTTGTGACTTTGCACGGCAGGGTTTGTGACTCTTGTGTGGGAAATAACTCTCTGTTTCACTTTTCATTCTCTGACTTTTGGTTTCTCTTTCTCCTCTGCTGCCGCCTTTCGGTCTCTCTCTGACTTCCCCTCTCTTTCTCCTCTTCTCTATTCATGCTCTGTCTACCTTTTTTTCCTACTCTTCTCCCCTTATCTGTTTCGCTCTACTTTCCTCTGTCTTTACTTCTTCACCTCTCTGGCCTCCTCTGTCGTTTCTCGCTTATTTTCCCCTTTCTCCTGCGCTCCCTCTCTCTCCCTTCCAAAGGCTCCCTTGCACCCCTGCGTCCGATCCCTCTCCCTCGCCCTTCCACCCCTCATCCATCTTACAATGCACCAATTTTTCCCCCTCGCCCCTCTCGCTCGTGCCCGCAGAGGGTGTGCCGCAGGCCCTTCTCCCCTCCCCAACCCTCGCCCCTGGATGCATCATTTTCAATCCAAGCTCTGTCAAAAAATGCGCAGAGCGCCCGGTGGGGCATTAGAGGCCCTGATGGGGGGCGCAGGCACTGCGGCACGGGCGGATACAGGCACTGCAGCACGGAGAGGCTGCAAGTACTGTGGCACAGGGTGGGTGCAGGGAGCAGGCGCTGTAGAGCGGGACACGAAACAGACATCGCAGTACAGGCAGGGCACAGGCACTGCGACACGGGCGGGTACAGGCTCTGCAGCACGGACAGGCTACAAGTTCTGTGACACAGGGTTGGTGCAGGGAGCAGGCGCTGCAGCAGAGGGCACGGAACAGACGTCTCAGTACAGGCAGGATACCGGCACTGCCGCATGGGCGGGCACAGGCACTGAAGCACGGCCAGGCTCCAGGTACTGTGACACAGGGTTGGTCCAGGGGCAGGGATCATGCGCTGCAGAGCAGGACGCGAAACAGACAGTACAGGCAAGGTACAGGCACTGCAGCATGGACAGGCTACAAGTACTGTGACACAGGGTTGGTCCAAGGAGCAGGCGCGGCAGAGCAGGACACGAAACAGACATCTCAGTACAGGCAGGGTACAGGCACTGCGGCATGGGCGAGCACAGGCACTGCAGAACGGAGAGGCTACAAGTACTGTGGCACAGGGTTAGTGCAGGGAACAAGCGCTGCAGAGCAGGGCACGAAACAGACATCACAGTAGAGAGGCAGGGTACAGGCACTGCAGCACGGACAGGCTACAGGTACTGTGACACACGGTTGGTGCAGGGCGCAAGCGCTGCAGCATAGGTCGCGAAACAGACACAGCAGTACAGGCACTGCAGCACGGACAAGCTACAAGTGCTGCTTGGTGCAGGCACCGGGGCAGGGAGCAGGCGCTGCAGAACAGGACACAAAACAGACATCGCAGCACAGGCAGGGTACAGGCACCGTTTCATGGGCAGTGCACAGGCACTGTGGAACGGGGTAGGTGCAGGCACTGGGTCAGGATGCAGGCACCGCATCATGGCCAGGAAAGACATCGCAGCACAGGGATGGTGCAGGCATTCCGGCCTAGGCATGGGACAAGCACCGAAGGGCGCAGGCACCGTATAGTAGGCTCCTCGACATCGAACCAGTACAGGCACTGCAGCACAGATTGGGCACTGAGACTGCGATAGAAGCTTTGCAACCTAGGCGTGGTACGACGCAGCAGCACATGCAGGGAGCAGGCACCTTAGAAAAGTACAGCACAACAGAGATATTGCACAGGCACTGAGGAATGGGTAGCGTACAGGCACTGCAGCAGCGGTATGATGGAAACTCTACCGCACAGGCAGGTGGTAGGCACTGCAGCAGAAGCAGGGTGAAGGCACTGCCACACTGGCAGAGTACAGGCACCATGACACAGGCTCTGCAACGCTGACACGGCGCAGGCACTGTGGCAGAGGCTCTGCGAACCAAGATGTACAGGCACTGTGGTACAGGCAGATCACTCAAACAAAGGCACAGGTCAGGCACTGCAGCAAGAGCAGGGTAAGACTGCAGCACAGGCAGGGCGCGGCAAAGGGGCAAGCTGCAGGCACCATAAGTTAGTACTACACAGCACATAACTAGCGCATGCACTGTGGCACATGCACTATTCAAACGCTGCAGCGCAGGCAGGGTGCAGGCAATGAAGCAGGCACCATGGGATAAGTGAAAACAAGGCACTCTTGTGTGGGAACGTAACGTGAGAAGGATATACTGACACTGCTGCACAGGCAGGTACAAGCTTTGCAGGCAGGCACTTAAGCATGCACTAGCAGATGCAGGCACTTAAGCATGCACTGGCAGATGCAGGCACTGCTTTCAGGGATGGTGCAATCACTGCTTCATGAAATGCAGTCCATGCACGTCATTTGGGAAGAGCAGCATATATACTGTATAGGTCAGAGATCATGGAATTTATGCGGCACAGGGAGGACAAAATATGAACCAAAACAGGAAGTAGGATTAATTAAATATGCAGCAAGAAAAGGGGAATTATGATGCAAAGTCGTCAGCAGACTGCATCCAGTCCAGCTTCTTCACAGATGCTTCCGCCCGCGAGTTACTCAGTGAAGTTAGAGCCCCTGGCAGGGGGTTATAATGTTTCTCATGTGCTATGATCAGGGCCACTGGAATAACGTTGTAGGAGAGAACCATGTATGTCAGTGTTCACTAAATTATGTGGCAAGACAAATTATGTGTAAAGGAAACACACATAAAGCAACATATTATTCAGCACATCTGCACTATATATCTAATATATTCCTATTTTGACATCTTAAAACACATTTCTTCAGAATGAATACTACAAACATTCCGTAGATCTTATTCAAAATGGTACATGGAACCATATCACCACCATTTTAGTAACAGTGGGTCAGACATTGAAAAACATTTTTACTGTTGCAAACAGTCCTAATCGCTGTTTGCGACTGCAAAAACCTCTTTTTACTCTGTACTAACCTCACTTTAGGAGTCAATACATTTACCAACTCCTAAAATGTGATCATGACCCTAGAGCAAATCGCTATTTGGAAGGAGCAAGTTGTAGGCATCCCTTTCGAATAGCAATTCTTTATTAGATGTATCAATGTTTTAGGACTGGAATCCAGTTGCAAAACATTTAAGTACTGACTCTAGAACTGGGTTGGGTAAACATTAGCGAAAAAGGAAGTCAAGTTGGGTCCTTTTTTCCTTGTGAAAAATAAGGGAGTAGGCAGTGCTCCAAGTGGACCACTGCCAACTCTCACACAAACGTTTCACACAAACATTTTAATGCAGTACTAGATGGTGGTCTGCTGACCCCAGCAGATCAGCATCCAGTCATGGCCTCTAACTGGAGTGAGTCATAATTTGAGACCTACTGCATTAATATTCACAAGCTGGGTCAGTTTGTGACCGACACCGAATCCAAAGTTAGCCAACTGACCCATTAGTTCATCAATCAATCAATCAATCAAGGATTTATAGAGCGCACTAATCACCCGTTAGGGTCTCAAGGCGCTGGGGGGTTGGAGGGGGGAGCTACTGGTCGTAGAGCCATGTCTTGAGGCGCTTCCTGAATGTCAAGAGGTCTTGGGTCTGGCGAATGTGGAGCAGTAGGGAGTTCCAGGTCTTGGCGGCTAGGTGAGAGAAGGATCTTCCTCCAGCGGTGGTGCGGCGGATGCGGGGGATGGAGGCGAGGGCGAGGCTAGCGGAGCGAAGATTGCGGGTGGGGGTGTGGAAGGTGAGTCTGTCGTTGAGGTAGGCTGGGCCTGTGTTGTGGAGGGCCTTGTGTGCGTGGATGAGGAGTTTGAAGGTGATCCTCTTTGATACTGGTAGCCAATGAAGGTCTCTGAGGTGGGGGGAAATGCGGTCACAGCGTGGGATGTCCAGATGCGTTCTGGATTCTTTGCAGTTTTGTTAGGAGTTTGGCTGTTATTCCTGCATATAGGGCGTTTCCGTAGTCCAATCGGCTGTTGACCAGGGCGTGGGTGACAGTTTTCCTGGTTTCGACGGAAATCCACTTGAAGATTTTGCGGAGCATGCAGAGAGTGTTGCAGCAGGAAGAGGAGATGGCATTGACCTGCTGAGTCATGCTGAGTGTGGAGTCCAAGATGAAGCCTAGGTTGCATGCGTGTGTGGGTGGTGGGTGAGGGTGCTGTTCCTAGGGAGGTGGGCCACCAGGAGTCATTACAAGTTGAGGGGTTGGTGCCAAAGATGAGGATTTCTGTCTTGTCTGTGTTTAACTTGAGGTGGCTTGATTCCATGGCATGAAGTCCGTTGTGGAGGTTGTTCTTTGTAGTTGTAGGGACTTTCGTGAGGGAGAGGATGAGCTGAGTGTCGTCTGCGGAGGAAACTATGTTGATGTGGTGGGTTCGTGCGATGTTGGCGAGGGGGGCCATGTAAACGTTGAAGAGCGTGGGGCTGAGCGAAGCTCCTTGGGGAACGCCACAGAAGATTCTGGAGGCTTCTGACAGGAACGGTGGGAGGCGGACTCTCTGGGTTCTGCCTGAGAGAAATGACGAGATCCAGTCTAGTGCCTTGTCGCAGATTCCAACGTTGTGGAGGCGTGTGCGGAGAGTGTGATGACATACTGTGTCGAAAACTGCGGAGAGGTCCAGGAGGATGAGTGCTGCTGTTTCTCCTTCGTCGAGCATGGTCCTAATGTCGTCTGTGGCAGCAATGAGTGCAGTCTCAGTGCTGTGGTTTCTGCGGAATCTGGATTGGGAGGTGTCGAGTACCTTGCTGTCTTCCAGGAACCGGGATAGTTGTCTGTTTACAATTTTTTTGATGACCTTGGCTAGGAAGGGGAGGGGAGGTTCATAGATCAGAGTGTTGAATTCTTCACTGGTCGCAAAATTATTTTTGAGCGCATTGAAAACAGATATTTTCCACGGTCAGTAACTAGTACATCAGGCTAAGTGCTACTTCTAATTCCCAAAGTTAAATAGATCGCGTAAGCACACTGGGGCATATTTACAAGAAAGTGACGCCACTTTTCTTGCATCATGCCTGCCCCACCTAACGACACCATGGTTGTGCCGTATTTACAATACGGCGAAGCATGGCTGTTGTTAAGACACCAAATTGTTTGACGCTGTTGTGGTGCTTTGCTGCACTATTGTCATAAATGTTTATGCTAGCGCTACAAAGCTGAGGGAGGCCCATTGATTACAATGGGTGCGCCATTTTAATGCCTGCTCTTAGCAGGCAAAATGGTGCAGTAAAATTCTGTACATTTCACTGCGCCATTTTTTTGGTCCTCCCTGTGTCGGAACGTCCCTTTGCATACATTATATCTGGCGCAGGCATAATGTGGCGTACGGGTTTACGAAGTGGCGCAGAACATGTATTGCTCCACTTTGTAACTGCGGGAGAAAGGCCTCTTTAACGCCACCTTACTAGGGTGACCCAAGGTGGTGCTAGGGGCTTGTAAATATGCCCCACAGTGCTGCATCCTGCAGAAACCACACCCTTGTGTGCACACTTTACATAATAAACGATTTATTGGCTGAATCCCAGTTACGCCTATAAACATGTCTTCAGCTTCTGTTATTATGTGTTCTCCCAACAGGGCTTCTGGAAACTCACCTCTCCATTACAAACCATTCCTCCAGAGGAGAGCCCTGCAGTCTTATTCATCATATATGTGTCTCACTAAGAGGCACTTTAGGAATGAAAACAGTGGACCCAAGCAGAGATGTAGCAAGTTTATTGGTCTTCAAAAGTCTGTGTCTTCTTGCAACTACAGCTGCAATGACAACAGCGTCATAACAACCATGAACAGTGAACTAGAACAGTGGTTCCCAATCTTTTGATTTCTGTGGACCCCCACTTTAACATTAATGGAACCCAGGGACCCCCACTGAATCATCATTGGAATCCGGGGACCCCCGCCTGAGTCATTACTGGAAGCTGGGGACCCAATGTGTCAATATTTGTTAATATTTTTTAATTTTCTAGGCTCTCACGGACCCCCTGAGAAGGCTTCGCGGACCCCCAGGGGTCCCCGGACCACAGGCTGGGAACCACTGAACTAGAACATTTTCATTAAAAAGAACAAACCTGTTTGTATGCACTTTAAGTAAATTGTTTTTCTTTCCTGCTGAAGACAAATTAACTTCACCAGGCCATTAATGAGGGATATTTAAAAATGTTGTTTATTGAATTTCATCAAATAACATAACAAAAAAAGAAAATTAGATAAATGATATCCTCGTATCGGGAGTAAGATTTACAAAGGAACTTCAATCACGACATGACGATAAATTGAGTTTGCTACATGTAATAAGTCAATCAGTACTATATTACATATGCAAACAATCAGACATTCAAGGAAATATGCAATAATAGGGTGCACATTGAATTGCTGATGTCGGCTTACCCTAGTTTCACTAGACTCTCTTAAGCGTCATCATCAGTTGTGCATTCCAGGGCCCATATCACAGGGAGGGCGCTCTGCCCTGGTCTGTGCGACGGTGCACGGCTCATATCACAGGGAGGGCGCTCTGCCCTGGTCTGTGCGACGGTGCACGGCTCATATCACAGGGAGGGCGCGCTTCCCTGGTTTGCACCCAGCACACTGCCCATATCACAGATAGAGCACTCTGTCCTGGTCTGCGCCCGGTGCACGGCCCCTATCACAGGAAGGGCGCGCTGCCCTGGTCTGTGCTGCGGTGCAAGGCCCATATCACAGGCAGAGCGCTCTGTCCTGGTCTGTGCTGCGGTGCAAGGCCCATATTACAGGTAGGACGCACTGCCCTGGTCTGTGCCACAGTGCACGACCTATATCACAGGTAGGGTGAGCTTCCCTGGTGTGTGTCACAGTGCACGGCCCATATCACAGGTAGGGCACGCTTACCTGGTCTGCACTCGGCGAACGGGCCCCTATCACAGGTAGGGAACTCTACCGTGGTCTGTGCGATGGTGCACCGCTCATATCACAGGCAGGACGCGCTGCCCTGGTTTGTGCCACGGTGCACGGCCCATATCACAGTTAGGATGTGCTGCCCTGGTCTTCACCTGGCACACGGCCTGTATCACAGGTAGGGCGTGCTGTCCTGATATACACTGCAGTGCATGGCCCATATCACCGGTAGGGCGTGATGCTCTGGTCTGAGCCATGGCGCACGGCCCATATCACAGGTAGGACGCAATGCCCTGGTCTGCACCGCGGCACACAGCCCAGATCACAGGTAGGGTGCAATGCCCTGGTATGCGCCGCCATATCACAGGTAGGGCCCGCTTCCTTGGTCTGCACCTCAGCACATGACCAATAGCACAAGTAGGATACGCTGCCCTGGTCTGCACCGCGGCGCACCTATATGTGGGTCTGTACACTCTAAGAGACTGAGGACCTCAGTTATGAGATTTTGGTGCAAGGCAGTCTCACAAGGAATCTTGCTGCGCTGCCCTGCGTCAAAAGAAAAGGGCAGGGATGCACCATATCTATAAGAAACAGCAAATTCCTGTCCTTTTACCGTGCGCTGGCGTACAAAAGGCTGCCATGCCCCAACCCTTGCACCATGGTGCAACGGTGTCTGCGTTGCAGGGATGATTGGTTTTGTGCAGGAATTGGCACCTTCCTGCACAAAATCAATTTAAGCCACGTTTTCCTTTTTCTATGTGTGCAGGATGCAGCATACATAAAAAAAGGAAAAAAAAACAAGGAGAAATAAAGGCATTTCTCCCATTACGCCTCCCCTGGGGGGGGCGTAATCTTTTGACGCATTCCCAGGTTTACAAAATCTTGTAAATGTGTCAAATGCCATGGGTGTTACATGGGAACACCCACCATAATGCCCATGGCAGGCCTCCCTGTCGCAGGGTGAGGCAACACAGTAACTTGCACTGCGTTACTTCAGTCCATATTTACAAGGCCACAAGAAGCCACGTAAGGTGACTTTATGCGGCCTTATAAATATGGCCCTGCAGTGTGCACCTCTGGACCATCAATAAGTTCCGGTGGGGCACTGGGGCTTGAAAATAAGCTTCTGAATTTGCTGCCCGAAGTACAGAGGCAAACCCGTGCCTGCCCTGGACAGAGCAGATTACGGGTGAGCTACCTGTTTGAATCCAAAGTTCCAAGTTTCACTGTGTAGGAGGCAACACAGCTTGCATCTGAAAGAGGGGCAGTGAGTGACTGCACCCAGCAGCATGGGATGCCTGCACCAGTGCATGCCTGTAACATCACGCACGCCACTCCGATGCATCCCTCCCTTGAAAAAGGAAGCAGAAAAGGTCCACCATTTTGAGGAGGGATGTCCTTGTCCAGAGGGTGAGGAACCTGTGCCACCTCTTGAAAAAAATAAGTCCTGCCTCTCCTTTTTATGATAAATATGTTGCAATATCTGAGGGTGGGACTTATCATTATTTTTTATTTCCTAATAGAGTTTGTCTAATGAGGGGTACTTTGGCTCACCCTACAACATTTGACAAGCTTGCCATCTGATACATGTTCGGCTCTGATTACCCAGTAGTTGTGGGCTGCTCGTGTAATTAATGACAGTATTATACACAACCAGTGCACATACACCTGAATGTGAAACTGATGATATTGTGCCCTTGCTAACCTTGCCCACTGCCTGTCAAGTACCATTCATTAGACAGGTGATACCTATTGATGGCTGGATTCAACTGCAAGTACTGACAATCTTATTTTGGGTATATTTTTATACACTGTCACACTGATAGACACATCCCACTCCATTCACTTGTTTATCAATCTGGTAGGGATAGTGCTGGTAGAGATCCACAGGTCCTGAAGAAGGCCTAGCACCCCATATGGGGCTCTCTGATTTGGCTAAAACAGAGGATGAGGAAATCAATTGTACCCCTTCAACATCTCTTTCAAATAATTGTGTTAAGATCTTAGCATGGCAACATTAATAAAGTGCACGTGGTTGACCTTTAGGCAATTTTGACATTCAAGTTGGAGAATCCAGGTTCATGTACCGAAAACAAAACTGTTTTGTTGGAAAGAATATCTGCAAAGAGCTCCTACAACTGGCTCCATTTAGACAAATCTCTGTTTGGATGAGCAGACCCAAGGGTGAGACATGCCCTTTAACCTTAGAAGAGATATTTTAGGATTTACAGAGCTTGCCTTTAGGGTAGTTGTGAGTCTGGTGTATTTTCTGTTTTCACTGGTCCCTGATAACCCCTGTTCCCCTTTTCAGGGTGCACCCTCTGGAAGCACACCGATTGTGCGCCCCTGACACCTCCTTTGTCCTGCATGTGCACGATGCGCCCTACAAAAGAGGGAATACCCCCTTGCCATCACACTGGCACCAATGTAGTGCTGGTGCAATCTGTATTACAGAAAGGTTTGCGCAATTGTGTGCATCCGCTTTGGTAATACGAGAGTGCCCAATGCGCCCTGGTGTACTAAAACAATGTTGGAAATGACCCTCTCTACATAAGCCCCTGAATTTGCTGCCTGAGGTGCAGCTACAGGGTCACACCCAAACTTTTTGCCTTCCTCCTCCTACTTTTTGCTGGATTTTTACTTGTTGGCCTTAGGACTCTGTGCACTTTACCACTGCTAACCAGTGCTAAAGTGCATGTGCTCACTCCCCTAAACATGGTTTGATTGGCATATGCCTAATTGGCATATTTATTTACATGTAAGTCCCTTGTAAAGTGGTATACCATATACCCAGGGCCTGTAAAGTAAATGCTACCAGTGGGCCTACAGCGCTTATTGTGCCATCCACTTAAGTAGCATCTTAAAACGTGTCCCAGGCCTGCCACTGCAGCCTGAAAGCAGTGTCCCACTACAATGTTGGCTTAGCATTTAATACCCCTTCCCAAGCCTTAAACTCCCCTTTTATTACATATAAGTCACCCCTAAGGTAGGCCCTCTGTAGCCCATGGGCCGGGATGCTCCTAATTAAAAGGTAGGACATATACTGTTTCATTTTACATGTCCTAGTAGTGAGAAACTTCTAAATTCATTTTCTCACTATTGAGAGGCCTACCCCTCCCAAAGGGTAACACTGGGGATGCCTTATTAAAATTAATAAGTTGTAATTCAAATCCAGAGGTGGTAGATATGTCATGTTTGGTATCTTTGATCTTGTAATAATAAACCCTCTTTAGTGGTAAAGTCAGATTTATTATTACAAGTTTGAAATGCCACCTTTAAAAAGTTGGCATTTCCCTGCCCATAGCCCTCTGTGCCTGTAACCTGCTTTAGGTCACATGACTGGGTGTAACTGACAGTTAGGACTTTGTGAATTCACACCAGACAGTCACACAATAGGGGGATTAGCAGAGAGTGAATGGGCCATTAACTGACCTGATGGAGCGTAGCTAAGCACAGCCCCACTTGCAAATGAATAGGCTGGGCTCTGCCACCACACAATAGGCCTAACAACCCTCTATTGTCAGTGCAGCCAGCTAGGAACCAGGGCAGGGGAGGCAGAAATTCCTGAAACTTCAGAGAACCTTTCTGGAAACTTCACACAACTTCTAAGAGCAGGGCACCAGGGTAAGCAAATAGGTCTCTCAGACCTGTTCCTCAGTTCACTACTGGACCTGTGAAGGACTCTCAGAGGACTGCCTGCTGCTATAACCTGCTGTGCACTCTGCCAGGCTGTTGCTGTAACTGGAAGGACTGCTTTGCTGCCTGGAGTCTGCTTGAAACTTTCAGAAGCCAGCCCTGCTGTAGAGCCCTGTATCACCACCTTCACCCAGGACTTTAGAAGTGACTCCAAGGGCTAATTTAGCTGGTCTCTTGTTCTGAACCACCGGGACATAACAGTCTCCAACCATCCAAAACCTGCACCTGGACCCAGCCTGAGTGAGTCTTGAACCCCCAAGAGGTCTCCATCCATTCCTGGACCCTTAGTTGTGGTGCCAAAGGTGCCCGGTTGGTCATTTTCTACAACGGAGGACTTGCTATTTTGAACTTAAAAATGTAAAAATTCAGAACTCTGGTTCTACTAATTGGATTGTCATGGTTTTGGTGTCAAATAATTCATTAAATGTTTCTATATTTTTCTGAATTGGTTGAGGATTTTTATTGTGTTGTTTTGTCACCGTATTGCTGTTTGTGTACTGCATAATTACTTAAAACATTATGGGGGTCATTACGACCTCGGCGGTCTTTTCAAAAGACCGCCGAGGCCGCGGGAGACAGAATACCGCCATTGCTGGCGGTATTTCTGTCTCCCTATTATGACATTTCCGCTGGGCCAGCGGACGGTAACAGTGTTACCGTCCGCTGGCCCAGCGGAAATGTCACATCAACATTGTAGCCGGCTCGTAATGGAGCCGGCGGCAATGCTGATGTGCAGCGGGTGCAGTAGCACCCGTTGCGCATTTCACTGCCTGAAATTCGGGCAGTGAAATGCGTGACGGGGCTATGCCTGGGGGCCCCTGCACTGCCCATGCCAAGTGCATGGGCAGTGCAGGGGCCCCCAGGGGCACCCCAAGTCCCCTTACCGCCGGCCTTTCCATGGCGGTGTGTACCGCCATGGACAGGCCGGCGGTCGGGGACTCATAATCCCCAGGGCAGCGGTGCCGGCACCGCTGCCCTGGGGATTATGACCGCCAGGCGGAATCCTGGCGGGAAAGTGGAGGGGCCGGCGGTATGGCCGTGGCATTTCCGCCACGGTCATAATTGCTGGTGGAACATCGCCAGCCTGTTGGCGGTGTTACCGCCAACATACCGCCGGCCGCCATGGTCGTAATGACCCCCTATCTCTAAGTTCAGCCTGACTGCTTTTTGTGCCAAGCTATCCAGGGTTAAGCACAGGCTAAATGAGTGACTTTTTGTGGTTCACCATGCAAGGGAGTGTGCCATTTATCCACATCTAGGGCCATATTCATGGCCTGGTTTGCATCGCTCTTGTACCACACAAAGTGGTGCAAGAGCAAAGCAAACCTTAAGTGAGATTTATGAAGCCACGTAAGGACATTTTGCTTGGCCCTGCATGACTTTCTAAATCTCGAGTAATGTTAGGCAGCACAAATCGCTGTGTGACATTACTCTGAGCCAGGGAGGCATTTCAATGGGTTTTGCATGGATGTCCCCACAGAACATCCATGGATTTTGATGCATTTCCAGATTTACAAGAACTTGTAAACCTGGGAATGTGCCAAAAAGATATGTCCACCAGTAGAGGCATAACAAAGAGAAATATCTTTATTTCTCCTCTTTTCCCCCCTCTTTCTATGTGTGCTGGATTCTGCAGCATACAGAGGAAAGAGCCGCTCAGGATTGACTTTGCATAGGGAGGTGGCCCTTCCTGCACACAAAAATCCTGGGTGCATTGCAGGCAATCTTGCACCATCTTGCAAGGGTGCCTGCATTGGAGATAGGCTGCCAAAAGGGTGCCAGCACAAGTGGTAAGAACAGGAATGCGCCATATTGGATAAATATGGCTTATTCCAGCCCTTTCCATGTGATGCAGGGCAGCCCAGCAAGGTGACTTTCTACGCTGCACTGCACCACAAAACCCATACATATGGGCCCTAGTTTCCATGACCCTCTGTTTGACCAACACCTTTTCCAGCTCCACCATCTTGGTTATCCCTGTGTCCCTCCTCCTTTGTGGGATCAATCTAGGCAGGCAGATGTGCATACTCAGCACCACTGCAACAAGGGCGAGAATGGACAACTTGCTCAGCAAAAACTCTGAATGACTCAACCATCCAACGAAATGTGCACAAACCTACCTGAAAGTGTTTTACACTTGGGGCAGTTGATAGTATACTCAACATTGAACCTGTGCAGCAGCAGAAGGTTAAATATTAGCCCTAAATATGCATTTATAATGAATCAGTTTAAACCTGGCATTCCTGGTCTCTGCTACAGTCCACATAAATCCTTACCCAAGTCTGTGTTCCATGCTTTTTCAGTTTTATTATCCATGGATTGACCTGCTTTGTGTAATATTAGAACATTAGAATGCTGGGGGCTCCATTGAAAAAAATAGAGTGCTGCGGTATTTTACTGGCCGGTAAAAGCCCGCAGCGCCAACATTCCAATGTTCGCTTTGTTCACAGCAACAGCTGTGAACAAAGCCTCACGGAGCTCGAGTGGCAGAATGTTCTAATAGCCTTAGAACCCTCCGTAGCGGGCTCTACCAGCCATTAAAGGCCCTCTCCCTTGTTAAAGGCCCTCGTCTTCGGCTCGGGCCTTTAACGCGGGAGCGGGCCTTTAATGGCCGGTAGAGCCCGCTACAGAGGGTTCTAAGGCTATATTAGAACAGTGGAATGTTGAGAGCTCCATTGAAGACAATGGAGTAGCTCTGGGTTTTATAATAGCTGGTATAAGCCCGGAGCTATAACATTCCAATGTTTGTCTTAATGTTTCTCCCTTTTCAGTTTGAAACATTCTACCCTTAGTGGGTGGAATGTTCTAACAGCATTATAGCCCTGCTGCCTCGGGCTATTCTGGTTGTTAAAGTCCCACTCCATCGTTCTAGTCCCCGTCTGTGGGTGGGCCTATAACTTGGGTTCAGGGCCTTTAACAACCGGTATAGCCCTTGGCAGCGGGCTTTATGGCTATATTTCACCCTTCCCATGGTGTCAGTATGTACTTCTGGTTCTTTGGTAAATCAGACCCTGGTTTTCAAAATTACAGTTCCTAACAGATCCTAATTGAGAAAACTAGCATGAATTATAGTTCCCTTGGACCAAATACCTGCAATCCCCAGTAATCACTCCTCTTCATAGAAATTCTCTCCTATTTGTGGCTTGGCGCTTCCCTGTGATAAAGAATGAGACCAGGGCCAGACAGACCATTTATGTCAGTGGTTCCCAATCTGTGGTCCGGGGACCCCTGGGGGTCTGCAAAGCCTCTTCTGGAGGTCCACGACTGCTTAGAAAATTAAAGAATATTAACAGATTAGGTCCCCAGCTTTCAGTACTGACTTAGGATGGAGTCATTAGAGGCCGGTTATGGAAAACCCATGGCTGCTCTCTCCAGCTCCCCACGGTCTATTGCAGCGGGCACAGAGGGGACAAAAGGAAAGAGAGAAAGAAGGAGAGAAGGTATACGTAGACGGAAAAGAGAGCGAGAAGGGATGAAGGAAGCAGGCTGGTGTGAACAGTTTTGCAAGGGTTGCTTTTAGTTCTCAGTCTAGAACAGGAAGTTGCGTGACTTCCGGCATGGGGCACGCCCAATACTTCTCTGACACCTCACATCCCCATTCAGGTGGCAGACCAAAGAGTTCTCATTAATGTCCTGTTTAATTGAAAATATTGGGTATTAATTTACCACTAGGATTGTGAAAAATTGTGCAGTTTTTTCTTGCAAACTTCGTGGAGTTTTGTGAAAGATTTTGCAGCCCCACCCCCCGCCCAAGTTTTCTGCTTTCTACGCTTATTTTTTTTCTCCAAAATGTGGACTTCTGCGCCACTTTATGTTGCAAAAGCTGAACAGAGGCAAGTTCTGTATGCATAAAAACTTAGCAAAACATAAACTTGAAAAAGGAAGTCAGCAAACAGTTTGCAACATTGTGGCTGGGTTTCATGCGTGTGAAAATTATTTCACAATCTGGTAAAACAATTTCACAATACCAGAAAACCTTTAAATGGCTAATGTAAGCTTATACTCTAAGGCCCATATTTATACTTTTTCGCGCCAAATTTGCGTCATTTTTTGTCGCACAAGCGGCGCAAACTTACAAAAAACAATTGTATTTTGTAGGTTTGCACCGCTTTTGCGTCCAAAAGTGACGCAAATGCGACGAAAAAAAAAGTATAAATATGGGCCTAAAACTTCACAGGTAATGAAACGTCGGAATTTTGCAAAACCTTGCTTCCTAAAACAAATTTGCACCTGTTACTCAGGGTTTTAAGCCCTATTCTGTCCCAAAACTCTAAGGTGCGCCACAGGTATACATGCCAACATTTTTTAGGAAGAAAGTGGGAGAGAGACAAAATAAAGCTATTTTTAGCTACAAAAATCAGAAGTCTCCCTCTCGAATTGGGACCTTTGGCATGTATGCACTGGACCTGGTGCGAGTGACCACCCTGGGCATCACTGCAGATCAGCATGCAGGTGGCACCCCGGTCCCTAAAGAGTGCCTTTCTCCTCTAAATGGTTAGTAATGTTGGCATCTCTATATCCACGTATGGCAGCATTGATAGCTTAGAGGGATCCCTGTACCCCTTCATATACAAGGACAGTTCTAAGAGTGAACGTGACTTCCTGCTGTTGGCTGTTTCCGGTTCACCAGGGCCGAGAGAAGAAGCTCCCCAGAGACTAGAGAGGAAACCAGTAAAGACCCGCCCTAGAGCTGCAGGGGAAAGAACTCTGCAGCAAGCAGGGCAGAAGCTGCAGAGCAGTCACGTGACTGGATTCCTACCTGTCTGCATCTCAGTGCACCCTTGCTAAGCGCTCTGGAATTCTGGGAACTTGTCGATAGGGCAATCACTGCACCGGAAGGGATTCTGAGAGTGCAAGGTATCTGTGCTTTGTGCAATCCATACCCCAGAGTAACGTGGTTATTCCCCCAAACGCTATGGAGACGCCTGGAAGTAATACAGCTATGTCCCCTAGCCAAATATGGTCATGCCACAAAGTAATGATACTGTTAAGTGATGTGGAGGTACTGTAAATCTTGTATATCAGGTGGGGATTACACAAATGCATTTCATATTTTTAGGCGCAGAGAGATTAAGTAATTTGTCCATAATCACACAATATTGAGTCAAATTTGAGAATCTTAAGCAAAAAGACTGCAAAGTAATAAGTTACATAGCAGTCAGTATAAAACAGAATTTGACCACAAAAGAAATAAAATGCCTCAATCAGCCTGTCTAAAAATGCCAAGACCACCATAAAAATTGTTGATAATGGAGAAGCTACCTTAATAATGAAATTTGCATAGTATGAAAGTTTGATTAAAGGACTTGCAAGATAGGAAGATTTATCAGAGATAGAGTGCTATAAAGTGCCCTTTTTGGATGGTCACCAACCACTTTTTTGCTGGTTGATTGTGACGTTTTTGAGAAAGTGCACTGAGGCTTGGTAATCAGACCCCAGTACCAGTGCTCATTCCCTCCAATTGTACTATGATTCGTAAACCCAATTGGGAAGGACTTTACGACCTCTGTAAGACCTGAGTAAATGGCACCAGTGGTACCCAGGGCAGGGATGGGTACACACCTCTAGGGTAGCCTATAGGTCTGTACAGCCAAGGAAGGGTTCTGCCATGTTGGAAGACCCTAAAATAGAGCATTCTGGGTAGCACAGTAACGAACACCCACAGGATTTTGTCACTACAGGGGCGGGCTAGCCACAGGGACCAGTAGCCCATTGGCCACTATTCTTCACACCCTTAACGCCCCATAAACTAGGATGTAAGGGGCTCCTCTGGCACCAGTTTGAACTCTACAGCAGCATAAATAGAGGGCCCTTAAGTGCCCTAAGGAGACCATATGCTCAAACTGTGTGATGCATTCTGTCCATGGCAAAAGGTCATTGCTCCCAGCAAGAGGGTCTCCAGTGAACATCAGAAACCAAACCAGATTCCCCTGGACTGGTGGCACCTGCCCCCCTGCAAGCTGCAGGAAAATTGACGTGCAGTGTGACAAGAATTTCAAAACACTGGGCCTGTCGAGAGTGAGCCTGCAAATCCTTCACCAAGATTCAAGCCACTACTCCACTCCTGTTGCCCTCCAGCCACCAAATTAACCATGGACTACATTTGCTGCAGCCAAGGCATGGTGGATCGCCAAACGGGCGATCGACCTCTTGGGTGACATCTCCAGCCTGAGAGCAATTCACAGCGACTGACATCAGCAACAAACCCGCTGCTGTGCCCCTGCATCCTGAAGGAGGTGTAGTTGAGCGTGTGGCAAAGCATGTTTTGCGCGACCTGCCCTGGTGATTGATAGCTGCCAGCTATCCCTGCACCAAGAGTCACAGAGCAAGGTAGAAGAAATCCAGCTGTTGAATCCAGGTCCTGGGGCCCCAAAGGCCTCTACTCTCCGAGGATAGAGTGTAACTCCATCTCCAAGTGTGTGTTTTTTGAAGTGCTGCAACTTTGACAGCGCTCACAGGTCCTGTCAGCAACAAGGACATCCAGGGCACCTCTGCCCCCGGACTCCCTGGGCAAGGCAATGAAATACTGTCTGTTGAGACATGGTCTAGGGACTCACCAGACCTTAAACCCAGGTGGGTCCCACGGAACTCACCCTACAAGTGACCGATTGCATACTGTGTTTTCTCCCATTGACCGCAATGATAGAGTTTGACAGCTCTGCAAAGTACTGATTTATTTAATACTCTAAAATCGATAAGTCTGGTTATTCAACATATCAACTTCGTTGTGGTGTCTAAATTAATATAGAAATTTGATTTATTTTTATAAATTGGTGTTGGATTTCTTTTGAGTCGTGTCAATTACTTATCATCCATGTTGGTGTTGTGAAATACTTAACACATGGTCCTCAAAATAGCCTGATTGCTCTTTGCCACTCTACCAGGACTGAGCTAAGGCTTACTGGTGTGAATCTGAGGTCCACTTCTGGGTACTATTACATGGTAAGACCCCCAGTTACACCATATAATACTGCCACCTTGCTACATAAAGTGTGCTCCAACATCTGCCTTTGCCTGTAATTTGAAAAATCCTTTAGAAAAAAACACAGTACATAATGATTGGGTTATAAGTACTACTAAGCAATATTTAACTCATGCTCTTCTTTGGATTCTAGTGCTATACATGTTGCCCAAAATCTAGAAGAACCCAATTCCACCACCAGGGAGACAATAGTGCCTGCCATCGGCTCTTTGAAAGAACCAGTTGGAAAATATGCAGATACTTTCTTACAAAAGCATAGCAAAAGGTGGAGATACATACATAAAAGGTACCACTTACTTTTTACATAAACTTGCTGAGGTTAACATTAAAGATGTGAAAGATACTTGGCTATGTACTTGGAGCTGTGCAATGGATATTACATCATTATACACTTCTATGCCACATGAGGAGGGCTTGGTAGCCATCAAATACTTCCAGCTCAGGATCACAAACTCTGGAGCAAGTGATGTATTTTTTATGGAGTTAATGCCCTTTGCATTATACCATAATTACTTCAAAGTGGTCAATACATTTTATCTGCAAATAAAAGGTACTTCAGTGGGTACAACCGTTTCTCCAGTGTATGCCAATTCCTTCATGTGTCCATTTAAAAAACAATATATTTAACAAAATGAGAGGAGGGATAAAAATATTAAAATACTTCTCATGCGACAAGGCCTAAGACGAATTCTGGAGAATAACATCAAGGAACTCTATAAGAAATATCAAAGGATTAAATTCACATTTGAGATACAGAAAGCCCATGCGTATTTTAGATGCTGGAATCAGGTTAAAAGGCAAAATATAGTCCACCACTTTATATACTAAAGAGAAACATTGTGTTACATGCACAAACCCATCATCTGAAAGGACTGGTAGAAAATTTGATTGAAAATTTACCATAGTCGCAACTTTTAAGTGTTACAAGATTGTATCTGCAACTGAAGAGTAGAAGAAACACGAAATAAAGATGTTCTCAAGGCTTAAAGAATAATAACACATTGAAACAGCACTTGAAAAAGCAAAATGAAAAATAAGTTCAGCTACCTTGTATAACTTATGGGAAAAGAAATGTAACATTGAAAAAAAAGACCTTTGTTTTGTGAATGAACATTCTAAACAAAGTTTAAAAATAAACAGAATTACTCTGACACATTCAATACTGTTGGAGAGTGACACTGAGATAAATAAAAATTCCAAACACACCGGTGTTTGCTCATACTAGAAACAGAAACATCATGGACGTGTATATTGAAATGGAGATGAAGTGTATAGAGAGAACAGTTGAAGAAGAGTGAAAATTTGAGGAATAAAAAGAAAAGTGAAGTTCATCCAGAAATTGAAAGAGAGATAGAGACATAAAGAGAGAGGGAGAGTGAATTGAGAAGGAGGAGCAGAAAGAAATGAGCAAGCAAAGAAGTAATGATTACTAGATAAAGAGAAGTAAAAATAGTCTAAGACAGGCAGTGAGAAGGGAATAAGGTAGTGATAAGTCAGACAGAGGCAACAGAGTCCCCCAAGGATCCTTACTGAGTCCCACACTGTTCAACGTATGCATGGCCCCTTTCGCAGCCATCATCAGAAGCCATGGAATGAACATCGTGTCATATGCCGATGACACACAACTCATCATTTTCCTCACCAAAGACCCAAACACAGCCAAAAGGAACTTCCACTCAGAAATGGAAGCCGTTGCCACCTGGATGAGAGAAAGCTGCCTCAAGCCCAACTCCGACAAGAATGAGCTCATCATCTTTGGAAACGCCACCTCAGCTTGAGACGACTCCTGGTGGCCCGCATCCCTCAGCGCCCTCCCTGCACCGACTGAGCACTCCCGCAACCTAGGCATCATGCTCAACTCCTCCCTATCCATGACCCGCCAGGTAAACTCAGTCGCCTCCTCCTGCTGGAACATACTCCGCAACCTTCGGAAAATCTTCAGATGGATCCGAGCAGCCTCAGGACAGTCACCCACGCCTTAGTCACAAGCAAGCTCGACTACGGCAACGCCCTCTACGCCGGCACCTCGACTAGAAACATAAAATAATTACAACTCATCCAGAACCCCGCCGCCAGACTCATCCTGGACCTCCCACGCCGAAAATATATCTCCCAACAACTGAGGACCCTCCACTGGCTCCCGGTCGAGAAACAAATCACCTTCAAGCTACTCACCCACACATACAAGGACATACACAATGCAGGACCAGCCTACCTGAACCACCGCATCTCCTTTCACACCCCCACCAGATCCCTCCAATCCGTTTACCTGGCCCTGGCCACCATCCCTCGCATTCGTAAAACCACCACCAGAGGACGATCCTTCAACTACATCGCAACAAAGAGCTGGAACAAGCTACCCCTGCACCTCAGACAAAGCCCATAACTCACCATCTTCAGGAAGAACCTTAAGACGTGGTTCATTGGATGAGGCCCTACCCTCCACCAGCGCCTTGAGACCCTCACGGGTAAGTAGTCGTGCTTTACAAAAATGGATTAATTGATTGGAGGTGGAGAGGTGAGGTAAATTGAGAGGTTAGGTAGTGCGACTGGGATATGTAGTATAGAGAAAGGAGGTAAGAAGGAGGGAGAAATAAGGTAGAGAGAGGTGATGTAGAGAGTACTGAGGTAGAGAGATTACTGAAAGAGCTGCAGTAAGGTGAGGTACAGAGTGACGGAGACCAAGATAGAGGGATGGGGTAAAGGGAGACAGCGAAGAGAGGAATGGAGAGAGACAGAGTTAACTCATAAACAGGAGGAGAGATGGAAACATAACAGTGAAGTAAAATGGGGGCAAGGCAGACAGAGAGTAGAGGTAAAGTGAGGAGTTAGAGTGGTGGTGATGTCCAGGTAGGCACAGACAGAAGTAATAATAGAGGAGATGTTAAGAAAGATGTAGGACAAGCTGAGGGGAAATAGATGTATTGCGAGAGAGGTGGCAGACATAGGTAGAGGTAAAAAGAGCTGTGATAGTGGAGGGAATAAAGATGTAGGGTTGGGTAGAGAGAGGGGTGTAAGGTAAAGAGAGAGGCATGAGGTTGACTAGAGGTTGTGACATTAGGGGAGATACATGAAACAGTAGGAATATTTTTTGCTGCCAACTGTCGGAGAGCAGCTAGAACAAGCATTTTCAAAGTCAATAGGTGTGACTTGTATTCTGAGACCTGAGTAAACTATTGAAACAAGCATACTGTGGGGAACACATAAACAAAAATATAAATTTAGAAAAACAATGTATCCATGAGATAAAGAGTTTAAAGTGTCATGATTCAGTGTACATTTGAGATACAAAATAGTCCCTCATGCGCTGCAATGCAGGCCCTCCTTGGGATGAGGAATGATACACCACACAGCCAATAGCATAGGTTGAGCGGGAACTACTCATCTGGGCAAAGCCCACCCTAAGAATATTTTAAAGAATTGTTAAAAACAGGTCAGATGACAACTGTGCTGTCAAATTTTTTTATTGAATGTACACTTTTATGGAGGACTTCTGACTGTCCTGATCAATGTACTAGGGAACCCCTTTTGAAATGAATTCACTGAGAAATTACCCACTTTGCCAATGTCTTAAAACAGCTCTGAACATTCCCTTGTTGTAACCCATAGATCCATACAAATGGAAACAGGGAACATTCTCCTGCTCTGTGACCTTCTGCACTCATTGAGGACATGGAAGGGGAGATGATTTTAATGAATTATTCCAGTTGCTGGGCATCACTACAGTGAGTCATTTGTAACTAAGATAATAAGATTTTGACTTATGTTAAAAACACTTAAATATTTACAGGTAAAAAACAAAGGTTAGGGTGGATTTATACGCAGGCCTTCTAATAATAATGAACTTACCATTTTAAAACAAAAACACAATGAAATTCACCAGTTATACATATAGTGCGCCTGCGGGAGCTGGTGACTGTGCTTACTGCAGCTGGACTTCCACAGCAGTCCAGAAGATGCGCTGACTCATATGGGACTACCATGGGATCATGGCGCCCCACCACCCCACCAATTTTGTTTTAAATTTGACTAGAAGGTCCCCACAAGGAACCATTTTTGTCCCAGTTGGAACCAACCAATCACAGCGCAATTACCTGCGAGACACTTGCGTTCCTGCTGGAGCAAGACCCCGTGGGGAAAAAAATCACTCTGAGCAAATTCAGCAGGACCAATGTTAATATATTTATAGTTGTTAGCCTTAATTTCTCAAAACCTACTGGACAGATTTACACTAAATCACAAAAACCACACTTTCTGAGTCAAGATGTAGCTTTCTGTCAAATGTGGTATAATTCTGTTTCCCATAACTCATGCCCCCACTGTGCATAGTGTTGTCTTCAATAATTTCATTTCAGATGCTTCAGTGATGTTATCAATGATGTCATAGAACATGTCATGAGTGATGTAATATGGTAGATAATTAGCAGAGCATAGTGAGGGTGTGAGCTATAGTGCCTTTAAGGCATGAGTTATAGTTATTTAAATTAACTGTAACTGGTGAAGGTCAGTGGTTTTAAAATTTTATGTTTTAACTGACATTTTTGCCTAACTATGATGTCCCTGCGCCCAACTCCCTGCGGATGCCCAACCCACCTTCGGCCGTGCAAAGCATGGGGCCAGACCCTGCACCCAGCCCACCATGAGTGCCCAACCCCCCTGCCGTTCACAGGCCAGGACCTGCGTTCAACCCCGACCCTCCCCATTGAGTGCGCTCAGCTATGTCATGGAACTTTAGGTAAGGCAGATCTACTGTCTTTGTCAAAGTGTCAAAACTCTGAAATATAAAAAGCATGGGACCTACTGGCTTTGTCAACTAGTCAGCTCATGAACATATATAAAGCAGACCTATTGGCTTTGTCAAAAAGTCACCACTCACCAAAATCAAATGTTTATTTTATTGATTCATGCATTGCATAGTTAATATTTGTTATTGTTAAAACATATTTACAATAAAGCATTAGTTAAAAATCATTAAAGAGGTCTCTGAGTTTTTTAAAACATTTTTCAGGCCACAAAGTGCAGGTATAGCACAGCTGCCAGGGGTCTTAACACTCCAGCTGAAGAACATACACCTCCAAGAGCTTTAAAAAAGCCTCTTGGCGTCATGGGGTCAATAACCCACAATATTTACTGTGTTTTTTATGTTGCTGGAGGGGTGGAGGTGGGGTGGGGGGGTGGGGGCGCTGGGAGACACAGCATTAAATAACATTAATGGTAGCTTCCCTGTCCCTACTAGGAGCACCACTAGGATCCAAAAAAGGTGGCCTCCATTAGTGAATTAAAAAGTTAAAAAGTGGTCCATGTCTGCAAATTGTGGCAGATTTGAACTTGTAAAGACACACTGTGGAGGTGCTTTGCAAGGTATGGAAGGAAGCTACACAGATTTGAGCTTGCTGCAGGCAATCTTTGTTTTAATATCAGGAAAATCAACAGTAAATACCCACCACCATTAAATGGCCCACACACTGACCTGTCAGACCAGCCCTTCCGTCACTGCTAGATTGCCCTATAGGCCTGTGTGACCCTGATCTAGGGTGACCACCCATCCGTAAATTTCACGGACTGCCCGTAATTTCACCCTGCCGTCCGTTGTCTGTCAATCAATCAATCAGCACATTTATAAAGCGCACTACATACCCGCTAGGGTTTCAAGGTGCTGAGGGGGGGGAGGGTGCTGCTGCTACTGGTCGAAGAGCCAGGTCTTGAGGAGTCTTCTGAAGGTGAGTAGGTCTTGGGTCTGTCGTAGGTTGGTAGGGAGAGTGTTCCAGGTCTTGGCAGCGAGGTAGGAGAAGGATCTGCTGCCGGATGTCTTTCGATGGATGTGGGGGACGACGGCGAGGCCTGTGGAGCGGAGCTGTCGGGAGGGGGTGTAGAAGCTGAGTCTGTTGTTCAGGTAGGCAGGTCCGGTGTTGTGGAGTGCTTTGTGTGCGTGGGTGAGGAGCTTGAATGTGATCCTCTTGTCTACGGGGAGCCAGTGAAGGTCTCTCAAGTGGGGTGTGATGTGGCTGTGGCGGGGTACGTTGAGGATCAGTCGGGCGGAGGCGTTTTGAATGCGTTGGAGGCGTCGCAGGTGTTTGGCCGGGATGCCTGTGTAGAGTGCGTTGCCGTAGTCTAGCCTGCTGCTGATGAGGGCCTGTGTCACTGTTTTTCTTGTTTCTGTCGGGATCCACTTGTAGATCCTGCGGAGCATGCAGAGGGTGTTGTAGTAGGAGGAGGAGACTGCGTTGACCTGTTTTGACATGGATAGAGAGGAGTCAATGACGAAGCCCAGATTGCGTGCGTAGTCGGTCGGTGTCGGTGGGGTTCCTAGAGATGTTGGCCACCAAGAGTTGTCCCAGGCGGAGGGGTTGGGTCCGAGGATGAGGAACTCCGTCTTGTCCGAGTTCAGTTTTAGACGGCTGCTTCTCATCCATTCGGCGACGGCCTTCATTCCCTCGTGGAGGTTGGTGTTGGCGGTGCGCGGGTCCTTGGTGAGGGAGAGGATGAGCTGGGTGTCGTCGGCGTAGGAAATTATGTTGAGGTCGTGTTGGCGGGCCACTTGTGCGAGGGGGGCCATGTAGATGTTGAATAATGTTGGGCTGATGGATGAGCCCTAGGGTACGCCACAGATGATGTTGGTGGCTTTGGAACGGAAGGGAGGGAGGCGGGCTCTCTGGGTTCTGCCGGAGAGGAAGGATGTGGTCCATTCAAGGGCTTTCTCTTGTATTCCGGCTTCGAGGAGGCGTGTTCTAAGAGTGCGATGGCATACCGTGTCGAAGGCGGCTGACAGGTCCAGGAGGATGAGGGCTGATGTTTCGCCGTTGTCCATTTGGCGTCTGATGTCGTCTGTGGTGGCGAGGAGGGCGGTCTCGGTGCTGTGGTTTCCTCTGAAGCCAGACTGGGAGGGGTCCAGGATGTCGTTGTCTTCGAGGTGGCGGGTCAGTTGTGTGTTGACGATTTTCTCAATGACCTTCGCCGGGAACGGGAGTAAGGAGATGGGTCGGAAGTTCTTGAGGTCCTGGGGGTCTGCCTTGGGTTTCTTAAGGAGGGCGTTGATTTCGGCGTGTTTCCAGCTTTCCGGAAATGTTGCTGTTTCGAAGGAGATGTTGATGACCTTCCGGTGTTGGGGAGCGATGGCTGCGTCGGCTTTGTTGTACACGTGGTGAGAGCATGGGTCTGACGGTGATCCTGAGTGGATGGAGTTCATGAACTTGCGTGTCTCGGTGTCACTGACGTTGGCCCAGGAGGTCAGGCGGTTGGTGCGGGTGGTGTTTGCGGGGGTGGTGTCTGGCGTGGTGGGGGCGGCTGTGGTGTTGAAGCTGTCGTGGATGTTGGTGATCTTTCGGTGGAAGAAGGTGGCCAGTGAGTCGCAGAGTTCTTGAGAGGGTGGAATGTCGTTCACGTTGGTGCTGGGGTTGGAGAGTTCTTTCACAATGCTGAAGAGCTCTTTGCTGTCGTGTGCGTTGTTATCTAGGTGGTCTTTGAAGGAGGATCTCTTGGCTAGTCTGATGAGTTGGTGGTGTCTGCGGGTGGCGTCCTTGTGGGCCGTGAGGCTGTCAGGTGTGTGTTTGGTGAGCCATTTATTCTTAAGTTTCCGGCAGTTGCGCTTGGAGGTCTGGAGTTCTTCGGTGAACCAGGTGGCTTTCTTGGTGGCTTGGTTGTTGGTGGTCTTCTTGAGTGGTGCGAGGGAGTTGGCGCAGTTGTTGATCCACTGTCTGAGGTTGTGGGTGGCGGTGTCTGGGTCGGTGGGGTCGGTAGGCGGGTTCTGGGCAAGGGCGCTGGTCAGCTGGTCTTTGGTGACTTTGCTCCAGTGGCGGTGGGGTGGTTGTAGGGTGCAGTGGTGCTTGACCTGTTTCTGGAAGGTGAAATGGATGCAGTGGTGGTCGGTCCAGTGGAGTTCGGTGGTGTGGTTGAAGGTGGCGTGGGCGCTTGTGGAGAAGATGGGGTCAAGCGTATGGCCGGCTGCATGGGTGGGTGTGGTGACGAGTTGTCTGAGGCCGAGGTTGCCGAGGTTGTCGATCAGGGTGGTGGAGTTGGTGTTGTTGTTGTTCTCGATGTGGAAGTTAAGGTCCCCGAGGAGGATGTAGTCCGTAGAGGCGAGTGCATTGGTGCTGGCGAGGTCAGAGATGGAGTCGCTGAAAGGTGTCCGTGGTCCAGGGGGTCTGTATACGAGCGTTTCTCTGAGGGTGGTGTTGGGGTCGGTGTATATTTGGAAGTGCAGATGTTCGGCGGTCTTGAGGGTGTCGTCCGTGTGGGTGTAGACCTTGAGGGTGGACTTGTGGGCAATGGCTATTCCTCCTCCGATTCCGTTGGTGCGATCCCTGCGGGTGATCTTGTAGCCCTCCGGGATGGCTATGGCGATGTCGGGCGCCAAAGAGTCGTTCCAGCAGGTTTTGTTAAGGAAGGCTACGTCCGGGGCGGTGGTGTCGAGCAAGTCCCAGAGCTCGATGGCGTGCTTGCGTGCGGAGCTGGTGTTAAGGAGTATGCAGTGGAGGTGGTTGGTTCTGGTTTTTTGAGGTTTGGTGGTTCTGTCGCAGGTGAATCTGCAGGTGTGGCAGGAGAATGGTCCGTGGGTGTTCCTCGGTGAGGACTGGAAGCATGCTGCGGTGCGGCCAGGGTTGAGGGCTTTGAGGTCGCTGGCAGTGTAGCGGCGTCTGGAGGGGCGGGGGTTCCGTGGACGGGGGGGGTGGCGCTGGGCGCGGTCCAGGCACGGACAGGTGCAGACAGGCTTGCACAGCGACCACCATTAAAAATGGGAGGAGGGAGGGAGGAGCAGCTGGGAGGCGGGAGGCGTGAATGAATGGGGGATCGAGGGGGGTGGGGCCGCAGGGACGCAGCGGCGGGAAAAGGAGACGGCTCAGGGGAGCCGAGGCGCTGGGGGGGGGCAAGGGGTCACACAGAGCGGCAAAAAAGAGGGAAAAAAACAGGCGCAACAAGAACGACGCAAAAGACAAGGTAGACACAGCAATTACAGTCCTACAAAAGTTGGGCACTTACCACTAGACACCAGGGATGACCAGCAGGAAACAGCGAGGGCGGGGAGGGGGGACACGGGGACAGCTGGGTGTCGCTGTACACGTGGGGAGTGATCTAGTGGCCACAAAGGTCAAAGGTCACTCTCCGTAGCACGCAGCGACCGCCATTAAGAAGGGGAGGAGGGAGGGAGGAGCAGCTGGGAGGTGGGAGGTGTGAACGAATGGGGGCTCGAGGGGGCGGGGCCGCAGGGACGCAGCGGCGGGAAAAGGAGACGGCTCGGGGGAGCCGAGGCACTGGGGGGGGGCAAGGGGTCACACAGAGCAGCAGAAAAGAGAAAAACAGGCGCAACAAGAACGAGGCAAAAGACAAGGTAAACACAGCAATTACAGTCCTACAAAAGTTAGGCGCTTACCACTAGACACCAGAGATGACCAGCAGGAAGCTTTGATGAAAGGCTTAACGGCATTTGCAATTTCAGCCTTTCACCAAAAGGACAAGGGAGGCAGGGCGAAATTACGGGCAGATTAGTTTCCCCAGCTGGTTTCAAAGGCAGGGAGTCTCCTGTGCTCTGAGGGAGGGAGGGGCAGACAGATAAGAAAAAACCTTCTTGCTAGGGTGTCTCCTTCCCTAAAGAAATGCAAATGTGGGCGACTGGTAAATCTACAAATGCAAAGGGGCTTGAAAACCTGCATTGACTTTAACCAAAGAAGTCACTTGAAGCTTTCTGATGGCAAATATATTTTCTTTTAGAGAGGTACTGTAATGGTGTTCCACGGTGAGCTGTGGAGTGTGTGGTTTTAATGGAGTGTTATAAAAATTGTTAGTACTAGGTATAAACTGTATATTATTCAAATCTGTATTTGAGAAGCACTTTTTTTATTTAACCAAAATGTATTTGCGCATTTTGTAGCAGCCTATATTATGATGAAATTGTGATTATATAGCGCTTACTACCCCTGACAAGGCATTGAATGCATGTTTAAAATAAGGACTTACATATTCACAGTTCTTTCAGGGACCTCAGTACCTCATAGTACTAACAAACATTGGCAAAGCCAATAGGTCTCGTCTACGCAAGAGTTATTGGCTTTGCCAATGTGTTTTAGCCATGTTATAGACCAGAGTGGCTGCTGTTCAGCATGGCTAAAAGTTAGTGGCATAGTGGTGTGGAGTGGATTAGAGTGGCATGGGAGCAGTGACGTAGAGCCCAGTGGTGCAAAGTACAGTGCAATGGGGTACAGTGCAGTTGTTTAGAGTAGAGTGGCATAGAGTGCAGTGGAGTAGCGTGGCATACAATAGAGTGCATGCAGTAGTGTAGAGTGGTGCAGTGGCATAGAGTGCAGAGTAGACTCGCGTGGCAGAAAGTGCAGTGGCGTAGTGTAGAGTGGTGCAGTGCAGAATAGAGTATAGTGCTGTAGAGTGCAGTCGCATAGAGTGGAGTGATGCAGAGTAGAGTGGCATAGAGTGCATTGGCATGGAGTGCAGTGGCGTAGAATGCAGTAGTACAGAGTAGATTGGTGTACAGTGTAGTGGCGGAGAGTGCAATGTTGCAGAGCAGAGTGTCAGTGCAGTGATGTAGAGTGGAGTTGAGTGGCACAGAGAGCAGTGGCGTAGAGTACAGTGGTGAAGAGTAGAGGGCAGTGGCGTACAGTGCAGTTGTTTAGAGTGCATTAGCGCAGAGTGCAGAGTGCAGTAGCATAGAGTGGCATGGGGTAGAGTAGCATAGAGTGCAGTGGAGTAGAGTGGCATACAATAGAATGGCAGAGAGTGCAGTAATGCAGAGTGGTGCAGTGTCAGAGTGCAGAGTAGCCTCATGGGCATAGAGTGCAGTGGCGTAGAGTGGTGCAGAGTGGAGTATTTTAGAGTGGTGCAGTGCAGAGTAGAGTAGAGTGCCTAGAGTGCAGTGGCGTAGAGTGCAGTGATGCACAATGCAGTGGCATAGAACACAGTAGTACAGAGTAGAGTGGTGTAGAGTGCAGTGTTGCAGAGTAGAGTGTCAGTGCAGTGGTGTAGAGTGGTACAGAAAACAGTGGCATAGAGTACAGTGATGCAGAGTAAAGGGCAGTGGCATACAGTGCAGTTGTTTAGAGGGCACTGGTGTAGAGTGCAGTGGCATAGAGTGGCATGGGGCAGAGTCGAGTGGCATGGAGTGCAGTGGAATAGAGTGTACTGGTGCAGAATGTAGTAGTACAGAGTAGAGTGGTGTAGAGTGTAGTGGCGGCCAGTGCAGTGTTGCAAAGTAGAGTGTCAGCGTGCAGTGGTGTAGAGTGCATTGAACTAGAGTGCAGTGATCAGAGTGGCATAGAGTGCAGTGGCGTAGAATAGATTATTTCAAAGTAGAGTGCAGTTGGATAGAGTGCAGAGGTGCAGGGTAGAGTGCAGTGGCATAGAATGCATTGGCACACTGTGCAGTGGCATAAAGTAGATTGTTTCACAGTAGAGTGAAGTGGCTTAGAGTGGAGAGGTGAAGGGTAGAGTGGGGTTGCATAGGGTGGCATAGAGTGTGATGGCATAGAGTAAAGTGGTGTAGAGTGCCGTGGCATAGCGTGCAGAGGTGCAGAGTAGATTAGAGTGACGTACAGTGTATTGATGTAGAGTGCAGGGTCATAGAGTTGAGTGTTACAGAGTAAAGTGCACCAGCATAGAGTGTATTAGCTTAGAGTGTAGTGGCGTACAGCAGTGGTTCCCAACCTTTTGACTTCTGTGGACCCCCACTTTATAATTCCTGGAGCCCGGGGACCCCCGCTGAATCTTAATTGGAATCCGAGGGTCATTATTGGAAGCGGGGGACCTAATCTGTTAATATTATTAAATTTTTTAAGCAGTCGCGGACCCCCTGAGGAGGCTTTGCGGACCCCTAGGGATCCCCGGACCACAGGTTGGGAACCACTGGCGTACAGTGCAGTGTTGCAGAGTGGCATAGAGTGGACTTGTGTGGACTAGATTGGTGTTGCCTAGACTGGAGTGGTATAGCGAGCAGAGGAGCAGAGCGCAGAGATGTAGAGAGGTGTAAAGTGCATTGGCATAGAGTAGAGTGGTACAGAGTACAGTAGAGAGGCATAGCGTGAAGTAGCATAGAGTGCATTGGCATAATCTGAAGTGGTTCAGAATGGAGAAGAGGGCAGTGCAGTGGCATGGAGTGGCGTAAAGTGGAGTGATACAGAGTAGGGTGCAGTGGTGTGGAGTGGTGCAGAGCAGAGTGGAGTGGAGTGTGCATGGTGTGGTAACACACTGCCATTACAGACAACACATTTTTTATTGAAATGACCATTAGATTTGCACAGATATACAGTTTTTAAAATCAAACCATACTGTGCACAGACGATGACGTGTGGAAATTACATCACCTAATGTAATTATTTGTTTTAATCATATAAAGGTATTTGTTTCCAGCACAGTTCAGAATTAACAAAAATGTGCTTTATTTGTACTCCTAATTCTGATATATTCTGAAGTTTATTTAAATGTTGTCATGTGATAGAAAAAAAGTCTTTCCTAACCCCAGTATCCAGCAAGATTGTCCCATAAATTCTCTCACTTTGAAGTCAGAGAAAGAAAAGTAAACACTAAGTTCCCACCAAAGACAGAGCCTGACATTTGACTTTGTTCTTTTAATGCACAGCAAATGTGATGAGATAAGAACAAGATTTACAGGCCTGTTTACAGAAAGGGAGCACTCGGAAGGATACTGTAAATAAGGTTTTGGCAAGGGAAGGGATGAACCCAAGCTGCATAGCCTAAAACAAATAAAGCCAGCAAATTGAAAGCAACAAAATGTGAATTACAAACCACAAGGCCAATGGCAAGCAACGGGTGGAATGCATTCATAAGGAAGCACTATGAATGTACTTAAAGTGACATCCGTGGGATACTTTGTGGGGAATGTCCAGTATTTTAGTCCAGTCCATACCTTGCAGAGGTTTGGCCGCATCAGTCACCCAGGTAGTATGACGAGAAGACCTGGAGTAGATTCCATGTTGCACAAAAGGTCTGTACACCCATTCTAACAGTTTGCCACCAGTTCCTATGGTGTAGAGCTTCTGGCACACCTCTTGTAGGGTTAGTGCTAGGTGGCAGACATGAAATAGGGCATTTAATGATTATTTGAGGTGGTTGTAAATAAGGAGTTGACCGGGGTGAAGATGGTAGTCTGCCACGAGGGTTTGGAAATTTAGTAGCTTGCCGTCCAGAAACAAATCCCCCATTTTTAAGATACCTGCAGCATGCCACTGATGGAGCTGCTCTGAGCACAGCTATCCTGTGTGAGTGGGAAGGCTTAGCAAAGGTAGTGAAGGAGCATAGGGTTTCTTTGTGTCAGTGAGTTTACAGGTTCTAGCAAGGCAAGAGAAAGCTGTGCATGATAACCCCGGATGGTGATCTGTAGAATGGTCCGTTGGAAACAATGAGCAGTGCATTAAGCCTTCCTTAAAAGTCTTTACTAGTAAACCCCATCTCATGCTGGGGGGTGGGCAGAAAGCCAGCGAGCCACCCATTGGACCTGTGCAGCTGAATAATAGCATTCTAAGTCCAGAACACCTAATCCACCCGCAGTCACGGATAGCTTTAGAGTGCAAAGATCTACACAACGGTGCCGCAGCGACCAAATCAGATGTGTGGCATGTCTGAAGAAGGAATGAAGGATGAGCAGGGGATGGTTTGCAAAATAATACTATCATTGGAGTAGAACACCATCTTCACTAGTGTCATGTGGCGCACAACAGAAAGCGGAAGAGAAGACCAAAAAGCAAACTGGGTTTGGAGGAACAGTGACGCTCTGCTGAGATTTCCATCCTGCAAATCAGTGGTAGATATTAATCACTAGGTATCAAAAGGTAACTGGTTCCCAGTTCAATCTGAGATCTAATTGTATATAAAGGGGAAAACAGTGCCATATGTTATTGAAACACTAATCACATTTTAAAATTCTTACATTTTGTATGTGCAATTTACATCCCAAATACTTTGAAGATTCTATATGTACTTGACACTTAGGGATAACCCAGATCACTAGGTTGGCTTTTGCTCAGTTTCAAAACCATTTAAAGACATGGACAGAGCAGGCAATTGCCTTGCACAACCTTGCAAGGGGTATGGCCCCTGCTCACCCTTCACAGGCACGAACAGTGGACCATTGCACCAGAAGAGTTTGCAAAGGTGGATGGGTGTTGCTTGTTCAACCACTTTGACAGTGCCTCTTCTGTTTCTCTCCTGTGTGCAGAGACAATTCCCCAGGTACCCAATACCTTCCGTTAGTTTTGGTGGACCCATCTTGTCTGATTTTAGGAATTGTCCCACCTTGTTCTTCTCTTCCTTATTTATCCAGTTCTTAGCAACAACTCTTTGAATCACTTGCCGTTGATCTCCCATTTGATCTCAATTTCATCCTCCTTTTTTATTATCTTTAATTGGTAGTCCGGGATCCCATTTCTGAGATAAATGTAGAGTCCCAGACATACACTCTAGTGCTGCGAGACCACAGACAAGTTATGGGTACATCACATCCTGACATTAGGTGTGAGACTGTCGCCCACACCATCTACCCTGCCTCTTTAATTTTTTTTAGGATGAAAGTCCATGGGCTATTGCGGTAAGCCAGATGTTTTTGTTCAATTTGTTTAAACTAGCATAAGGTTAATTACCTTAAGGTTTCCCAAACTGTTTGCCAGGAGTTTTAAAATGTTCAGAAACATAATCAAAATGTTGCTGTTACTTTCTCTTCAAGATTGGGTAGCTTTGGGTAGGGGTGATGGCCTTGTCACAGTACTGAAGGGCATTAATTTACAACTGAACAAGGATGTAATGTGACAGCTGAATGTAGCATACGAGGAGGCAATCACAAAAAGGCTGCAATGAATAAATAGTGCTATGTTAAAAAATAGTATATAAATGCCAACATAGTGAGGCATGGCCTCTCTTGCGTGTGTCTGTAGAACTGACGTTTGTTCTTGAATTTTTGTCCTGAATTTTGACCCTTTGTCCTGAATTTTTGTCCTGAATTTTGACCCTTTGTCCTGAATTTTTTACAGTCCTGTCCAGAATTTGCCTCAATGCCAGGTGGTCACCCTACCCTGATCCACATCACCCAAGCGCGACTCGGCCTGGTCCTATTGACACCTTAAAAGCCCTGAAATTCTGCTGAAATCAACTTTCAATGTTGACAACAAAGAACAGTGAAAAAAATCAAGCATAAAGTCCAAGTTTAAAACCCCACTAAACTAATTTTTGTGAAATTACCGACAGGCTGCAGCGGGTCTGCACTCAGTGGCGCGCACTGACGACACAGCCTGCGAGCCCCGTGGGCCCCTTGTCCTCGGAACTCGATTACAGAGGCGCATTAACCAAATTATGCTTCCCGTAGCCCCAGGTATCACGTTCCAGTGTCTCCATTTGGCGGAAAAAATGCCATCTACTGTATATTAGCGGATCTGAAATGCAGAGGCAAATTGCTATTTCATGTTCAACCTTCCAGGAAGTCTGTGAATTATTTCCAGTATGTCAAGCTTAACTTTGAGTGACAGAAACTTGTTACTATAAAGCTATTGACATACGTTATTCATCTAAAAAAGAAAACGCAAATGTGGTAACAGATACAGGTAGAAGAAACGCAAATGTATTCTATTTGTAGAGCCCTGTACATACTGGCAGTAAAGTTCTACCTCCCACCTCCTCATAGCTGCCAGGGGTTTAGATTGACAGAGGGTTTTCAATTTCAGTGTTTTTGTGACTAACATTCTCGTGTCACATGTGTGATACTCCTAGTGACACTGATCTTATAGATACGTGACAATAGTCCCAATTATTTTTTTTTTTTTTAAAATGTGTCTCCCGCCTAAAACTGTCTCTGCTTTCCAATATAAGCCAAAAGGAGAAAACATTCCCCCTGATTTTTTTTTCAAATTCTCCCACTTCCCGTTTGAAAATGTTGGCACGTGTGCTTATACTGTGGGCAACACAATTTTAAAATAATGACTTACATATTCATGGTAACTGAATGGATGTGAACCAACTGCTTGAAGCTCAGCTCTGACTAGACGGAAGTACTGCTCTTCGGCAACAAGACCGGGCCATGGGACTCCACCTGGTGGCTGTTGGAGCTAGGACCAACACCCACACCCACAGACCACACAAAACATCTAGGGATCATCCTAGGTGACAAGCTCAATATAACGGCTCAAGCCAACAGAGAGTGCCCCTGTACTTCCATATCCTACGCATGCTGCGAAAGATCTTTAAATGGTTGCCTGAGAACACCGGACGGACTGTCACACAGGCAGAGATGGGGACTGGATTGTGGAATGTGAGTGGAGGAATGTTCCAGGGATGTTTATGGAAGCTGATGGTATGTTGACGGGACAGTTGTGGCTGAGACTTTACAGGAGAAGGAAGAACAGCTGTGGATAAAGACTGCATAAGAAAATAAATTTATTTTCCTTCCTGAGACACTTCACTTGTGGATTATTTGGAGATTAACATATTTTGCTGATGAGAACCTTTCTTGGGAACCTTTGCAGGCTCTAACACCCTTTGGTTCATATTGGTCTTTGGATCAAATTGGATGCTAGGATATATAATGGAACAATCTGAATGCTGTTAACTTTCAGGATCTCCTAGGATTTTACATGATTTCTTCACTTCACAAGGTGGGGGAGTATATTTTAATTGTAAAATCCTTTGATCTCACCTTTACTAGAATGGCACTTACAACCGCGCAGTGTTCCTGCGACATTCAACTTTCAGCCAGAGTGTTTGTGCAGCAGCTTCGGGGAACATTCCTCGTGCTCTACTCCTGTGTGAAGAAGGAAGCGTGCCAGTTCTGCCAAGAGGTGCCGCGACATTCAGCTAGCCAGCGCGTTTGTGCTGCACCTTCAGGAAGCATTCCTCCAGGAGCGTCTTGCAGGGTGCGACAGGAAAGGGGCGGCGCGCAGGGGGGGTAAACATTCAAATAAATTAAATAAAAATAAAACGCCTTCTCCGCCGCTGTGCCACTCCTCTTGCTCCCGTGACTGCTGAAGGCACAGGCTTCCAGTCTGCCCTGCGCCCAGTCCTGATGCTGCTCAGAGTAGCGTTAGGATTGGCTGGGAGCACCCAACCAGGGCGCTCCCAGGCAGACTGGGAGCCTGTGCAGGCTCCCTCCAGCCCAGCAACTGTGTTGCCGGGCTGGAGAGAGCACACTGCGCATGTGGGTTTGGCCGGCCTAAGATTGTTTGTCACCCCCGTGGCCCCGCTCCTTTAAAAGAAAACGATAATAAAGTTTATTATTGTTTTCTTTTAAAGGTTTTGCAGCTGCCGCTGCTGGCGGAGGGTTGGCACTCCTCAGCCCTAATGGATGAGCCGCTCCTGTGTTCCTCATGCTTTGGGGAAGAGGAAAGCTGCACGCACACACAAGCTAGTGCACCTTACAACGTGGTGTTCTTGTTCTTCCTGCCAACTCCTTCATAGTCCTTGCGCTGTGTCCACCATCTTTGGAGTATTCAACAATGATTCACACAACTGGAACTTGTGTGAACCAAGATTCTTTTTTGTGCAAACAGTGATTCGCACACCTGGATTTGTGTGCTTGTCATCCTGGCCGTTATAACCAGCAGATTGGAACAAGAAGATGGTATGAAGATTTAGGTGATTTGCACACCAGTTTATATTGCAAGTTTACGGTGATTCGCACACCTAATTAACCTTGCGAATCACCTTATATTTTGAATAGTATTTATGTTTTGCAGGAATATAACAACTGCAGTGATTTGCACACCTAAACAAATCTAGCTGTAATACTGTATTGAGTGAAGACACCATGGGTTGCACTCCAGTTTGAAATTTGGTAAATCATAGTGCCTTAGTTCTTGCAGTGTTCTTCACATGAAAAAGTTCTTGCTTGGAGGGATTTTGTTTTTTGATATGCAGTGAATTGTAATATATATAATTTACATACACTAATATTGAGTAAATATTGATTCAAGATGCAGAATGTGTCTCTATCTCCATTTTTTTAAGTTTACTCCAGGAGAGCCACTGATAAAATGGGAAAAGTGTAAACATTTATTTTTTAGGTATGTGAAAGTTTGTTGCACAAATTTGAATGCAGAAAGAAAAGTGTCACTTTTGTTTTACTATTGAGGGCCAGAGGGACAGGATGTATTTGACCATTTACCGGATCTACACGAACGGGAAAGTGATGGATTGAATGAATTTGAGGCTTGTGTATAGAAATAAGACTCCCATTTTTACCTTTAAGACAATTAGCGTCAACTTGCAAATTTGGACATGACCTTTATGAACGCTTGCAAGATCAATTTATGCTGGTGTGTAATAATGAAATAGGGAGGAATTATGGACATGTTATGATCCCTCTCTTAGTGAAATGATTAATTTCAAGCCATAGCAGATGTTTCTATAACCAAGGAGCCAGTGGCTGGGTTTTTTGATAAGACTAAACCTTTAACTTTGATTAGTTGGAATATTGCGGGGCTTCGGTCTAAGGCTAAAAACCCAGAGTGGCTGGAATTTATATCTAATTATGATGTCATCTGTCTCCAGGAAACATGGTCTACTGACCCTTTTTACTTGGATGAGTGTTTTTCTGCATTTCGCCAAGCAATCCCCTCCTTAGCGGGCAGGGCAAGTGTGGGGCTTTTGGTTCTTGTTTCCTTGCAGCTCCCTAAAATGGAGGCGTCCTTGGTTTGGTCCTCTGCATTTTTTATGGTGGTTCAACTATCAATGGAGGGGAACAAAGGTTTTTTGTTTATTAATTTTTATAACAACATTCCCCAGGAAAGTTGTGGCTGAGACTTTACTGGAGAAGGAAGAACAGCTGTGGATAGAGCCTGCATAAGAAAATACATTTCTTTTCCTCCCTGAGATGCTTCACTTTTGGAATATTTGGAGTTTACTGTGCAAACGTCTTCAGCAGGCTGGACTACGGCAACACACTCTACGCCAAAATCTCCAAAGAACTCCTTCACGATCCAGAACACATCCACAAGACTCATACTTGACCTCCCACACCTCACCCACATCACACCACACCTCAGGAAGCTTCACTGGCTCACCATTCACAAGGGCAGCCAATTTAAACTTCTCATGCACACATAAAAAGCCCTACACAACAGAGGACCCGAATCCCTGAACAGCTGCATACACTTTCACCAACCAACCAGACACCTATGCTTTGCCTCACTATCATTTCACACACACTCCTACATCCACAAAAGCAAGACTGGAAGTCACTCATTCTCCTACATTGGACCCAAGGCAGGGAATGACCTCCCTCAACACATCGGAGCCTTCTCCTCACTTCCTGAGTTCCACAAGAAGCTGAAAACCTGGCTCTTCATATAAGCACCTTGCGGACACACCTTCCGAGTCACTGGATAACCTCTCAGATGATTAGTACACTGTACAAATCAACATAACACAACATAACATTCACAGTGCTTCCTCATCTCAGGCTGGGACCTCGTAGCACTATAAATACATAAGGCACTATGCCTTACTGCACCAATCAGGATTCAATTCTGTTTCTCTCTCATCACACGCATATAATGCAGGGATTGCATTAACTATTTGACGTTTCATAACTTCCCATTGATAACTTTAATTCGCATTTATCTTTCATTTAAGGTTTGTGAGTTACTTTCTATGCAGTTACCTTTGCCCAGTCCTAAAATATATATTTTGAAAGCACTTGTTTTATCTTTAACCCTAAATCTCCTTGCACAATTTGTGGCAGCCCATCTTATACTGCTGTACTGTTGCAATGCAGTTTTAAAATCCAGTGCCTTCCCAGGTGCAGACTGGGACCTTGTAATACTAAAAATAGATGAGTGGCTAACCCGCACTGTGCCAATCAGGATTCAAGCTGAGTATTCAGCTCCTCTCTCTGGTTACACCCACAGCATCTGTAATGATTACATTAATCAACTGAGGTTCCATTAACCTAGAAGAGTGCACTTTTCATGGATTACTTTAATTTGCATTTACCTTTCATTTAAAATAAGTACATTATTGTGTACGCCATTGCCTGAAGTTGCAAAACCAACAATAACCAACAACATAATTAGAGAATATTGTGTCCTTAATAGCCATATCTTTGCCCCCAACCCCACTGCACACAGGATGAGTTCAGTGCTCTCTGCTCTCCTGTGCCAACCAGAAGTGCCTCCCTAGTGACTGCCAGGCTGAGCCACAAAGAGCGTATTTGGGGGGTCACCGGGGTACAGGCCTGTTACTAGGCCTGATGGTGATTGGACTGATACTTGCATGGAGCAGCAGGGCACAATAACCTATAGAGCTGGCTGTTTAATTATATCCTGTCCCAGAGGAGCTGTAATAAGAGTGAGTAATTCATTTTAGTGTGGTGAGAGGGACAACTACACAAAAATGCTTCAGTCAACCCCTTTTTATGGAATGGGATAAAGGGGCAATTGGCCATGGCCCCCACCTTTCAGGAGGCTCCCTGGAAAAGCGAGCTTTCGCTCTTTCATTCTTCTGTTTATTTTTCTATCTCATCCTTTAACATAAGATACAATATCATTTGTTATCATACTGCTTGAACTGGCAGAAAATAGGTAATCCAATTCTAGGTGTTCTGAACGTGGGCCTTCACAATATGTCTTGCTCTCGGCCCCTAACATCCTTAATAAACACTGTGCATAGTACTTGACAGGTCTGCTGCCTGTTCCATACTTTCTACCACAACATCCCCAGGACAGTGGCAGGAAAGGTCTCACAGAGACACACAAGGGTGAGAAGGAGGGGGAACGAAGATAGCACAAGAGTAAACAAGCTAAGGACAAGGTGAAGCAAAGATAATACAGGATATTATATTGTCTTCCCTTCTTGAAAGGTTAGTCCATTAAAGAAGCCTTGAATTTTACCTGTCGCCCTATATTATGAGAATTGTGACCATCCAAACTGCAGCTGTTGTTACGAGACAGGCACACACACACCTCATCAGTGATTACAGCAGACCTTATAATCGAAGCGGTACCTTTGCTCACACTGTCACGTGCTAATGAAGTATCCTCCCTTCAGGGGATGGTGTAATCATGAATAGTCCCTTGAGCATCCAAACTATCTCAATGCTCAGCCTGGTGCGTGGACTGAATGGTCTGGGATGACACAGCCATGGCTCTGGACCTAGTGCATGATTCCTCATTCTTCAACAAGAAGGTAGACCCATTTGTCATTATCACTTGCAGGGGATTGCTAAACTCATCACTGCCGTGTTTGGAAATTGGCCGACCGATCTTGACAAGATCACCTTGGGATGCTCTGTTTCCAGCTACAGCCCTTCTTGTATCGTTATGTAGTTTCATTTTGGTTTCTCTGTCTTCAACAATTCTACTTAACACCTGACTTGTGTCATTCCTTGTGCAACGGTTCCACCTCTCCCTTTCTTTAAAACAATGGGGATGGAACTTGGTAATCGGAAGTCTCATCCGCATGAGCTCAAATGATGTTTTGTTGGGCACACTATCTGCAGTTGTGCAGTATGCACACAGGTGAGGTAGCAGCAGATATCTGACAGAAAAACTCTCTAATTATATGGTTTCTTTTACCAACTAGATGACACTCAACTTGTTTATTACCTTGTGGCTGGTACAGTGATGCCTTGCCAATGAAGACACCATACTCAGAAAATAGAGGTTACCTCAGAGAAAATGAATTGGGCACCATAGTCACTGATCACTTGTTAGGGAAAGCCTTTCCTCAGGAATATCTGCCTGAAGAAATTGAGGGACCTCCTTGCTTTGTGGTCCTCCAAAAACTGTGCGACTGTCGCAACGTTTTCCCTTCTCTTGCAAGCCTCTTTAAGCTTCAATTGATATTATGGTGATCCCAGACCCAGGGGGTCATTCCGACCCCGGCGGGCGGCCGCCAGAAGACCGCACCACGGTCAAATGACCGCGGCGGTCATTCTGACTTTCCCGCAAAAGGAGCCGGCGGAGTTGCTGGTGTGCGACGGGTGCAGTGGCACCCGTCGCGATTTTCATTGTCTGCTAGGCAGACACTGAAAATCATTATGGGGCCCTGTTAGGGGCCCCCAGGGGCCCCACGACACCCATTCCCGCCATCCTGTTCCTGGCGGTTTTTACCGCCAGGACCAGGATGGCGGGAAGGGGGTCGGAATCCCCATGGCGGTGCTGCGAGCAGCGCCGCCATGGAGGATTCTTTGGGGCAGGGGGAAACCGGGGGGAAACCGCCAGTTGCCCTTTTCTGACCGCGGCTTTACCGCCGCGGTCAGAATTGCCCATGAAGCACCGCCAGCCTGTTGGCGGTGCTTCCGCGGCACTCTGCCCTGGCGGTTTTCAACCGCCAGGGTCAGAATGACCGCCCCAGTGTCCACAAGAACTTCTATGATTCTTTCATTAATTTGTCTGATACATCTTGGTTGACTTTTCTGTAATTCTGGCTAAAGATGGCCACAAACAGCACATGGTTTCCCATATTGTCCTCAAGATCTGCCTTACACATCTTGACAGAAAACAGCAGAGGCCATCTCCTTCTCTCCGTGCCGACGCATCAGCCGTTGCACTTTAGGTCAATGACAGCGAAATACCTAATCAGCAAGTGACAGCAATCAAGCATTTCTTCTTTCTGACCGAGTGACTGCTCAGCTGCCTTCTCCGCCGCAGGGCACACAGAAATGCCTCAATATTCCACTCTGGGTGGTAACATTAGCTAGGATACAGCAAGGATAGAGAAAGCTACGTTTCTCTTCTGATGAGACAGGTTCAGAATTACCATTCTCACCTGCTCACTAGAGTCCTTCATCTTTGTGTTGGTAGTGCACACTCTGGACCTAGAATTTCTGCCCTGGCTATGGATTTTAAATTTGTTGGTGACCTAAAAAGGATTGTCGTACAAGAAATTTAAGGTACAACAAAGTTGAGGGCCAATGATGGGTCATCTTACATGGGGTTAGTGGTGGGCATAGGTCGCGGAGCTCTACTCTGCAGAATTTTTCTGAGTTGGTAAACAACTCTATGGAATTCCATGGAGTTCCACGAGTGGCAGAGTGCCGCCTGCCCTGGCCTGAAAGGGGCCAATCTCAAAAGCGCTAAGGAGGGTCGGTCCTGCTTAGCGCTTCCGAGATCGGGCACATTCAGACCAGTGCAGGTTTCAGCGAAAACTGCCATTTTCAGGCGTCTTGTGCACCCACCTGCCCTGTGTGCATTGCAGACGGGCTGGCCGGTGCACAAGGGGCCTGGGCAGGTCAGTGCACAAGAGGCCTGAAACAGCAGCTTTCGCTGCCTATGGCCCTGGCCTGAACGTGGCCCCTGTGTAAAACTGCGAAGAATCCGCGGATCCGAAGCAGACAAAAAAATACAACCATTCACACGCGAGCCCAGCGCCACACACAGCCAAAGGCTGTGCGCAGCATGGGCTTGGGTCCATGCAGAGGGGTTGGCTGCAGGGTCTGGCCTTAGGCCTCTGGCCAGGCACTGCGGTCATCCCCCACTGCACATGGCCAAAGTCCATCCACAGTAGTGGGTAATTATATATTACTTTATGTAAAAAAACATAGATATTCACTGAGAAAACCAAGGGGTACAGGGACATTACATTTAGGTTAACGTTGTATCCATACAAAACCAAAGAAATTCAGCAGTTATAGTTATACTTTTAGTTTTACTTATCTGAACAAACTATAACTTGTGCCGTAAAGTAACTTAAGGCATGTACAAATCTGTCTGGGGATTACAAATGAAGGCAACTGTGAAGCTGCAGTCAGCGCTGACGCTCTGACGGGCCATCAGGCCATGCTATATTCTTGTTTTGTGGCCTGAGTTCTACAGCGTGCATGCAGTAGAATCATACAGCTGGTGAGACAGGGCCTTGTTGAAGCGTTCGGGCAATGAGTGCGTGAGCGAGCTGTCAAATAGTAAATGATCAAAACGAGGGTTTTATTCCCTTTTTATACTATGTTTCACCCTAAGGATTGTGCACTCCATTTCCCCTCACTTAGCTGAAACAAGTTCGCTACAGGTCCATGGACATCCGCACTTTGCTCTGCTGACATCCACTTGTTGAGGGTGACTCCGTACAATCTGTTCGCTGAGCTGGCAACTCGTCACCAAAATATGTTGAAATCAGATCACTTCACAGCTCTCATGTAGAAAAGGTAAGTTTATTTGGAGTCACAGCTCTCAAACGTGGCTCTCCCTCCACCAGTCAACATGAAATATTGTAGAGCAGCTGGTATTTTCAAGGGTATCCCTGTCAAAAGAGTATAGCCCTCATTTTGACTTTAGCGGTCAATTTTCCTGACCGCCAAAGCCAAACCCGCCACCAGTGCTGTTGTTCTGCAGACCGCCATACTGTGAGTGCTGGCAGCCATCCCCCATCTTTGTGGTGGAAAGTCACCAGCATTCGTGCTGGCAGTCTGCTGTGCAGAGGCGGGTGCATCGCTGGCACTGCCACGGCAGCAGGACTCCGCCTGCCGTATTACAAGCTGTAATACGTCTTGGTGGAGTCCTGCTGGTGTGGTGGTGCTGGCGATGCAAGACCACCAAGACCCATCCCCTCCCAGACGTCCTCCTTGACGGAGAAGGTAAGTGGGAGAAAGGGGGGTGGGAGGGTGCCCGTGTGTGTGGGTGCGTGTGTGCGTGTCTGCGGAGAGGGGGTGAATGCGTGCGTTTATGCGAGTGAATGTGAATGTGAATGTGTGTGTGCGTGTATGTGCGCGTGTATGGAGGTGTCTGTGTGGATGAATGTGAGTGACTGTGGGTGTCTATGTTGATCAATGTGAGTGAATGGAGGTGTCTGAGTGCATGTATGCGTATGTTGAATGGGTGTGTATGTGAATGCATGCATGAAGGGGTGTTTGTGAGTGTGTGGATGGGTGGGGGTATGTGTGCATGTGTATGGACATGTGTGCATGTGAGTGCCGGGCACAGGAAGGGAGATTCCTGTTGCCGGGTGCATGACCGCCAGGGTTTTCGTGGCAGGGTGACCACCACGGAAAGCCTGGCAGTTTGCATTTTTGGAGTCCAGCCGGCAGGCTGAAGCCAGCCGCTGGGTTGGAGGTGCTTCCCGCCGGCCGTGGCGGTGCGACTGCACCGGCAGGCCAGGTGGGGTTGCGGAAGCTTGGTGTCTGCCACGCCCCACAACTCGTAATGTGGCAGTCCTTACCGTCGGCTCTGCGGCAGTAGGACCACCAACCTTGTAACGAGGGCCTGTGTGTATCTGCATAATTGAAATCTTATAAGTCACATGTTTAATTAGTAAAACAGTAATAAACCCTAAAAGACTATGGTAGGGGCCACAACTGCAGGACTTTGTGATAAAGTTGAATGGAGTCATGGTTAGAAGGGCCCCCATTTACTACATCGATCCTACAGCACGTGTGAACCCAGACAACTGACCTGTAACTACAGGACTCAGTCAGCAGCATTGTATTCTGAGAGGCAGAGAACAAAACCAGTTCAGCCTAAAAATAAACATGGAAATGTACGCTACAAAACAATCAGACATCATCATAGAACACCATATTTATGTGTGCTTATTTGTAAGTTCCTGTTACAAAAATCATAGGGCTTTCTGGTATGTTTAGCTCCTGATTTATTAGTTTCTCTCCAATTTAAGTTTGTTAGGAACGTTAAAAGTGGGAAGTTAAGCATATTTCGAAACTATTACAAAGTTTATAAGTCGGTCAGAAACCCAGGATGAAAGATAAGAGGGCAGTGCATAACAAAAGTCTCTTGAAAAGGTTACCATTCATTTTGCACACAACGTGTCCCAGAGATAGGGTTTGAAACAGGCTAATATTCAATGTTAATTCTCTAAACATCCAATAGGCAACCTATAGAATTTGCAAAGTTGCAAAATGTCTGATCTATTCAAAGGGCTGGGTCCAATGCAAAGCAAATGCTACATATAACACATACATAATGATTTCCAGGGAAACAGCCTCAATGAGACTGACACACCTTTTCATTCCTTTAACGCTCCCTCTCACCCACACAAGGACTCAAGGTGCATCAGGGAGTTTTGCCCAAGATAGAACTCCTGCACAAAAGAACCATTTGATATCTGACTTAGAACAGGCTTCATGGAAAGTAGTTGTACCTTTTGGTGTACCTAGAGTGAGGCCAGCACCCCTATCCTAGGGCAGAATAATGTTCTCAGTAATTCAGGGTAAGATACACTGATCCAAGTCTCCTACCATGAGCTAACTAAACTAGTTTCTTGCTGTGTTCATTTTAACCAAGGGTTTGAATGTATGTGTGACAGATACTCCACTTACATTGTATGTGTAAGCCCTTAATGCAGTCAGGAGTCATTTGAGGAGCCCAAATTCAAGATTTGCTCTTTAAAATTAAAAAATACTTTGACTGCAACCCCGCTGTCAACTGTTATTTAAGATATAGTTAACTTTTTATTTACTCTATGGTTAACCACACACTTTCAATTTATAGAATACTAAGGGCCTCATTACAAGTTTGGCAGACCGCCAGCGGCATGGCGGCCTAGAAATAGGCAGTCTGACCACATGCGCCATCAGCCCTGCAACAAGCCACTGAGAATATTACAAGCACACAGTCGTTGTGCCGGTCCCTTCACAGCAGTCAGCCAATGGCGGTCTGAAACATGGCTTTTTGCAGTCTGCAAAGTAAGAGACAACTGCACATAGGATACATTTGAAAACAACACAGCTGACACACATTGCCACAGTGGACACACCTGCAAAGGGCACTATAAAACACACCTCTTCACAGACCACAATCCTTCACATCTCCACTGCACGACCAACAACACTCAGCATCATTTTCCCATATGTCTATGTCCCAGGCATCCCCATTTTTTTTATTCACCATCCCATAGAACACCCTGAACACACTTGTGTCCATTCACGCCCTTTTACAATTCCCATGTTCAGTAAGTCACTGACACATGTTTTTTCTTTCTCCACCATATCTCGTTCCAAAAACCCACGTTTTTCTGAGGATGAGCTAAAAGTCATGGTGGGTGAAATCATTAGAGTACAGCCACAATTGTTTGAATACCAAGTCCCGCATACTCCGATCAGTAGGAAAATGGAAATATGGGACAGGATAGTCGACAGAGTGAATGCTGTAGGCACCACCCTGCACACAAAGGAGGACATCAGGAACAGGTGGAATGACCTCCGGGGCAAGGTGCGTTCCCCTTCTCCAGGCACCAGCTGCAAGCCAAGAAGATTTGTGGTGGCCCTCCAAGTGCTCAATTACATCTCTTTCTCTGGGAGGAGAAGGTCTTGGCCCTCCTGCACCCTGAGGGCCTGACAGGAATATCTGGGGAAGTGGAGTCCAGTAAGTCACAACACATAAAATGTCACAAAAATGCCATGCTATGCATGCTCATAGCTCACCTTTTGCCACTGTTTTGTTCTTGTACAACACCAACATTCAATACCCAGAATATTGGGTGTTCATACTATCAATCTGTATTGTTGGACTCAACATCACAGCTACTAAGGTCCATCACATGTCATTGGTCCAAATGGGGCCTGTAAGTCTTTCAATAAACAACTAAAATCCCAGCACTCATGGTATGTCTCAACAGGCAAATGTATGCCCAAACCTTAAATGCAGTCTGCATACAAATATATGTAATACCCAATATTTGTATAGTGTGTGTTTGTAGGAGAGAGAGTGACAAGATTGCAACTCCCAACAAGCACTATTTCTGTAACTCCAAACACCAGACCAGTGGGCCTGTGACCAAATATACCTGTGTACCAACTCACAAATTAAGTGTATTCACCTGGAGGGAGAACATTGTTATAGTGACAGTAGGAGAGAGAGTGACTTGACTACAGCTCCCAGAAGGCCCTGTCTCACCAGCTACAAACACCAGACAAGTCCTCCCTTGTCCACATTCCCCTGTTTGTCAACTCCCAAATGATGTAAACTCTCCTGGGGAGATAACATTGGCGGAGTGTGTGAAGTAGAGGGAGTGACTTGACTGCAGCTCCCAGGAGGCCCTGTCTCACCAACTACAAACACCAGACCAGTCCTCCCTTGTCCAGATACACCTGTTTGCCAACTTCCAACTGACATAAACTCCCCTGGGGGGATAACATTAGTAGAGTGTGTGGAGGAGAGGAACTGACTGGACTACAGCTCCCAGGAGGTCCTGTCCCACCAACTACAAACACCAGACCAGTGGTCACTTGTCCATGACCCCTGTTCCGCAACTCTCAATAGAAGTGTACTCACCTGGGAGAATTACATTTGCTAAGTTTCTGGAAGTAGAGGGAGTGACTTGAATGCAAAGCCCAATGGGCCTTATTACTCTTACTACAACCACCTGCACAGTGGCCACTTGTCCAAATACCCTTGTTTTTCAACTCTCAAATGAAGTATACTCACCTGGGGTTGATCAATCTCACATTATGCACAAATCAGAGACATACCTGTCATCATTGCTCCATTGTGAATTGCTAACCCAAGATGCAATATTTGAGGACAGGAATGACACCTTACCCAGTGTGAATAACAAGTATTCCTAAGGCCTCAAGATGCCTCACCAGATTGGTAATGGCAGCAGACACATTCACACTGCACTGTGCACATGATGACTCCAGTCACATATACCAGAAAGTCCTAGGTTTGTCTGCATCACACTCAACTAAGCCTCAAAATAGGCAAATCCATATTTTGCCTAGTCACTGTCTTGCCTGCACTTGTGGCAAGATGGCATTCTCAAGCCATTCTCCAAAGTGCAATCGATCTGCACATCTCATCAGCTGCTTGGGTCAAAAACTTCACGAATGTCAAATCAAAACACCCAATACTATGGTCACTTGGCACAATTTGATTAACTGCAACTTAACTTTCTACAAGGTCTCTGCTTACTGTATCCCTAAACCATTGGAGGTAGATGTCACAATACAACCAGTAAAAAATGTTGTTTCACATCAACAGGTGGAGATGCCACTAGGTAAACAGAGTCCACAGAACAGACATCCAGTACCCCCCTGGATGAAGCCCTCAGTGAAGAAGACAGTCCTGGATGTCTGGACATGGAGGATGGTTCTGGCCCATCTGGGCAACCTGGCCAGTGGCAACAATGAGTCACACTGTGCCCACTACGTCACCTCCCAGCCCTGTTGCTTCAACATCACAGGCAAACATTTGTCCCCTAACCTGTCTACCTGGCACAGTGTCTACCATCTCGTGTCCCCCAGTCCTGGATCCTGAGTTGCAGTGCAACACTTCCAACAATGAAGGTCCAGGACCTAGTTGGAGCAGGCGACCTGTGCAAAGGGCACAGGCCAGTGGCGGTAGGATGCTGTGGGCCAATGTGGTGAAGCCACTGAGGCTGCTCTTTGCAGGGCACCATCAGTCACATCTAGGGGTTCTATCAGGAGTCCCAAGACATGATGGGCCAGGTCCTTGACCAAACTCCGGGAAATCAAGCAGCCACAGAGGGACATCCATAAGGATATGCATAAACAGTGGAAGGCCCACAATAACAACATGGCCTCCCTAACAGGGGTTTTGAGGGGCATTAACACCACCATGAGCGGGGCTCTACAAACACCACTCTACCCCTTCCTTTGGCGTATCAACACCAGGCCCTTGTTTATCAGTGCTAGCCACTGGAAGGGAGGCCCTGCCAGAGGAAAAAGCCACAAACACCCCTGCCTCTGTAGCAGCAGATTCACCAACCCCCCCACACAAGCGGGGACAATCAACCAAGAATCCAGGAGGTGCCTATGGCAAGACACCCACTACTGCCAGTAATAACCCTCTTCCTTAAGGAACTCCTTTATGTGCCACACATTCACTCTGTGGACTGATCCTGAACCAACTACCTGTTCCAATGGAAGGAGTGCTTTGGACTTTGGACTCCCAGTGGTGTGGTATCTACTCCAATGATTTAATTAACAATGACTTACCCCTTCACTTTTCATTTTGATTTCTTTCACATTAAACTTTTTTTTCTGTATTGGCATCAAAATGCATTCACCCGTCATAAACTTATTGTCTTCTTGCTTTTATTTCTCATTTAGCTATGTAGAGTTGTAAGCCCATGTGAACCTTCTGACAAAGATACAAGCTACTTGTGCAAGCTGGGGTATGTCACAGGTACACAGTGTCAGGTGCAGGTTTACAACCATTTTCCACCAACACATTAGTACAAGTGTCTGGTCAAATCAGAAATTTTAATCCAGTGTTCTGCACATAGGCTGTCAATATGTCTGGGCAATTGGAAATCAAGAATGAGTGACTCATACTGAGTAAATGTACATATTTGCAGATACAGACCCCCAGACCACAGCAAGAAGGTATTTTTCAGGCATAGTCCTGTAGTATAGGCAAACATAATCCTAGATACATACAGATGACAGTACAACAGTCTCTGATCACAGGGCCATCCTAATCCAATGACCATGCACCTGGTGGGATGATGCAAACATATGCCAGTGTTGTGGCACAGGCAGCGTGGCCTGCAGTGATAAAACACATCTACAGCTACATACCGGTAATACAAAGAGAATGTTTAGCCAATGTGAAGGGAAAATTACTTGGTCAAATGCTAGGACTACATATTTTATGACCACATGATGACACAGATGATTCCTCAGGGACACCTCAACACACAAAGCAAGTGCAATAGCCACTTCTGAACCTCCCCCATACACTGTGCAAACAGTCTTGGTACAGGTCTCATACATCCAAAATCTGCAACCTACGTTACCTGGTACAACCCATGTCCACTTGGTATGTCAGAACAGCATCAGATACCTGCCAATGTCACAACTCTGAAATTCCCACAGAAATATGTCAGGGTGAAGGTACCTGCACAAATAACAAAGTAAGGAGCATTGGCGTGAAAGCATACCTATGGCACAACTCATATAGCAAACAACTGGAAAACAAAGTACTTTGCAGGGAAACTCACACAAACAAAGCAACATCATCAAGGTGGGAATGTGTCAAAAGCTATCTCATCAAGCAGCCTTTGGCTGAATATTGTTGAGTACCAGCTCCCTAGCTGTGTCCAAAATGCTCACCTCTACACATTCGCACAACCACAGGTCATTGTACAGTCACAGTCATAACATCACCCAATATACTTACATTCATTAAAGGTAGCTCTTGATGAGATCTTCTTACAACTCAGCTCCTTCCTCTTTACCACTGTCATCCTCACTTGGCATTTCAGGAGTCTCACTGGTGGCACTGCAGACTCCTCCTCTGGGATGTTCATCCACAAGGTAAGGCTGTGGAGCATGCAGCATGCCACAGTGATCTGACAGACTTTCCCAGATGAGTAGAGGAGGGCTCCACCAGTCCTGTCCAGGCACCTAAATCTGGCCTTCAGGAGCCCAAAAGCCTGCTCCACTGGTCACTGTGCTTTTCCATAGCCCTCATTGAAGCGGACTTCCCCTGGCGTAGTTGGATACCTCAGTGGCGTCAACAACCAAGAACAGTTTGGATATGGGGAGTCTCCTGTCAAGGATTGGGACATAAGTTCAACAATGAGTCACTCACTTCATGATTGTTGCATCTGACATTGCACACACACAATCAAGATAGACGTGACTTACCACCAGCTAGGCCCTCTCTGGTCACATTTGTGACATCAGATGGGGTATGGTGCTGTTTCGTATTATAAATGAATCATGGGCTGATCCTGGATAATGTGCACAGACATGTGAGATGTGGAGATCTGCCAAACTGACAAGTTGCACGTTGATGGAATGGAAGTTCTTTCTGTTGCGATACACTTGTTCAGTGGCCTGCTGTGGCACCAAGCCAACATGTGTGCCATCAATGGCCCCCACCACATGTGGGAGGCGGGCAAAACCATAAAAGTCAGCCTTCACATTGGCTAAATCCTCAGGTTGGGGGAAACTGATATAGCTGTCAATTTGTTTCATCATTGCTGAGAGGAAATCCTTCAATACCAGACCGAACATAGGTTTGGACATACCAGCAGCTAGGGCCACTGTATGTTGGAAGGACCCTGTAGCCAGGAAGTACAAAACTGCCATGGTGTGTACAATGGGTGGTATGCATGTTGGATAGCTAATAGCTGTCATCACGTCTGGTTCCAACTGACGGCATAAGTCCACTATCGATTGCCTATCCAGGTGGTAGAACATAATTATATGACATTGCTTCATGGTCTGAAGGTCTGGCAGTGGACAGTAAACAGGAGATTGCTGCCTCCTCCACATCCCAGGGTACCTATGTGTGACAAGACATGATTTGTAACATTATCAGAGTGTCCACAGCAACATAAATTATGCATTCCAATAATGACAATATGACTGTCTATTCCATCTGCAAAAATAACAGTCGGCAGCAGAGGATCACGCACTGCCATCAATTGCCTTTTGTGCCCTGCAACAACCTACACTGGTGGTTGTGTAGAAGGACCTATATGACAAGACAGAATAAGGATGTTTGCAATGACACAACACATTTTTGTGAGTCTGACTCAGTTTACAAAGCCAAATACAGTATTTAATGCCACCAAAATGGCAGATGCTTGAGCTTCTCCACTGGACATTAGGAACTGCTCACGACCGCCGGCAGAAGTTGTCAGAGCGGTAGCTGTTTCAACCTGTGGCAGGCCCAGCCATAGGCTAACGATGTAGCCTGTGACAGTCGTGGACCAATGGCTGTGCCCGCTGGCGGTAATGACCGTGTACGTGGTGAACATGACCACCATGTTGTGCACATTCACTCACTTGACTCCTGACACTGCCAGCAACACCTCCTCTACCTGAGCTGTTGTGTGCCACCTCTGGGAGCAATCATGCCATGTCCAGCAGGTGATAGAGCCTCTGCCTTCTCTCCAGAGGAACTGGAGAGGTGTATAAATGAGGTCCTACCCCTGTATGAACAGCTCTATGGCTCATCAGAGGTGGAGGTAAGATTCTCATGGCTCAAGTGATTCTGTTCAACACCATCCTCTCCCTCCTCACAGGCTAATATGTACCCCTGTGTGCCAGTAATACTTCTTGTGTGCCTGTTGTTGCAGTCTGCATGGCATCAATGGAATGTACATTGTGCTGGTATTGGTGGGCAGTACTACATGTTAAGTTCAGTCACATTATGTTGTGTGAGGTATTTGAGCTCCTACATCCTCCTTGTGTTTGATGCATATGACTAGGTAAGAAGACTTTCCTGCCATTCATTGACATCTCTTTCTTCATGATTGTTGTCATTTTTTGACAACGTGTATGTACATGACAGCGTTGGGCATTTTGTATGAGTCATTTGTGGATCTTGTGAACAATGTGTGTGGTACCACAGATCTTCCAACCCACATCTGGCCTTGACAAACTGTTGTCTGGAATCCACATCCTGACTCACTCTACCATCCAGGTTGACACACAAACCACGTTAACTTACTGATGGCCACATGATGTACTGTCATGCATGGAAGTGACAGAAATGTGACTGTCATGTAGATTTATTATGCTCAGCCTGCAGAGAACAGGGCCCGTCAGTTGCATCTCCTGGTACAGGACCTAGTCCAGACTGTGGAAGAGTCATTGTGGCTATGCAACTGTGGCACTGTGCCTAGCAGATTCAGTCATGTGGACAATATGATGCTCTAGTGGCAAAACTTGCCATGAATGCCTCAGTCCATTGACTAGATTAGGTATGGGTACTGCGGTACATCCCTGAACTGGTCCATATGTGCATTTTGCCTCATTGTCAATGTGTGGCTTTGACTCATGACAGGTATCTTACTCCCACAGCTCTGTTGTCACCTTCACAGGTGGCATATTTGTCCTGTACAGCCTTTAGCTCAAATTACACTCCCACAGTGCAGACAGTGTATTGATTCCTGGGAGGCCATGACATGTGACTCAATACCTCGGTTACATAGCTGACTTTGTACAATGTATATCTTTGTATGTTGGATGCCATCTCTGTAGGTTGGACACATATGTCCAAATGAGTGTTCAATGTTACAGGCATATACTACAGAACCCACCCCCAGAAGTGGCATGAGTCTGAATTTGGTATGCCACATGTCCACACATGCACAAGGAATACACTTTCTGTACCCGCCATGCCAGCCCCTTCATTGTCTCTCAAGTATAAGGGTGAAGTCTGTACTATGGAAGTTGCCTGTAGGGACTTTATGCAGTGAATCAATCTTGCAGAGCATGAATGTGTTTGTCCAGTCAGGCCTAAGGAGTATACCCTTCAGAAGACACATATGTGTGTAGTGTTTCTTTGTGGCTCAAATCACAGTACATGTTGCTTGAGCATGGGCTACCTGATCACAGAAGGCTTGCTAAGTTATTGTAAGCCCTTAGCAGGCTAGTGGGTTAGTCTGCAGATGGATATAAATGTCTGTAGTCATGTCACTGGACTTACTGGCTTTTGTGCTTTACAATTGTGCTGTGTTAACAAATAGGACAATTCTAGCTTGGTGTTTCTGACATGTGTGTGACTCAACCATTTGGGCAAAACACTTGTGATTGTAATGTCTTGATTTGTCTCTTGCATCCATGCAGGTAAACACCCATTAGAAGAAGGAGATATGGAGAGCCTTTGCCCACAAGATGCAGACCCTGGGGGCCCACATCCGGCGGAGCGCCCACTGTCGCAGGAGGTGGAAGGACCTGAGACGCGGGGCCCGGAAGATCGTGGAGGTCCAGCTGGGGCTGTCCTCCCAACGTGGGCGGTGTGGCCATCGGACCATGACCCCCCCTAATGGCCCGCATCCTGACAGTGGCATACCCAGACCTTGATGGGCATTTGAAGGGAGCACAGCAGCCACAAGAGAGTACAGGGAATATTCCTGCCTGTCACATTGGTAAATTAATGTGCTAGGTGCTGACATCTGTCCATGATGATTAAGGATGAGCGATGTATGACACAGTAGATGAGTGACTGTTTGCAGAGAAATGTAATGTGGAGTATACAGATGTGCCTTGCCTACTGGCACAGGGACCTAGGTAGGACACAACTGTGTACAATCCACAAACAATTTGCTCTCCATGGACAACACATGGCTGTGTACATTGATCAATCATGTAATGTTTGTTGTTGTAGTGGGTGTAAATTCTAAGCAACAGACCACTACTCCTCAGTGTTTCAGGCCAACAGTAAGGAAGTGATTGATCGCTGTCCTCAACAATGTGTCTGGTCAAATGAGTATATTGGCATCTGGCACCCAGAGGCTTCTTGTCTTCAGCGTGTGAAAAGTGGTGGTGCCTTATTACTGTCTGTAATGTGAAGGTGGCTATCATACATGTAATAGAGTATTCATTGTTCTTTGGGTGCAGCTACAGATCTTTAATGTCCCTTGGTAAGTGGGGAATGTGCATTGACATGATTTTTGTGCCATCACTGCTGCCAACATTCCTTGTGCATGCATGTTAGTTTGTGTTCTTTTCTATTTTGACAAAATGTGTACACTGATGTGTCATACATGGTCTACCTTTGTTAATGGGATGATTTCTGTATTCCCTCACATATATGTGGATGCCTACCTGTGTGTGGAAGGGGACATATGCAATGGGGCTACATTTCATGTGGTGTCACAGACAGGAGTGTGTCACCATTGATTGTTGGCTGACACAGACCTTCACCCGTTCAGTGCATATTATTTGGCATGTACAACTGCAGTAGCAATGAGGGACAAAATATGTATGACTAAAGCTTTTAGCCACTATGTGTGTTTCAAGGCCATTGATGGGCATCATGTAGCAAAATGCACTGCACATATGTAATGGGGAAGGTTTGAAACATGACTGATGGCATGCATCATCTAGTGACTTGCAGTTATGTTGGAATTGCATGCTGACATTGGGCCACAAAATATGAAATACTTACCATACAAAACAGAACACAATGCTATGACACCCCGTTTGGATTAACACACACATATCCATACAGTCAACATCTAGGAGACATCAGCACTGCCCACAAAGTCAGATTTTGCTAAAACGGGATCAACAAGCAGGCTGAAACACACATAACTGTAGGGTGGCAGACAACACAAGTTACTCAGGAACAACATAAAGGTAGAAAAGGATTTGCAGGACAAATGTGTACCCAACAAAACATCAACTTTGGTTTATAAGCTCCACACAGTGAGAGCAAAGGCCATAGGTCAGCCTATTTCTGATGTTCATGCACATCACTGTGCTTACATTTGACTCCTATTAATGCCAGGGAATCTCCACAGAAAGGGGCATCAAGGGCATCAAGTGGGCAGGCAGGAACTTCAGGGCTCATTCTTTGGGGGTCAGATTTGGGAGAGGTAGGTTTGGGAGGGGTGGACTGTTTCTTGGGAGGGGTGGACTTCTTTGGGTGGAGGGGTATGGGTGCTTGCAGCGGGGAAGGTGTGACAGGGGAGGACTTGGACATGGAAGGGTTTTTTGGGATATGGGTCATCTTGGTTTGGGAAGGGGTTTGGAGGGAACAGGGAAATTGCAAGGTCAAAAAGGAAACTCTCCTTTGGCACACAGGATGGTCATCAGAAGGGGCTGGGGATTTGGAGGTTGAGGGAGTTGTTGTCTGGTGTGTCGGTGTAGATGTGCGAGTGGGTGAGGCATACTTCTGTGTGGGTGGTGTCTGTTGCTTTTGTGAGTGTGGGCATTTGCGTGTCTTGGGGCTGGGAAGTGGAGGTGCTGGAGTGTTGGATGTCTGTGGGTGTGTTAGGGTGGTGTCTGCAGGTAGGAAGGATGTGGTGGATGTCTGTGTGTCTGTTGGGGTGGTGTCTGTGGGTATGATGGATGTGGTAGATGTTTGTGTGTCTGTTGGGGTGGCGGGTGTGGTGCGTGTGATGGATGTGTTGAGTATGCTGGATGTTGTGTGTGGGTCAGTGGGTGGGGTGGGGGTGTCTACTGAAGTGCTGGCTGATGGTGTGTTTGCAGGTGTATTTTGAGTGCCTGTGTGCTGGTGTGTCTTGTGGTGTTAGTGTTTATGTGTGCTGCTTGTGTGTGTTGAGGTGAGTCTGTGCAGGTTTGTGGTTGGGATAGGCAGGGGAATGGGGGATTTAAATTGGAGAGAGGGAAGTGGAGCAGGGCACAAGGGGAGAGTGACTGTCTGCCATCTATGAGGAGGTCAGAGCCTGAAAAGGTCTGTGTAGGCCAGAAATGGCACTATGAATGCCTTCAAGGGAAGCATTTGTCTGCTGAAGTTGGCTAGCCAACCTCTGGATGGCATTCATAATGGCAGTCTGACCCACAGAGATGTTCCTCAGGAGTTCAGTAGCCTCCTCACTCAGGGCAGCAGTGGTAACAGGGGCTAGGGTGGAGGTGCCTGGAGCAAAGGAGACACCCACCCACATTGGCGGTGTGCAACCTCGTAATGTGTCCGGAGGAAACACTGGCTTCGCCAGCCAGTTTGTCCTGCCTCGTCACTGTGGCGGTCTGCGCTGCATGCCAGTGCAGGTGGAACCGCTGCGGTCTTTGCTTCACAGGCCCGCTTGTCTCGTAATACAATGGTGCGACCTTCAAGCCGAAGGCGGTCGGACACCATGGTGGTGCATGGACCGCCAAACTCGTAATGAGGCCCTAAATTTCTCGTGTTACTGCTCAGAGCACAGTAAAGCATTTATATAATTTAAAATCTTTTTAACTTTGCTCTTCGTTTGCTGCAAATGTGTTTGATTTCCGAATCTGCTATGTTCTACTTTGCCAACATATATATTGACATAAAGTAAATTTGGAACTGTGTGTGAAAATGGACACTATTTTCAAAAATAGATCATACAAATTTTTATATGGTTAGTTATTGATTTTTACAACTAATAGAAACCGGTTGCCATTGTATCTGGGCATTAGGACTTTTAAAGAGGTCCAATAAAGAATGGATTAGATTTGCTATTGTATTTGCGTTGATTCAGTTTTACGAGCCATTGTGTAGTTAGGTCATACCCATTGATAGCACAGTTCCAGTAAATAATTGCTTAATTACAGTAAATTAAAAGTGCATGTCCACCATTGTCAAGTTGTTTTTAGTCTATGCTGACTGTAGTTGTTTCTGAGGACTAGGAAAATCAGCATCCTGCCAAAGGCCAAATTTGATCAAGTCTGTACACCAGACCAAATTAGATTTCCTTACATTAGAAGGGGCACAAAATAATTAAGCTGACAGACTTTATCACCAAGGAGATGTAAAAAATTAAATAATGCCCTGTCCCCTGCAAAGTTTGCTGATTCTGACTCTGATTGGAACCAGTAGGTTTGTTTACGTAACAGTTACTGATTATGTTGTTATGCTGGCTAATCTTGCAGAGGGTACATGAAGGATAACCTGGTGCATCAAATAAACATATTTGGGATATTTAAAACTTCTGTGAGATATTTCCAAGAGCCTTTTTCTCATCTTGCTCATTTTTGTAAAAATGACCTGCGCTGTCTGCGTTTTGAAAACTATTCATTCAAACTTTCCAGAAAATGTCCCATTTTTGGTGTTTTTGCAGCATAAAATGTGTATGGATGCGTACCTCAGGTCACTTTGCTAGTTTGGGAAATAAGGGGCATATTTATAAGCCCCTAGCACCACCTTGTGCCACATTAGTGCCATTTTTTTTATGCTAATGTGGCCCAACAAAGCCAAAATCCTCGTGCCATATTTACAAAATGGCGCAATGCATGCATTGCGCCACTTTGTAACCCTTTGTGCTACATTATGCCTGCACCAGGCATAATGTATGCAAAGGGGGCATTTATCCCTTAGGGAGACTGAAAAAATGGTGCAAGGAAATCTAACAGATCTCCTTGCGTCATTTTTGACCCCACTTTTAACCCCTGCTCAAAGCAGGCATTAAAAGGGGCTTCCATTATTTATAATGGGCCCCATGTACTCTGCAGGAGTAGCAGCAAAATATTGGGGCTGCTTCTGCAGAGTACACAATAGCGTCAATAAAAATGACTCTATTGCCCGCTACCCTGCGCCAAGGTGCGCTGTATCTTAGATACGGCATACACATGGTGGCGGTACAGGGGCGCTAAGGGGTGCAAGGAAAGTGGCGCTGCACACGGTGCAGTGCCACTTTCCTTAAATATGCCCCTTACTCTCTGTCCCCTGGTGTCCTGCATCACGAACGTCACTCCCCACAATTATCTCCTACTTGTTCCATGATCTACAATCTACAAATGGGTCCGAATTTAAGAAAAGTGGTGCACCGTAATCTAAATACGGCGCACACGTGGTGGCAGTAAGGGGGCGCTAAGGGGTGCCAGAAAAGTGGCGCTGCATTGGATGCAGGGTAGGGGCAATAGTGTCAAACTTTTTGACGCTAATGATGTACTGGGCAGGATTAGTGCCAAAATGTTGGTGCTAATCCTGCAGAGTACATAGGGGCCCATTGAAAACAATGGTATGCCCCCTTTTAACACCTGCTCTGTGCACGTATTAAAAATAGCCGCTAAAATTGGCGCAGTGTAATCTAATGGATTCTACTACGCCATTTGTGCATTTCACCTAACGGGGGAATGCTCCCTTGCATACATTATGCCTGGTGCAGCCATAATGTGGCACAAGGGGTTACAGAGAGGGGCAATGCATGCATTGCACCACTTTGTAAACATGGCACCGCGAATTTGGCCTCGTTGGGTCACATTAGCGCCATAAAAATGTACGCTAATGTGGCGCAAGGAGGTGCTGGGCCCTCTTAAATCTGGCCCATGGTCTTCCATGCTCAGCCATTTTCTCCTTGGCACAGATGCTTCTATGTGTACCTCGTTTTTTTAGTGATAGCTCCTCCTTTCCCTGACCTGTCCCCTGCCTCCTCCTTAGCACAGATGCTGGAAGTACTCAATCACTGCTTCCCTTCTCTAGTGCGTCCACCTATCCTTTCTATCATGCAAAGCGTGTGACTTCTGACTATGACCTACGTCCCCCAGGTTCTCATGTAAATCTCTGTTTTGCATAATGCAATTATACATTATTAATAAAATTCCGTTCTAATACAATAGTGTGACCATGCTTGAAGGTGTTCTTAAATGTCCACTGTTATGAATATTGCAAAATGTAATGTTTCCATCTAAAATAACCAAGATAGGCAACCAATTTGCTCTATACGTAACTGTATTTTCAGCACAATCTCTGATGTTATTGTTCATGCTTTATATTACAGACCAATTTCTCACTGGTCTTCCAGAGAGGAAGGAACATCACCGCAGACAGTCCCCAGATATGGCTTGGTAGTAAACTGGGGATTGAGTTCAGACTTGGTTGGGGGGTGCTAGAGAGCTGGCCAGCAAGATGGCCGCCTCTGAGTAAGGCTGTTCCCTGACCGGCAGAAACATCCAACATTTCCATGCACAGGGAGTTGCCATCTATGCCCTTTGGCACAAGATCCTGCTTCACCAGACACTGGCATGTGTGCTGATGTGCTGGGTGGCTCGTTAAGAGGTGGCTAGATGTTAATTAATTAAGCCTGAATCACCTTAACACACTATACACTATACACACTATACCCATACAAACCCCGGAGCTCACACCTACAATATACATGAACAAATATGATTACTATACCATTTACATGAAAAATGAAATATTTAATAATTAATTAAAAATGATTTGTTCATTAATTATTACCTAATTAACTTCCCACTATGTACCCCTACACATGTAGCAACTGGCACCTTAAATATAAGTAAAATAAATAAGTACTACATAATAAACATAATTAATACCAATCACATCCTTACATAAACAAATAATAATTATTTATTAATTATTAGTTAATTAACTTTCCACCCTATCCCCCTACAAACTCAACAACCTGCTATGACACTATAGTTTACTATTAACAAATAAATTGACAATTCCAAATTGCTGACAATTACAAACTATATTTAAAATATATTTAAAATATTTAATAACAACTATACAAACAATAGTAACACATAAAATTAAGATTTGAACTAAAGCACATTAAAATAATTAATAAACGATATTCTTTACAACTATATTATTGGAAACGGTATGAACAATAACAAAAATTCTTAGCAGCAATATTATTTACTTGAAAAAAATTATATTCTTGACAACAATATTTCTGCATCCTGATATTTTTATCACAATATTTTCCTGATATTTACAACTTGTTATTTTGTCCAAATACTCTTCCCAAGTTCTCTGCTATGAGCACAGCCCTGTTTGGTGACCATGTGACCACCATGTTCTCGATGGAGCACGCGCACCAGTCACGGGGCCCACATCCCCCACCATAGGCTGCAGTGTGGCCCATCATAGCATGACTACTACATTATATGTGCGGGGATGCTATACTGTGCCTCATGCATGAATGAGGAGCGATCCAACACCAAGACAATAGAATATCAAATTACCCGAACTTCACCCTCACTGTGCAGTCTGCACACAGAAAATCCCTTCCTGCAACGCGGCCACTGATGAAGTCGGGCATCTTCTAAGGTCTCCTCTACCAGGCCAAGCTCAGGCTCATCAAAGCCCACTTCTTCATGGACCTCAAACCGGCCCTTAAACTTTGTTGCAAGCACACCGGTAGGCCTCAGAGGACAGACCTACAAGCTGATAAGCATCTGGACAGAAACCTCAGTGACAATGGTTAATACTCAGGACTACAGCCCTTAATACGCCGCTGCCGGGCAACCTGCCCCTCAAACGCAGGACAGTGAGACCAGCCAACTCTCTGCACCACCAAAGGGATGACACCTGTTCATTTGCATTTTGGATTCATGTTCTAAGGAGAAAAGATTTTCTTCAAAGGGTTAGGGTTGTTGAAGTGGATGGGGGATGAATCAATGGGGCATGTACCATTTTGGAGTTCCCTTGATTCTTTCCTTGGTGCCTTGCTCATGATTTACTTCCGGCATGTTCTGGACCTATCGTGACAGCCCAAAGGAATGGTAAGGCCACTGTGGCTGGCTGACGACGCCCTGATGGACAATCTGCAGATATGAAAGGGTTTACACTCCTGACCTGGAATGTCTGAGGACTGAAAGATATGAAAAAAGTAAGAAAAACCTTTGCCTATCTCTGGCGGCACAATATTGACTTTGCACTACTGTAGGAGGTTCACCTCCAAGAGCAAATCTGGGTAAGGGTGCATAGGGTGTATCGGGGAGGCACACATCCCCATGCATATGCGTTGCTGTCGTTTTCAGGTAATGCTCGTGTGGTGCATGTTGTGGGCGCCGAGTGATAAAGGACAGGTATGTGATTCCGCATGGAGTCCTTTCGGGTCGGCTCCTGGAAGTTGTCTCCTTCTTCAGGTAGGAGAGGACTATACTACCAGCACTGGGAGCTCTTAACCCAGCAGGCCTTTTCTAAGTCCTCACATGCATGCCTTTTCTAAATCCTCACAAACACTCTTTGCTTCTTTGTTTTGGTCATGTGAATTCTTGTTCTTTCTGCTGACATCTTTGCTTTCAGCTGCACTTAATTGCCTTTTAATTGATACTAATGGGAGGGCCCAAACAGTGGGTGCAAGCTGCACTCTGACATCTTGTGATGCTCAGCATATTGCTGTGTGACTAACGTACTAATCAGTTGCAGTGCAAAATTGATATTCACATGAGGTTGCAAGATCTCCTGGCTCATTAATATTAATGAGGCCTAATGCAACTGAGACCCTTCATGAAGAGCTACAACTGTTGGGAGGTTTGTGAGGGATTACAGGCCTGTGTCCCCATTTCCAGGATGCAAATACCTTCCTTAACAAGTAGTCCACATCCCTTAAAGGTACAGGTGCTGCTTTAAAAAAAACAAGTGTTCACATCCTGTAAAGTCCGCTGTAATCTCACCTGAGGCTGGGCACTTGGACAGCTTCCCCTTTGCGAATCCGTTATCACCTCAACGCATGACCAATGGTTTCCAACTGCAATTTCGGTCACAAAACATTAATACATACCTTTGCAACTCACACTGAAGAAAGAATGCCTCTTTCACGCCCCCCGCCTATCTGCTGTTTGGAAAAGGTCTCAAAAGTTCTTTTAGGTAATTCATTGATAGTATCCTGGCTATTCTGGAAAATATTGTTGACTGTATGGGCTTTACTGCCTTATAATTAGAATCTGTTATAATATAAACAGGGATGATATAGGGAAGATGTAATAAACCTTACTGAGCATTATTGAATATGGTTCATTTATACAATGACGGATGCAGGATCCTTGTTCAAATTGTTGTGCGTTTTTTGTTGGTCATTGCATGCATTACAACAGAATATTCTTGCTATTTTCTCGATCTGTTTGTTGCTATCCTGAACTTAATTTGATTGTGAATATATTTTGTGTAAAACTGGTTATAGTGTGTCCTGTTCATAGTGGCATTTTTGAGTATGAGTAGTAGTATTTTAGGGCCGTATTATCCATACAGAACACTTTCCCTGTTTGTGCCATGATGAACCTTTCACAAGGTGTGCCAGGCACAAACAGGTTCATTGCCCCTTTTTAGAAGGAATGCGCTGCCCCCAGTGCTGCCACGAACTCGTGCTGCCCTCAGGGTGTGCATTGATGTGAATTACGGAGCAACTGCTTTAAAGCTGCTCTGAGTTTCACAGTGTAGATGGTATGCCGCCTGCATTTTGAAGAGGAGAGAGTGATCCCTGTCTAGGCGGGTACATTGAGTGACTGCACTCACCTGCAGGAGGTTGTCTGGGGGCTCCATGGGACCCCATTTCTTCCCTCCAGAGGGCTGCCTTTAGGAGGCATACTGAGAGTGTGCCACCTTTTTCTGGTGCACTTTCAATGCACCTCCTAAGAGCATGTTTGACTCTTTGCCCCTGACCATAATAGGGGACAACAGAAGCAAACAAACATAAATGATGGACGGAATACAGAACCAATCAAACATTCACCCCCAGTCCCAGATCTGGGTTTAATCCATCAATTATTTTGCTCTCTATGCCACCCCAGTTTGGACCCAGCCATATGCAAATCAGTCTTGACCCTGTTCCCCATGGGAACAGTCCAGCCCAAACTCCCAGGGCAGATCCTCCCTGGACTGGAATCAAGCATCCTGGGACTGGGTTCAGGGTATCACACTTCACGAGCCAGGCTAGCTTGAATCCAGTGGCATAGTGAGCCTGGGACCCAGGTCTGGGCATACCCGGCGCGCTTGGGGCAACAAAAGCAAAGAAACACAGAATGCAGAACAATCAAACATTCTCCCCCAGTCACAGATCTGGGTTTAATCCATCAATTCTTTTGCCCACTATGTCACACCAGTTTGGCCAGATTTGTGGCTGGGGTGAATGTTTGGTTTGTTCTGCATTCCATCCGTCATCTGTTGTTTTGTGTTTGTCTCCCTAAGTGTGAAGGGTATGCCCAGACATGGGTCCGTGCTTGTTATGCCACCAGATTCAAGATAGCCTGGCTGATGAAGGGTGGTACCCAGAAACTGGTCCCAGGATGCTTGTTTATGGTCAAGGAAGGACCTGGCCTGGCAGTTCGGGCTGGGCTGTTCCCATGGAGAACAGGGTCAAGACTGATTTGCATATGGCTGGGTCCAAACTGGAATGGCATGGCAAGCAAAATAACTGATGGATTAAACCCAGATCTGTGACTGGGGGGTGAAGGTTTGATCTGTTCTGCATTGGGTGATGAAGGGTGATACCGTGAAACCGGTCCTGGGATGCTTGTTTCTGGTCCAGGAAGGACCTGGCTGGCAGTTGGGGCTGGACTGTTCCCATGGGAAACAGGGCCAAGACTGATTTGCATATGGCTGGGTCCAAACTGGAATGGCATGGCAAGCAAAAATATGGATGGATTAAACGCAGATCTGTGAGTGGGGGTGAATGTTTGATTTGTTCTGCATTCCGTCCATTATATGATGTTTTTGCATAATACGGGACAGGCACAGGAGAAAAGAAATTCCTTTATTTGCGTGGGGCCATGCCCCCATTCAAGTGAGGAAACACCCTCTCATGATACGCTGGTGCTATATATACACGCCAGCCCAACAGTATTACAGAAGGAGACACTGCTGTCTGTGGCCCCTTCTGCAAAACGGTTGTACCCCAGGGGCCCACAAAGCGGATGCACACGCCTGTTGCACCCCAGAATACAAAGTATGATACGGTCCCAGTAGTCCTACTTCATGTACTCGCAAACACTATTCATGAATCACCAGCCCGAGACCTACACCTTCCACTCTCCGATCTCCTATATGCAGAGACCTCTGCACATGGGGGTATATATTTTTGTAGTGCATGTGGGAGAGACAAGAGGGAGTGGTAGAACATTTTTGGAAAATTTACTAAAAATGGTTGGGGTTTCAGGACATATCACTGAGGTGATCGCGGACTCTGTCCTTACTTTTGTTCTTGATTATTACAAGGAACTACACGATCTGCCTCTGTACAGCTCAACGGAGACCTCTGCACTCATGGTGGGCATCGCCATACATAATTGGTAGGAGATGAAGAGGCAGAAAACTCTGGACAGAGATTTGTGAACGTGATTTGTGAGCCCGGGACATCGTACTACTCAAGTATTACTTCCTGTTCTCAAACCTGCCTTTGTGAATAAGCTCTTTAGTCTTTCTGAAGACAAAATATGACTCACTCCCAGGACGTGGTTGATTAAAGTGCCTTGACTAAAGTAGATGTTAGTTGAACAGTCACAGAGCCTGATTTAGAGTTTGGCCAAGAGGGTCACTCTGACACAAAGGTGACGGATATCCCATCTGCCGAAATATAAATCCCATAGGATATAATGGGTGGGATATCCACCATCGTTGTGATGGAGTAGGCCCCACCAAACTTTAAATCTGACCCTAAGTATTAAAGGGCTGACTTAAAGCCTATTCTTTCAATCAAGAATGAGGGGGGAATATGTAGTAATGACGCTCAGGAGCCAGGCTCGTATCGAGGAGCAGTTTATTCATAAGGTGCAAAGACGAAACCACCCCGGAGCTGCTCACATGAAAACACTCCACCTGTCAGCTCCCTCAACTGCCATCCCTTTTCAAACCCTAACATGCCATAGAATGTTAGCTCCTCACCGGCCTTCTACAGTAAGTGCCACAAGGAGGTGTGCCGCAAACCAGAATAGTACAAACTAATAATGTTTTTCTAAAGTTTTATTAGAAGATATATTCAGAGGAAGAAGGAGTTGATTTGAAAATTAAAATGGGGGACCTTTAAAGTGGAATTAGACTCCTAAAATTGCATGAGGAAGATAAGATATATTTGATAGATAAAAATTCTAAATAGGATTTGAAAGTATCTACATGTTGTAAGTCCCTGGTGGTCAATATTTTGTCTATTACATTTTGCTTGAGGTTCCAATATGTTTCACACTCAAAGTTAAATGAAGCATATAAACATATTTTAGATGGACATAAAACCTAAAATGATGGATATGATTTTCATTCTGGTCATACTTGTATAAAGTAAAGATGAGACACTTTGCTCAAATTAAAAAACTATATTATTGTTAAATCGTGAGTTAAAAATTACGATGATAATTTTATGTAAGAATGGCAAAAATTTTCCAATAATTATTCGTAATGAATGAAATTCATGGTAGGCACATTATGACAATATTAGATATTATTATTGAGAATATGAAATCAGAGATTTCAGTATCTGCCATCTCCAGGGGTTGAGAAGACTTCGATGGAGCTGGCTGGCTCTCCATGCACCCTCTACCTGTGGCATTATTTTCTCTTCCAGTTGCTGTGCACTCTGCCTCAAGGCCTCTCTGGTCATTGTTTTGGTGTCTGTAAATTTCCTGTTAAGTGTGGTGTTGTCTTTGAGTCACATCCTCCCAGTGCTTAATTCCTCTTCCCCAGCATATTCCTTCTCTTTGTGAACGCCCATGTGTTAGTCCTCCTGGTCCCAATTCTGTTAGGTCCCTTTGCAGGTGTCAATTGTTTTCCTGCATCAATACAGTCTTGAGATACATTCAATGAAAGCGAGGCTTGATTGCACAGTCGCAGAGTGTTTTGATGAGGCTGGTATGTGTCTTTGAGTGTGATGTTGGTGCATGAGTTATTCTAGGTGCAATGGTGTGTGGCATCCTCCGCTTCAGTGCTGGCATTGCATGTAGGTGACGGTGCAGTAAGTGGAGCCTACCTTGTGGGTAGGGAGCTCATTAGTGCTTAATTTGTGTTGTGTATGCTGGTGCTCGGTACCAGCACTTATTTCCTACACCTGGCACATATTTATCACAGTCCATCATATGGTGGCACTGTCAGACTATTTTTTGACAAGCACATGAACAAAGGCACAGAATTACAAACACTTTGCACCAAGTTTGTGTTACTTTTTTAACACAGACCCAGTGCAAAGTATTGGGCTAGTATTTACAATCCAATCTAAATTACAATTTGTGTTAGATTTTTACCCAAAGCAATGCAAATCAGAGGAATGACCTGACTTGCATTGCTTTGTATGAAGAAGATGCTACATGTGTGGTGCATGGGTGCTTCCATACATCTAAGTGTACACAAAAGTGATAGATGAAATGCTTAAATCAATCTGAGGCCCTGATAATTACCTGGGGCCTTATCCCATCCTATTGTAAATTTGCACACCATGCCACCTCAGTTTGGACCCAGCCATATGCAAATTAGTGTTGCTCCAACAGGAACAGTCCACCTCAAACTGCCAGTCCTGGTCCTCCCTGAACTGGAACACAAGCAACCCAAGAGTGTTTTCAACCTTATTAATGCTCAACATTCAAGCATAACTTTTTCCAATAGCACAGAGTGCACAAGACCCACATCTTGGCACACCTGTCACACTTAGGGAGTTACACTGAAGTGTACAAAAAGTGATGGCACTTCAGTCATATGTACAATGACTTGTAGACATGGATTTGCAGCAACCCAGTGTGCCCATCTGAGGCTGGTGTAATGAGGTGAAATGTTTTTATTTCTCCTGTTTTATTTAATTTTTGCGTTGTGCAGCACGCATACCATGAGACTATTGCCTTTCAGCAGTTTTTGTGCAAGAAGGGACTCTTTCCTACACAAAAAACTATGCTAACCACAAGGCAGACATCATTCTACTAAGGTGCAAGGGTGTCTGTTTTGGTGCATGGCAGCATAAAGTGCACAAGTCCAGGGAGGCAGCAGAACAGAGCCACATCTTTGTAGAGATGGTGCAGTTTTGTGCTTTGCCGTTCATGCACTGCAGTGCAACAATGTGATTTGTTTCTAAATCTTAGTCAAAGTATTTAATATCTGAGATACCATTAAAATAATAATAATACCAGCCTTGGGTCACCTGGTATAGTCCAACTTGTTTCTAGGGCTTTAATGGTATGTAAGTGTTGATGGTATGTAAGTGTCGCTCGACAGAGACTGTATGTGGGCAAAGCTGCAGTGGCCTCCTGGGAAATATATTGGGCCCTGACGCTCATTTACATATTAAGCACTGGAGCGCAGGACTCCTGCACACTCAATAGTCAGCCTCTAGGCGCTCTTGGGCTCTGACTCTGCAGATGCTTTCCCATCTTGTTCTCTTCTTTGTGGTGAGGGGTCTGACTAGAGACCCTGTGAGCATGTGGGTATGAATGAGGATTGAGTGATAGTTTCTGTGTCATGTCCATGAATTTTGATATTAAGATATAATAATTAAGGATGAATAATAAAATAATAAAATTTTGACATCAAATGTATTCATTTATATTGCTATGATTATGTATATATGTACACTTTGATTTGCTCAACACTATAATATTGTTGTGAGGATTCCATTGCTGGAACCTATTCAGGAGGTGGGGGGTTTTCTTCTCTTTTCTTGAGCCTGACTAGAAAGGGACCACATGAGAACTGGTCATGGCTTGCCATTGTCTCCCCATTATAAGAGAACCCCTATCTCTAGGGGCCATCATGTACTACAATGGTACACAATGCACAGTACTCGTCCAAAATGGCCAACAAGTGCAATGTTGACTGTGTAGCCATTTTGGAATGGCATTGTGCATTATCTATCATTGTTTTACTGTTCCATGATGGCCGACAAGCTGCTTCTAAGCATGGTGCCCATGTCAAAACTTTCAAACAGTGACAAAAAAGTACAATACCATTGTAAGTTGTTGCCAACAGCTATGTTTTACTTTTCACTTATTTTTTATTATAAGCACAGCCTGTCACATTTATGCAGTTATTTCTTTCATTTTTCTTTTATTCTTTTCATTTTTGTCTTGCAAATGCTGAGTTTTGTGTATCTTTTTTGGGTGTGTAAAAACCACATATAAAAGATAAAAGAAAGGATCCTTGGGTGGATGAATAAAGGCGTGAGCGCAAGGATGCGTGATGGACTGTATGCATGATAAAGTTATTGGGTGTCTAAACTCACCAGTAACTGAAGAGAAATTTCCAGTTAGTGAGATGTATTAGCATTATCAATGCTTGTATCGCCCAGGATCTAAGTTCTGTTATCTGACAGTCTTGGGCATCCATCCAAAAAAATATAACATCTCATTTCTGCTCAAAGAGTGGTGGGGAGAGCTGCAGGCTCACAAGGGCACTTCCCCATTGGCTTTCTGTCTCCAGTCAGGTCACACGAGGTCTCAGACATTGCTTAAAGAGACACACGAACCAAAAAGTAAAAAAAAAAAATCTTGGTAAGACTTAGCCTCTTGCTAGGCACCAGCTTCTCAGATCTAAATTTGTCTAGTGAAAAAGGGTGACTTCCCCATCCGGAGGCTGGGTCTTGCAGCTGCGAGGAGCTTGTCGCATCTCACCCTGCGAGCTGTGGTTGGTGCACAGGTCTGCGCGGCGCGAGGGCACTGCCTGTGGAGTGGCCATGAGGATGCTGGGACATGGCCTTCTCTTGGGACTTCTGATGAGTCAAGCTGTCCGGTGGATATCAGGATCAGGTGAGAGCGCCCAAACATGTGAAGAATGACTCTGTTAGTCTTGTGTCAATCCCGAGCCACATGCGTGGATAGCTGGTTCTCTGAGGAGTATTTATGGGCTGTCATACGATGAAGGGGCCACTGGACAAAATGGCGGGCCCCTGATGCCACCATCAGTTCAAGGTTCTAATAACAGGGATACATAGGAGATTATTTCTGCTTCCAGATCTCCTTTAAATGTATTTGGGGTACTCGTCCACCCCCAACGGTGCCCTGCTTCCCTCCACCCCCCTCGTCCTCCTCCTCCGGCGGCACTACACAGGGTTTAACAGATGTAGATAAACAAACATCTGGAACTCCCCCGTCCCTGCCTTCCTTTAACCCCTCTTACTCCGACACACAAGTAACTAATACTATTGCTGCAAAACGCCCCTCGACTTCAACCCCAGAGCCAGCCTTTTCTCAAAATCCACTTGCACTCAGTAATGAATGCGTTTCACAATGTAGCGCACATGTGACTAATTAGTCCGTTCTAGGAGCTAACGCCCAGCTACAGCGTGTCCCCGTGCCATTGGGTGACAAGACACCTTCAGCCAGTGCTAGTTTTTTGCCTATAACAGGCTGCATGCTGGGACTGGAAGTTTTCCTTTTAACATTGTAGCGAGGGTCTGAAATGCACCAGCATGCATGGCATTGCCTCAAGGTGGCACACACAAACGTGGGAACAAATGCAGCCATGCTTAGGGCAGAGGTGCCCAAACGAACACAGGTAGGCTTCACCGGTGACAGGTGTCAAGTATAGACATTAACAGGGAGATAGCACAACAAAATGACAACAGTGGTTAATCTCATCGCACATGTAGGATTCATATATTGAGGGGTGCTTATATATCTAGGGTCAGGCCACCTACAGACCCCACTTTTCAGTGAGATTAAAATCCTAAAATGGAGGAAGCACACAATATATATACTTACTGGGTCCTCGTGCCCAGTAATTGCATTTAATTAAATGTTGTACTAAATATTGTACTAGTGGACAGGAGGGCCGGATAATTATATATATTGCGCGCTGTTCCATTTTTGGAAATTATTAGGGATGTAGTTGTTAGTATTGCGGAAGGTGCAGTGATACCAGATCCCAGAGATGTGGGGGGATCACTACACACCAAATATTTTTCTAACCAGCCATTCAGTAAGTAGAGAGGGCCATTTTTGCACCCAACTACACCTTTGAATACGAAAAGTGCTTCATTTAGATTATTTACCTGCATATCTATTTTACCTGGCTTTCCTTAAAATCTGGCATGGATCCGGCTCCCTGAGGCAAGATTGGACCCCACCCCATGTTTAGAGCATGATCTAGTGCTTGGGGGAGAACCCCAGGTGGGCACTGATGCCTGCAAGCCGCCAGAGTAGTGTACGCTTCTCACACTGCCCACTAGAGGGTGCTAAGTTCTCCCTGGTGGCTGAAAGCTTGGTCCCATATTGTGCTTGTTGGACTTTTTTTGCTTATGCAGGGTCATCCCCAATCTTTTTGCCTTTTGCCTCCTATTTTTTCTGACCTGTTGCTGTTGGCTTTTGAACTCTGAGCACTTTACCACTGCTAACCAGTGCTAACGTGCATATGCTCTCTGTGTAAATTGTATGTAATTGGTTTATCCATGATTGGCATATTTGATTTACTAGTAAGTTCCTAGTAAAGAGAACTAGAGGTGCCAGGGCCTGTAAATCAAATGCTACTAGTGGGCCTGCAGCACTGGTTGTGCCACCCACATAAGTAGCTCTGTAATCATGTCTCAGACCTGCCACTGCAGTGTCTGTGTGTGCAGTTTTAACTGTAAATTCGACTTGGCAAGTGTACCCACTTGCCAGGCCTAAACCTTCCCCTTTCTTACATGTAATACACCCCTAAGGTAGGCCCTAGGTAGCCCCAAGTACAGGGTGCAGTGTATGGTTAAGGTAGGACATATAGGGGGTCATTCTAACCCTGGCGGTCCGAGACCGCCAGGGCTAAAATGACGGAAGCACCGCCAACAGGCTGGCGGTGTTTCCCTGCCCATTCTGACGCCGCGGTCAGAAAACCGGGTCCGGCGGTTTCCCGCCGGATTTCCCCCGGCTGGGCGAATCCGGCGCCGCCATGGGGATTCTGACCCCCTTACTGCCAGCCTGTTCCTGGCAGTTTACACCGCCAGGAAGAGGCTGGCGGTAATGGGTGTCTAGGACCCCCTAACAGGGCCCCAGCCTGCTCTTCACTGTCTGCCTAGCAGACAGTGAAAAGCGCGACGGGTGCAACTGCACCCGTCGCACACCTGCAACACCGCCGGCTCCATTTGGAGCCGGCTTCAGTGTTGCAGGCCCCCTTCCCGCTGGGCCGGCGGGCGCTAACAATGTTAGCGCCCGCCGGCCCAGTGGGAAGTTCTGAATGGCACCGGCGGTCTTTTGACCGCGGTGCGGCCAAATGGCGGTTCCCGCCAGGCGGGCGGCAACCGCCGCCCGCCGGGGTCAGAATGACCCCCATAGTAATGTGGTTTATATGTCCTGACCGTGAAATGTTGCTAAATCTGTTTTTCACTGTCGCAAGGCCTGTCCCTCTCATAGGTTAACATGGGGGCTACCTTTCAATCTGATTAAAGTGTAGATTCCCTTTGGGAGCGGATGGACATGTGGAGTTTGGGGTCTCTGAGCTCACAATTTAAAAATACATCTTTTAGTTAAGATTGTGTGTTTGAAAATGCCACTTTTTGAAAGTGAGCATTTTCTTGCTTATACCATTTCTGTGATAATGGATGTGGATTCCCTGTCTGGGTCATTTTGACAGTTGGGCTGGCGGCACCTCACCCTAGACAGTGACACAAAGGGACCTGGGGTGTAGCCTGCATATCCTGATGAGCCATCTGTGCTAGGAGGGAGGGGAAGAGTGGTCACTCACACCTGAAAGGGCTGTGCCTGTCCTCACACAATGCAGTCTCCAACCCCCTGGTGAGTTTCTGGGGCCTGGCCTGGGCAAGGCAGGATTTCCCATTCAAAGGAGACTTTACTTTGAAGTAGGCCTACTTCAAAGAAGATATTGGGTATAAGAAGGGCACCCAAAACCACAGACTTGATTAACACTTCTGGAAACAAGAGGAACCTCTGCCTGGAGAACAGCTGAAGAGCTGAGGAAGAAGAACTGCCCTGCCTGTGACTGTGCTTTGTGGAGCTATCCTGCAGTTGCTGCTTCTGCCAGAGTAAGAGGGCAAAGACTGGACTTTGTGTGCCTTCCATCTTGAGAAGAAATCTCCAAGGGCTTGATTTAGAGCTTGCCTTCTGTTGTTTGAAGTCTCAGGGACAGCAAAGACTTCTCTCTGCCAGCACCTGGAGTCTCTGGAGAGTCTCCAACTCTGCCCTGTGGTGCCCTTCCAGTTCCTGGGGCCCTGAAAGGAGAAGCTGGCAGCCTAAAGAAAAGGAAATCCAAGCACAGCGCGCCGTGCGGGGAAAAGATCGACGCAACTCCGATCTGCGGCTGAAGAAACAACTCGTCGCTGGCTCCGCAGCTAAAAATCGACGCTCGCCAGAAACACAACCAAAGAATTGACGCACGGAGCAGGAGAAACGACGCGCAGCATCGCTGACAGAGGCTGGGATATCACAACCCGCGCTACGTGGTTTTCGGATCATCGTGCGGCTGGATTTCCGGCTCAAGTACCGCTGGGTTTATAAAACAACGCAAGGCCTGCCCGGACCTGAGACTGCTGACCGGATCGACGCACTGGTCTCCTGCGGAGAGAAGGAATGACGCGCCCTGACCCGACGAAAGGAGAAACAACGCAAGGTCCCGCTCGTGAGTGGAATTGTTGCATCGCAAGCTCTTTTTGACACCCACTCACCCGTGCGGGGTTATTTTTGACGCACCCAAGGTACTTTTTCAAGTAACAGCGTTAGTGTGTGTTTGAAACCACTTAAAGACTCTTTTTGATTTTTAATTGATAACTTGACTTGTGTTTTGTGGATTTTTTGTTGTTTTGGTCTTGTTTTGTTTAGATAAATATTTCCTATTTTTCTAAACTGGTGTTGTGTCATTTTGTAGTGTTTTCATTAAGTTACTGTGTGTTGGTACAAATACTTTACACCTAGCACTCTGAAGTTAAGCCTACTGCTCTGCCAAGCTACCAAGGGGCTAAGCAGGGGTTAGCTGAGGGTGATTCTCTTTTACCCTGACTAGAGTGAGGGTCCTTGCTTGAACAGGGGGTAACCTGACTGTTAACCAAAGACCCCATTTCTAACAGTGCTCATTTATCTCTGAGCCTCTGTTGGCTGAGATGAGTAGAGTCAGGTGTGTGCCATGTCTGAGGGTGGCTTTGGGAAAAGGACAGCACAAAAAGGCAACGTTCTGGTTGTATAGTGTTGTGAAGGAGGGGGTGCAGCCCATGATCAGTGGCAGACAATTGCCCTATAATTGTCATATTAGGGGTAGATTGTCAGGGCATATGAGTGGCTGAAGGGATGCTACACTGGAGAACTTAGGAGCGTGACTTAGGGCAAAAAGAAGATTGGGAAGGACACCCCTGAGAAGATATTGGCCTTTGTGGACTGAATATAGTTTTTGGGGTGCCTTGTCATTTGGGTGAGATAACACTCTCTACGAAGGTGCAGAGCTATAATAGAGCGAAAAATAAGAAACAAAGAGGGGTAGCCAGAGCAGGGGTGGATGGGTTTGGATGGACGACTAGCCAACATCATCCTTCATCGGTTAGTGCTCCATCATTAAGTAGCGCCTCTTCATCAAGGAGCACCACATTATAAACTATTGTCCACCATTATCATTCCATTATCAGCTAATGCTCTACAGTTACCTAGCATCCCATCATTATAGAGCAGCCCATCATCAGCTATTAACCACCATTGGTTAGGACTACAACATGATGTAGTGTATCCTCATCATCATTGTCTAGTGTATCATCATCATCATCTAACTCACCATCATCATCTACTAACCCATCATTATACAGCAACCCAGCATCATCTAGCACCCCATCATTATACAGCAATCCATTATCAGCTTTTAACCACCATTGGTTAGGACTACAACATGATGTAGTGCATCATCATCATCATCTAGTGCATCATCATCATCACCTAGCGCACCATCATCATCTAGCACCCCATCATTATACAGCAACCCATCATCATCTATTAACCACCATTGGTTAGGACTACAATATGATGTAGTACATCATCATCATAATCATTGTCTAGCGCATCATCATCATCATCATCTAATGCACCATCATCATCTACTAACCCATCATTATACAGCAATCCATCATCAGCTATTATCCACCATTGGTTAGGACTAAATGATGTAGTGCATCATAATCAACATCTAGTGCACCATCATCATCTAGTGCATCATCATCTAGCGCACCACCATCATCTAGCACCCCATCATTATACAGCAACCCGTTATCCTCTATTAACCACCATTGGTTAGGACTAGAACATGATGTAGTGCATCAGCATCATCATCATCATGTAGCACAGCATAATCATCATGTAACGCAACATCATCATCTAGCAGCCCATCATTACACAGCAATCCATCATCATCTAGCATCCCATCATTATATAGCAACCCATCATCAGCTATTAGCCACCATTATTTAGGACTACAACATAATGTAGTGCATCATTGTTAGACCTGACAGCTTTAGGGTGGCCATCTCCTAACTTTTTGCCTGCCTCCCTCCAGTTTTCTGACCCTGTTTTTGCTGGTTTTAGGACTCTGTGCACTTTACCACTGCTAACCAGTGCTAAAGTCCATGCGTTCTCTCCTCTAAACATGGTAACATTAGTTCCTACCCAATTGGCATATTTTATTTACTTGTAAGTCCCTAGTAAAGTGCACTACATGTGCACACAGCCTGTAAATTAAATGCTACTAGTGGTACTTGTGCCACCCACATAAGTAGCCCCTTAACTATGTCTCAGGCCTGCCATTGCGAAGCCTGTTTGTGGAGTTTCACTGCCACTTCGACTTGGCATGTAAAACTACTTGCCAAGCATTAAACCCCCCCTTTTCTACATATAACTCAACCCCGAGGTAGGCCCTAAGTAACCCATAGGGCAGGGTGCTGTGTCAGTAAAACGCAGGACATGTACTTATGTGCTTTACATGTACTGGTAGTGAAAAAATCACAAATTTATTTTCCACAACTGTTGGGCCTGCTCCTCTCACAGACTACCATTAGAACTGCTCTCATATAATTTTGATTGGTAGATTCTGATCTGGAAGGAGTAGCATTGTCATATTTAGTATGGCCAGAATGGTAATAGAAAATCCTGCTTACTGATGAAGTTGGATTTAATATTACTATTTTAGAAATGCCACTTTTAGAAAGAGGGCATTTCTCTGGACTTACTACCATCTGTGTCTTACAGCCTGTCTCCAGTCCATGTCTGGGCTTTGCTGGTTGACAGCTCCCCTTCTGCATTCCACCCAGACAATCACAAATACAGGACACTCAGTCACATCTGCATTCATCTCCATACTGAATGGGTCTTCTTGGGCAGGAAGGGTGGAGGGGCGCACACTTACATTTCAAAGCCTAGTGGCCTGCTCGCACACAAAGGACTGATAACCTCCCACATGAATACTGGCAGACAGGACTGGGCTGAAAGGGGAACTTATGCACTTCAAAACCACTCTTTGAAGTTTCCCCACTTCAAAAGTATTTTTGGGTATATAAACTGGGTCTCTGACCCCACCAAATAAGACACTTCTGGACCTACACCTGGACTCTATCATGTCAGAGAGGCTGCCCAGCTGCCCAAAGGACTCATCTGGACTGCTTTGCTGATGGACTGCTTTCCTGCTTGTTGCCCTGCTGCCTGGTGGTACTGAGTCTGCTGGAAGGACTCTGCCTTCCTCCTAAAGTGCTCTCCAAGGGCTTGGATTGAGCTTGCCTCCTGTTTCTGAAGTCTTAGGGCCAACAAAGACTTCACCTCTTCAAGAAAATGCTTGTGTGTTGAAAAATAGACACAACGCCTGCAGAAACTGATACAAAGCCGGTATCGCGGCTGGGAAATCGTTGCACCGCCGACCAGAACGACGCAGCACCTACTTCCCGACAGGAAATTCGATGCGCCTGGCTTGCTACGGAAAATATGACACATTGCCTACTGGAGCAATGCAGCGCTTGCTCCTTCTACCAGCGCATCAAGCATTCTCAATTCATCTTCCCTGGGCATCAAAACATCCCATATCACAGTGAGGAACCAAGACTGCGCTCCTGAAAAACAACCCAACCCCTTGTAGTGTAGAAAGAAATGACACATCGTCTGTGCCGTGCTAGAAAATCTGACGCAACACCTCATGTTTGCACGCATCTGCTCCTCTGCGGTCCCCGTGCGTCATTATTTATTACGCATCCCAGGTACTGTGTGTTACAAAGAAACAACTACTGATTGCTAAGGATTGAGACTCTTTTAAACCTTTTAAAATTGATATTTCAACTTGTGCTTATAGGATTTTTGTTGTTTTTACCTTATTTTATTCAGATAAATATTATCTATTTTTCTAAACATGTGTGGTGTATTTTTGTGGTGTTTTAACTGTGTTACTGTATGATTTATTTCACAAATACTTTACACATTGCCTTCTAAGTTAAACCTGACTGCTCAGTGCCAAGCTACCAAATGGTGGGCACAGGAAATTTGGATTGTGTTGTGACTTACCCTAACTAGGATTGTGGTCCCTACTTGGACAACGGTGTATACCTCTGCCAACTAGAGACCCAGTTTCTAACAATCATCCTCATCATCTATTGCACCATCATTATCTAGCACCCCATCATAATACAGCAACCCATCATCATCTAGCATCCCATCATTATACAGCAACCCATCATCAGCTATCAGCCACTATTGTTTAGAACTACATCATGATGTAGTGCATCATCATCATCACCAGTTAGTTCACCCTCATCATATAGCTCACCATCATCATCTAATGTACCATCATCATCTACTAATCCTCCACTATACAGCAAACCAGCATCATCTAGCATCACTTCATTATACAGCAACCCATCATCAGCTATCAGCCACCATCGGTTAGGACTGCAACAATATGTAGTGCATCATCATCATTATCATCATCAGCTACCTCCCCATTATCAGCTACCACCCCATCATAAGCTAGTGAACTATCATCTAACACAACATCATCAAATAGCACCGCACTATAATCCACCACCTCCATGTTTAACTACAGCTACATCCCCAACCAGTGTCCCAACGTCGACTAGCGCCCATTCATAAACTAGTACTTCACCATCAGCTGGCTAAACATCAACAAGTTCCACTTCATCTTCATAAGTTAGCACCATAATATCATGCCATCACGAATGCCCAATTATCAACTGTTGTTGCATCCCTAACTAAGGTAGAATCATCAACTAACACCCAATCACCCAATCATCAGCTTAAGTAGCAGCCCATAACCAACTCAATTAGCTCCTCATTATCAACTAGTGTACCATGACCAACTAGTTTCCCATCGCCAACTAGTGTTATAACATCAACTAATGTCCCATCGATAACTAACACCCAATCATCAGAATAACAAGCCCCAGTATCAATTCAATTAGCTCCTCATCATCAAATTGTGTCTATTATCAACTAGTGTTGCATCATCAACTGGTGACTTATCATCTGTTAGTGTCCCTTCAAGTAAGCCTCTTCATCAACATAAATAATGTCTAATTAACTCATGTCCCATCACCACTTGTGGTTCATCATCACCTCCTACCTGTCAGATGTGGGATAAAAGAGTACTACAAAATCAGAAGGCCCAGGTGCGATTTTATAGACACTTTAAAAGTGTAGAAAGTTACTGTAGCAACAAGTTTGACCTTTAACTTCAGGGCTCGAAAGTCTTTTGGCTACAATGGACTTCTCAACGATGTTCTCTTTTCCCTCTTCCTTCCTGGTCTTCAGAGCAGCGCATTGGGTGTAGGACCTCATCTTCCCCCACACAAAAAGCAACCTTGTTTCCCTTTCTTATCTCCAGGGTGCTTTCTTTCTATAATCTTTCCCAGGTACATACAGGCCTCTCCACTTGCTTCTGGAGGAATCTGGCCCCAACACAATTCCAAACTATAAGAGAGGAAAATCTTATACCGGGCTCTTACCACCTACCACAATCCAGCGTCAGATACACATAGTCTGTTTGAGTTTTAACGAGGTCATCCCATTTTGGGAAAGAAAAACGAGAGTTTACAGGGGTGTTTTAACTAATCTTTCAGGTTGGGCTACCTGTAAAATTAGCATAGTTTTTCTTTTGTGTAATTACGTGAAATTTCAGGAAAATTATGCAAAATTATGTCTAATTATGCAAATTGCATATCTATCATTTAGGGCCAGATGTATGTAGTGGTCACAACATACCGGTCACAATTTATGTGTTTTTGCGACCTGTGTTGCAATTTGCAAACCGACCAGGATCACAAATTCGACCTACCTCATGAATAATAATGAGGTAGGTTTGTAATTGCACTTATGGCCCAAGTTTATCCCTGTCCCTTTTCCCACCTGCTCTCTCTCTTGTTGTTGGGTTATTTAGGAGGGGTTGGTTGTATGACAGAACCACGCATGCTGGAACAACGCATGCCTTAAGAACGCGGTCGGAACCACAACCACGTCATTTCCATGCATGCCTTTACCATGCATGCCTTTACAATGAATTTTGTATTAAAAGCATGCCTAATAGCTGAACTACCCCGACCTCCCACCCGCCCTGAGCCCTGAAAAAAAACCTATCCCAATCCCCTCACCCTGCACCTAAAAATGTAACTACCCAACCCCCCACCCGCCCTGAACCTAAAAAAAACTATCCTGACCCCTCAGCCCGCCCATAAAACTTAAACTACCCCAACACCCCCACCCGCCGTGAGCCCTAAAAAATACTACCCTGACCCCCCACTCTTGCCCCTAAAATCTAACTACTCTGACATCCCCCCACCTGCCATGAGCTCTAAAACATTTCCCCAATAAGTAAACTACCCCACACACCCTAAGCCCTAAAAAAGAAAAACTATCACAACCCTCCACCCCACCCCTAAAAACCAAGGGCCAGATGTAGCAAGCCGTTTGAATGGCGCAAACACGCGATGCTCATTCCCAAATTGCGAGTCGATACCGACTCGCAATTTGGGAATGCGACTCGCAAATAGGAAGGGGTGTTCCCTTCCTATTTGCAACTCGCATCGCAATTCAGAGTTGCTTTGTGACCGCGAATGCGGTCGCAAACCAACTCGCAGTTACCACCAGTGTCACACTGGTGGTAACTCATTTGCAAAAGGGAAGGGGTCCCATGGGGTCCAATGGGGGTCCAATGAAAAAAATACCGAAACCATTTTTTTCGACATTCACAAAGGGGGAAGGGGCCCCATGGGGACCCCTTCCCCTTTGTGAATGTCGAAAAAAATGGTTTCGGTATTTTTTTCATTTTGCAACTCGTTTTCCTTTAAGGAAAACGGGCTGCAAAATGAAAAAAGAAAACTGCTTTATTTAAAAAGCAGTCACAGACATGGAGGTCTGCTGACTACAGCAGGCCACCATCCCTGTGAGTGCAGCGACTTGCTATGGGGTAGCAAAATGCGACCCACCTCATGAATATTGATGAGGTGGGTCTTTGCGACCCCATAGCGAGTCGCAGAAGGTGTCTGAGACACCATTCTGCATCCGATTTTGCAAGCGCAAAATCGGATTTTGCTACATCTGGCCCTTTATTACTCCGATCCCCCAACCCGCCCTAAGCCCTAAAAAAAACTACCCCAACTCCCCCACCCCTCCCCCTAAAAACGAAACTACCGTGACACACCCACCCTAAATCCACCCCACTACTAAAAACTACCCACCAACCCTCCCCCAATCCCGCTTACCTTACAGCATCCTCTTCCGATCATTCCTCCTCTTCTGTCCTCCCTCCTCCCGCCCTTCCTTAAACCTTCCCCTACCCTTTTAAAAATAAACTACCCCGTCTCCCACTCTAAGCCCTAAATAAAAAAAATAAAAAAACCCTCACTACCGCCCCTTAAAAAAAAAAAAAAAAGCCCGCCCCCATCCTAAGGCCTAAAAAAATAAAATAAATAACCACCCCTGCCCTTAAAAAAAAAGCAGCACACCACAATTTTCTGGCACCCCCTCATCAAATAGCACTCTATAATCAACCCCATCCTATTTTCCAGGTCTAGGCTCATGTGCACAACACCCCCCTGCACCAGCATCAACACTCCCACAATCCAGATGCTGGACAAGGCCCCTTGAGCAGCCTAGGCAACATTTCCAGAACTGATGGCATCAAGAGTACATCACTGCCCATCTCATAGAATAAATAATGTAACTGTTTCATCCACTGTGTCATTCCTGCTGCCCTGGAATCCCGCAACCAAATAGAGGATAATTCTGGATTGTGCACATAAGGAAAGTAATGACGTGCACTGGTACAATATGTATGAGCTGGGGTTGTTATTGAAGATCACTGAGGTGCAAGCTGGAGAGGTGGGTTTTCAAATCATTTCAGAGGTACAGGAGCGAAAAAATACACCTGATGTGAGAAGCGATGGCGTTCCAGATCCTTGCTTTATTGTTGTTTCTTTTGTTCGCTGCTAAACTTTAGGACTACTACTGTCTTTGCTTCTTGTGTTGTAGTGACCTTGTAGATGATGGTTTTTTGTAGCTACTGGCTGTTATGTGGATGGGTGTTGTTTCACTGCAGCAGTAGCGTGGCCTTAAGATTGTCTGAGAGCCATTACACCGCTGTTTTTTGGTGTGCTCTTCCAGCTAGGTAGTCACTGCTTTCCCTGTTTCTCACTCTTATCGCCAGAGTGCTTTCTTTCAATAATTTTTCACCAGCTCATACAGGCTTCCTTCATTGATTTGAGAGGAATTTGGCCCCAACGCAATTCTGAACTACAAGAAAGGAAAACCTTATCTTGGGCACAATCCTGTGTTAGATACAGATAGCCCTGTGGGAGTTTTCCGAAAGAAAACAAAAACATACAGGGGTGTTTTCACAAATTTTTCAGGAAGGGTTTCCTGAGCTTTAAGGTTTTGTAGGGTAACACCCAAGGAGCCAAAAAGAAACAAATCAACACATGTGGCTCAAGTGTAGCCCTCTTCCTTCTCCCACCCACTTTCTCTCTTGTAATCTGGTTATTAGGATGTTGTAATACCAGCAGGGGTGTCTCCAGGGAGACTTGGTGAGCCACGACCCCTCCCTGGGCCATGGCAGTTCCAGGACTTGAAGAGGCATGCTCACTTGGTGTGTTTCTGTGCTCCAGCAAATGGCACATCTGTACTTATTTCTGGAGTCTTTCACTCCCCTCCGACTCCTCCAGGTTTCTGCTCTTTGTCCTGGTCTCTGTCAGGTTCCCACTTTCAGCTCCTGTTCCCATTGGGTTCCTGGTCCCCCCTTGTCATTCCACGGACATCGAGGGCTCTGCTTCACTCCCATCGACTGCAAGGTCTTTGTTGGTCTTGGCCCTTTCCGCATTGTCACATTCAGACATTTCCTGCCCACTCGCCTCCTGTTTTGCTGAATTCATTTTTGTTGGCCTTAGGACTTTGAGCATTTTCACATTGTTAACCAGTGATGAACTGCTTCTGATCACTCCCTAAAAAATGGTAAAATTGGCTTACATCTGGTTTGGCATCTTTAATTCACGTATAAGTGACTAGTAAAGTGTTATACTATATATCCAGGGATGGTAAATTAAATTATTCTAGTGGGCCTGCAGAAGTTATCTGGTCACACACTTGAGTAGCCCCTTAAAACATGTCCTAGGCCTGCCACCACAGCCTTACAGCTGACCAAACTGTCAATTTGACTTGGCAAAATTAACCTTTTGCCAAGCCTGAAACTATATTTTTATTACATATAACTCACCACTGAGTTAGGGTCCTAAATAGCACAAAGGGCAAGGTGCATTGTATATAAAAAGTTAGACATCTTTAAGTTTTGCATGTCCTGATAGTAAAAATCTCACAAATTAGTTTTCACTACTGTGAGGCCCACCTCTCCAATAGGATAACATTGGAATACCTTAATACATTTAATAAATGATAAATTGTTTTTGGGAGCAGGTAGGAATACCATGTTTGGTGTGTAGGGAGATGTAATTTAAAATCCTTTTTAATTGTGAAGTTGGATTTTAAGTAACAATTCTGAAAATGTCACTTTAAAAAAGTTGGCATTTTCTTTTCCTAACCGTTAGGAGCCTGTAGCCTGTTTCTCTGGGTCACATGACTAGGTGTAGTTGGAAGTTGGCCTTTGTATATTCTTCCCGGACAGCCATACAATAGAGGGACCGGGTGTTGGCAAGATAGGCCATCCAAGGGAGGATGTGGGAATGGAGATGTGCACAGCCCTACTTGTATTTCACAGACACTGCCTTCCCTCACACATGAAGAACTTTGCAGACAGCCTGGGATCAAGGCAGGGAGGCAGGAAATTCCAGACACTTCTGGAGGGGGAAGACTCCAGAAGTTTTTCCCACTTGAAAGCTAGCATTAAGCATTAAAATAGGAACCTCAGACCCACTCTTCAGTTCACTTCTAGACCTGCAGAAGGACTTTCAGGGAACGGCTCTGCTGCCTGTTGCCTGCTGTGTGCTTCAGAGGACTACCCTGCTGCACCAAGAGGACTGTTCTGCTGCTGAGACCTCCTTTTCTTACTTGAACCCAAGAATTCCAGAGTGACTCTAAGGGCTAGTTGAGTAGCCTCCTAATCAGAGCCTTAGGGGCAGAAAACACTTCAACCATCTTGAACTCACACCTATACCCAGCCTGAGTGAGTCCTGACCCTCCACGTGGTGCCCCTCCAGTTTCAGACCCTTGAAAGTGGTGCTAAGGGTCCCCAGATAGCTCGAACCCAAAGCATGGGAATTTTCTGTCACAAAGTGGTCCGAACCTGAAAGGAGATCAGCACTTACCTGCTCGCTGATCCACCTAAGGTCAGCCTGACTTCATAGCAGTTGTTGCTATATTTTTCTCCCCAGCAGCAAATCCTGTTCAGCGTTCATCGCAGGAAGGGGTATCTGGCCTCATAGAGCCCTCACCTTTGTCCCGCTGGAGTTGTTCAACTTCGATAAAAGAGACTAAGGGCCTGATTTTGATCTTGGCTGATGGGTTACTCTGTCACAAATGTGACGGGTATTCCATCTGCTGTATTACAATTTCTTAGACACCACCAGCTATATTGCCTGTGGATCTTTACCTTCTACGACATTGAAAATAAAATCTTCTAATTCTGAAGGTAAGTGGAGTCCTGGCCCAATGAACTTTATGCATCCTACCCTCGCTCCATTACCTGTCGCCCATAACTTTTGACTTTGCCCTGGTCATGCGAGACTAGATGCCTGTGGTTGGCGCATTGGCCTTTTAGGCGCAATTTTAAATTTTGAACTTTAAAAATTCATAGCTCCAGTTCAACTAATTTCGTTTTTGTCATTTTGGTGTCAAATAATTTGTAAAAATTGACTGATGTATCGAAATAAATGTTGGATTTTTCGTGCATTGTCTTTTAATTGTATTACTGCATAAATATTTTCCACATTGCCTCTAACTTAAGCCTTACAGCTTTTGGACAAGCTACCAGAGTGTTAACCACAGGTTAATTTAGTGACTCTTTGTGGTTCACCCTGAAAAGGATTATGGATACTGTTTGAGTAGAGTTTCACCCCCTCAGCCAACAACCCAATTTCTCACAGTCTTACTTTTTATAATAGTGCATAAACATCATCAAACAGCACACATAATTATCTAGTGCCCCTTCATCAACTAGCATTCTATAATCAACTCCACCCTATTCTACCGTTCTAGGCCCATGTGCACAATCTCCCCCTACTGCGGCAGCAAAACTACCACAATTCAGATGCTGGCCAAGGCCCCTGGATCAACTTAGGAAACCGTTCCAGAATTGATGGCATCAAGCCTACATCACAGCCCTTGTCATAGGATAAATACTTTGACTGTTTTATCTGCTGTGTCATTCCTGCTGCACTGATATAACACAAATAAGTGATATGAAACCAAATAGAGAATAATTCTGATCTAGCACATAGGAAAAGTAAGGGCATGTGTTGGGGTGTTATTATTGAAGATCACTGAGGTGCGGGCTGGAGAGATGGGTTTTCTATTCTCTCCGTAAGTACAGGAGTGACAGAATTCACCTGATGTGTAGAGCAATGGGATCCCAGATCTTTGCTTTATTGTTATTTCTTTTGTTGGCTGCTTACCTTTATGACTGGCACTGTCTTTGCATCTTGTGTTGTAGATGATGTTTTGCTGTACCAAGTGTCTGTTATGTGGATGGGTGTGGTTTCACTGCAACAGTAGTGCAGTAGGTTGACCTTAAGATTGTCTGATAGTCATAACACAGGTGTTTTTGATGTGTTCTTGCGGCTAGGTGGGTACTGATTTTCCTGAGGAAAAGAAGATGAAATATGAGTAGGGCTCTCGGTTTTATGGTATTTATTTTTTAAACGTTTCCATCTGTATTTATCCATATTTATTTTTTGTCTGTCTTGTTTTTATTTATCCAATATTTTTGTTGTGATTTGATAATGAATGGAATTGCAAATAAGGTATTTTTCCACAAACTATGCAGCTATATATAACAAAACACTACACCACAATGTATGTATCAGTAGTATATATAAATATATGTTAACATATGCCTTTATTTAAGAAAATCTCATCCTGTTTGTAAACTCCCCACGCTGCCTACATGCTCATCTTTTGGCCTCGAATTTATGAAGAACAGGATGGAGAGACACTCACCAGAAGCACAATTCTCCCTTTGGAAATAGGTGTTACATGGCTTGGAAGGGGTAGCCTCCCCAAGCCACTGGTATGCTTTGAAGGGCACATTTGGTGCCCTCCTTGCATAAACCAGTCTGCACCATTTCAGGGACTTCCAGTCCCTGGTATGACGTGAAACTGGACAATGGAAAGAGGAGTGACCACTCCCCTGTCCATCGCCACCACAGGGTTGGTGCTCAGAGCTCCTCCAGAGGGCTCCTTGATTCTGCCATTCAAATTCAAGGTGGCAGAGGCATCTGGGAGCATCTGAGTGGCTAGGTCAGGCAGGTGACGTCAGAGCCCCCTCCTGATAGGTGGTCACCTGGGTAGGTGAATAATCCCCCTTCTAGGGCTATTTAGGGTCTCCCTCTTGGGTGGGTCCTCACATTCAGATTTTTGCTCTAACCCCTAATGGAGGAACGCCCACTTTGCATACATTATGCTTGGCGCAGGCACAATGTAGCACAAAGGGTTACAAAGTGGTGCCACGCATGCATTACACCACATTGTAAATATGGCGCAGTGTTTTTGGTCTTCTAACACCACATTAGCATAAAATATAGCGCTAATGTGGCATTAGAATGGCGCTATGGGCTCTTAAATATGCCCCTAGGTGAGAGAAAGCACATAGTGGGTTATTACAACTTTGGAGGAGGTGTTAATCCGTGACGGATATACCACCAGCCGTATTACGAGTTCCATAGGATATAATGGACTCGTAATACGGCTGGTGGTATATCCGTCACTTTACCATCACTTTTGGGACGGATTAACACCTCCTCCAAAGTTGTAATAACCCCCATAATCTTTTGAAGCCTTTCCAGAGAGAGGGAGGGTGTGTGTGTGTGCGTTTTTGTCTGTGTGTGTAAAAATCCCAGGTGAAATCTGACAGACACCCCACCATACCCAACCAAAAGCACCTGCACCCAACCATTTATCACAAAATACATGTATTGGGGGGTAACATCCCACTTACCCTCCCTGAAGCTACGCCCCTGCCCACAAAAGGCGATTAGACTATTTAGCAATCTTGTCACTTATGACTGAAAATGAAAGGAGCACTAAAGAAACCAGAAAGGACCAAACCCCTCCTGACGCCACCAATGAGAAGAGAGCCAGGAGAGCTGTGCTAGGAGCAAAACCCACAGCAGATCCAACCTGCTGGTAGCAAATAAAATCAGGGACAAAAAAGAGAGTAGCAAGAGGCAAATATTGCATTGAGAAATCAGGGACCAAAACTGGTTTACAGAGCATCTTCGTCTCAAGGAGCCTCCAAACAGCCTCCTATACCTACAATTCAAAAAGGAATTGACATCACAGGACGAGTCTCTGCAATGTCTTTGCTTGGGAAACTGACCTTCTCCAGTGGGCAGACCGTCAGCTTGGAAAATCCTATTTATAGGATTTGATTACCCCCATTCTACTTCTATGTACTTTGAGAGCATCCATGTCTTCAAGGTGTTTAGCTGTAGAGTTCAGTCTGTATTTGCCTGTATATTCTTACCTTCTTCATATTTTGGTCCTTGATATTTAGGCTACAATATTTTGGCAGGTATATCGTTTATGATATTCTGACATGTAAACCTTCACAAGAGCTCATAGAATGCATTCAAATATACAGCAAAAACACAGGTTTGACACACTGTGGGTTGCACAAAAATGTGGAGCCCCTTTTCTGCCATTCATGCTCTGTGCACCACGTGGCTGGCATAAAAAAATCGCCCGGTCATCACGAGCACCGAGGTGTTGAAACAACTCAGCTGGTGAGGGCACATAGCATAGGTCTGAGCGAAGCAACTGACAATGCACTGAACATGCCAAGGACCTTTTCCACTTCTGAGCCCAGGTGGTCTCAGGTAAGATTTTGTACTGTCCCTGCAAAAGTCCTGGTCCTGAGCAATGAGTTGTTGAACATGTGAAGGGCCTCTTCCTCTTCTGAACCCAGGTGGTCTCAGGTGTGATTTGGTACTGTCCCTGCAAAAGTCCTTGTCCTGGGCAATGAGTTGTTGATCATCTGAAGGGCCTCTTCTTCTTCTGAATGTGGTTGGTCTCAGGTGAGACTTTGGGACTGTCCCTGTAAAAGTCCTGGTCCTGGGCAATGCGTTACTGAACATGTGAAGGACCTCTTCCTTTTCTGAACCCGGGTGGTCCCAGGTGAGACTTTGGTACTGTCCCTGTAAAAGTCCTTGTTGTGGGCAATAAGTTGTTGAGCATGGGAAGGGCCTCTTTTTCTTCTGAACCCGGGTGGTCTCAGGTGAGACTTTGCTACTATCCCTGCAAAAGTCCTGGTCCTGGGCAATGAGTTGTTGAACTTGTGAAGGGCCTCTTCCTCTTCTGAACCCAGGTGGTCTCAGGTGTGATTTGGTACTGTCCCTGCAAAAGTCCTTGTCTGTGGCAATGAGTTGTTGAGCATGTGAAGGGCCTCTTCTCCTTCTGAATCCGGTTGGTCTTAGCTGAGACTTTGGGACTGTCCTTGCAAAAGTCCTGGTCCTGGGCAATGAGGTGTTGAGCATGTGAAGGGCCTCTTCCTCTTCTGAACCCAGGTGGTCTCAGGTGAGACTTCTGTACTGTCCCTGCAAAAGGTCTGGTCGTGGTGAGTTGTTGAGCATTTGAAAAGCCTCTCCCTCTTCTGAACCCAGATGCTCTCAGGTGAGATTTGGTACTGTCCCTGCAAAAGACCTGGGCCATGGGTTTTTGAGCATGTGAAGGACATCTTCCTCGTCTGAACCCAGGTGGTCTCAGGTGAGATTTGGTACTGTCCCTGCAAAAGTCCTGGTCCTGGGCAATGGGTTGTTGAGCATGTGAAGGATGTCTTCCTCGTCTGAACACACGTGGTCTCATGTGAGATTTGGTAATATCCCTCAAAATGTCCTGGTTCTGGACAATGGGTTGTTGAGCATCTGAAGGACCTCTTCCTCTTTTGAACCCAGGTGGTCTCAAGTGAAATTTGGTACTGTCCCTGCAGTTGTCCTTGGCAATGGGTTGTTGAGCATGTGAAGGACATCTTCCTTGTCTGAACCCAGGTGGTCTCAAGTGAGATGTGGTACTGTCCCTGCAAAAGTCCTGGTCCTGGGCAATGAGTTGTTGAACTTGTGAAGGGCCTCTTCCTCTTCTGAACCCAGGTGGTCTCAGGTGTGATTTGGTACTGTCCCTGCAAAAGTCCTTGTCTGTGGCAATGAGTTGTTGAGCATGTGAAGGGCCTCTTCTCCTTCTGAATCCGGTTGGTCTTAGCTGAGACTTTGGGACTGTCCTTGCAAAAGTCCTGGTCCTGGGCAATGAGGTGTTGAGCATGTGAAGAGCCTCTTCCTCTTCTGAACTCAGGTGGTCTCAGGTGAGATTTTGGTACTGTCCCCGCGAAAGTCCTGGTCCTGGGCAAAGAGCTGTTGAGTATGTGAAGGGCCCCTTCCTCGTCTGAACCCAGGTGGTGTCAGGTGAGATTTTGGTACTGTCCATGCAGTAGTGCTGGTCTAGGAGCTTAGAGACAGCTATATGATGTTCTGAATGGTAAAAGCATAGACATAATTTAAAATGATAGACTAAGGGCCAGATGTAGCAAGATATGCTTTTGCGAGTTTGAAATTGCGAGTCGGTGCAACTCGCAATTTCAGACTCGCAAAAGCATATACAGAATGGTGTCTCAGACACCTTCTGCGACTCGCTATGGGGTTGCAAAGACCCACCTCATTAATATTAATGAGGTGGGTCGCTTTTTGCGACCCCACAGCGAGTCCCTGCACTCACAGGGATGGTGGCCTGCTGAAGGCAGCAGACCTCCATGTCTGTGACTGCTTTTTAAATAAAGCAGCTTTTTATTCATTTTGCAGCCCATTTTCCTTAAAGGAAAACGAGTTGCAAAATGAAAAAAATACCGAAACCATTTGGTTTCGTTTTTCCAGAGTAGGCATGGGACCCCCTCCCTTTCGCGAATGGGTTACCACCAGTGTGACACTGGTGGTAACTGCGAGTTGCTTTGCGACCGCATTCGCGATCACAAAGCAAGTCTGAATTGCGATGCGAGTCGCAAATAGGAAGGGAACACCCCTTCCTATTTGCGAGTCGCATTCCCAAATTGCGAGTCGGTACCGACTCGCAATTTGGGAATGAGCATCGCGGGAGGCCGTTTGCATGGCGCAAACTGCTTTTTTCGCAGTTTGCGACATGCAAACGGCTTGCTACATCTGGCCCTTAATAACTGTAAATGGGTTTAACTGTGCCTTGACAAAAACAGGCCCATATGCCTAGTATTCCAATCTGAAATATAAGCTGTGATCAAACGTACATGAGCTTAAGTGCTAAGTTTTAAGTAAGTAACTACAGCAAGCACATAGTAAAGTAAAAATAATTAGACATACTGTACCTTTGAATGTATTTGCTGCTACGTTTATGTTGTTAAAGGTGTCACATTTCTACTGTTCAGAAGGCTCTGAACAGATCCTGTCCTGTCCACCTGTAAATGGGGACTCGTGACACTAATGTGCTGCTTTCCTGCACGCCTGCTGTGAAAGATGATGAACACTGCACGTGCTTCACTCACCTTGAGTCTGAGTTAGACACTAGCAGTGCAAAACTGCACTCAGCTGCCCTTGCTTACAGAAACAGGATGCTTGCAGCAACACCAAAGTAGGTTTCCTGTGACCTTTATCAGATGCAAAACCATTTTCGATGAAAATGGGGGCATGAGATATTGCAGGCATTGCAAATGTCATGATTTTAATTAGGAAGCCAAAATGAGAGACGTTGGAACTTTGTTCTACTTTTTGAAGTTTTTGCAAGTATTAATCAAAGTATATGGGGAGAATCTTTGCAACTCTGCAGTTTTAGTTCTGTCATTCTTTTCGTTGGAGTCTTGATTCTTGCCATAAGGTTTTTCTTTTTAATATGGCATGTGGGAAGTGACAATGAGTTGTTGCCAAGGTCAGATTCGTTTAATAATGTATTTGTGTTAGATGCTTCTGAGGTGCCCAACGTGTAATAGGCGCCTTCGACAGACGAGGTGAATCTTGACTGTGATTAAAGGAGATCTTTGAGGATGGTGAAGTCACTGGGGAGTGAGGATTTGCACTCTTTTGTTCCTTAATCTTTGTGGTACTCCGCACAGCTCGGTGCAGCGATGAGATTCGTGATTAGTAGGTTCAGTGGAAAGTGTATGTTGACATCTATGTGCCACCAGTTTTGGCTTCTGATGTGATGTGTTAGTGAATGTAAGTTGTATTCAAGTATGTCCTGTGCTCGAAAGATGGGGATTCATACCAGACCCTGGACTCGGCACCTGCAGCTCCTTGTTGACGGTAAAGAGATCACTGTGCTAGTTTAGAAGGCTTGCAGCTTTTGAACTGGAATTAACAAAATTATCTCAGTGTCAACAAAACAGTAGTCTGCTTACCTATTTACATAAAATAAAAACATCTGAAACTCTGCATGTTACACAATATGGTTTGCAGCAGGCACACCAACCCTCTATGCTACTTTATGAGTCAGAAATGTGATTGGATAAAACACAGAACTTGCCAAAAACCGCATTAACCCCCAGAGGTATTTTATCAAATTGCTAGACAAACAAAGGTTTCTGCAGCAGGTGTCTTAACCATGTAAGATATTTTAAAATACAGACCAATTAGGTATGCTAGAACAGAGTTGCTGTCACATTAGTTCTTATTCATGGAGTTTATCTAGTGGTCGCCAGGAGTTGCAGCAGCGACCCCTGACCTTCCCCTTGCGACCTCTGGCACTGCCATTGCAACCCCTTTCCTCAGAGGTGGCAAAATCAGTGCCCAGGAGTATTTGGGGGCATATTTATACTCCGTTTGCGCCGAATTTGCGTCGTTTTTTTCGACGCAAATTCGACGCAAAACTAACTCCATATTTATACTTTAGCGTTAGACGCGTCTAGCGCCAAAGTTCATGGAGTTAGCGTCATTTTTTGGCGTGGACACCTCCCTTGCGTTAATGATATGCAAGGGAGGCGTTCCCGTCCTAAAAAATGACTCCGAGGCATGTGCGTGGTATTTATACTCCCGGGCAAAAATGACGCCCGGGAGTGGGCGGGGCAAAAAAACCCGCATTTGCGCCTCTTTTTAACGCCTGGGTCAGGGCAGGCGTTAAGGGACCTGTGGGCTCAGAAGGAGCCCAGAGGTGCCCTCCCCTGCCCCCAGGGACACCCCCTGCCACCCTTGCCCACCCCAGGAGGACACCCAAGGATGGAGGGACCCATCCCAGGGAAGAAAAGGTAAGTTGGGGTAAGTATTATTATTATTTTTTTTTGTGGCATAGGGGGGCCTGATTTGTGCCCCCCTACATGCCACTATGCCCAATGACCATGCCCAGGGGACATAAGTACCCTGGGCATGGCCATTGGGCAAGGGGGCATGACTCCTGTCTTTGCTAAGACAGGAGTCATGTTGATGGGGGATGGGCGTCGTAAAAAAATGGCGCAAATCGGGTTAAGACGATTTTTTTGCCTCAACCTGACTTGCACCATTTTTAGACGCCCATACGCCATTTTCCCCCTACGCCGGCGCCGCCTGGTGTACGTCGTTTTTTTCCACGCACACCAGGCAGCGCCGGCGGCTAACGCCGGCTAACGTCATTGAATAAATACGGCGCCCGCATGGCGCTTCAGAATGGCGTTAGCCGGCGCTAATTTTTTTGACGCAAAACTGCGTTAGCGCAGTTTTGCGTCAAAAAGTATAAATATGGCCCTTGGTATTTCCAGCGTCAGACTCCATTAGCGTTTCTGCTCATTTTTATTAATTATATTATATTAATTAATAGTCCATTATTCACTATTAGTGTAGTAAAACGTGGAGCAGCAGAATCTGGAACTGACCTTCACTGGTGTTTAAGGTAAGAAAAATAAAATGGCGTGAAATGAATGTTGTGTATGTCCCTGTGAGTGAGATTGAATTTGACTGAGAGAGTGTGTGTGTGTGAGCATTTGTGTTTGCTTGCAGGATCGTGTGTGTGAGTAAAAGTAAGTGAGTAAGAGTGAGCGAGAGAATGCAAATGAGTGAATCAGGGTAAGAGTGAGTGCAAGAGACTGAGTGAAAATGAAGGCGTGCAGGTGAGCGCTGATGAGTGAGCAAGACTGAGTGTAAGTGAATGAGTGTAAGTGAATGTAAGTAAGCATAAGTGAGAATATGTTATGCTTGCAAGTCTGATGTTGGACCTGGCATGCTTCTTGGCAAAATGATGGCACTAGCATACAGGAGAAGATACTCGTAAATGGGATACAGCAAAATGCTAGAGCTGGCCACTCTATAGGTCAATTTTGGCATGGTGCACCCGCGGAAAAATGTCAGCAATGATGCAACGGAGAAAATACTTGGCATCGGTGACACCTGTGGCAAATTGCTGATGCTGGCACAGTGGAGGAAATTCTTAGCATATGGGAGGACAACGAGTCATATGTCAAGGGGCCATCCATGACAAATTGTCATTTAAAAGACGTAACTCTTTATATTAGGACCCCGATAGTACCTGGACCGCCATATTAGCAAAGATCTGCCACTGGAAAATTGTATGTAATGCTCCGGCAAAAGGGGCGCCCATACCAAAATGCTGACCCTAGCAATGGAGGTAACTTTTGACATGGGGCACACGTGTGACATTTTAAAAACATAAATGTGTTAATTCCTTGTGACTGTCAGATTTCAAGTAGCTTGGCACACCATGAAAGACTTGAAGTGCACTATTAAAGCCTATTTTTTTCAACCTTTTCCCAGGGGAGAGAAAGCCCACTCTCCAGTCTCCACTAGATGACACCAGACTCAATTTGCTTGCTTACTACAATTCAAGTAACTTAACATATTATATACACACATTTACACAGATTATATCCAAAAAATAAACATTTTTTTGTGTTATATTATTCATGAAGCTATTATGGAAATTCACCAATGTTAATTATTGTGATGTCATTGGGATTAAGGTCATGTGACATCACTGTTTAGGATGATTCAAAGGTCATATGATGTCACTTCCTGTGACATCATTAAGGTCAAAAGGTATATGATGTCACTTCCACTACCCCTAGCATTTTGGTGAATCGACGTCCATGTCCTTGCTGCCAATTTCTTAGCAGCAGATTTCTTGAGAAAAATAATAAATGCATATATTGACTGTCAACTGGTTTTAAAGCTCCGCACCACGTGACTTCACCCCTTTCTTGTGCTACACCTTGATTCCTAGAGTAAATTGTTTCCAATTCCAGCACTGAGTATGTCTACTGGGCTCACTTTGAAAGCTCTTAGTTCTTGCTTGAATACAGTTGGTTGACCTGAGCGGAGCTTAAGGTGTAAGTAGACTGTGCATGACGTTAAGCAGGAAAGAAGGGTGATCACCTCAATTCAGATGCAGTGGAAATTAATGAAAGAGGTAAAAATCCAATTGAGGCAGTTGTCGTTGTTGTGGGCAGGCTGTGAGACGTTGGTTGTGGGTTAGTGTGTTAAGAAGTCTTCTTTTATTTGTTGTGCATTTGTCTCCTGGGAGGTTGAAGTCTTAAAGAAGCATGATCTAAGAATGGCTGATGGAGGTGGTGATGAAAATGTCTGTTAGCATTGGACCTGTAGGTCATTCAGAAGGTGGCTATCTGATCACCTAACAGAGGGAGTGGATGGACAATCTATATGGAGGTGAAAGAAGAGGGTTAATGAAAAGGGCCTGCAGCCACATATGCAAGGCTCTCCCCAGTCTTGACTATCTATTTATGAGAGTGAGGGTGTAGTTTAAGTTGACTAGAACTTCAGTGGTGTGTTGGGATCCGTGATTAACTCTTTTCGAGGTTCTGTGTAATGATGGGGCACTGTTCTTCCATGACCCTTGAGTGTATGAGGTTGTAGCAGTTGCAGGTTTGTGTAGGATTGTGTGGTTATTGAACCTCAGCCACGCTCATAGTTGGAATTGTACTATGATTCTGATTATCTGATTTTCATAGCAACATTAAGCAGGCAGTGATGGGGATGAGTGTGGTATTTTATTATTGTATCAGTAGCTTAGTATCCTACCTCTTGCCTGCACAAGGTTACTGAATTCCTTATTCAGTTTTGGAATGTTTATGTTCAAAGATCTGTGAGTTGTCCCTGGTGTCGGAGCTACCAGTCATGTCCTCCGCTCCTGGGAACCAATTTGAAGATCAAATTTGTTCTCCAGCTCACACCATCTCAGTGTGCCTTCTTCTATTTGGCAACAAAGAGAACTGACTCCTAGCTGTGCATATGAATTGCTGATGACATATCCACCTGCTTCTGCCTCCACTGTTCAGTTTCATTTTGCTTGGTGTATGGTTCAGTTGATACCTCTGATGTGCCCTTGCCATGGTTCACATTCAGACGTCCTTGGTGTATTATTGGAGTTAGGTGTTTCCTGCTCTTTATGTCTCTCTTTGCATCATCAGCAGTGCTGTGACTCCTCAGCTCACCTTCAGCCATCCAACCCTGACATGCCTAGTACCACCATTTTGGTTCAATTATTCTGTGCCATGTTTTGTCTTTATACAACCAATTTTAAAGTAATGCCTGCCTCAATCTTTGTTTTGATGTTCCTTCACACATTTACCATTGAGGAGTTGGCCGCTACGGCCATTTTCCAGAGGCATCTGTCTCATTAGTGTGGCTCATACAGTTTCAAGGTACCTTCCATCACCAGTATTTACTGCCACAGCCTATTTGCAGGTGCTGTTTCTTCTTTGGATTTTACATTGCCATTTTATACATTGTTAATAGTCTCAATAGCCTAACACCAGTGTTTATTGCCAAGATGCAGTATTATACTCCTCTTCCACTACTCCAAAGTTCTGGTCACCAACCAATGTAGTGGAGTAAGTGGTCAGGGTTGTTTAATAATTTAATGGAGGCTATTGAAGACAATTCTTTTTCTGTGAACAGGAAGAAAGACTTATTGTTGAATTCCATTGGTACAGAAGCACAGGAAATTTTTGATCATCTTCCTGTTTTACCCCGCCACAATGTATTTAAGAGTATGATGAATTCAATGAGACTTTAGATAGACTCAAGCTACATTTTAATGTTGAACCACATGTTGTCAGGGAACGTTTCCATTTTTATTTGGGGCCTCAATTGTCTACTGTGTCTATAGAGAATTATGTAGTGGCTTGGATATATTGGCAGTTACTTGTGAATTTGGGATTATTACAGAGCAGTATGTATGTGACCAAATGAGTATGCATTGCTTCAATAAAATTCAGGAACAATTGCTCAGACATAAAAATACTTTTCTTGCAGAAGTTATAATGGTGGCCAAGGGCATTGTGGAATCTGTCCGAGCCTTTAAAGTGTTAAATGTATATAAGGAAGGTCATGTGGGTTTCACCATGATTCACAATTCCAATAGAAGAAACTTTAGTAAAAATAACATATACTTTATTGGAAGCAAAGGAACATGATCTAAATGTGGTTCCAATGTTCATTCCAGTAAACCTACATGTCCAGCCAACAGTAAGGAATGTTTTAAGTGTGGCAAAGTGGGACATTTTTCCAACAATGGCAGATCTCAACGAGTCATTAATGGCATTCAGGAAAGTAAATTGGAAAGTGGTATCAAAGATGCTGACAGAGAAAACAATATTTTGGCTGTGGAAATGGTGGTGTGAATTTCACCTTATCTATTAACTAGGATCCATGCAAGAATCTAAATTTGAAGCTACGATAGATGGTGTTAAATCTGTCATGTCGGTTGACTCTGGTTCACTCTTTTCTCTTATATCAGATGTGGTTTTCAAAAAACTGTGGAGAGACAGAAATTTAGAAATTAATTACATGAAAGCCTTTGGTTAAAAAAAAAAACCCTCATCATTGTTATAGGCTATTTTGTAGCAGCATTTATTTGGGGTCTCGCACCGTTTTAGGAATGATTTAGTTTCTAAAAATGGTCAGCCTGTTTTTGGGTGGATACATCAAGGAAATTTGCCTCTTACATTGGATCTCTCAGCTGATTTACTGGTTTATTGTATAACCATTCACAAGCTATTGAGGGAAATATTGATCAGCTTAAAGATGAATTTCGGAACAAATTGGGGATTGTAAAAAGGGTTCATGCACAGGATTAAACTTAAACCTTCAGCATCACCTGTTAGACACAAATGTAGAGATGAACCTTTAAGTGCTAGGAAGGATCTCAGTTTATTACTTACAGACATACAGGTTGAAGGTGCCATTGAAGCAGTTGATATATCTGAGTGGTTTTCCCCCATAGTTGTAGTCAAAAAGAAGTCAGGTTCTTTGAGGTTGTGTGTGGATTTAAGGTTATTTAAAACTCAAATTGTTGTGGACTGTGATCCTCTTCCAAAAATTCAGTAGTTGCTTGAGCAGATTAATGGAGCTACGTTTTTCACGTCTCTTGATCTTAAGTCTGCGTACCATCAAATAGAATTGAAAGAGGATTGCAGACATTTAACAACTTTCATTACTCCGGATAGTGCCTTTCAATATATAAGAATGCCTTTTGACCATGCCTCAGCTGCATCCGTCTTTCAGAAACTCATGCTTTAGAGGGAGTCATTACTTTTCAAGATGACATTTTATTTTTTGCAGATAGAGTTGAATCACACAATGCTAGATTATCTTGTGTGTTACAGCTTTAGGGCCAGATTTACAAGGCCCTTGCGCCCCTTAGTGCCATATTTGCAGCATTTTTGCTTCAAATGTGATGCTAACAGGCCACTACCATAGCGCCATATTTACAAGGTGGAGCAAACTAGGTTTGCGCCACTTTGTAAACACCTTGCGGCACATCATGCATAATATCTGCATGATGTAAGAAAAGGGGACGATCCCTCATTAGAGGGTCGCTAAAAATGGCACAATGGAATCTATACTACTCCATTGCACTATTTCTAGCGTCACTTATAACGCCTGCTTGAAGTAGGCATGAAAATGAGGTTCCCATTGATTTCAATGGGCCTCTTAACACTATACTGGATTAGCGTAATTTTTTTTTTTTACACTATTCCAGTATAGCAGTACTGAGCCCGTCAAAAATAATGTATGTATATTGTTCTTTATCTTGCACTCCTGCAGTTCATGCGACTTCTAAATGACAGATTTTATTTGTACTCGGTGTATAGTGCTCAGTTAACCAAACTCAAAAGAATAGGGTGCTGAGCCTGCTTTGCCATGTTTCAAACTCACCGATCAGATCACTGCATGTGACTGTAACAAGCACTCAACTCACTGAGCTATCCTGCCAGTTATGAATGAATGAATGAGGGTTTTGACTCTTCAATTAACTTAGGAATCAATTGCTGAAAAGGTTTTTTTAAATGTTGTGAATGGGAAAGGGCTGAAAGCAAGATCATGTAGTCTGTATAGTAAAGAAGCGCAAAACAAGTCAACAATGAAAGCCAGTGATGAGGACATCCAGACATGGTGCCAGAGTGAGAAGAAGATTGTGTATCTATGGAGCTAGGAATGGCTGCTTTTAATTGACACATACCTTGAATTACTCGAAGGATGTTGTTCCTCCAATAAAACATTCTGCTAGCAAATTCATATTGGATGTGTACAAAAGTTTTCTTCTTCACAAGCAATGTTCTTTTGGAATCATCCAGAAAAGATTTAGATTTTATGAACGAATGGCAAAAAGCAGAAATACATAAAAACAGAGAAACTTGAATCACCAAACTAATGGGTAATTTTGAAAACTTAGAAATTCAAATAGAAATAGAAGCAACATTAGAGAACTTTACATGAAAAGCAGATGTAAATACAATAATGACTGTACTGAGATAGTCTGAGTACTTTGCATAATGTGCATAAACGGTCTTCTCTCGGCCTCTGAAGAGAATGATCAATATTACCATCATCAATTGAAATGGCAATAGACGGGATATTTTAAGTCCTTCGGAAATTTGGCATGGGAGTATAAAAGCCAGATAGATGTATAAGAGATATATTCAATAGATGATGTTGTTTAGAAACTACAAGTCCACAACAAAGGAAGTTTTGCAGAGCCTTGATGCTTTTTAGGATTGAGCACGTGCAATCGCTTTAGCCCATGTTGTAATCTCTATGTGGGCTTCTAACCACGCCCATGTCACGCTGTCACTTTCATTGGTTTGTGGGCTTGCCTTTCAAAAATCAATACATTCCATTTATGAAATGCATGCATACGTCATGTTTAGTCCTCCTCGAGCGCACCGGCCAACTACTGAAAACATACGAGGCTCCGTGTTTTCAGCTGGTTTCTGGACTACTTTATCTTTTCATTTCCTGTGCAGCGCGATCTTTCTGGGCAGAAGTCGAGCGCTTTGCATGTCATGGCGACCATCGGCTCGCATTTGTGATACCGATTTACTTTTCATTATTAACGTATGTGGCAAGAAAAGTCCGGTTAGGAGTTTACAACACTAATAGCTCTAATGTGAGAAAATGCAAGACCCATTGCATTGCAAATGCTTGTTATGTGTTTCTCAGTAGGAGATGATTTTGAACCCTCAGCTTTTCTGACTTGTCACACAAGAGATGCAACATGTGTGTGATTCTGTTGACCCCTGAATGCCCTTTTGAAATAGCTGCAGCTTCGGGATCAGTGTCTTTGATGTGAGGATAGAGTGAAGTGTAGTGAAAGAGACATTTTCATTAGAGGAAATGAATCATCGTTCCCACCCTTTTTTGATTTGCATTTAAGTATTTAAGAATTTTTTTGTTTCTGATGTTGACAACACCCTTGCTCCACTCCCCAAACCGGAAATGGTTATGATATTGTGAGGTACAGCTCTCTAAATGTCAGAGCACAAGAGCAGAAAGATGACATGGAAACATAGACAATCTGTCATAGAGGCTGGTCCTCTCTCTTTCCTCACTGCACAGGAGATAAGGCTGCTGATGATAATTTAATCATTTCTACTCTGCTGTCGCCCACCTCCAGCATCCCCACAAGTAAAACAATTTCACAATAGCCGAGGCAGCCTGATGTCTCATTGCTTGTGAATTCTTTCATGTTTGTATTTGAAAGGAGTAAAAAATGGCAGCTTTTGCTGGTTTTTCACATTATTCTACCGGCCTTGACATAAAAATACTGTCCATCTGGCTATCTATTAGCCAGGAAGAATCTTTTATTAGATCATGCCCGTACATGCAAGTGGTAGGAGGTCTGCACACATGTGGCAAAGTGATTTATCTCTTGTTGAAAAATGGCCCTCTCTGAAGGGTCACCTCAAACCTTTTGCCTTCCTCCTCCTCCTCTTTTCCTGACCTTGTTTTTGTTGGCTTTAAGACTTTACTACTGCTTACTGAGGCCTTGTAAATTAAATGCTGCTAATGGGTCTGTAGAACGGCTTGTGCCACCAACACAGGTAGCCCTTTAAACCTATCTCAGGCTGGCCACTGCAGAGCCTGTGTGTGCAGTTTTACTGCCGCTTCGACTTGGCACCTTAAACCCTCTCCCAAGCCATAGACTCCCTCCCCTTTTACTATACATACGTCACCCCTAAGGTAGGCCATGGGTAGCCCTTAGGGCAGGGTGTTGTGTAAGTAAAAGGTAGGACATGTACATTTACGTTTTACATGTCCTGGGAGTGAAAAACTGCCACATTAATTTTTCACTACTGTGAGGCCTACTCCTCTTATAGGTTAACATTGGGAATTCCTTAATACACTTTTTAAGCTGTAAATCCTGATTAGAATGGAGAAACTTAACACTATACTGGATTAGCGTCATTTTGTTTTTTTCACTATTCCAGTATAGCATTACAGAAGCGTATGAAAAATGACGCTATTGCCCCTAACATGTGCCATGGTGCGCTGTATTGTAAATACGGTGCTACCATGGTGGCGTTAGGGGACGCAAAGGATCCACAAGTGATGCGCCACTTTCTTGTAAATATGGCCCTTAGTACGATAAAGGTGTGACTGTACAGATGGAGAAGTGTGAAAATTTAAGCTGAGCCAGTTTAGGGTGGGGCGGGGCTGGATGGGGCTGGAGGGAGGAGTGGTTCGTTCACAAAAAGTGTGCATGTGTGTTTTGGCCGGCCGTGTTGGGCCAGCCAAACACACATGCACGCTTTGCATTTCTCCTCCCGGCTGTATTGCACGGCTGGGAGGAGAGAGTGCACAAGCTTCCACTCCCTCTGCGAGCACCGAAGCAGGCCACTCACACCAATCATGATGCTGCTGTCATGCTGGTGAGAGCAGCTTCGTGATTGGCTAAAGGGAGTGTGGAAGCCTGTGCGCTTCCAAGATGAGGAGGACGGAGGAGACAAACCAATTTCCAGAGGAAACAGGTAAGTGTTTTCTTTTTGTTTGTTTTTTAAATTATCCCCCTCTGCCCCCCCCCACCCCTGTTTAGTGGCAGCCACCACCGCAATCCAAGTTGTTCTCCAGCTCACACCACCTCCACGTGCCTTCTTCAGTGAGGCCTACACGGTCCGTATGCAGTCACCAGCATTGACCCTGATACCAAATATTATGTGTTTTTTGTTTGCATGAAGCTTTATTCGGCTATAAATATGGCTCCAGAAATGATGCAGCCCTGGAGAAGCAAAACAAGTGGCATTATTAACTAAATTCGGCAAAAATTAATGGAAAATCATGAGGGAAGGAAGTGCAAATTGTGCAAACAATTAGCTGAATCAAGACAAAATATGCAACACACATTGTGACTGCAAGCGCCCTATGCAACCCAACCTGTGACATTGCTGTGTAACATCGCAGTGCACAAGGGGCATGAGAGTTGCACGTATTTGTAAGGTTCTTAACAAATAAAAGTGCTCAGGTTCAGGAGTTCCTACTGAGAGTCTAATCCACCAGGTAATAATTGTGCTCTGCCTAGAAGTGTTGAAATTAGATGTATTATCACTGTTTTTTTTACATCCCACAGGAAACTGGGGTTTGTAAAACATATACAATGAGGTATTCAGCAGAAACCGCGTTTACATGTACACACTTCCTGCATTGAAAGATGTGCCTCATTTAATAGTTGGATCCCAGCTATGTTCTAAAACTTTAGTGTTGGGTTTACCACTGTTTTATGGGCGAGCGCAAAGCACTCCGTCCCATACTGTAATCTCTCTTTGGGCTTCTAAGCGTGCCCATTTCACGTCAGTCACTTTCATTGGTTCTTGGGCTTGCCTTTTAAAACCCGCTTGCTTTCATTTGTGAAAGGCATGCATACATCATGCCTTTTCCGGTGTTTAGCCCACCTACAGAGCCCCGGTAAACTACTGCAACCATTCGAGGCTCGATGTTTTCAGCATGGTTTCTAGACTACTTTTTCTTTTTGTTTTCCATGCAGCGCGATCGCACTGAGGTTTAGATAGCACAATCGCGCTCGGGTTTTCCATTTTCAATTTCAGCGCAATCGTGCTGCATTTTACATAGCACGATCTTGCTGTGTTTTTTTCTTGTAATTTATGTGTCAAGAAGAGTCCGGTAAGGGGTTTACAACGCTAATAGCTCTAACTCGAGCAAATACGAGACCGGTTGCATTGCAAATGCTTGTTAACACTGTGTAGTGCTTTCCTCTTATCTAGTTTCTAAGCACTAACATAACACAACAGAAATGCACTTCTGAGGTCAAAGAAGACTTTTATTGTTGTTAATTCTTCCCCAACCACAATATTTATGTATGACGAATTAGTAGCTTTCAAGTCCGCGTTAATCAAACAAAATATATCAGTTTGCAATATACACAGCAGGTTATATTTATAAGATATTGAATGCAAAGCAAAACAAATACTTCACCGTGTGGGAACTATCTACAGCTTCATCTTTCTAAGGTCTGCAAGCTGATGACCCCTGTCAGCCGCGAGAAAGAGAGATTCATCTACCCACACGGGATTGCTGGCAGCCTGCGCCAAGCTCCAGCACGAGGTCCGGCAGATTCGAATCTGACTCTCTGCAGCCTGTTACATTCGTTACAAAGGTGTGCCCCCTCCTCTCAGACCTGGGAAACTGAGCAAGCCTTTTGGAGACTGGCCATGTCTCCAAGACTACTCCTGTTCCCAAGCTCAAGCAGAGAGAACAACACCCGTACTCTCTCTTATCATGTCTAGTCTACTGTGAGAAAAACATCTTGGTTCTCTGGTGCAAAAACACAGCTTGGAAAAATACAGCTTGGATTCTCAACTGCAATGTCTAACTCCACGTTAAAGGCAATAGGCAGCTAACCTAGATATCAAATGCAATGTCTAGTGTCATGTCAAAGCCAATAAGCATCTAAGCTGAATACAAAATGCAATGTCTTATATCATGTCAAAGCCCATAGGCAGCTGAGCTGAATACAAAATGCAATGTATAATATCATGTCAAAGCCAATAGGCAGCTGAGCTGAATATAAAATGCAATGTATAATATCATGTCAAAGCCAATAGGCAGCGGAGCTGAATATCATGTCAAAGCCAATAGGCAGTTAAGCTGAATACAAAATGCAATATATAATATCATGTCAAAGCCCATAGGCAGAATATCTAATAGCATGTCAAAGTCAATAGGCAGCTAAATTGAATACATCATGTCAAAGCCAATAGGAATGCAATGTCAAAGCCAATAGGCGGCTAGACTGGATACAGCATGTCAAAGCCAATAGGCAGAATACAGAATGTAATGGCTAATGCAATGTCAAAGCCCATAGGCGGCTCAACTAAATACAGAAAGTAATGGCTAATGCCATGTCAAAGCCAATAGGCAGAATACAGAATGTAATGACTAATGCAATGTCAAAGCCCATAGGCGGCTAAACTGAAAAAAACATACCATGTGCTACTGGTGAACATTGAGCAACTAATATGCGCAGTGGTGAAACACAAAGTCATTGGTCAAAACAAAACTTATCAAATGGCAGTACATTCCGCCCTTTGACCAATGAATTTTTGTTTCACATATCTCTTGTTTCAAAAAAAAAAAAAACATCAGATCAAAGCAATCCCTGTAAAGCAATAGAAGCGGATTAACACATTGATTTCATAACCTTTCACATCAGATACATCTACATAGAAAAGACTGAGCAATTTTTTTTTTCTCTGAATGAGTCTCTAATTCAACAGTGTTAGCAATTTGATGTGGCATGAGTTCTACTCATGTAAAGGTGCACGGTCCACCTGAAAGGTTTTCTGGAAGATAAGCAAAAGTCAGAGTTCCATACGAGAGGGAAAAAAAAAAAAAACACAGCTTAGTTCCAGTGGAAGAATACAATCAAACAAGTTGAACTTGAACTGAAGGCGCAGTTTGCGCAAAATGGATCCATGGTGCTGGCACTTTACTCAGCCAGGTTCAGGTTGGGGATTCGGTCCCTTCCCCGACCCCACACGCACACACTGGAAAGGGGACCACACAGCACACTCAGGGACAGTGGCGAAACGTGGTAGGATCTGCAAAAGAAACAAGTATGACTTTTCTTGCAAATAACATTTTTCATTTAAACTGCACCCTTCCTCTTTCTTTCCCTGTTTTATAATCAGCAGGACGTTTTTGAGGCCCTTTGTTATATTTTCTGCAGGTTCTGGAGGATCACTTGGGGCTTCAGCCCACACATCAGCACTGAGGTTTTTATCTGCTGCGCCACAGCTTCCCTTTTCTTGCACTGTCAGAAGGGCTGGGGCAGACTCATTCTTTACCAAACCTCCATTCACTGCACTTTTGTCAATTTGGGCCATTCTGTCTCCAATTTGTATGCATGAATCAGATTCTTTTCTAGGTATCAGCATAATTTCGATTTTTCCTTGGTAATCTGCAGCAATCACTCTCCCTAAAACATGATCAATTTGCCATTTCTGTCCTGGTAACTTTCCTCTCCCCAACTGCTCTGTGACTGCTTGCATGACAGATTGCTTTTGTGCGTGCTGCACAGTTTTTTATCAAATCTAGGGGAATGTGCATCTCTCTCATCTCTGCCCACCTGTAAGTGGCTTTTTCTCTCTGCTGTTCACATTTCTGGGGCACCCACTTAGCCATCCCCACTAAGGCAGAATTCTGGGTGTACACTTCTCTCTCTGAATTTTTCTCATTAACATCTACAAGGTAATTGAACCAGTTAGGTGCTAAAACATTAGCAATGGACCAAAAATCAGCGTAAAAATGACACATCTCACGTAGCTCTTGCTTTAAAATCTGACACACATTATACAACGCTGTTCCTTCTACTGTGCCAGAAAGCAACATTTCAGTCAATGAATCATTAGTAAAACAAACATGCTTTTTATCTTCAGTGGACACGAATTCAAATGGTGCACACAATTTCACCGGTAATTCTTTTACCTGTGGTACTCTAGCCCTGTCTTGCAAGTACCAGATCCATTGTATGATTCTAGCTAGGGGCACTATTTTCTTTCCTTGTTCTTGAGTTACATGTACATAAGTATTTCCTTCTTGCACTGCGCAGAAACCTAAAGTCTTCATTATTTCATTTGCCAAATCACAAGCGCGCAACTGCATATTATTTTTCACAGTGACCATATACAAAAGTGTTAGGATTTCACTCAAATGAGGGCTATTCTTTTCCCAAAAATCAAACAAGCTAATGAAACTCGGGGTGTCTTGCTCTAAAATCATTCGTTTTACTTGTGCATTTTGCAACGGTAACTCGTAAATCACATTCTGAGCTCTCTTCGTGTTATCAGTTAAGGAATGCATTTTGTCTGCAAAAAACCCTGGCTCACACAAAAACTCAAAGCAGCTCGGAGCTGTCTTAACCCCCTCATTACTGGAATGGGACAAGAAAGATTCTTCAAAAACAGCCTTTTTATAACTTTCAGTCGGGCTAATTTGCTCACGTAAATTCCTATTTTCATGTTCCAACTTCCTACATTTCTCCTGCATTTCTCTGTAAGCAGATAAAGGTATCCAGACCTTTCTGTCATCATTACTTCCAAAAGACACGTTTTCTACATATGTACAACAGGAATTATTTCTCAAAACATTATCAGGCATTTTAGCTACACATGCATTTTCTTCTGTAATTCCCCAAACAGAAAACAATTCACAGTTTTTCTTAGCACCATCAGGCAGTTCATCAACACATGTATTCTCAGACATGGTCTGCCGTGCTACTGTGATTCTCCAAACAGAACAATTTCTGTAATTCTCCAAACAACAGAAACAATTACACTTTTAAAGCGTGCACTTAGAAATCTACCAACTCGTCAACACCCTCTTAATCACCTCTTAATGACCGACCCCACGACTCCTGGTACCAATTGTAGTGCTTTCCTCTTATCTAGTTTCTAAGCACTAACATAACACAACAGAAATGCACTTCTGAGGTCAAAGAAGACTTTTATTGTTGTTAATTCTTCCCCAACCACAATATTTATGTATGACGAATTAGTAGCTTTCAAGTCCGCGTTAATCAAACAAAATATATCAGTTTGCAATATACACAGCAGGTTATATTTATAAGATATTGAATGCAAAGCAAAACAAATACTTCACCGTGTTGGAACTATCTACAGCTTCATCTTTCTAAGGTCTGCAAGCTGATGACCCCTGTCAGCCGCGAGAAAGAGAGATTCATCTACCCACACGGGATTGCTGGCAGCCTGCGCCAAGCTCCAGCACGAGGTCCGGCAGATTCGAATCTGACTCTCTGCAGCCTGTTACATTCGTTACAAAGGTGTGCCCCTCCTCTCAGACCTGGGAAACTGAGCAAGCCTTTTGGAGACTGGCCAGGTCTCCAAGACTACTCCTGTTCCCAAGCTCAAGCAGAGAGAACAACACCCATGTACTCTCTCTTATCATGTCTAGTCTACTGTGAGAAAAACATCTTGGTTCTCTGGTGCAAAAACACAGCTTGGAAAAATACAGCTTGGATTCTCAACTGCAATGTCTAACTCCACGTTAAAGGCAATAGGCAGCTAACCTAGATATCAAATGCAATGTCTAGTGTCATGTCAAAGCCAATAAGCATCTAAGCTGAATACAAAATGCAATGTCTTATATCATGTCAAAGCCCATAGGCAGCTGAGCTGAATACAAAATGCAATGTATAATATCATGTCAAAGCCAATAGGCAGCTGAGCTGAATATAAAATGCAATGTATAATATCATGTCAAAGCCAATAGGCAGCGGAGCTGAATATCATGTCAAAGCCAATAGGCAGTTAAGCTGAATACAAAATGCAATATATAATATCATGTCAAAGCCCATAGGCAGAATATCTAATAGCATGTCAAAGTCAATAGGCAGCTAACTTGAATACATCATGTCAAAGCCAATAGGAATGCAATGTCAAAGCCAATAGGCGGCTAGACTGGATACAGCATGTCAAAGCCAATAGGCAGAATACAGAATGTAATGGCTAATGCAATGTCAAAGCCCATAGGCGGCTCAACTGAATACAGAAAGTAATGGCTAATGCCATGTCAAAGCCAATAGGCAGAATACAGAATGTAATGACTAATGCAATGTCAAAGCCCATAGGCGGCTAAACTGAAAAAAACATACCATGTGCTACTGGTGAACATTGAGCAACTAATATGCGCAGTGGTGAAACACAAAGTCATTGGTCAAAACAAAACTTCTCAAATGGCAGTACACACTGCTTGCAGGCAAATAACAAGGGGAAGTAACTCGTGGTTCCCCTTTCATTGATCGCTGTGGGAAAGGCAGGCAGTGAGCTTTATTACTTACCAAGAGCCCGTCAGAAATAATGTGTGTATATTGTTCTTTATGTTGCACTCCTGCAGTTCATGTACCTTCTATATTACAGATTTTATTTGTACTCGGTGTATAGTGCTCAGTTAACCAAACTCAAAAGAATAGGGCGCTGAGCCTGCTTTGCCATGTTTCAAACTCACTGATCAGATCACTGCATGTGTCAGTAACAAGCACTCAACTCACTGAGCTATCCTGCCGGCTATGAATGAATGAATGAGGGTTTTGACTCTTCAATTAACTTAGGAATCAATTGCTGAAAATGTTTTTTTAAATGTTGTGAATGGGAAAGGGCTGAAAGCAAGATCATGTAGTCTGTATAGCAAAGAAGTGCAAAACAAGTCAACAATGAAAGCCAGTGATGAGGACATCCACACATGGTGCCAGAGTGAGAAGAAGATTGTGTATCTATAGAGCTAGGAATGGTTGCTTTTAATTGACACATACCTTAAATTACTCGAAGGATGTTGTTCCTCCAATAAAACATTCTGCTAGCAAATTCATATTGGATGTGTACAAAAGTTTTCTTCTTCACATGCAATGTTCTTTTGGAATCATCCAGAAAAGATTTAGATTTTATGAACGAATAACAAAAAGCAGGAATACATAGAAACAGAGAAACTTGAATCACGGGTAATTTTGAAAACTTAGAAATTCAAATAGAAATAGAAGCAACATTAGAGAACTATACATGAAAAGCAGATGTAAATACAATAATGACTGTACTGAGATAGTCGTACTTTGCATAATGTGCATAAACGGTCTTCTCTTGGCCTCTGAAGAGAATGATCAATATTACCATCATCAATTGAAATGGCAATAGACGGGATATTTTAAGTCCTTCGGAAATGTGGCATGGGAGTATAAAAGCCAGATAGATCTATAAGACATATATTCCATAGATGATGTTGTTTAGAAACTACAAGTCCACAACAAAGGAAGTTTTGCAGAGCTTTGATGCTTTTTAGGGTTGAGCGTGTGCAATCGCTTTAGCCCATGTTGTAATGTCTACGTGCGCTTCCAACCAACCCATGTCATGCTGTCACTTTCATTGGTTTGTGGGCTTGCCTTTCAAAAATCAATTGATTCCATTTATGAAATGCATGCATACGTCATGTTTAGTCCTCCTCGAGCGCACCGGCCAACTACTGAAAACATACGAGGCTCTGTGTTTTCAGCTGGTTTCTGGACTACTTTATCTTTTCATTACCTGTGCAGCGCGATCTCTCTGGGCAGAAGTCAAGCGCTTTGCATGTCATGGCGACCATCGGCTCGCATTTGTGATACTAATTTACTTTTCATTATTAACTTATGTGGCAAGAAAAGTCCGGTTAGGAGTTTAAAACACTAATAGCTCTAATGCGAGAAAATGCAAGACCCATTGCATTGCAAATGCCTGTTATGTGTTTCTCAGTAGGAGATGCTTTTGAACCCTCGGCTTTTCTGACTTGTCACACAAGAGATGCAACATGTGTGTGATTCTGTTGACCTCTGAATGCCCTTTTGAAATAGATGCAGCTTCGGGATCAGTGTCTTTGATGTGAGGATAGAGTGAAGGGTAGTGAAAGAGACATTTTCATTAGAGGAAATGAATCATCGTTCCCACCCTTTTTTGATTTGCATTTAAGTATTTAAGATTTTTTTTGTTTCTGATGTTGACAACACCCTTGCTCCACTCCCCAAACTGGAAATGATTATGATATTGTGGGGTACAGCTCTCTAAATGTCAGAGCAAAAGAACAGAAAGATGACCTGGAAACATAAACAATCTGTCATAGAGGCAGGTCCTCTCTCTTTCCTCACTGCACAGGGGATAAATGGCTGCTGATGATAATTTAATCATTTCTACTCTGCTGTCGCCCACCTCCACCATCCCCACAAGTAAAACAATTTCACAATAGCCGAGGCAGCCTGATGTCTCATTGCTTGTGAATTCTTTCATGTTTGTATTTCAAAGGAGTAAAAAATGGCAGCTTTTTCTGGATTTTCACATTATTCTAGCGGCCTTGACATAAAAATACTGTCCATCTGGTTATCTATTAGCCAGCAAGAATCTTCTTTTAGATCATGCCCGTACATGCAAGTGGTAGGAAGTCTGCACACATGTGGCAAAGTGATTTATCTCTTGTTGAAAAATGGCCCTCTCTGGAGGGTCACCTCAAACCTTTTGCCTTCCTCCTCCTCCTCTTTTCCTGACCTTGTTTTTGTTGGCTTTAAGACTTTACTACTGCTTACTGAGGGCTTGTAAATTAAATGCTACTAATGGGTCTGTAGAACGGCTTGTGCTACCCAAACAAGTAGACCTTTAAACCTATCTCAGGCCGGTCACTGCAGAGCCTGAGTGTGCAGTTTTACTGCCGCTTCGACTTGGCACCTTAAACCCTTTCCCAAGACATAGACTCCCTCCCCTTTTACTATACATACGTCACCCCTAAGGTAGGCCCTGGGTAGCCCATAGGGCAGGGTGTTGTGTAATTAAAAGGAAGGACATGTACATTTAAGTTTTACATGCCCTGGGAGTGAAAAACTGGCACACTCCTTTTTCACTACTGTGAGGCCTACTCTTCTCATAGGTTAACATTGGGAATTCCTTAATACACTTTTTAAGCTGTAAATCCTGATTAGAAAGGAGAAGCTATATCATGTTTCATATCATTAGAATGGTAATGAGAAATCTTCTGTACTGGTAAAGTTGGATTTAACATTATTATTTTAGAAATGCCACTTTTAGAAAATTGACATTTGTCTGCTCTTACAGCTCTGTTTGCCTTCAGTCTGTCTCCAGTACACATCTGGGGTGGGTGACAGCTACACTTTGTCCATTCTCTCTAAACAGCCACAAACATAGGAAGGTTATGTGTGTCTGACCAATTATCTCCATTCTGATGGCTCTTCCTGGGCAGTAAGGGAGGGAGGGGCTGTCACACATGAATGGGCAGTGCCTGTCCCCACACACAATGGCTGATTACCCCATTCTGATAGTCTGGAGCAAGGGCTGGAAGAAAGGGCATGTGTGCTCTTCAAAGACCCTTCTTTGAAGTCAGCTCCACTTCAAAGGTATACCTTGGTATAAGTACTGGGTCTCTAACCCCACCAAATCACACACTTCTGGACCTAAAATTGGACTCTGTCAGAAGAACTGCTGTGCTGCATCAAGGACAGTTACAGTGCTGCACTGCTGACCTGAAAGGCCTGCTGTACTGTCCTTCTGCTCTCTGACCCTGCTGAGGAGAGCTGGACTCTGCCTTGCACCTCCAAGTGATCTCCAAGGACTTGTTGGTTTGCCTCCTGCTGCTAGAGACTCAGGGATATCAAAGTCTCTACCCATGTTCCTGTGCCTGGTTCACTGGAAGTGGACCTAGATACTTGCACCAGAGAAGTCGACGCATTTCCATTCTGCTTGGAGTATAACCAGCGCATCAACCCTGTTACAGGAGTAGGATTGGTGCATTGCTCTCAGAACCAATGCATCGCCTTGAGAGCCCGAAACCTCGGAACCACGCATTGCCACATTAGTACTGTGGAGAGATCGACATATCCCCTTGACTGTGTGCAGAAACCCTGTGCATTGTACTTCGTAATCAATTCATCTCAGCTCGGCACTTCATCTTCGGAACTGACGCATTGCCACCACTGCATGAATAAAATCAACGCATCACCTTAACTGCGGGCCCAACATCGACGTATCACTCGACACATCGCTTGTCTGCATTCCACATCTTGCTGTTACGACCAGGATCAAGGTACTCTGTTCACCGGGCCTGCTTGGCTCAATTCCCAGGTCTGTGCTCCATCGCAGAGAGCCTAAACTATTGAATTTGCCCTGGTATGGCTCAACCTCAAGTAACTCCTAAAGCACTGTTTGTTTTTAAGCGCTATTTTACCCATATTCTTTTAAAATTGATATCTTGACTTATACTTATTGAATATTTTTCATGTTTGTCTTGTTCAGAATATAATAATCTATTTTTCTAAACCTGTGTGGAGTTTTTTTGTGGTGTTTTCATTGTGTTACTGTGATTGTGTGCTGCACAAATACTTTACACATTGCGTTTTTAGATTATCCTGACTGCTCTGTGCCAAGCTACCAGAAGGTGAGCACAGGTAATCTCCATGGGCTAGATGTACGAAATTCAGTTTTTGCATTTCCTAAATGGAAAATCCGAAGAAATAGTTATTTAGGAAATGGAATGTACAAAAATTGAAATATTCTAATAGCAATTCCTAGAGAGTAGGAATCGCTATTAGGAAATTGGTATTTAGGAAATACTACACCATTTGTTTCTATTCACCTAAAGGCCCATACGTACAAATCGGTTTGCATTTCCCAATTTGAGATTTCCTAATAGGAAGTAGCAAATTAGGAAATGCAAAACCAATGGTGCCTATGTGACTATGCCCCCCTTTTGATGCATCCCAAAAAATAATTATGCACATGTAAAGCACACAAATGCCCTAGGGGCATGTGTGCACTACATGGCACTTAAACAAATGCATTTGGGGCAAATTTTAAAATTGCCCATTGTTACCATCGACTTGCAGTGGATGGCAATAGCATTTCCTAGACACCTATTTCACATTTAGGTAATGCTTTGTCCATGTGCTTAGTAAATCACATATAGGAAATCCCTATTTGCCTATTTGCCTATATAGGGAATTGCAAAATGTGATTTCTACTGGGTAGGCAATTTAGCATTTCTTAGCGGACCGAAATTGTGATTTGGTCTGCTCACAAATGCAATTTTCTTTTGTACATCTGACCCTAAGTGTGTATCTGACTTACCCTGGCTAGGATTGTGGTTCCTGCTTGTACAGGGTGCATACTTTGACAACAATAAACTACATTTCTAACACCTCAACTTTAACAAAACCCCATCTGTTTATTGCAGATCTTCAGGCATCTCTTTGTGAAAACATGGAATACAAAATTATCTCTTGCAAAAATAGTGCAAAGAACAGACTAACAAAATATTAATGTTGTATTGACCTTGGTTACATATCTTTGGTTAGACCACTTTTCTAGGACCAATTGCTAAATACCTTATAGATACATATATTCAAGACAACAAGCAAGACTACTAGCAACTGATTTTGTTTAGCAGTAAACATGACTGGGACTAGGAAAGAAACAGTTTTTAAGCTTGTGGTTTGATGTTCACTGGATCTTCTCTAACAGTTCAAGGATTTTAGAGCACCAGTGAAGGAGTGCCCAAAATAAAGGAATGCTGCCCTCTAGGGGCACTTTAGAGAACCACAGGCAATACACTGGTGTTTAAAGATTTTACTTGTAAAACATTTATTTTAAAAAGCTAGACCATTTGGTATTTAGTATTTCCTAAATGAGATGTATGCTATTATCTGACCATTTTGATCATTACATTTTGCTATTTTCAACTAAATTGGTCACTGTAACTTGTTCCCTTGTTTAGTGTTATGTTGTTTTGCTGTTGCTGTTCATGTACCACATGCCGCTGTCTGAGAGGAAGGCCTTGTTCTTCTCCAAATATTTGAATTCTTTACAGAAACCTCTCTACTTGCTAGGAATAAGGTTGTTGTGGCTGGTGGGTGCTCCGACAAGATCATATCAAGACTAAGGTCTCTCTCTCCAATAGTTTAACAACCCGTTACCAACACAAGTATATAGCAGGTTAATATTTTGCTCTCTGGCACCATATTTTCAACCTTTTACATTGCTGTATTTATGATGAACCTGGACATGTTTAATATTTTCTTATGAATATTAGTATAGCGCTGAAGCTAGACAAGCTCTTTTCTTGCAAGCCTACTGTGAAACATGATGGGCTCTGCACTAGCTTCATTGGTTATGAGTCTGACTCTGACACCCACAGTGCAAAAGTACACTCAGTTGCACTTGCCCACAAAACAGGATGTTTCCAGGAACACAAAAAAGGTTTCTTGTAACATTTATCAAAAGTAAGATGGTTATTTCTTTGGTGAAAATGAGAGTACGAGATATTAAAGCATTGCAAATGTCTTGAACTAGGATGCATTTTTGCCGGTTGCTGCTCACAGGGGCCAGGGCAAAGACTCATGAGACCCATAACTCCACTGGTCTAGGAGGCGGGGACAGAATTATTTAAAATGACACTTTGCAACCACTGGGCCCATCCGTGCCCATTCAAGACCAGACCAGGCTCCTCCTCTTGGCTACATCTTCCAATGCCTGGTTTAAGCATAAATCAACCACTGCACATGGTGCCCTCATAATGGTACTAACATTTTAACATCCGCCGTGGAGGCTATAAATGAGGGGATTGTAGGAAAGTACCATCTTGCCTGGCATGTTGCCCCCATATTTCAATGTATACATGTTGTTTTAGTTGTATGTGTCACTGGGACCCTGCCAGCCAGGGCCCCAGTGCTCATAAGTGTGCCCTGTATGTGTTACCTGTGTAATGACTAACTGTCTCACTGAGGCTCTGCTAATCAGAACCTCAGTGGTTATGCTCTCTCATTTCTTTCCAAATTGTCACTAACAGGCTAGTGACCAATTTTACCAATTTACATTGGCATACTGGAACACCCTTATAATTCCCTAGTATATGGTACTGAGGTACCCAGGGTATTGGGGTTCCAGGAGATCCCTATGGGCTGCAGCATTTCTTTTGCCACCCATGGGGAGCTCTGACAATTCTTACACAGGCCTGCCACTGCAGCCTGAGTGAAATAACGTCAACGTTATTTCACAGCCATTTTACACTGCACTTAAGTAACTTATAAGTCACCTAAATGTCTAACCTTTACCTGGTAAAGGTTGGGTGCTAAGTTACTTAGTGTGTGGGCACCCTGGCACTAGCCAAGGGGCCCCCACATTGTTCAGGGCCAATTCCCCAGACTTTGTGAGTGTGGGGACACCATTACACGCGTGCACTATACATAGGTCACTACCTATGTATAGCTTCACAATGGTAACTCCGAACATGGCCATGTAACATGTCTAAGATCATGGAATTGCCCCCCCAATGCCATCCTGGTATTGGGGAGACAAGCCCATGATTCCCCGGGTCTCTAGCACAGACCCGGGTACTGCCAAACTGCCTTTCCCGGGGTTTCACTGCAGCTGCTGCTGCTGCCAACCCCTCAGACAGGTTTCTGACCTCCTGGGGTCCAGCCAGGCTTGGCCCAGGAAGGCAGAACAAAGGACTTCCTCAGAGAGAGGGTGTTACCCCCTCTCCCTTTGGAATAAGGTGTCAGGGCTGGGGAGGAGTAGCCTCCCCCAGCCTCTGGAAATGCTTTGATGGGCACAGATGGTGCCCATCTCTGCATAAGCCAGTCTACACCGGTTCAGGGATCCCTGAGCCCTGCTCTGGCGCGAAACTGGACAAAGGAAAGGGGAGTGACTACTCCCCTGACCTGCACCTCCCCTGGGAGGTGCCCAGAGCTCCTCCAGTGTGCTCCAGACCTCTGCCATCTTGGAAACAGAGGTGCTGCTGGCACACTGGACTGCTCTGAGTGGCCAGGGCCAGCAGGTGACGTCAGAGACTCCTTCTGATAGGCTCCTTCAGGTGTTGCTAGCCTATCCTCTCTCCTAGGTAGCCAAACCCCCTTTTCTGGTTATTTAGGGTCTCTGCTTTGGGGAATTCCTTAGATAACGAATGCAAGAGCTCATCAGAGTTCCTCTGCATCTCTCTCTTCACCTTCTGCCAAGGAATCGACTGCTGACCGCGCTGGAGGCCTGCAAAACTGCAACAAAGTAGCAAAGACGACTACTGCGACCTTGTAACGCTGATCCTGCCGCCTTCTCGACTGATTTCTTGGTGGTGCATGCTGTGGGGGTAGTCTGCCTCCTCTCTGCACTAGAAGCTCCAAAGAAATCTCCCGTGGGTCGACGGAATCTTCCCCCTGCTACCGCAGGCACCAAAGAACTGCATCACCGGTCCTCTGGGTCTCCTCTCAGCACGACGAGCGAGGTCCCTTGAACTCAGCAACTCTGTCCAAGTGTCTTCCACAGTCCAGTGACTCTTCAGTCCAAGTTTGGTGGAGGTAAGTCCTTGCCTCCCCACGCTAGACTGCATTGCTGGGAACTGCGTGTTTTGCAGCTACTCCGGCTCCTGTGCACTCTTCCAGGATTTCCTTTGTGCACAGCCAAGCCTGGGTCCTCGGCACTCTAACCTGCAGTGCACGACCTCCTGAGTTGTCCTCCGGTGTCGTGGGACCCTCTTTCGTGACTTCGGGTGTGCTCCGGTTCACTCCACTTTGTAGTGCCTGTTCCGGCACTTCTGCGGGTGCTGCTTGCTTCTGAGAGGGCTCCTTGTCTTGCTGGGTGCCCCCTCTGTCACCTCACACAATTGGCGACATCCTGGTCCCTCCTGGGCCACAGCAGCATCCAAAAACCCTAACAAAAACCCTTGCAGCTAGCAAGGCTTGTTTGCGGTCTTTCTGCACGGAAACACTTCTGCACGACTCTTCACGACGTGGGACATGCATCCTCCAAAGGGGAAGTTTCTAGCCCTTGTCGTTCTTACAGAATCCACAGCTTCTACCATCCGATGGCAGCTTCTTTGCACCCACAGCTGGCATTTCCTGGGCATCTGCCCACTCCCGACTTGATCGTGACTCTTGGACTTGGTACCCTTGTTCCACAGGTACCCTCGTCAGGAAATCCATAGTTGTTGCATTGCTGGTGTTGCTGTTTCTTGCAGAATTCCCCTATCACGACTTCTGTGCTCTTTTGGGAACGTAGGTGCACTTTGAACCCACTTTTCAGGGTCTTGGGGTGGGCTATTTTTCTAACCCTCACTGTTTTCTTACAGTCCCAGCGACCCTCTACAAGGTCACATAGGTTTGGGGTCCATTCGTGGTTCGCATTCCACTTCTAGAGTATATGGTTTGTGTTGCCCCTATCCCTATGTGCCCCCATTGCATTCTATTGTGACTATACATTGTTTGCACTGTTTTCTATTGCTATTACTGCATATTTTGGTATTGTGTACATATATCTTGTGTGTATTTAATATCCTCATCCTGAGGGTACTCACTGAGATACTTTGGCATATTGTCATAAAAATAAAGTACCTTTATTTTTAGTATATCTGTGTATTGTGTTTTCTTGTGATATTGTGCATATGACACTAGTGGTACTGTAGGAGCTTCACTCGTCTCTTAGTTCAGCCTAAGCTCCTCTGCTAAGCTACCTTTTCTATCAGCCTAAGTTGCTAGACACCCCTCTACACTAATAAGGGATACCTGGGCCTGGTGCAAGGTGTAAGTACCCCTTGGTACTCACTACAAGCCAGTCCAGCCTCCTACATTGGTTATGCAGCGGTGGGATAAGTACTTTGCAACTACTTACCACTTTTGTCATTGTACTTTTCATAAGAGAAAAATATACAAAACAAGGTCAGTGTATGTACACCTAACCAAAAAGTTTTGCTTTTCTTCTCTCACTTCTTTTACTAAATGGTGAAAAGTACCTCTAAACTTTCAAAAAGTTCTTAAAAAGTTCTAAAAGTTACTTTTTTTCTGTTCTTTAAAAAGTTCTGAAACTTTTTCTTTCTTTTTTTGTCCCTTAAACTCTTGTCTATCATGTCTGGTACAGGCCAAACTCTTGATCTGTCCAGCATAGCTTATGACAACCTTAGCTGGAAGGAAGCAAGGAGTCTCTGCATAGATAAAGGTTTAGGGGTAGGGAAGAATCCCTGAAGACAACTATTGGTTAATATGCTCATTGAACAAAATAAGACCTTAGTTGGCACTTCTGGTGAGAAATTAGCTGATGGTTCCCACTCTGATTCTGGGGCACCCCTAGCAAAAGATTTGGGAGGGAATCTTTCCAACCTGCCCCTTAGCAGGCCACCTAGCATAGCTGGTACTGATGTGAATTCACATCACAGTAAGAGTGTTGCTTCACATCACAGTAATAGTGTTGCTTCTCATCACAGTAGAAGTGTTACTTCTATAGGCCAGAATGTTAGAGTTCCATCTGTTAGGGCTAGGTCTCCCTCTGTTCATTCTCACCATTCTTCTCTTTCAAGGAATGCCAAACCCACCCACCCTGATGACAGAGTGTTACAAAGGGAGCTCAATAGATTGAGAGTGGAAGAATCCAGGCTGAAGCTCAAGAAGCAACAGCTGGATTTAGATAGGCAAACCTTAGATTTAGAAAAAGAAAGACAGAGGTTGGGGTTAGGACCCCATGGTAGCAGCAGCAGTATTCCAAATAGTCATCCTGCGAAAGAGCATGATTCTAGGAATCTGCACAAGATAGTTCCCCCTTACAAGGAGGGGGATGACATTAACAAGTGGTTTGCTGCACTTGAGAGGGCCTGTGTTGTACAGGAGATCCCTCAAAGTCAGTGGGCTGCTATCCTATGGCTATCTTTCAGTGGAAAGGGTTGGGATAGGCTCCATACTGTAAAGGAAAGTGATGCCAATAATTTTGCAGTTCTTAAGAATGCACTCCTAGATGGTTATGGCTTAACCACTGAACAGTACAGGATGAAGTTCAGAGAAACCAAAAAGGAGTCTTCACAAGACTGGGTAGACTTTGTTGACCATTCAGTGAAGGCCTTGGAGGGGTGGTTACATGGCAGTAAAGTTTCTGACTATGAAAGCCTGTATAACTTAATCCTGAGAGAGCATATACCTAATAATTGTGTGTCTGATTTGTTGCACCAGTACCTGGTAGACTCTGATCTGACCTCTCCCCAAGAATTGGGAAAGAAGGCAGACAAATAGGTCAGAACTAGGGTGAACAGAAAAGTTCATACGGGGGTGACAAGGATGGCAAGAAGAAGGATGGTAAGTCTTCTGACAAGGGTGGGGACAAATCTAAAAATGAGTCTTCATCAGGCCCACAAAAACACTCTGGTGGTGGTGGTGGGCCCAAATCCTCTTCAAATCAAAACAAAGAAAAGAAACCATGGTGCTATTTATGTAAAATAAAAGGCCATTGGACAACAGATCCCAGTTGTCCAAAGAAAAGCACCAAGCTTCCTACCACTACAACCCCTGCTGCTACACCTAGTGCCCCTAGTAATAGCAGTGGTGGTGGGAGCAAACCTACTAATAGCCAATCCAAGGGAGTAGCTGGGCTCACTTTTGGTAATTTAGTTGGGGTTGGTCTTGTTAGGGAGACCACAGAGGCTGTGTTAGTCTCTGAGGGGGCTATTGATTTAGCCACCTTGGTTGCTTGTCCCCTTAATATGGATAAGTACAAGCAACTACCCCTAATAAATGGTGTTGAGGTTCAGGCCTACAGGGACACAGGTGCCAGTGTTACCATGGTAATAAAGAAACTGGTCCACCCTGAACAACACCTACTTGGTCACCAGTACCAAGTAACTGATGCTCATAACAACACACTTAGCCACCCCATGGCTGTTGTAAATCTCAACTGGTGGGGGGGGGGGGTTACTGGTCCAAAGAAAGTTGTGATTGCCTCAGATTTACCTGTAGACTGTCTACTAGGGAACGATTTAGAGACATCAGCTTGGTCAGATGTGGAGTTGGAGGCTCATGCAGCAATGCTGGGCATTCCAGGGCATATTTTTGCTTTAACCAGGGCTCAGGCCAAAAAGCAAAAAGGACAGGGTGACTTGGATCCTAGAAGAATGGACCAAGTGCTCCCTAAAGCTAGGTTTAGTAAAGGTAAATCACTACCTACTATCCCTCCCTCTACAGTGAATTCAACTTCTGAGGAAGAAGAATTTCCACCCTGTGCAGAACCTACACCAGAGGAGCTGGAAGCAGACACGGCTGAGCTTTTGGGTGAAGGGGGGCCTGCCAGGGAGGAGCTGAGTGTGGTACAGCATACCTGTCCCAAACTAGAGGGTCTAAGGCAGTAAGCTGTCAAACAAGAAAATGGGGATGTCAGTGACTCTCATAGAGTTTACTGGGAGGATAACCTTTTGTACACTGAAGCAAGGGATCCAAAACCTGGAGCTGCCAGGAGATTAGTGATTCCTCAGGAGTACAGAAAGTTCCTCCTAACTCTAGCCCACGACATTCCCTTAGCTGGACATTTGGGGCAAATGAAAACTTGGGACAGGCTTGTCCCCTTGTTTCATTGGCCTAGAATGTCAGAGGACACAAAGGAATTTTGTAAGTCCTGTGAAACCTGTCAAGCCAGTGGCAAGACAGGTGGCACTCCAAAGGCACCCCTTATTCCACTGCCTGTGGTTGGGGTTCCCTTTGAAAGGGTAGGGGTTGACATAGTTGGCCCCCTTGACCCTCCAACTGCTTCAGGCAATAGGTTTATCTTGGTGGTAGTGGAGCATGCTATCAGATATCCTGAAGCAATTCCTCTAAGGACCACTACAGCTCCTGCAGTGGCAAAGGCCCTCCTGGGAATCTTTTCTAGGGTGGGCTTCCCAAAAGAGGTGGTATCAGACAGGGGAAGCAATTTCATGTCTGCTTACTTAAAGGCCATGTGGAAGGAATGTGGTGTGACATACAAGTTCACCACACCCTATCATCCACAAACAAATGGACTGGTGGAGAGATTTAACAAAACTCTCAAAGGTATGATAATGGGACTCCCTGAAAAACTCCGCAGGAGATGGGATATCCTGTTACCTTGCCTCCTTTTTGCTTACAGGGAGGTACCCCAAAAAGGAGTGGGCTTCAGCCCCTTTCAACTCCTATTTGGACACCCTGTAAGAGGTCCCCTAACACTTGTTAAAGAGGGTTGGGAACAACCTTTAAAAGCTCCAAAGCAAGGCATAGTGGACTATGTACTTGGCCTAAGATCTAGGATGGCTGAGTACATGAAAAAGGCCAGTAAAAACCTTCAGGCCAGCCAAGAGCTCCAAAAGCAATGGCATGACCAGAAGGCTGTTTTGGTTCAGTACCAACCAGGGCAGAACGTGTGGGTCTTGGAGCCTGTGGCCCCAAGAACACTCCAAGACAAATGGAGTGGACCCCACATAATTGTTGAAAAGAAGGGAGAAGTCACCTACTTAGTTGACTTAGGCACTGCCAGGAGTCCCCTTAGGGTGCTCCATGTCAATCGCCTGAAACCCTACTATGACAGGGCTGATCTGACCCTGCTCATGGCAACAGATGAAGGACAGGAAGAAGAGAGTGACCCTCTCCCTGATCTCTTCTCTTCCACAGAACAAGATGCTCTAGTGGAAGGTGTAGTTTTGGCAGATTGTCTTACTGCTGAGTAGAAAGACCACTGCATAAATCTCCTGGGTCAGTTTTCTGAACTCTTCTCTACTGTGCCAGGCACCACTTCTTGGTGTGAGCACACTATAGATACTGGAGACAGCTTGCCTGTCAAAAGTAAGATCTATAGGCAGCCTGACCATGTCAGAGATTGCATAAAGCAAGAAGTGCAGAAAATGCTTGAACTGGGAGTGGTTGAGCACTCTGAAAGTCCATGGGCCTCTCCTGTGGTACTTGTACCAAAACCTCATTCCAAGGATGGAAAGAAGGAAATGCGGTTTTGTGTAGACTATAGAGGTCTCAACCAAGTAACCAAAACTGATGCTCACCCTATACCCAGGGCAGATGAGCTCATAGATACACTGGCATCTGCCAAGTATCTACGCACCTTTGATTTGACTGCAGGGTATTGGCAGATCAAGTTATCAGAGGATGCAAAAGCAAAAACTGCATTTTCAACCATTGGAGGCCATTACCAGTTCACAGTAATGCCTTTTGGATTGAAAAATGCACCTGCCACTTTTCAAAGGTTAGTGAACACAGTCCTGCAAGGGCTGGAAGCTTTTAGTGCAGCATATCTAGATGATATAGCTGTCTTTAGCTCCAGCTGGGATGATCACCTGGTCCACCTATGGAAAGTTTTGGAGGCCCTGCAGAAGGCAGACCTCACTATCAAGGCTTCAAAGTGCCAGATGGGGCAGGGGAAAGTGGTTTATCTGGGACACCTGGTAGGTGGAGAACAGATTGCACCACTTCAGGGGAAAAGCCAAACTATTATAGATTGGGTTCCCCCTACAACTCAGACCCAGGTGAGAGCCTTCTTAGGCCTCACTGGGTATAACAGGAGGTTCATAAGGAACTATGGCTCCATTGCAGCCCCTCTTAATAACCTCACATCTAAGAACATGCCTAAAAAGGTATTGTGGACAGCTAGCTGTCAGAAAGCTTTTGAGGAGCTGAAGCAGGCCATGTGCTCTGCACCTGTCCTGAAAAGCCCCTGTTACTCCAAAAAATTCATTGTCCAAACTGATGCATCTGAATTAGGGGTAGGGGCAGTCTTCTCACAACTTAATTCTGAGGGCCAGGATCAACCTGTTGCTTTTATCAGCAGAAGGTTGACCCCTAGAGAAAAGCGTTGGTCTGCCATAGAGAGGGAGGCCTTTGCTGTGGTCTGGGCACTGAAGAAGTTGAGGCCATACCTGTTTGGCACTCACTTCATTGTTCAGACAGACCACAAACCTCTACTTTGGCTAAAACAATTAAAAGGTGAAAACCCTAAATTGTTGAGGTGGTCCATATCCCTACAGGGAATGGATTATACAGTGGAACATAGACCTGGGAGTACCCACTCCAATGCAGATGGACTCTCCAGATATTTCCACTTAGACAATGAAGACTCATCAGGTCATGGCTAGTCTTATTGTCCTTCGTTTGGAGGGGGGGAGTTGTGTAGGAAAGTACCATCTTACCTGGCATGTTACCCCCATATTTCACTGTATATATGTTGTTTTAGTTGTATGTGTCACTGGGGCCCTGCCAGCCAGGGCCCCAGTGCTCATAAGTGTGCCCTGTATGTGTTACCTGTGTAATGACCAACTGTCTCACTGAGGCTCTGCTAATCAGAACCTCAGTGGGTATGCTCTCTCATTTCTTTCCAAATTGTCACTAACAGGCTAGTGACCAATTTTACCAATTTACATTGGCATACTGGAACACCCTTATAATTCCCTAGTATATGGTACTGAGGTACCCAGGGTATTGGGGTTCCAGGAGATCCCTATGGGCTGCAGCATTTCTTTTGCCACCCATAGGGAGCTCTGACAATTCTTACACAGGCCTGCCACTGCAGCCTGAGTGAAATAACGTCCACGTTATTTCACAGCCATTTTACACTGCACTTAAGTAACTTATAAGTCACCTATATGTCTAACCTTTACCTGGTAAAGGTTGGGTGCTAAGTTACTTAGTGTGTGGGCACCCTGGCACTAGCCAAGGTGCCCCCACATTGTTCAGGGCCAATTCCCCGGACTTTGTGAGTGCAGGGACACCATTACACGCGTGCACTATACATAGGTCACTACCTATGTATAGCTTCACAATGGTAACTCCGAACATGGCCATGTAACATGTCTAAGATCATGGAATTTTCCCCTCAATGCCATCCTGGTATTGGAGAGACAAACCCATGATTCCCCGGGTCTCTAGCAAAGACCCGGGTACTGCCAAACTGCCTTTCCCGGGGTTTCACTGCAGCTGCTGCCAACCCCTCAGACAGGTTTCTGCCCTCCTGGGGTCCAGCCAGGCTTGGCCCAGGAAGGCAGAACAAAGGACTTCCTCAGAAGTGTTACACCCTCTCCCTTTGGAATAAGGTGTCAGGGCTGGGGAGGAGTAGCCTCCCCCAGCCTCTGGAAATGCTTTGATGGGCACAGATGGTGCCCATCTCTGCATAAGCCAGTCTACACCGGTTCAGGGATCCCTCAGCCCTGCTCTGGCGCGAAACTGGACAAAGGAAAGGGGAGTGACCACTCCCCTGACCTGCACCTCCCCTGGGAGGTGCCCAGAGCTCCTCCAGTGTGCTCCAGACCTCTGCCATCTTGGAAACAGAGGTGCTGCTGGCACACTGGACTGCTCTGAGTGGCCAGGGCCAGCAGGTGACGTCAGAGACTCCTTGTGATAGGCTCCTTCAGGTGTTGCTAGCCTATCCTCTCTCCTAGGTAGCCAAACCTCCTTTTCTGGCTATTTAGGGTCTCTGCTTTGGGGAATTCCTTAGATAACGAATGCAAGAGCTCATCAGAGTTCCTCTGCATCTCCCTCTTCACCTTCTGCCAAGGAATCGACTGCTGACCGCGCTGGAAGCCTGCAAAACTGCAACAAAGTAGCAAAGACGACTACTGCGACCTTGTAACGCTGATCCTGCCGCCTTCTCGACCGATTTCCTGGTGGTGCATGCTGTGGGGGTAGTCTGCCTCCTCTCTGCACTAGAAGCTCCGAAGAAATCTCTCGTGGGTCGACAGAATCTTCCCCCTGCAACCGCAGGCACCAAAGTACTGCATCACTGGTCCTCTGGGTCTCCTCTCAGCACGACGAGCGAGGTCCCTTGAACTCAGCAACTCTGTCTAAGTGACTCCCACAGTCCAGTGACTCTTCAGTCCAAGTTTGGTGGAGGTAAGTCCTTGCCTCCCCACGCTAGACTGCATTGCTGGGAACCTCGTGTTTTGCAGCTACTCCGGCTCCTGGGCACTCTTACAGGATTTCCTTTGTGCACAGCCAAGCCTGGGTCCCCAGCACTCTAACCTGCAGTGCACGACCTCCTGAGTTGTCCTCCGGCATCGTGGGACCCTCTTTCGTGACTTCGGGTGAGCTCCGGTTCACTCCACTTTGTAGTGCCTGTTCCGGCACTTCTGCGGGTGCTGCTTGCTTCTGAGAGGGCTCCTTGTCTTGCTGGGTGCCCTCTCTGTCCCCTCACGCAATTGGCGACATCCTGGTCCCTCCTGGGCCACAGCAGCATCCAAAAACCCTATCAGCGACCCTTGCAGCTAGCAAGGCTTGTTTGCGGTCTTTCTGCACAGAAACACTTCTGCACGACTCTTCACGACGTGGGACATCCATCCTCCAAAGAGAAAGTTTCTAGCCCTTGTTGTTCTTGCAGAATCCACAGCTTCTACCATCCAGTGGCAGCTTCTTTGCACCCACAGCTGGCATTTCCTGGGCATCTGCCCACTCCCGACTTGATCGTGACTCTTGGACTTGGTCCCCTTGTTCCACAGGTACCCTCGTCAGGAAATCCATCGTTGTTGCATTGCTGGTGTTGCTGTTTCTTGCAGAATTCCCCTATCACGACTTCTGTGCTCTTTGGGGAACTTAGGTGCACTTTGCACACACTTTTCAGGGTCTTGGGATGGGCTATTTTTCTAACCCTCACTGTTTTCTTACAGTCCCAGCGACCCTCTTCAAGGTCACATAGGTTTGGGGTCCATTTGTGGTTCGCATTCCACTTCTAGAGTATATGGTTTGTGTTGCCCCTATCCCTATGTGCCCCCATTGCATTCTATTGTGACTATACATTGTTTGCACTGTTTTCTATTGCTATTACTGCATATTTTTGGTATTGTGTACATATATCTTGTGTATATTTGCTATCCTCATACTGAGGGTACTCACTGAGATACTTTGGCATATTGTCATAAAATAAAGTACCTTTATTTTTAGTATATCTGTGTATTGTGTTTTCTTATGATATTGTGCATATGACACTAGTGGTACTGTAGGAGCTTCACTCGTCTCCTAGTTCAGCCTAAGCTGCTCTGCTAAGCTACCTTTTCTATCAGCCTAAGCTGCTAGACACCCCTTTACACTAATAAGGGATTCCTGGGCCTGGTGCAAGGTGTAAGTACCCCTTGGTACTCACTACAAGCCAGTCCAGCCTCCTACAGGGATCAATGCTGTGGAGGAGGAACCTGGATTGGGTGAGCAGCCTCCTACCTCATTTGGGGATAATGTGGCTGACTTTAAAGCCACCACATCTGAAATGTATAGCCCTTCCAACATCTCTGACTTGTGACTACATTAGCTGATAATTTGCGCATTGTTTCAATTTCAGCTGTGTCAACGGTGATATCAACCTGCCAGGAACTACTAGATCCCAAGAAACACCAGCATAAAGAATGGACCTCCATTGAGACACTCCATAAAGTCTAAGAGAGAGAGGTAAAGAAAGCTGCAGTCAACACCAGACAAACAAGAGCAGTAAAAGAAAAAGCTCAAGGTGAATACACCAAAACCAACGCAGAAGCAAAGAGAAGCTTAAAAGCAGACAAGCGAAGTGCATCAATGGTCTTGCCACAGAAGCCGTGGAAACAGCAAGCCAAGGAAACTTGAAAGAGCTCCACAACATAACAAGGAAACTCTTTTGCAGATACAGCAATCCAGAAAGACCTTCTAAAGGCAAAGGTGGGAAGGCAATCATGGGTAATGAAGGCCAAGAACAAAGATTGGTGGAGTCCTTTGAAGAACTGCTGAACCAGTCCATGCTGCAGTATCCACCAGACATACAGCCCTCTGATAAGGACTTGCCTATCAACTGCAGCAGACCAAATAAGGAAGAAATATAGCAAGCCACCAAACATTTGAGAAATGGGGAGGCAGCAGGACTTGTCAACATTCTTGTAGAAGCATTGGAAGCAGAAACACTGAAACATCAGTAGACATGCTCTACCCCTGTTTTGAAGGCTCTGGGAAGAGGAAAAGGTGCATCAGACTGAAAGGATGGATAGCTCATCAAGATCCCAAAAAGGTGACCTAAGAAACTGCACAAACTACAGAGGGATAACTCTTCTATCACCCCAGGCAAAGTGTTCAACAGAGTCATCTTGAGCAGCACAAAGGAACGAGTCAATGCTCAGTTGGGAGCACTCTGGCTTTAGGAAAGATAGATTCTCCTCCACAGACCAGACTGTAACACTGCGCATCATCATGGAGCAGTCAATGGAATGGAACTCCCCCTCTATGTCAACTTTATTGACTATGAAAGAGCATTCAACTGCATGGACAGAAACATTCTTTGGAAACTCCTTCACCACTATGGTGTGCCAGACAAACTTGCAAGAATCATCAGGAACTCTTATGAGGGAATAATCTGTAAAATAGTCCATGGAGGACAACTCATGGAAGCCTGACAAGTGGGAACAGGAGTCCAACAGGGTTGTTTCGTCTCATGTTTTCTCTTCCTACTGATCGTAGACTGGATCATGAAGACATCCACAGCAAGGAGATCCAGTGGACACCTTGGACGCAGCTTGATGACTTGGACTTTGCACACGACTTGGCCCTAATCTCTCTGAGAAAGATGCAAGAAAAGACGGACAATGTACCAACCATATCAGCACAACTTGGCCTCAACAGACAGATTAACAGATGACAGATTAATGTGCAAATCACTCAATAAACTGACAATATTAACCTTGTCACCCATACGCAGCATAAAGCCCCATAGTATCTACCTATTAACCTTATAAATGCTCAGCTTAGATCCAACTGTGTATTTATTAACAATAAGGTAAAGATTGAAACATTGGATAAAATATTATATTCATTAGCCCATGTCATTAACCTGTTCAGAACCATCCACCCTCTAATCTTCACCACAGAACATATCAAAGAAATAGAGTGGTAACACCTAAGAATAGTTCTGCTCTCCTGTTTAGGTTGAGCATAGCAGGGCACAAGCACTGCTTTTCTGACATGTTGGTATCTCTGTGGGCTTTTAACCACGCCGATCACTTTCACTCATTCGTGGGCTTTCCTTTCAAGAATCCTTTAATGACATTGGTAAATGCTTTGCATTTGTCCCACCTTGGGGCAGTTTTGTTACCACCATGTTACATGGATAATTGCAGGTTTGCCGATATGTTGGACTGCAAGCAAACTTCTATTTCCTTTCGTGTCTCTCCTTTGTGCTCAAGGCGATCGTGGCACTTTGAATTGACTTGCTTATGTCAACTGTTTTACTTTTCATTTTCAATTTATGTGGCAAGAAAATACTATTAGGAATTTACTACGCAAATAGCTCTAACTCAAGCAAACGCAAGACCCATTGCATTGCAAATGCTTTTTAAATGTAGGCATTATCACTGAGGTAGACCAAGTCTTAGGTATAAGCTGCCTATCGCAGCACTGATATACAGAGTGATTAGGGGAGCCCGGAGTGCTTGTTAGATTTAAAAACATCCCAGTGTACCCCATCAGGGCTAGGGTCCTTATTCTTGGACAGCTCTTGGATAGCGCCTCTTACCTCTTCCCAAAAGAAGCTTGTAAATGGTGAACCAGCATGCAAGGAGAGGTCACTGGGCTCGGAAACAGGGTTAAGGGCATCGTATAGGGCATGGGAGTGACTGACCCATAGGTCAGGCAGAATATTGGAAGATAGAGGTCTGGGCACCAGGTGTTTTTTGGCTTTGCTATTTTCCTTTTCCTTGAGGGTTCCAGGTCAGGGGTTGCCTGGTGGTGTTTGATGCGGGCTTGCGGATGGAGTGACCTATCCAGCCCCAGTGTTTATTCTTGATTTCTTGAGTTGGGAAGTCTGCTGCCATAGGTTGTTGCTGATGGTATTTGGCCAGTGAATTCGGAGGATTTTCCTTAGAAGGGTGTTGATGAAGGTGTGGACTCTGTTGGTGGTGGTCACTGATGTCGTACAATTTTCTGCTCCATACAGAAGGACCGATTTTATGTTAGTGTTAAAAAGCCTGATTTTGGTTTGCAGCGTTAGGTCCTTGACGTGAAGCTCCAGATCATTTTTAGCTGAATGAAGGCAGCCCTTGCTTTGCTAATTCTTACTTTGATGTTGGCATCTGCACCACCCTGATTCTCTATGACACTGCCCAGGTAGGTAAAGACCTAAACCTTTTCCAGTGCAGGAATGGGACAAATGGGGAATGCACTGAGCACTCTAACTTAAAAGGGGGGAGAGCAACAATGCTGTATTTTGTTCAAACACATTTTCCCATTGACACAGAATGGCAAAAACCCTTTGCTGCATCTGGCCACTGGTGCCCTTTGTATTCACTTTATATATTAATTGTTAGGTAAAGGCACTTGTTGATGCAGGAGGGAATATCTCTAGGATAGGCTCACACCTGATGCTTTAAACCGCTGATGCTGTGCTTATTTCTAGGACAGCGATGGGGCTTCAGCGTCTGTTAAATTCAATTGTGTGCTTCATGGATAGTTTAGACCTGAGCTGCAACTTTAATAAATCTCATGTAATGGTGGTTGGTTCCAGGTCTACTAAAACCTTAGCTTTTTTTTTTAAAGGCAATACAATCAACTGTTTGGCCACACCATACCTAGGAGTGTTGTTCGATTCTGCTATGACCTAGTCTCCTTTGGCCGCTTTTAGGTGCAACGTCTTTGTTAGGAGCATGGCCTCCTTTTTTAATTCTTTTGTATGGCTGTCCCCATTGCCACTTAGGACAGTGAGATCTGGGATTATATTCATTTTTCTACCTTATCCGTTACTGAGAACAAGTTTTTATTGAGACTGTTATGCCTTCCTCAAGTTCCCTTTAATTTATTATAATGCAGAACTTCGATTGGGTTTTTTGTCTGACACTTTGCAGTTGTGGCCTTTGTTAATGTTCATGTCTGTTTGGCTGATATCTGAAAAGTGCTTTATTCGTTTAATCTTAAAGGACTGCATGTCCCTTGACCAAGCCCATAGAATGACCTGGCAAAACTATGTTAACCATGTTTTAACAAGCTGGGACGTCCTGAGATTTTTGACCACCCAGAAGTCATTGTGATAAGCGATATCACCTGGACAAAAAAAGGCATTTATGAACCTGAATTCCATAGAGAGAGACAAGTCTGAAAAGAATAAGCATTCAGTAAGATAATATGTTTTGTTACAATTTTCTCTATCCAGAGAACCTTATTTTTCAATTGATATGCCTAATTATAGCAATCCTCTACTGCCCCACTGCAGACTCAACATGCATCTTTTTCAGTTAGTCATTCCCAAGGGGAGTACATTTGATTCTAATCCTGTACCATGCAGATGTGATGGCATTTTATCCCAGCATGCACTTTGTCATGTTTTGTTCCTTTAAAAAAAATCCAGAAGGGCCAAATTATGCAGCATAATTAGTTTAGTTAAGCAAAAATAAATGGCAAGTTGTATGGCAAGGAAATCATGTAATTTAAGTCAAGTTATACAGCATAATTTGTTTTCACATCAACACAGGAAGTGACATCACTGAATTTCCCATTGTACACCTGGACAGGAAGTGACATTACTGGTTTTCCCATCAAAACATCTTTAAAAGAAGAAGAAGCTAAGCAACAGGGCTTCATTTCCCATCAACCATCAGCACAGGAAATTACATCACCGCACACTGCACTCCTCCCCCTCCCAGCACCTACTTAATGGTACCTGCAACATAGAGGCACAGCAGACAATCCAGGAGGTGTGCCACTGGCTCACTGACGGCGCATCAAAGGGAAGCCCGTCTGCTCCTGACTGCTCTGGGACCGCTCCAGGAACCCTGGCGGGATCACCATTCAGCAATCTACAATGGCACACTTTAAGACGCTAGACCCTAGACGCTATTCCCCAACCTGCTGCCATGTCACACCTCACACCACGGTAGAAGCTCCCACCTGCATCCACTGCCAGTTCTCCAGCAGCCACACACCTACACCCCTCACGCAAATACTAACAATGCCCCCTTCACCCCCTTCCAACACATACGCCACACAAGCATCAGCAACAATGATGCCTTCACTCCCAATCTACACCACATGCCACAGCTAACCTGCACATCAACACACACTTGCATGCATACTTCTCAACAGACGATTACTTACTTACTTAGCAAACACACAACCAAAATATGGCACTTGATGAGTAGTGACACACCTGATACCGCTCATTGTATCCAGACACTGCCACAGCACTCCCAGCAGGCTGCAAGATCTCTCGGCAGGACCACCTTCACAAGCCAGGAGAAGGACTCGCTATCATCTATAAGGAATCCATCAAAGGCACAACATTCACAGAAAACACCACCCCATTCATGGAACACCTGCACTTCAAGCGGCATATCTCAGAAATCTTCACCCTGAACGGAACCCTTGCCTACTGACCACCCAGACCACAAGCCACCTTTACCAACCTCATCACCAACTTTGTTGCTCCACTCACAATCAACTCCAGAGCCTACAATCGCCTCGGCGACCTCAACTTTCACCTGGAAGACTGAAATGACAAGCTGCTCCACAGCACTCCTCAAAAGCTTGAGCAACAACAGATTCAACCAGTTCATCCAAGAACCAACACATTGCAGGGCACACACTGGACCCCATCTTTACCACAGGCAACACCATCAAATACAATTCCGCCACGCCACTCAAATGGACTGATCTTCTACTTCCAAATCAACACCTCAAGTTAACACTCCTACCAGGTACTGCATTCCAAGCCACAGCTGGGGCCAAATCACAGAAGCAGACATGCTCAGTGCCCTCAGCACAGATCAACCTAGCCCCACAGACAACCTTGACAAGGAAATCAACAACTTCAACACTAAATCAAGAAATGCGCGGCCTCCCTTGCACCCATCAAACCCAACAAGCATAGTACACCACACAAGCAGGCCAGCGAAAGACCTCCTAGAAACCAAACAACACTGTAACTAGCTAGAAAGGAAATGGAGAGCTAGGCATGACAGCACTGACAGAACTACCTACAAGGCTGCACCAGCAAATAAGAGGCACCAAGAAAAAAGCACTATTGGAACACATTGAAGGGAGCCCCAATAGCTACTAGATCTTCTCAATCATCAAAGATTTCACCTCACCCTCAGCCTCTGTCACCAACATTGCTGCCTCCCAGCATCTCTGCGACAACCTATCCAACTTCTTCCACAGCAAAATCGCAAACACCTACAGCAACTTCAAACACTAACCCAACCCCAAAGAACTCATAGCTAACCTACCCACCACCAACCAAGATGACCACCTGACCAAATGAACAAACCCCACCAGAAATGGCACAGTGGCAGTCATGTGCACCATCCACTCAGGGGCCGCCAACAGACCGATGCCCCTACCACATCTACAACCAGGGAAAATCACCAATAAGCACCACTCTGACCTACGTCATCAGCATCCCTATCACATCTGCCACTACTTTCCTGGATGAATGGAAACCTGCCAAAATCAACGCCCTCCTCAAAAAGCCGACAGCTGACCCGATTCAACTGAGCAACTTCCGATGCTTCTCCTTGCTTCCCTATCGAGCCAAAGTGATTGAGAAGGCCATCAACAAGCAACTCACGTCCCACCTCGAGCTTTACCATCTGCTAGATCACACTCAGTTAGGATTCAGAAACAACCACAGCACCAAAACTGTCGCCTCCGATGACATCTGAATCATCCTGGATGGAGGAGGAACAGCAGCCCTCATCCTGCTCAATCTCTCTGCAGCTTTTAACACTGTCTCCCATAAGACCCTCATCAGAAGACTCCACAAGATTGGCATACAAGGATCCGCTCTCAAATGTATCTGTTCCCTTAACATCAGACACCAATAAATTGACATGCAGATGGTCAGCCCCTCAGCCCCAACCCTTTCAATATATATGTGACACCGCTCACCAACAGCATCCGATAACAAGACACCACCATCATCTCCCACGCTGGTGACACCCCACGCATCCTCTTCCTGACAGACAAAACAACCACCGCCAGAACCAACTTCACCAACTTCATGACCATGGTAGCAGACTGGATGCAAATAAACTTCCTGCAGTTCACTGCTGACAAAATAAAAGTATATTAATAATACATTATTACCTAACAGTACTGGTCTTCAGCAACAAGATCTCCCCATGGAACTACACTTGGTGGACCTCAGAGCTAAGACCAACACCCACTGATGTAACAAAGGCTACCCCAGCCCCAGCGGTTTGTGTGGGCCCCTGAGCTCCAGGGGATCCCTCAGCACAATACAATGTGCATGACCAGTATGCACCTGGCCTGACAGCTGCTGACTGGGTGGGGGCATGTATTTTGCAGGTGGGCCCCCTCAAGTTTTGTTATGCCACTGCCAACACCCACAACCACAGACCACGCAGGAAATCTAGGAATCATCCTGGATGAGAACCTCAACATGACAGCTCAAGTCAATGTAGTGTGCACCTCCAGCTTCCACATCCTACGTATGCTGCAAAAAATCTTCAAATGGTTGCCTCAGAACAACAGACGGGCTGTCCCGCAAGCACTCATCACCAGTAGTCTCGACTTCAGCAACATTCTGTATGCCTGAATCTCCAAACAACTCCTACACCGACTCCAGACCATCCAGAACACCACTGCAAGACTCAGACTCAACCTCCTATGCCACACCCACATGACACCACACCACAGGAAGCTTCAGTGGCTGCCCATTCACAAGTGCAGCCAATTCAAACTTCTCACACACACACACAAAGCCCTACATTCCACAGGACCAGAATGTCTGAACAGCTGCGTGCACTGGCACCAATCCACTAGACATCTACCCTCTGCCTCACTCTCACACATTCCCCTCTTCCGCAAAGTCAACACTGGAGGTGGCTCATTCTCTTACATCACACCCAAACAAGGCTCCGACGTGTAGAGGAACGACCTCCCTCTACACATCGGAGCCTCCTCATCAATTCTTGGCTTCCGCAAGAAGCTGAAGACTCAGCTCTTTGCATAAGCATGTTTGGGACCGCAAAACCACACACATGCCCAAGGACATGGATATCCCGTCGGGTGATTTGTGTGCTATACAAATCAATATAACGTAACATACCATTGCGGCTATGAGCACGCTATGCAACCTATCCTGTGACATTCCTGGTAACATCCCAGTGCACAAAACATCACAGTGCACAAGGGGCTTGAAAGTTACACGCCATTTATAAGGATCTTAACAAAGAAAAGTACTCATGTTCAGCAGTTCCTATTCAGAGTCTAATCCACCAGTTAAAAAATGTGCCCTGTCTGGAAGTGTTAGAATTAAATGTATTATCACTGTTATTTCTACATCCCACAGGAAACTGGGGTTTGTAAAACATATACAATGAGGTATTCAGCAGAAAACGCACCTACATGTACACCCTTCCTGCATTGAAAGATGTGCCTCATTTAATGGCTGGATCCCAGTTATGTCCTGAATCTTTCTGCAGTGTTGGGTTTACCCTATATCCTGATCCAGGGCCTCCAGGCGCTTTTTCACTAAGAAAGTTCCTTCCAGATCAGTCTTGTACTTTTCATAGTTTTTTTGAGTGTTTCTCAGTGAGAGATGCTTTTGAGACCTCGACTCTTCTGACTTGTCTCACAAGAGATGCTACATGATTGTGATTCTGTTGACCTCTGAATGCCCTTTCGAAATAGCTGCAGCTTCGAGCTCAATGTCTGTGATGTGAGGATAGAGTGGTGTAAAGTGAAACAATACATTCTCATTACTTGAGCTGAATCATTGCCCCACCGTGTTTGATTTGCATTTAATTATTTAAGTTCCTTTTGTTCCTGATGTTGACAAACAAAATGTAGATTGTTATGTTGATGTGGGGTACAGGTGTCACCTCTTTAACCCCTTCGCTGTCAGGGCTTTTCCCCCTCCAGTGCCAGGCCTTTTTTTGCCTATTTGGGGCAGTTCGCGCTTAGGCCCTCATAACTTTTTGTCCACATAAGCTAACCAAGCCAAATTTGCTTCCTTTTTTTTCCAACATCCTAGGGATTCTAGAGGTACCCAGACTTTGTGGGTTCCCCTGAAGGAGGCCAAGAAATTGGCCAAAATACAGGGAAAATTTCGTTTTTTTCAAAAAAATTGGAAAAAGTGGCTGCAGAAGAAGGCTTGTGGTTTTTCCCCTGTAAATGGCATCAACAAAGGGTTTGCGGTGCTAAACTCAGCAGCTTCCCAGCTTTCAGGAACAGGCAGACTTGAATCAGACAACCCAATTTTTCAACACAATTTTGGCATTTTACTGGGACATACCCCATTTTTGCAATTTTTTGTGCTTTCAGCCTCCTTCCAGTCAGTGACAGGAATGGGCATGAAACCACTGCTGGATCCCGGAAACCTAAACATTTCTGAAAAGTAGACAAAATTCTGAATTCAGCAAGGGGTCATTTGTGTAGATCCTACAAGGGTTTCCTACAGAAAATAACAACTGAAAAAGAAAAATATTGAAATTAAGGTGAAAAAAACATAAATGTTTCTCCACGTTTTACTCATTAACTTTTCCCTGCAATGTCAGATTATCGAAAGCAATATACCGTTACGTCTGCTGGACTCCTCTGGTTGTGGGGATATATAGGGCTTGTAGGTTCATCAAGAACCCAAGGAACCCAGAGCCAATAAATGAGCTGCACCCTGCAGTGCGTTTTCATTCTATACCGGGTATACTGTACAGCAATTCATTTGCTGAAATATAAAGAGTAAAAAACTGCTATCAAGAAAACCTTTGTATTTCCAAAAAGGGCACAAGATAAGGTGTTGAGGAGCAGTGGTTATTTGCACATCTCTGAATTCCGGGGTGACCATACTAGCATGTGAATTACAGGGCATTTCTCAAATACATGTCTTTTTTACACACTCTCCTATATTTGGAAGGAAAAAATGTAGAGAAAGACAAGGGGCAATAACACTTGTTTTGCTAATCTATGTTCCCCCAAGTCTCCCGATAAAAATGATACCTCACTTGTGTGGGTAGGCCTAGCGCCCGCGACAGGAAACGCCCCAAAGCGCAACGTGGACACATCCAAATTTTTGAAAGAAAACAGAGGTGTTTTTTGTGAAGTGCCTACCTGTAGATTTTGGCCTCTAGCTCAGCTGGCACCTAGGGACACCTACCAAACCTGTACATTTCTGAAAACTAGAGACCTAGGGGAATCCAAGGAGGGGTGACTTGCGGGGCTCGGACCAGGTTCTGTTACCCAGAATCCTTTGCAAACCTCAACATTTGGCTAAAAAAACACATGTTCTTCACATTTCTTTGCCAGAAAGTTCTGGAATCTGAGAGGAGCCACAAATTTCCTTCCACCCAGCGTTCCCCCAAGTCTCCCGATAAAAATGATACCTCACTTGTGTGGGTAGGCCTAGCGCCTGCGACAGGAAACGCCCCAAAGCGCAACGTGGACACATCCAAATTTCTTGAAGAAAACAGAGGTGTTTTTTGCGAAGTGCCTACCTGTAGATTTTGGCCTCTAGCTCAGCCGGTACGTAGGGAAACCTACCAAACCGGTGCATTTCTGAAAACTAGAGACCTAGGGGAATCCAAGATGGGGTGACTTGCGGGGCTCGGACCAGGTTCTGTTACCCAGAATCCTTTGCAAACCTCAATATTTGGCTAAAAAAACACATGTTCCTCACATTTCTGTGGCAGAAAGTTCTGGAATCTGAGAGGAGCCACAAATTTCCTTCAACCCAGCGTTCCCCCAAGTCTCCCGATAAAAATGATACCTCACTTGTGTGGGTAGGCCTAGCGCCCGCGACAGGAAACGCCCCAGAGCGCAACGTGGACACATCCACATTTTTGAAAGAAAACAGAGGTGTTTTTTGCGAAGTGCCTACCTGTAGATTTTGGCCTCTAGCTCAGCCGGCACCTCGGGAAACCTACCAAACCTGTGCATTTCTGAAAACTAGAGACCTAGGGGAATCCAAGATGGGGTGACTTGCGGGGCTCGGACCAGGTTCTGTTACCCAGAATCCTTTGCAAACCTCAAAATTTGGCTAAAAAAACACATCTTCCTCACATTTCTGTGGCTGAAAGTTCTGGAATCTGAGAGGAGCCACAAATTTCCTTCAACCCGGCGTTCCCCTAAGTCTCCCGATAAAAATGATATCTCACTTGTGTGGGTAGGCCTAGCGCCCGCGACAGGAAACGCCCCAAAACGCAACGTGGACACATCCAAATTTTTGGAAGAAAACAGAGGTGTTTTTTGCGAAGTGCCTACTTGTAGATTTTGGCCTCCAGCTCAGCCGGCACCTAGGGAAACCTACCAAACCTGTGCATTTCTGAAAACTAGAGACCTAGGGGAATCCAAGATGGGGTGACTTGCGGGGCTCGGACCAGGTTCTGTTACCCAGAATCCATTGCAAACCTCAAAATTTGGCTAAAAAAACACATGTTCCTCACATTTCTGTGGCAGAAAGTTCTGGAATCTGAGAGGAGCCACAAATTTCCTTCCACCCAGCGTTCCCCCAAGTCTCCCAATAAAAATGATACTTCACTTGTGTGGGTAGGCCTAGCGCCCGCGACAGGAAACGCCCCAAAGTGCAACGTGGACACATCCAAATTTTTGGAAGAAAACAGAGGTGTTTTTTGCGAAGTGCCTACCTGTAGATTTTGGCCTCTACCTCAGCCGACACCTAGGGAAACCTACCAAACCTGTGCATTTCTGAAAACTAGAGACCTAGGGGAATCCAAGATAGGGTGACTTGCGGGGCTCGGACCAGGTTCTGTTACCCAGAATCCTTTGCAAACCTCAAAATTTGGCTAAAAAAACACATGTTCCTCACATTTCTGTGGCAGAAAGTTCTGGAATCTGAGAGGAGCCACAAATTTCCTTCCACCCAGCATTCCCCCAAGTCTCCCGATAAAAATGATACCTCACTTGTGTGGGTAGGCCTAGCACCCGCGACAGGAAACGCCCCAAAGCGCAACGTGGACACATCCAATTTTTTGAAAGATAACAGAGGTGATTTTTGCGAAGTGCCTACCTGTAGATTTTGGCCTCTAGCTCAGCCGGCACCTAGGGAAACCTACCAAACCTGTGCATTTCTGAAAACTAGAGACCTAGGGGAATCCAAGATGGGGTGACTTGCGGGGCTCGGACCAGGTTCTGTTACCCAGAATCCTTTGCAAACCTCAAAATGTGGCTAAAAAAACACATGTTCCTCACATTTCTGTGGCAGAAAGTTCTGGAATGTGAGAGAAGCCACAAATTTCCTTCCACCCAGCGTTACCATACTTTTCCTTCCCTTTGAAGCCCCTTCGGGCCTCCCCCAGTGATTGAAAGAGAAATGCTTTTGCATTTCTCTTTCAATCGCGCTGGAAGCAGAGCTTCCAGCGCGATGGGGGAGGCCCCTGTGACAAATCAGTGCGCGCTCGCGCGCTGACATCACGGGGGGGTGGGGGAAGTAGGGGGGGGGCGGGGGTGGAAGGGGAAGGTACACACACTCAAATGAATAACTTGAGACCAAGATCTTCAAAATCAGGCAAGTTCTTTTTGGGGAATGAATTTTAAAATAATCTATTTGTGCATAATTATGCACCATAGGAAGCAATGGTGGATAACCTTTAAAATACATATAAAATCAGGAAGTGTGATTACCAAGTTCTTTTGCAGGTAAGTTGAGGTCTTCGATGGCCACTATTGGTCCGCTGCAGAAGTTTGAGTGGCTCAAGGTTCTGGTGGGAGGAGTGGGAAGTGGTTTTTGGAGCTGGTGCCAGGCCACTGTGAGGAGCCACTTGGAATTGCACTGCACAGGAGGACATAGAGGTAGGTCCAGTGGGTCCCCTTGAAGTGTCGAGGTCACAAGTGGTGGGGGGCCCTTAGCACACAGCTGGTTCTTCAGTGCAATGCACGGGGTGGCCAGGTGCAGAGTGAATCGGCGAGCCAGGAGCTGTGCATAAAAATGCCCTTGGAAGCAGGAGGTAGGTCGTCTACAGGTCAGCAGGGGCACTCTGGTGGGAGGTCCTGGTGATTTCTGAAGTTCCTCGACTGGGGCTTCCTCATGGTCCTTTTACAGTCCGGAGCGGGCTACTTTTCTTGTTGTCTGATTGAGGTGACCATGACCTAGGGCAATGATATGGTTCGGCCGGTGGAGGGCGCAGTGCCACCAAACTTGGCATACTGGCAGGGAGTGTCCTTGCAGTCCTTTGGGTGGAAATTGGTCCAACTGTGTTGTCTGGTTCGGCGATCAGCGGCTGGTCAGTGAAGTGGATCTCAATGGCTTGTTAGTTCCTTCTTGTTGTAGAGTGATGTCTTCACTCTGGAGTGAGTTCTTTGGCAATTTGTGAAGAATGGAGGTCCTCTGGGAGTTTCTAGAGTCCTTACAGTGTCTGAATTACCCCTCAGCTGTGCTTTTTGAGTCCTAGTTACAGCAGACTGGGATTGGTGCATATTCTTTGTTCAGCAGGTCTTCAGTTCTCGTGTCTTTGGTCTTTTTGTTGCTGGTCTTCTTGTTCCCTTAGAATTTGATTTCTTGGTTTAGGGATGCCCACTAATACACTGTATTTAGTGTGCATTTTAGGAAGTACCTAGTAGTGACCAATGGGTCATCTACCTCCGGGTGGCTACACCTACTAAGTGACCACTTCCTGTGGGCAAAGGTCAGTTCCTTACACCTGATTGGCTATTTTCCTTCCATGCAAGATGGAGGAAAATTAAATGGAGAGGTCACCTCGCATGCAACACATTAGGGTTTCCTGTTGTTGTCCCAACCAAAAGTGGAGGTTTGCAATGGGGGTGGCCATCTGCTGCTAGCAGCAGGCCAGGGGGTTGAGTTTTAAGGACAGTAAGCCCTTTGAAGCTCACCAGAAGAGCAATGCACATTCCTGAGGAAGGGCTTCGTTCTGAGTCCCAGAGAGCAGGATCTCTCACCCCTGGGGTTCAGATTTGTGTCTGGTGGTGGCAGGCTGGTTGGGACCGGCCATCAACCATACCAGGGTAGTTAGCTTTTGCAGGGGAACCCCCAAAGGTGACCCCTGGGTACATTTTGTAATAAATCAAATACTAGCACCAGTTTGGATTTATAATTCTTAGTTGTTTGATACCAAACAACCCAAAGTTCAGAGTGGCCATCATGTAGCTGTGAAACTCGTACTGACCAGTGTCCAGCACATGCATTTAAAATGGCTGCTCTGTTCATTTACTATTTCCCAGGTTTGGCAAGGACATAGTAGGGGCACCTTACTAATGCGGCTATGGCCTCAGGTACAGTATAATGCACTCTGCGTTAGGGCTGGAAGGCCTGACAGAGGGGTGCCTTGCATCTATTGCATGCAGTGTGTAGTGGACAGGACACAAAGGCTGTGTGCCACGTCAAGTTTGCTGTTTAGGTGTGCACCAGGACACTCAGCCTCCAATGGCAGTGCTGCATGCATCTGGATGCATGGCCCCAAGGGTGGCACAACCAGTGCTGCTGCCCTCAGGGGCCCCCCATTAGCAACCCATGCCCTGGGTACCTAAGTACCATTTACTAAGGACTTACAGTGACAGCTAAGGGTGTCTCCAATTGCGCCAATCCATTACAACAGTTTTGGGAAAGAGATCTGACCCCTGGAACCTGGTTAGCAAGGGCCCTGGGCAGTAACAACTTTGAGGCTAAATCATATACCAGGCAAAAAGTGGGGGGCCTAACCATGTCAGAAGAGCCCTTTTCTCACACGACCTTGGCATACAAACACTGTGCATCTGGTTAAATGTTAGCCAAGAGGCATCTTCTAATCCTGCCCATACATGCACTTGGTAGGAAGTCTGCACAAACACGCCTCAGTGACTTACCTCTACCTTAACAAAAGCACATCCAGTCATTACAGAGCTTCAGATGTCTCCTTGTGAAAACCGGGAATGCAAAAAATATCTCTTGAAAAAATAAACATTGCAAAGAACAGACTGACAAAATATTGATAGTGTTTAAATACCTTGTTAGGCCAGTGCCGTGGGGCCTGCGTGACTTGCTCGTAGTAAACACTGTAGCTGGTCATGTGACTGCAAACTGAATGAATACCTGAAGGCAGCGGGGATAGCGAGTCGAGGCTTATCCTTGGAGGATGGGGCGAGGCAATGGCGCATGAACCTTTCTCAGCTTGTCCAAACACTATTCTTGCAGCAAAATATATTAGTCTTTTATTGTTATTAAACAAATACCCCTTTAAACTTTACTTAGTCGCATGGCACGGATGAATAAAGGTGGCGGCGCATCCCGGTTACGTGGTACATGAACTGGCCATAGACTTCACGCACACAGTAAGGTTTACATACCTTCAGGGCCACTGGAATTATATGATTGTGCGGCGATTTTCGCATAATTATAGATTTACCGCTTTTGCCACATAATCCATTCTCTGCCTCATAATCTGTAGATTTTAACAAAAAAACATTATGGCCCAGGTTCAGGAGGGGCTAGCGTCTCCTTGCGACACATTAGCGGCATTTTTTTTACGCTAATGTGGCTCAACGAGGCCAAATTTACAAAGTGGCGCAGTGCATGCATTGTGCCACTTAGTAACCCCTTGTGCCACATTATGGGCCTGATTCTAACTTTGGAGGACGGTGTTAAACCGTCCCAAAAGTGGCGGATATACCACCTACCGTATTACGAGTCCATTATATCCTATGGAACTCGTAATACGGTAGGTGGTATATCCGCCACTTTTGGGACGGTTTAACACCGTCCTCCATAGTTAGAATCAGGCCCTATGTCTGCACATAATGTATGCAAGGGGGGCGTTCCCTCATTAGGGGGCCTGCAAAAATGGCGCAGTGGAATCTAAGAGATTCTACTGCATCATTTTAAGTGGCATTTTTAACGCCTGCACAGAGCAGGCATTAAAAGGATGCACACCATTATTTATAATGGGGCTCAATGTACTTTTCAGGATTAGTGCACAAATGTCGGGCGCTAATCCTGAAAAGTACAGCAATAGCATCAAAAATGTTTACGCTATTGCCCCTACCCTGCTTCATGGTGCGCTGTATATTCAATACAGTGCACACATGGTGGCGCTAGGGGGCGTAAGGGGCCGCAAAAAAAGTTGCGCTACATGTAATGTAGAATCACTTTTCTTAAATCAGGCCCTATATTTCTTGCTCAAACGGTTCAAAACTTACTTAAAAAGCAGAAGCATGTGCTGCTGCACCAAAAGGCCCTTTGCAAAGCTAGACTGGTCACCTTTTTGTTGTTTATTGCTATATTTGGGTATTAAAATGGTACTACTGAGGTGCAACGAATGTCCTGACAGGGTTACCAAGTTTAAAATTCCGAAATAATGAAGTAATACTACAGGGAGTGCAGAATTATTAGGCAAATGAGTATTTTGACCACATCATCCTCTTTATGCATGTTGTCTTACTCCAAGCTGTATAGGCTCGAAAGCCTACTACCAATTAAGCATATTAGGTGATGTGCATCTCTGTAATGAGAAGGGGTGTGGTCTAATGACATCAACACCCTATATCAGGTGTGCATAATTATTAGGCAACTTCCTTTCCTTTGGCAAAATGGGTCAAAAGAAGGACTTGACAGGCTCAGAAAAGTCAAAAATAGTGAGATATCTTGCAGAGGGATGCAGCACTCTTAAAATTGCAAAGCTTCTGAAGCGTGATCATCGAACAATCAAGCGTTTCATTCAAAATAGTCAACAGGGTCGCAAGAAGCGTGTGGAAAAACCAAGGCGCAAAATAACTGCCCATGAACTGAGAAAAGTCAAGCGTGCAGCTGCCACGATGCCACTTGCCACCAGTTTGGCCATATTTCAGAGCTGCAACATCACTGGAGTGCCCAAAAGCACAAGGTGTGCAATACTCAGAGACATGGCCAAGGTAAGAAAGGCTGAAAGACGACCACCACTGAACAAGACACACAAGCTGAAACGTCAAGACTGGGCAAAGAAATATCTCAAGACTGATTTTTCTAAGGTTTTATGGACTGATGAAATGAGAGTGAGTCTTGATGGGCCAGATGGATGGGCCCGTGGCTGGATTGGTAAAGGGCAGAGAGCTCCAGTCCGACTCAGACGCCAGCAAAGTGGAGGTGGAGTACTGGTTTGGGCTGGTATCATCAAAGATGAGCTTGTGGGGCCTTTTCGGGTTGAGGATGGAGTCAAGCTCAACTCCCAGTCCTACTGCCAGTTCCTGGAAGACACCTTCTTCAAGCAGTGGTACAGGAAGAAGTCTGCATCCTTCAAGAAAAACATGGTTTTCATGCAGGACAATGCTCCATCACACGCGTCCAAGTACTCCACAGCGTGGCTGGCAAGAAAGGGTATAAAAGAAGGAAATCTAATGACATGGCCTCCTTGTTCACCTGATCTGAACCCCATTGAGAACCTGTGGTCCATCATCAAATGTGAGATTTACAAGGAGGGAAAACAGTACACCGCTCTGAACAGTGTCTGGGAGGCTGTGGTTGCTGCTGCACGCAATGTTGATGGTGAACAGATCAAAACACTGACAGAATCCATGGATGGCAGGCTTTTGAGTGTCCTTGCAAAGAAAGGTGGCTATATTGGTCACTGATTTGTTTTTGTTTTGTTTTTGAATGTCAGAAATGTATATTTGTGAATGTTGAGATGTTATATTGGTTTCACTGGTAATAATAAATAATTGAAATGGGTATATATTTTTTTTTGTTAAGTTGCCTAATAATTATGCACAGTAATAGTCACCTGCACACACAGATATCCCCCTAACATAGCTAAAACTAAAAACAAACTAAAAACTACTTCCAAAAATATTCAGCTTTGATATTAATGAGTTTTTTGGGTTCATTGAGAACATGGTTGTTGTTCAATAATAAAATTAATCCTCAAAAATACAACTTGCCTAATAATTCTGCACTCCCTGTATTACAAAATGTGCTAATCATATAGCACAATTTTCCTTTTCTTGCTGCATAATTTGCTCAACCCTGCTGCAAAATTTGCCGCATAATTCCAGTGGCCATGCATACACTGGACTAGTCCTCATAGATAGACACGTGATGAGCAGCTTTGCAAGAGTTTGGTTTTCCCCAACTTGGTAACAAACAGTCCATTTTGACTTTAATTAGTGGCAGCAGTGGCCAGACACCGGGACTGGCCATGCTGCTGGCAGGACTTGCATACTGGGTGGGTACACAAGCATGCTCATTGACTTGGACGTCTGTAGGTGGAGGTTGTGGGAGGTGGTTTTTAAGAGGTGGCATACTGAAGGTAGACATTCACAGTTCCTTGAAGAAAATGATAAATTGCATGAAGCTTGGGACAGACAGGCCATGCACAGTCCTCATTTACTTGAAGAAGTGATGTGCTGCATGAAGGTTGGGGCTTACAGGGCATGGGCAGTCACCGGTCACTAGAAGAAGTGAAGAATCGATGCAGGATTCAGGCACACGGATCTCTATCAATCACAGAGCACTGGACATGATGCTGGGATGCAGGCACATGGACCTTTCTCAATCACAGAGTACTGGACATGGTGCTTGGATGCCGGCACATGGGCCTCTCACAGTCATTGAGCGCAGGACATGATGCTGTGATGATGCTGGGAGCCAGGCACATGGGCCTCCCTCAATCACAGAGCACTGGATATGATGCTGGGATGCAGGCACATGGGCCTCTCGTTATCACAAAGTACAGGACATGATGCTGTGATGATGCTGGGAGTAAGGCACATGGGCCTCTTTCAATCACATAGCACTGGACATGATGCTTGGATGCAAGCACATGGGCCTCTCTCAATCACATAGCACTGGAAATGATGCTGGGATGCAGGCACATGGCCTCCCACAGTCATTGAGCACTGGACATGATGCTGGGATGCAGACACATGTTCCTCTCATTATCAGAGAGCACTGGACATTTTGCTGGGATTCAGGCGCATGGGCGTCTCTCAATCATCACATGAAGAACCAGATGCAGCAATGAAGGGTTCAAGCAAATGGGGACCTCACACTCACAGAGCACTGGACATGATGCTGAGATGCAGACACATGGAACTCTCTGAATCACAGAGCACTGGACATGATGTTGTGATGCATACACATGGACCTCTCATTATCACAGAGCACTGGGTATGATGCTGTGATGAAGGGAAATGGGCCGCTCTCAATCACAGAACTTGAGCTCCGAACACGGGATGTTTTGTGGGGGGTCAGTTTCTGGAGGAAAGCAAAGTTTGACTATATATATATATATATATATATACCTCCACATATATGTACGTTGATGATATATCTTCTAGGTATGTAGATGTTGAGTTAAGAGTAATAAATCTATACCTACCTATTTGCACTTACCTTCTCAATATTATGCTCCTCGATATTTTTTACACAATATTGTGTCCACTCGATATCTCTGTTTCTGATATTCTGTCAGTGAGCCCAGCAAATGACCACTCCTAGGGACTGGTAGCTTTTCCAATCAGTTCAGTTTCAAACATCATACCAGACCTTTTGGACAGAACAAACCATAGATAAGTGAATTTTCCTTTCGGCTGTCTTTTCCTCCGTGTCAACATTTGGCATTAATATTCCCACCTCCCTCTTTTCCTTTGCTGGTAGAGTTCCTCCTTTGAGCACAACCAAATGTACTTCCTTGTTAGACTTGTCAGCTTCTGGCATGGTTTCCCCTGTCTTTTTGCCTTCTGACCTCCTGTTTTGATCCTGTGCTGAATTTAATTTTTGCTGGTTTTAGGACTCTGTGCACTTTACCACTGCTGACCAGTGCCAAAGTGCAAGTGCTCTTTGCCTAAATTTTATTGGTGAGGGGTTTATCCATGATTGGCATATTTGATTTGCTAGTAAGTCCCTCGTATAGTGCACCCTGTGTGCCAAGGGCCTATAAAACAAATTCTACTAATGGCCCTGCAGCACTGATTGTGCCACCCACATGAGTAGCCCTGGAATCATGTCTCAGACCTGCTCTGCAGTGTCTGTGTGTGCAGTTTTAAACTGCCATTTCGATCTGGCAAGTGCACCCACCTGCCAGGCCCAATCCTTCCATTTTACTACCTGTAAGTCACCCCTAAGTAAGACCCAATGCAGCTCCATGGGCTGGGTGCAGTGAAACTAAATGGTAGGACATGTCCTAGTGTTTTACATGTCCTGATAGTGAAATACTGCTAAATTCGTTTTTCACTATTGCAAGGCCTATCTCTCCCAAAGGTTAACATGGGGATTGCCTTGAAATACCTTTAAAGTGTAATTTTCCATTGGGAGCAGATAGAGGTGTGGAGTTTGGAGTATCTCTGAACTCACAATTTAAAAATACATCTTTTGATTATGTCGGTTTTTAGATTGTAAGTTTTGAAAATGTCACTTTTAGAAAGTGGGCATTTTCTTGCTTAACAATTCTGTGTCTCTGTCTGCCTGTGGAATACACGTCTGGGTCAGGATGACAGTTGGGCTTTGTGTATTCACTCCAAATAGTTACACAAAGAAAGCTGGGGTGTCCTGGGATAGAGTGACACTTACACCTGAATAGGGCTGTGTCTGTCCTCATACAAAGCAGTATCCAACCCCTTGGAGTGTGTCCGAGGCCAGGGCAAGGAAGGGCAGGGTTTTGTGCACTACAAAGACTTTACTTTACTTGTCCTGTCTGTGGCAGCGGGGCTGATGCTGGCAGGCACTTCCTGGGCAGCGGGGATGCTGGCGGTCCTGTCTGTGGCAGCGGGGCTCCTCACACATGTACCAATATCAGAAACCACACATCCCAACACCAAGCCCTGCATGCAGCACCAAAGCATGGACACCCATCACCAATGCATGGCCACTACACGTACCCATACATCCCCTAAACCATCATCACACAAGGTCCTACACAGGAATGCAAGCACTGGGGTACACAGTCACCCATCCATTGCACACCATGGCACATACAGATGCAATAATCATGCCTTTACACCCCTGCAGGACCCCTACCCAACGTCACCGGACAGGAGGGTCCAGATATGTCCACTCCACCCACAGAAGAGGCCCACAGTGATGACAGCAGCTCTGTCCAACTGGATCTAGATGACCAGCCCTGCCCATCTGGGACCTCAGGACAGTCGGTTCCACTCACACTGGCACAGGCCACTACAGAGCTTGCCCCCTCTGGAAACACCAGCACAGCGCCCACTCAGCATGCCCATACCTCTGTCCCCAAGACACGTCAATCAGCAGTGTGTCCACCACTACAGGGAACCCAGGATAACCCACCACCCCAACAACAACAGAGACTTGGGGGCAGTGGCAGTGGGCACACGGTTCAGGGGACAGAGGCACAGGAACACAGGGGAACTGGGAGGACTGCTGTGCAACAGGGGGAGGACAGGCCCAGGGAACCCACTCTCCACGAGGCCCTCTCCAACATCATGGGAGCCTACCATCATTCCCAGGAGACGATGGCAAAGGTACCGGCCAAGTTTCAGGAGACCCAGCGGCTGCAGGAGGAACAGTATTTGGGCTTCAGGGAGGAAGTCAGATCGTTCAATTCGACCCTGGGCACCATTGTAGGGGTGCTGAAGGAACTCCTCAACACCAAGAGGGACACTGTGGCACAAGAAAGGGCCCCTGACACTAGCCTGGACGATGAACTGCCCACCACCTCTGCCGGCGCTAGTAGACAGGAGGCACCGCCACAGGACCACCACACCAGCACCCCACTCCCTGCAGAGGGAGAACCACCCCGCATACGGTCCCTGAGATCCAGGACAAAGACAGAGAAGGATGCCAAGACCCCCACCAAGAAATGAGACCACCCTGATTGTCATCCATTTGTCCCATATTGTCACCCTGTCCATACTTAAACTGCCCCAGCTCCACTTCCTATGTCCTTTTGGACAATGCACATGTGAGACTAATAGACTGGACTCTGCCATGGACATTCCTCCACCATCACCCCTGACCATTTTATAACCCCCTTCAATATTGAGCACTTAAATAAACACCCTTAAAGCACAAAACAATCAGGAGTCTGTCTGTGATTTCGATATTGTGTATTAGCAATAACAGTGGCAAAATGCTCTTTCAAATGTAATGTCAACATACCTATGTCACGCAGCTCTAGTCCATGAGGAAACAAAGCACATGTCACACTGTGGGACCCACATCTGTGAAATCGTAAGGGCAAGTGACAACTCAGTGACCATACACTGGGTGAACATGACAGACAGTAGAGAGGTAGTGGATGAAAATCAGATGTAGCAGACAGTGTTATCTTCTTACCTGTGTCTCACTGGAAGTATTGCAAGATCATCGTGTTCCTGTTTTCGATGTCCTCTTCTTCTGCTTCCTCGTCTTCACTGTCCACAGGTTCCACAGCTGCCACAACACCTCCATCTGGACTATCCTCCTGCAGAAAAAGTACCTGCCAAGTTGTGAAGCAAACAGCAGGCCACGATGATCTGGCACACCTTTTTTGGCGAGTAGAATAGGGAACCACCTGTCATATGGAGGCACCGGAACCTGGCCTTCAGGAGGCCGAAGGTCCGCTCTATAATCCTCCTAGTTTACCCATGGGCCTCATTGTAGCGTTCCTCTGCCCTTGTCCTGGGATTCCTCACTGGGGTCAGTAGCCATGACAGGTTGGGGTAACCACAGTCACCTGCAAATGTCGAGGGACAACTGTTAGACACACACTGACTCATAGGGACATCCACAGACCCAGACAACTATTTCCACTGACTTGGGTCCATGTCCTCACTTAATAGCCACACCCGGTGCCTCTGGAGTTGCCCCATCACATAAGGAAAGCTGCTATTCCGCAGGATGTAAGCGTCATGCATTGAGCCAGGGAATTTGGCATTAACATGGGAGATGTACTGGTCTGCCAAACACACCATCTGCAAATTCATTGAATGGTAACTCTTCCTGTTTCTGTACATCTGTTCACTCCTGCGGGGGGACCAAGGCCACATGTGTCCCATCAATGGCACCTATGATGTTGTGGCTATTTCCCAGGGCATAGAAGTCACCTTTCACTGTAGGCAAATCCTCCACCTGAGGGAAAATGATGTAGCTCCGCATGTGTTTCAGCAGGGCAGACAACACTCTGGACAACACGTTGGAAAACATAGGCTGGGACATCCCTGATGCTATGGCCACTGTCGTTTGAAATGACCCACTTGCTAGGAAATGGAGTACTGACAGCACCTGCACTTGAGGTGGGATTCCTGTGGGATGGCGGATAGCTGACATCAGGTCTGGCTCCAACTGGGCACACAGTTCCTGGATTGTGGCACGATCAAGCCTGTAGGTGATGATCACATGTCTTTCCTCCATTGTCGATAGGTCCACCAGCGGTCTGTACACTGGAGGATGCCGCCATCTCCTCACATGCCCCAGCGGACGGTGCCTATGGAGGAGAACAGCAAGCAGGGAGTCAACCAACTCTGAGGTACGTAAACACAGCTTACTCTGAAAATATTCTTAAATCTAAATTTGCCTGTATGAGTGGTTAGGCAAGGCCTAGGTATGTGTGACGCAGTCTAAAATAATGCCATGTGGGACCCTGAAATGGCGGCTGCCTGACCTGTAAAGTGGGACAGGGAGATATGAGGTAACTGCGCTGGCGTTGTACACCGTCGCGGTAGGCGGTCGAAGACCGCAGCGCAATTCTGCATTGGTTAACATTGGGCCCTATGGGTCCCAGGAGCCAATGACGATGTACGCCGGCGGTGACGGTACGCACCGCCACGGAGGTGACCGCCATTTTCTATCTGTTCAATCACTCGATACCTGATCTTCGACAGGAGAGGACCTACACTGCAAGTGCTGCTGTGACCTCAGTCTGGAAGAGACAATGGCTCGTGTGTCTGGGGAAAGAGCCCCTGCCTTCAGCACGGAGGAGTTGGAGAAACTCGTGGATGGGGTCCTCCCCCAATACATGCTACTTTACGGTCCTTCAGACAAACAGGTAAGTACACTGTGAGCTTGCCGTATGGGCAATGCCTATGTGGAGTGGGGTGGATGAAAGATAGGGGGGTGAGAATGAGGCGTGCATGAAACGACGGTGAGTGCATGTGCGTCATGGCAAGGGTAGGGATGCGGGCCAATGACTGTGACGGTGCAGTTGGTAATTACTTCTCTTTTCCCCTGTACAATTCCTGTAGGTCAGCACCCACCAGAAGAAGGACATCTGGCGTGCCATCGCCAAGGAAGTCCGGACCCTGGGGGTCTACCACAGACGGAGCACCCACTGCCGGAAAAGATGGAAGGACATTCGCCGCTGGAGCAAGAAGACGGCGGAGGCCCAGCTGGGGATGGCCTCCCACGTGGGAGGGGTGCCCGTCGCACCATGACCCCCCTGATGTTCAGGATCCTGGTGGTGGCGTATCCGGACTTGGATGGGAGCTTGAGGGCATCACAGCAGCAACAAGGGGGTGAGTAAACTCTCCTTCTGCTGATTTAGTGTGCATTTTAGGTGTCTGGGTGGGGGAGGTGGGCTGTGGGTACCCCTAGGCCAGGGCGGGTTTGCTAGTTAAGTTCCCTTCTTCAGGCAAGCCCTGTGGCACCCCACCCCACTTGTGTACAGTGCCAACTACACCTAGTCAGGCTCCTGTGACATCCATGTGTGCAGCAATCGGCCATAGCCTTGTAAGCCATGTCCCAGGGATTGAATAGTGGACCCCAAATGCGTGGCGTAGTGCAGCGGGCTTCTGTGTCTGTCGTGTCCACCAACGGTAGCGGTATTGCATGCACTGAACATGTCTTACTTCTGTCTCCCCCCCCCTTTTTGTGGTCTCCCTGCCCTTGTGTGCATTAGCATCATCAGGCTGAGGAGCAGTCGCACCGGAGCAGGAGGGAGCTGCATCCCACATGGCCCTGGAGGGCGACACTACGGACTCCGAATTCACCAGTGGGACGGAGGGCGAGGGGAGCTCAACGGCGGGGACAGGAGCTGACACCAGCGAGATGGACTTCTCCTCTGATGGGAGTTACCTTGCGGTGGCGGCCCCATCTGTGCCCCCCGCATCTACAGGTACAACCGTCATCACCCCTACCAGCAGCCCCTCAGCGTTTGCCCCGTGCCCGCTCACCCAGGAGGGTGGGTATTACCTTCGCCCCAGGCACCTCAGGCCCTGCCCCTGTCACCCCTGCTGCCCTCAGTGAGGAGGCCATTGACCTCCTCAGGTCCCTCACTGTTGGGCAGTCTACCATTTTGAATGCCTTCCAGGGTGTAGAGAGGCAGTTGCAACGAACCAATGCATTTCTGGAGGGCATTCACTCTGGTCAGGCAGCCCCTCAGTGAGCTTTTCAGACTCTGGCCTCAGCACTGATGGCAGCCATTGTCCCTGTCTCTAGCCTCCCCCCTCCAACTTCCTTCAACCAAACCTACACCCCTGTACCTCAGCCTATCCCAAACGCACCATCAGACCAGCATGCACACACCTCAACACACAAGGGAAGCTCTGACAAACATAAGCACCACACATCCCACAGACACTCCTGCAAGCATCACACACATGCAGACACACCAACATCCACTCCCTCCACTGTGTCCTCCTCATCCTCGTCTCCCTCCTCCCTCCCTGTCTCATCTCCACTCACACCTGCATGAACTACATCCTCAGCCACTACGTCCATCACCAGCACACCCACCACCACACCCCGCTCACGTGCAGTCACCACCCCACTACCATTCACACATCTCCTGTGTCCTCTCCCAGTGTGTCTGTGAGGCCACCTCCCAAGGTACACAAACTCAGCCACACACCCACCCAACAGCCATCCACCTCACGGCAGCCTACAGCCCATGTACCTTCACCCAAAGTCACAAAACGTACACCGCCTACAACATCTACCTCTTCCTCCACTCCCAAACCCCCTCCAGCTATCCGTCCCAGTGTTCCTAAGAAACTTTTCCTGTCCAGCCTTGACCTCTTTCCCTCACCTCCCCCACCCCGTTAGTCTCCTAGGGCCCGACTCTCCAGGTCCCAACCTAGCACCTCAGCCACAACTTCGGCGGGACGCATTGGTGCCAGTAGTCACCGGATTATGGAGTACACCAGGCAGCAGGGCAGGCAGTGTGGCAAGGAGCCAGAGCACGGACAGTCCCCCACCTGTCAAGCATAAAAAGTTGGACAGTGCCCGGCGGGAGAGGGGAAAGAAACCAGCCACCAAAGCCGCTCCCAGGGGGACAGTTGGGAGTGTGGAGACAGCTGCGACACCATCCAAGGGGGGAAAGGGGCACAGTAAAACCGGCAAGTCTCGGAAGATCAGATGGCGGAAAAGACCGCCAGCAGCCCCGCTGCCCAGGAAGCCACCGCCAGCAGCAGCCCCGCTGCCCAGGAAGCGACTGCCAGCAGCAGCCCCGCTGCCACAGACAGGTCCGCCAGCAGCCCCTCTGTCCAGGAAGTGACCGCCAGCAGCAGCCCCGCTGCCACAGACAGGAGCGCCAGCAGCCTGCTACCCAGGAAGCGACCGCCAGCAGCAGCCCCGCTGCCACAGACAGGACCGCCAGCAGCCCCGCTGCCCAGGAAGCGACCGCCAGCAGCAGCCCCGCTGCCACAGACAGGACCGCCAGCAGCCACACTGCCCAGGAAGCGACCGCCAGCAGCAGCCCCGCTGCCACAGACAGGACCACCAGCAGCCACACTTCCCAGGAAGCGACCACCAGCAGCAGCCCCGCTGCCACAGACAGGACCGCCAGCAGCTGAACCGCTGCCCAGGACACAGCCGCCAGCAGCCCCGCCAGCAGCCCCGCAGGGCAGAACAAGACCGCCACCAGCTGAAGCTCTGCCCAGGACACCGCCGCCACAAGTATGGTTGCCAAGAACACCGCCACAAGCACCGCTGCCCAGGACAACGCCGCCAGCAGCCCCGCAGGCCAGTCAAAGCAAATGATTCCGACGCTACTGAGTCCTCCACGGGCAGGATGAAGCACTCTGGGCACAAGGCCCCCTCCAGAACCAGTGGAGATTTACATCCACTACCTCTGTCCTTGGCAGGATGAAGCACTCTGGGCACAAGGCCCCCTCCAGAACCAGTGGAGAGATACATCCACTACCTCTGTCCTTGGCAGGATGAAGCACTCTGGGCACAAGACCCCCTCCAGAACCAGTGGAGAGATACATCCACTACCTCTGTCCTTGGCAGGATGAAGCACTCTGGGCACAAGGACCCCTCCAGAACCAGTGGAGATTTAAATCCACTACCTCTGTCCTTGGCAGGATGAAGCACTCTTGGCACAAGGTCCCCTCCAGAACCAGTGGTGACTGTTATCCACTTGAGAGACTGTGGCTTTGCACTTCCCAGGATTGAACAGTGGGCAAACCATCCATTGTAGAGACTTGAGAGACTGTGGCTTTGCACTCCCCAGGATTGAACAGTGGGCAACCCACCCACTGTATAGACTTGAGAGACTGTGGCTTTGCACTCCCCAGGATTGAACAGTGGGCAAACCACCCACTTTAGAGACTTGTGAGACTGTGGATTTGCACTCCCCAGGATTGAACAGTGGGCAAAGCACCCACTGTAGAGACTTGTGAAATTGTGGCTTTGCACTCCCCAAGATACATCAATGGGCATGGAGCCCCCTCGTGGATCTGGCGTCGTGCACTCAACCGGCTGAGGTGCCCCCCCCCTTCTGTTCCCCCTGAGGTGCCTGTTTTATTTCTATCTGATGCCCCTGCAGTGTTCTCTCTGTTTTGATCGGGTATTGAGTGTGGGCCTCGCCCACGCCTTTTGGGCCCAGTGATCCACGGACTATGATGGTGGAATCCCTTGGACTTGTGTTCTTGGTGTATATAATTGTATATCGTATAAATGTATATATTTGTATATATTTTAGATTCATGTCTTTGAATATATCCAATTATTCGACTCAGTTCCTTTTGTCCTTGCATTCTTCCAGTGGGGGTTGGGGGGTGTAACTGTGATGTATCAACATGTACTTGTGTGTGTGTTGTAGTGGGTGTGGGAGGGGGTGTGGGTGTTGCGTACTGCGTGTGTGTGTCACTGTTTTTTCCCCTCCCCCCTCCCCTGTGTCGTAGGTGCAGTACTCACCATTGTCTTTGCTGCTGGCGTTCTTGCTCCTGGTAGAGGAGCAGGAAGATAAAGGCTGACAGAATTCGGAGCTCCGGTTCCATGGCGTCCTGGTTCCTCGTGGGGTGTGTAGAGGTGAGCGTTTTCCCTCCGAAGTCCTGTTTCCGCTGTGTTTTTGTTCGTGGTGAATCCGGCCCGGAAAAGGCGGCGGATTGGTGGGTTGTAATGCTGTGGGCGGTACATTGTCCTCCGCCTGTCTGTTGGCGGTTACCGATGCGCTGTTTGTTTGTACCGCCGTGGCGGTCGGAGTGTTAAAGTGGCTGTATGTGTTGACGGTTTCCGCCACGGTCGTAATTCCATTTTTTTTACCGCCGGCCTGTTGGGAGTTTTACCGCTGCTTTAACACCGACCGCCAGGGTTGTAATGACCACCAAAGTCTTTTGCCATTTGTAGGAAGTTGGCTCTGTATGTGCTATTTCAAAGTAAGGAATAGCATGCACAGAGTCCAAGGGTTCCCCTTAGAGGTAAAATAGTGGTAAAAAGAGATAATACTAATGCTCTATTTTGTGGTAGTGTGGTCGAGCAGTAGGCTTATCCAAGGAGTAGTGTTAAGCATTTGTTGTACATACACATAGACAATAAATGAGGTACACACACTCAGAGACAAATCCAGCCAATAGGTTTTGTATAGAAAAATATATTTTCTTAGTTTATTTTAAGAACCACAGGTTCAAATTTAACATGTAATATCTTGTTTGAAAGGTATTGCAGGTAAGTACATTAGGGACTTTGAATCATTTCAATTGCATGTATACTTTTCAAGTTATTCACAAATAGCTATTTTAAAAGTGGACACAGTGCAATTTTCACAGTTCCTGGGGGAGGTAAGTTGTTGTTAGTTTTACCAGGTAAGTAAGACACTTACAGGGTTCAGTTCTTGGTCCAAGGTAGCCCACCGTTGGGGGTTCAGAGCAACCCCAAAGTTACCACACCAGCAGCTCAGGGCCGGTCAGGTGCAGAGTTCAAAGTGGTGCCCAAAACGCATAGGCTTCAATGGAGAGAAGGGGGTGCCCCGGTTCCAGTCTGCCAGCAGGTAAGTACCCGCGTCTTCGGAGGGCAGACCAGGGGGGTTTTGTAGGGCACCGGGGGGGACACAAGCCCACACAGAAATTTCACCCTCAGCGGCGCGGGGGCGGCCGGGTGCAGTGTTAGAACAAGCGTCGGGTTCGCAATGGAAGTCAATGAGAGATCAAGGGATCTCTTCAGCGCTGCAGGCAGGCAAGGGGGGGCTTCCTCGGGGAAACCTCCACTTGGGCAGGGGAGAGGGACTCCTGGGGGTCACTTCTGCAGTGAAAGTCCGGTCCTTCAGGTCCTGGGGGCTGCGGGTGCAGGGTCTTTTCCAGGCGTCGGGACTTAGGTTTCAGAGAGTCGCGGTCAGGGGAAGCCTCGGGATTCCCTCTGCAGGCGGCGCTGTGGGGGCTCAGGGGGGACAGGTTTTGGTACTCACAGTCGTAGAGTAGTCCGGGGGTCCTCCCTGAGGTGTTGGTTCTCCACTAGTCGAGTCGGGGTCGCCGGGTGTAGTGTTGCAAGTCTCACGCTTCTTGCGGGGAGATTGCAGGGTTCTTTAAAGCTGCTCCTTTGGATAAAGTTGCAGTCTTTTTGGAGCAGGTCCGCTGTCCTCAGGAGTTTCTTGTCGTTGTTGAAGCAGGGCAGTCCTCAGAGGATTCAGAGGTCGCTGGTCCCTTTGGAAGGCGTCGCTGGAGCAGAGTTCTTTGGAAGGCAGGAGACAGGCCGGTGAGTTTCTGGAGCCAAGGCAGTTGTTGTCTTCTGGTCTTCCTCTGCAGGGGTTTTCAGCTAGGCAGTCCTTCTTCTTGTTGTTGCAGGAATCTAATTTTCTAGGGTTCAGGGTAGCCCTTAAATACTAAATTTAAGGGCGTGTTTAGGTCTGGGGGGTTAGTAGCCAATGGCTACTAGCCCTGAGGGTGGGTACACCCTCTTTGTGCCTCCTCCCAAGGGGAGGGGGTCACAATCCTAATCCTATTGGGGGAATCCTCCATCTGCAAGATGGAGGATTTCTAAAAGTTAGAGTCACCTCAGCTCAGGACACCTTAGGGGCTGTCCTGACTGGCCAGTGACTCCTCCTTGTTGCTTTCTTTGTTCCCTCCAGCCTTGCCGCCAAAAGTGGGGGCCGTGGCCGGAGGGGGCGGGCAACTCCACTAAGCTGGAGTGCCCTGCTGGGCTGTGACAAAGGGGTGAGCCTTTGAGGCTCACCGCCAGGTGTTACAGCTCCTGCCTGGGGGAGGTGTTAGCATCTCCACCCAGTGCAGGCTTTGTTACTGGCCTCAGAGTGACAAAGGCACTCTCCCCAGGGGGCCAGCAACATGTCTCTAGTGTGGCAGGCTGCTGGAACTAGTCAGCCTACACAGACAGTCGGTTAAGTTTCAGGGGGCACCTCTAAGGTGCCCTCTGGGGTGTATTTTGCAATAAAATGTACACTGGCATCAGTGTGCATTTATTGTGCTGAGAAGTTTGATACCAAACTTCCCAGTTTTCAGTGTAGCCATTATGGTGCTGTGGAGTTCGTGTTAGACAAACTCCCAGACCATATACTCTTATGGCTACCCTGCACTTACAATGTCTAAGGTTTTGTTTAGACACTGTAGGGGTACCATGCTCATGCACTGGTACCCTCACCTATGGTATAGTGCACCCTGCCTTAGGGCTGTAAGGCCTGCTAGAGGGGTGACTGACCTATACTTACATAGGCAGTGAGAGGCTGGCATGGCACCCTGAGGGGAGTGCCATGTCGACTTGCTCGTTTTGTTCTCACTAGCACACACAAGCTGGCAAGCAGTGTGTCTGTGCTGAGTGAGAGGTCTCCAGGGTGGCATAAGACATGCTGCAGCCCTTAGAGACCTTCCTTGGCATCAGGGTCCTTGGTACTAGAAGTACCAGTTACAAGGGACTTATCTGGATGCCAGGGTCTGCCAATTGTGGATACAAAAGTACAGGTTAGGGAAAGAACACTGGTGCTGGGGCCTGGTTAGCAGGCCTCAGCACACTTTCAATTGTAAACATAGCATCAGCAAAGGCAAAAAGTCAGGGGGCAACCATGCCAAGGAGGCATTTCCTTACACAACCCCCCCCCCAAATGAAAGAGGATGAGACTAACCTTTCCCAAGAGAGTCTTCATTTTCTAAGTGGAAGAACCTGGAAAGGCCATCTGCATTGGCATGGGCAGTCCCAGGTCTGTGTTCCACTATAAAGTCCATTCCCTGTAGGGAGATGGACCACCTCAACAGTTTAGGATTTTCACCTTTCATTTGCATCAGCCATTTGAGAGGTCTGTGGTCAGTTTGAACTAGGAAGTGAGTCCCAAAGAGGTATGGTCTCAGCTTCTTCAGGGACCAAACCACAGCAAAGGCCTCCCTCTCAATGGCACTCCAACGCTGCTCCCTGGGGAGTAACCTCCTGCTAATGAAAGCAACAGGCTGGTCAAGGCCATCATCATTTGTTTGGGACAAAACTGCCCCTATCCCATGTTCAGAGGCATCTGTCTGCACAATGAACTGCTTAGAATAATCTGGAGCTTTTAGAACTAGTGCTGAGCACATTGCTTGTTTCAGGGTGTCAAAGGCCTGTTGGCATTCCACAGTCCAGTTCACTTTCTTGGGCATTTTCTTGGAGGTGAGTTCAGTGAGGGCTGTCACAATGGATCCATATCCCTTCACAAACCTCCTGTAATACCCAGTCAAGCCAAGGAATGCCCTGACTTGAGTCTGGGTTTTTGGAGCTACCCAGTCCAGAATAGTCTGGATCTTGGGTTGGAGTGGCTGAACTTGGCCTCCACCTACAAGGTGGCCCAAGTAAACCACAGTTCCCTGCCCTATCTGGCATTTGGATGCCTTGATAGAGAGGCCTGCAGATTGCAGAGCCTTCCAAACCTTCTTCAGGTGGACCAGGTGATCCTGCCAGGTGGAGCTAAAGACAGCAATATCATCAAGATAAGCTGTGCTAAAGGACTCCAAGCCAGCAAGGACTTGATTCACCAACCTTTGGAAGGTGGCAGGGGCATTCTTTAAACCAAAGGGCATAACAGTAAACTGATAATGCCCATCAGGTGTGGAGAATGCTGTTTTCTCTTTTGCTCCAGGTGCCATTTTTATTTGCCAGTACCCTGCTGTCAAGTCAAAGGTACTTAAGAATTTGGCAGCACCTAATTTATCTATGAGCTCATCAGCTCTAGGAATTGGATGAGCATCTGTCTTGGTGACAGAATTGAGCCCTCTGTAGTCCACACAAAACCTCATCTCTTTCTTTCCATCTTTGGTGTGAGGTTTGGGGACTAAGACCACTGGGCTAGCCCAGGGGCTGTCAGAGCGCTCAATTACTTCCAATTCCAGCATCTTGTGGACTTCCACCTTAATGCTTTCCTTAACATGGTCAGACTGTCTAAAGATTTTGTTTTTGACAGGCTTGCTGTCTCCTGTGTCCACATCATGGGTACACAGGTGTGTCTGACCAGGGGTTAGGGAGAAGAGTTCAGGAAACTGTTGTAGGACTCTCCTACAATCAGCTTGCTGTTGGCCAGAGAGGGTGTCTGAGTAGATCACTCCATCTACTGAGCCATCTTTTGGGTCTGATGACAGAAGATCAGGGAGAGGTTCACTCTCTGCCTCCTGATCCTCATCTGTTACCATCAACAGATTCACATCAGCCCTGTCATGGAAGAGCTTAAGGCGGTTCACATGGATCACCCTCTTGGGGCTCCTGCTTGTGCCCAGGTCCACCAGGTAGGTGACCTGACTCTTCCTTTCTAGCACTGGGTAAGGGCCACTCCATTTGTCCTGGAGTGCCCTGGGAGCCACAGGCTCCAGAACCCAGACTTTCTGCCCTGGTTGGAACTCAACCAGTGCAGCCTTTTGGTCATACCAGAACTTCTGGAGCTGTTGGCTGGCCTCAAGGTTTTTGGTTGCCTTTTCCATGTACTCTGCCATTCTAGAGCGAACGCCAAGTACATAGTCCACTATGTCTTGTTTAGGCTCATGAAGAGGTCTCTCCCAGCCTTCTTTAACAAGAGCAAGTGGTCCCCTTACAGGGTGACCAAACAGAAGTTCAAAGGGTGAGAATCCTACTCCCTTCTGTGGCACCTCTCTGTAAGCAAAAAGCAGACATGGCAAGAGGACATCCCATCTCCTTTTGAGTTTTTCTGGGAGCCCCATGATCATGCCTTTTAATGTCTTGTTGAATCTCTCAACTAAGCCATTAGTTTGTGGATGGTATGGTGTAGTGAATTTGTAAGTCACTCCACACTCATTCCACATGTGTTTTAGGTATGCTGACATGAAGTTGGTACCTCTGTCAGACACCACCTCCTTAGGGAAACCCACTCTGGTAAAGATACCAATGAGGGCCTTGGCTACTGCAGGGGCAGTAGTCGACCTAAGGGGAATAGCTTCAGGATACCTAGTAGCATGATCCACTACTACTAGGATGTACATATTTCCTGAGGCTGTGGGAGGTTCCAGTGGACCAACTATGTCCACACCCACTCTTTCAAAGGGGACCCCCACCACTGGAAGTGGAATGAGGGGGGCCTTTAGGTGCCCACCTGTCTTACCACTGGATTGACAGGTGGGGCAGGAGAGGCAAAACTCCTTAACCTTCTGGGACATATTGGGCCAGTAGAAGTGGTTGACTAACCTCTCCCACGTCTTGGTTTGTCCCAAATGCCCAGCAAGGGTAATATCATGGGCTAAGGTCAGAATAAACTCTCTGAACGACTGAGGCACTACCACTCTCCTAGTGGCACCAGGTTTGGGGTCTCTGGCCTCAGTGTACAGGAGTCCATCTTCCCAATAGACCCTATGTGTTCCATTTTTCTTGCCCTTGGACTCTTCAGCAGCTTGCTGCCTAAGGCCTTCAAGAGAGGGACAGGTTTCTTGTCCCTTACACAGCTCCTCCCTTGAGGGTCCCCCTGGGCCTAAGAGCTCAACCTGATAAGGTTCAAGTTCCAAAGGCTCAGTTCCCTCAGAGGGCAGAACTTCTTCCTGAGAAGAGAGGTTCTCTTTTTCTGACTGTGTTGCAGTTGGTTTCCCAACTGACTTTCCTTTTCTCTTGGTAGGCTGGGCCATTTTTCCAGACTCCAGCTCTACTTTTTCACCCTGTGCCTTGCATTGTGCTCTTGTTTTTACACACACCAGTTCAGGGATACCCAGCATGGCTGCATGGGTTTTTAGTTCTACCTCAGCCCATGCTGAGGACTCCAGGTCATTTCCAAGCAGACAGTCTACTGGGATGTTTGAGGAGACCACCACCTGTTTCAGGCCATTGACCCCTCCCCATTCTAAAGTTACCATTGCCATGGGATGTGCTTTAGTTTGATTGTCAGCATTGGTGACTGTATAAGTTTTTCCAGTCAGGTATTGGCCAGGGGAAACCAGTTTCTCTGTCACCATGGTGACACTGGCACCTGTATCCCTCAGGCCCTCTACACTTGTCCCATTAATAAAGAGCTGCTGCCTGTATTTTTGCATGTTAGGCGGCCAGGCAGCTAGTGTGGCTAAATCCACCCCACCCTCAGAGACTAGAGTAGCTTCAGTGTGGACCCTGATTTGCTCTGGGCACACTGTTGATCCCACTTGGAGACTAGCCATTCCAGTGTTACCTGGATTGGAGTTTGGAGTGGAACTTTTCTTGGGACAGGCCTTGTCTCCAGTTTGGTGTCCAGACTGACTACAGTTTCGACACCAGGCCTTTTTGGGATCAAAGTTTTTACCCTTGTACCCAGGATTGTTTTGTGAAGAGGCTCTGGGCCCACCCTCCTGTGCAGGTTTTTGGGGGCCTGTAGAAGACTCTTTACTATTTTTATTTTTGGCTGTCTCACCACCTTTCCCCTGGGGAGGTTTTGTGACCCCTTTCTTTTGGTCACCCCCTGTGGAAGTTTTGGACACCCTTGTCTTGACCCAATGGTCCGCCTTCTTTCCCAATTCTTGGGGAGAAATTGGTCCTAGGTCTACCAGATGCTGATGCAGTTTATCATTGAAACAATTACTTAACAGGTGTTCTTTAACAAATAAATTGTACAGCCCATCATAATTACTTACACCACTGCCTTGAATCCAACCATCTAGTGTTTTTACTGAGTAGTCTACAAAGTCAACCCAGGTCTGGCTCGAGGATTTTTGAGCCCCCCTGAATCTAATCCTATACTCCTCAGTGGAGAATCCAAAGCCCTCAATCAGGGTACCCTTCATGAGGTCATAAGATTCTGCATCTTTTCCAGAGAGTGTGAGGAGTCTATCCCTACACTTTCCTGTGAACATTTCCCAAAGGAGAGCACCCCAGTGAGATCTGTTCACTTTTCTGGTTACACAAGCCCTCTCAAAAGCTGTGAACCATTTGGTGATGTCATCACCATCTTCATATTTAGTTACAATCCCTTTAGGGATTTTCAACATGTCAGGAGAATCTCTGACCCTATTTATGTTGCTGCCACCATTGATGGGTCCTAGGCCCAACTCTTGTCTTTCCCTCTCTATGGCTAGGATCTGTCTTTCCAAAGCCAATCTTTTGGCCATCCTGGCTAACTGGATGTCCTCTTCACTGGGGTTATCCTCAGTGATTTCAGAGTTGTTGGTCCCTCCTGTGAGGGAACCAGCATCTCTGACTATTATTTGTGGAGTCAGGGCTGGAGAAGCCCTGCTCTCCCTAAGTAGGACTGGAGGGGGGGAATTTCCCTCCAAGTCACTATCTTCATCCTCTGAGTTGCCACCCTCAGAGGGGTTGGCCTTTTCAAACTCTGCCAGAGCTCATGGAGCTGTACTTTAGTAGGTTTGGGGCCCATTGCTATTTTCTTTAGTTTACAGAGTGACCTTAGCTCTCTCATCTGTAGATGGAGGTAAGGTGTGGTGTCGAGTTCCACCACAGCCACATCTGTGCTAGACATTTTGCTTCTAAAAGTTGGAATACTTTTTAAGAATCTACAACTGGTTCTAGAATCTAATTCAAACTTTTACAAACTTTTAAACTCTAAAAGAAATGCTAAACAGGATCTAACACAAGGCCCTAGCAGGTCTTTTAAGAATTTAGAAAACTTTTCAAATTGCAAAAATCTATTTCTAATGACAATTTTGGAATTTGTCGTGTGATCAGGTATTGGCTGAGTAGTCCAGCAAATGCAAAGTCTTGTACCCCACCGCTGATCCACCAATGTAGGAAGTTGGCTCTGTATGTGCTATTTCAAAGTAAGGAATAGCATGCACAGAGTCCAAGGGTTCCCCTTAGAGGTAAAATAGTGGTAAAAAGAGATAATACTAATGCTCTATTTTGTGGTAGTGTGGTCGAGCAGTAGGCTTATCCAAGGAGTAGTGTTAAGCATTTGTTGTACATACACATAGACAATAAATGAGGTACACACACTCAGAGACAAATCCAGCCAATAGGTTTTGTATAGAAAAATATCTTTTCTTAGTTTATTTTAAGAACCACAGGTTCAAATTTAACATGTAATATCTTGTTTGAAAGGTATTGCAGGTAAGTACATTAGGGACTTTGAATCATTTCAATTGCATGTATACTTTTCAAGTTATTCACAAATAGCTATTTTAAAAGTGGACACTGCAATTTTCACAGTTCCTGGGGGAGGTAAGTTGTTGTTAGTTTTACCAGGTAAGTAAGACACTTACAGGGTTCAGTTCTTGGTCCAAGGTAGCCCACCGTTGGGGGTTCAGAGCAACCCCAAAGTTACCACACCAGCAGCTCAGGGCCGGTCAGGTGCAGAGTTCAAAGTGGTGCCCAAAACGCATAGGCTTCAATGGAGAGAAGGGGGTGCCCCGGTTCGAGTCTGCCAGCAGGTAAGTACCCGCGTCTTCGGAGGGCAGACCAGGGGGGTTTTGTAGGGCACCGGGGGGGACACAAGCCCACACAGAAATTTCACCCTCAGCGGCGCGGGGGCGGCCGGGTGCAGTGTTAGAACAAGCGTCGGGTTCGCAATGGAAGTCAATGAGAGATCAAGGGATCTCTTCAGCGCTGCAGGCAGGCAAGGGGGGGCTTCCTCGGGGAAACCTCCACTTGGGCAGGGGAGAGGGACTCCTGGGGGTCACTTCTGCAGTGAAAGTCCGGTCCTTCAGGTCCTGGGGGCTGCGGGTGCAGGGTCTTTTCCAGGCGTCGGGACTTAGGTTTTAGAGAGTCGCGGTCAGGGGAAGCCTCGGGATTCCCTCTGCAGGCAGCGCTGTGGGGGCTCAGGGGGGACAGGTTTTGGTACTCACAGTCGTAGAGTAGTCCGGGGGTCCTCCCTGAGGTGTTGGTTCTCCACCAGCCGAGTCGGGGTCGCCGGGTGTAGTGTTGCAAGTCTCACGCTTCTTGCGGGGAGATTGCAGGGTTCTTTAAAGCTGCTCCTTTGGATAAAGTTGCAGTCTTTTTGGAGCAGGTCCGCTGTCCTCGGGAGTTTCTTGTCGTCGTCGAAGCAGGGCAGTCCTCAGAGGATTCAGAGGTCGCTGGTCCCTTTGGAAGGCGTCGCTGGAGCAGAGTTCTTTGGAAGGCAGGAGACAGGCCGGTGAGTTTCTGGAGCCAAGGCAGTTGTTGTCTTCTGGTCTTCCTCTGCAGGGGTTTTCAGCTAGGCAGTCCTTCTTCTTGTTGTTGCAGGAATCTAATTTTCTAGGGTTCAGGGTAGCCCTTAAATACTAAATTTAAGGGCGTGTTTAGGTCTGGGGGGTTAGTAGCCAATGGCTACATGCCCTGAGGGTGGGTACACCCTCTTTGTGCCTCCTCCCAAGGGGAGGGGTTCACAATCCTAACCCTATTGGGGGAATCCTCCATCTGCAAGATGGAGGATTTCTAAAAGTTAGAGTCACCTCAGGACACCTTAGGGGCTGTCCTGACTGGCCAGTGACTCCTCCTTGTTGCTTTCTTTGTTCCCTCCAGCCTTGCCGCCAAAAGTGGGGGCCGTGGCCGAAGGGGGCGGGCAACTCCACTAAGCTGGAGTGCCCTGCTGGGCTGTGACAAAGGGGTGAGCCTTTGAGGCTCACCGCCAGGTGTTACAGCTCCTGCCTGGGGGAGGTGTTAGCATCTCCACCCAGTGCAGGCTTTGTTACTGGCCTCAGAGTGACAAAGGCACTCTCCCCATGGGGCCAGCAACATGTCTCTAGTGTGGCAGGCTGCTGGAACTAGTCAGCCTACACAGACAGTCGGTTAAGTTTCAGGGGGCACCTCTAAGGTGCCCTCTGGGGTGTATTTTGCAATAAAATGTACACTGGCATCAGTGTGCATTTATTGTGCTGAGAAGTTTGATACCAAACTTCCCAGTTTTCAGTGTAGCCATTATGGTGCTGTGGAGTTCGTGTTTGACAAACTCCCAGACCATATACTCTTATGGCTACCCTGCACTTACAATGTCTAAGGTTTTGTTTAGACACTGTAGGGGTACCATGCTCATGCACTGGTACCCTCACCTATGGTATAGTGCACCCTGCCTTAGGGCTGTAAGGCCTGCTAGAGTGGTGACTGACCTATACTTACATAGGCAGTGAGAGGCTGGCATGGCACCCTGAGGGGAGTGCCATGTCGACTTGCTCGTTTTGTTCTCACTAGCACACACAAGCTGGCAAGCAGTGTGTCTGTGCTGAGTGAGAGGTCTCCAGGGTGGCATAAGACATGCTGCAGCCCTTAGAGACCTTCCTTGGCATCAGGGTCCTTGGTACTAGAAGTACCAGTTACAAGGGACTTATCTGGATGCCAGGGTCTGCCAATTGTGGATACAAAAGTACAGGTTAGGGAAAGAACACTGGTGCTGGGGCCTGGTTAGCAGGCCTCAGCACACTTTCAATTGTAAACATAGCATCAGCAAAGGCAAAAAGTCAGGGGGCAACCATGCCAAGGAGGCATTTCCTTACACAACCCCCCCCCCAAACGAAAGAGGATGAGACTAACCTTTCCCAAGACAGTCTTCATTTTCTAAGTGGAAGAACCTGGAAAGGCCATCTGCATTGGCATGGGCAGTCCCAGGTCTGTGTTCCACTATAAAGTCCATTCCCTGTAGGGAGATGGACCACCTCAACAGTTTAGGATTTTCACCTTTCATTTGCATCAGCCATTTGAGAGGTCTGTGGTCAGTTTGACCTAGGAAGTGAGTCCCAAAGAGGTATGGTCTCAGCTTCTTCAGGGACCAAACCACAGCAAAGGCCTCCCTCTCAATGGCACTCCAACGCTGCTCCCTGGGGAGTAACCTCCTGCTAATGAAAGCAACAGGCTGGTCAAGGCCATCATCATTTGTTTGGGACAAAACTGCCCCTATCCCATGTTCAGAGGCATCTGTCTGCACAATGAACTGCTTAGAATAATCTGGAGCTTTTAGAACTGGTGCTGAGCACATTGCTTGTTTCAGGGTGTCAAAGGCCTGTTGGCATTCCACAGTCCAGTTCATTTTCTTGGGCATTTTCTTGGAGGTGAGTTCAGTGAGGGCTGTCACAATGGATCCATATCCCTTCACAAACCTCCTGTAATACCCAGTCAAGCCAAGGAATGCCCTGACTTGAGTCTGGGTTTTTGGAGCTACCCAGTCCAGAATAGTCTGGATCTTGGGTTGGAGTGGCTGAACTTGGCCTCCACCTACAAGGTGGCCCAAGTAAACCACAGTTCCCTGCCCTATCTGGCATTTGGATGCCTTGATAGAGAGGCCTGCAGATTGCAGAGCCTTCAAAACCTTCTTCAGGTGGACCAGGTGATCCTGCCAGGTGGAGCTAAAGACAGCAATATCATCAAGATAAGCTGTGCTAAAGGACTCCAAGCCAGCAAGGACTTGATTCACCAACCTTTGGAAGGTGGCAGGGGCATTCTTTAAACCAAAGGGCATAACAGTAAACTGATAATGCCCATCAGGTGTGGAGAATGCTGTTTTCTCTTTTGCTCCAGGTGCCATTTTTATTTGCCAGTACCCTGCTGTCAAGTCAAAGGTACTTAAGAATTTGGCAGCACCTAATTTATCTATGAGCTCATCAGCTCTAGGAATTGGATGAGCATCTGTCTTGGTGACAGAATTGAGCCCTCTGTAGTCCACACAAAACCTCATCTCTTTCTTTCCATCTTTGGTGTGAGGTTTGGGGACTAAGACCACTGGGCTAGCCCAGGGGCTGTCAGAGCGCTCAATTACTCCCAATTCCAGCATCTTGTGGACTTCCACCTTAATGCTTTCCTTAACATGGTCAGACTGTCTAAAGATTTTGTTTTTGACAGGCATGCTGTCTCCTGTGTCCACATCATGGGTACACAGGTGTGTCTGACCAGGGGTTAGGGAGAAGAGTTCAGGAAACTGTTGTAGGACTCTCCTACAATCAGCTTGCTGTTGGCCAGAGAGGGTGTCTGAGTAGATCACTCCATCTACTGAGCCATCTTTTGGGTCTGATGACAGAAGATCAGGGAGAGGTTCACTCTCTGCCTCCTGATCCTCATCTGTTACCATCAACAGATTCACATCAGCCCTGTCATGGAAGAGCTTAAGGCGGTTCACATGGATCACCCTCTTGGGGCTCCTGCTTGTGCCCAGGTCCACCAGGTAGGTGACCTGACTCTTCCTTTCTAGCACTGGGTAAGGGCCACTCCATTTGTCCTGGAGTGCCCTGGGAGCCACAGGCTCCAGAACCCAGACTTTCTGCCCTGGTTGGAACTCAACCAGTGCAGCCTTTTGGTCATACCAGAACTTCTGGAGCTGTTGACTGGCCTCAAGGTTTTTGGTTGCCTTTTCCATGTACTCTGCCATTCTAGAGCGAACGCCAAGTACATAGTCCACTATGTCTTGTTTAGGCTCATGAAGAGGTCTCTCCCAGCCTTCTTTAACAAGAGCAAGTGGTCCCCTTACAGGGTGACCAAACAGAAGTTCAAAGGGTGAGAATCCTACTCCCTTCTGTGGCACCTCTCTGTAAGCAAAAAGCAGACATGGCAAGAGGACATCCCATCTCCTTTTGAGTTTTTCTGGGAGCCCCATCATCATGCCTTTTAATGTCTTGTTGAATCTCTCAACTAAGCCATTAGTTTGTGGATGGTATGGTGTAGTGAATTTGTAAGTCACTCCACACTCATTCCACATGTGTTTTAGGTATGCTGACATGAAGTTGGTACCTCTGTCAGACACCACCTCCTTAGGGAAACCCACTCTGGTAAAGATACCAATGAGGGCCTTGGCTACTGCAGGGGCAGTAGTCGACCTAAGGGGAATAGCTTCAGGATACCTAGTAGCATGATCCACTACTACTAGGATGTACATATTTCCTGAGGCTGTGGGAGGTTCCAGTGGACCAACTATGTCCACACCCACTCTTTCAAAGGGGACCCCCACCACTGGAAGTGGAATGAGGGGGGCCTTTGGGTGCCCACCTGTCTTACCACTGGATTGACAGGTGGGGCAGGAGAGGCAAAACTCCTTAACCTTCTGGGACATATTGGGCCAGTAGAAGTGGTTGACTAACCTCTCCCACGTCTTGGTTTGTCCCAAATGCCCAGCAAGGGTAATATCATGGGCTAAGGTCAGAATAAACTCTCTGAACGACTGAGGCACTACCACTCTCCTAGTGGCACCAGGTTTGGGGTCTCTGGCCTCAGTGTACAGGAGTCCATCTTCCCAATAGACCCTATGTGTTCCATTTTTCTTGCCCTTGGACTCTTCAGCAGCTTGCTGCCTAAGGCCTTCAAGAGAGGGACAGGTTTCTTGTCCCTTACACAGCTCCTCCCTTGAGGGTCCCCCTGGGCCTAAGAGCTCAACCTGATAAGGTTCAAGTTCCAAAGGCTCAGTTCCCTCAGAGGGCAGAACTTCTTCCTGAGAAGAGAGGTTCTCTTTTTCTGACTGTGTTGCAGTTGGTTTCCCAACTGACTTTCCTTTTCTCTTGGTAGGCTGGGCCATTTTTCCAGACTCCAGCTCTACTTTTTCACCCTGTGCCTTGCATTGTGCTCTTGTTTTTACACACACCAGTTCAGGGATACCCAGCATGGCTGCATGGGTTTTTAGTTCTACCTCAGCCCATGCTGAGGACTCCAGGTCATTTCCAAGCAGACAGTCTACTGGGATGTTTGAGGAGACCACCACCTGTTTCAGGCCATTGACCCCTCCCCATTCTAAAGTTACCATTGCCATGGGATGTGCTTTAGTTTGATTGTCAGCATTGGTGACTGTATAAGTTTTTCCAGTCAGGTATTGGCCAGGGGAAACCAGTTTCTCTGTCACCATGGTGACACTGGCACCTGTATCCCTCAGGCCCTCTACACTTGTCCCATTAATAAAGAGCTGCTGCCTGTATTTTTGCATGTTAGGCGGCCAGGCAGCTAGTGTGGCTAAATCCACCCCACCCTCAGAGACTAGAGTAGCTTCAGTGTGGACCCTGATTTGCTCTGGGCACACTGTTGATCCCACTTGGAGACTAGCCATTCCAGTGTTACCTGGATTGGAGTTTGGAGTGGAACTTTTCTTGGGACAGGCCTTGTCTCCAGTTTGGTGTCCAGACTGACTACAGTTTCGACACCAGGCCTTTTTGGGATCAAAGTTTTTACCCTTGTACCCAGGATTGTTTTGTGAAGAGGCTCTGGGCCCACCCTCCTGTGCAGGTTTTTGGGGGCCTGTAGAAGACTCTTTACTATTTTTATTTTTGGCTGTCTCACCACCTTTCCCCTGGGGAGGTTTTGTGACCCCTTTCTTTTGGTCACCCCCTGTGGAAGTTTTGGACACCCTTGTCTTGACCCAATGGTCCGCCTTCTTTCCCAATTCTTGGGGAGAAATTGGTCCTAGGTCTACCAGATGCTGATGCAGTTTATCATTGAAACAATTACTTAACAGGTGTTCTTTCACAAATAAATTGTACAGCCCATCATAATTACTTACACCACTGCCTTGAATCCAACCATCTAGTGTTTTTACTGAGTAGTCTACAAAGTCAACCCAGGTCTGGCTCGAGGATTTTTGAGCCCCCCTGAATCTAATCCTATACTCCTCAGTGGAGAATCCAAAGCCCTCAATCAGTGTACCCTTCATGAGGTCATAAGATTCTGCATCTTTTCCAGAGAGTGTGAGGAGTCTATCCCTACACTTTCCTGTGAACATTTCCCAAAGGAGAGCACCCCAGTGAGATCTGTTCACTTTTCTGGTTACACAAGCCCTCTCAAAAGCTGTGAACCATTTGGTGATGTCATCACCATCTTCATATTTAGTTACAATCCCTTTAGGGATTTTCAACATGTCAGGAGAATCTCTGACCCTATTTATGTTGCTGCCACCATTGATGGGTCCTAGGCCCATCTCTTGTCTTTCCCTCTCTATGGCTAGGATCTGTCTTTCCAAAGCCAATCTTTTGGCCATCCTGGCTAACTGGATGTCCTCTTCACTGGGGTTATCCTCAGTGATTTCAGAGTTGTTGGTCCCTCCTGTGAGGGAACCAGCATCTCTGACTATTATTTGTGGAGTCAGGGCTGGAGAAGCCCTGCTCTCCCTAAGTAGGACTGGAGGGGGGGAATTTCCCTCCAAGTCACTATCTTCATCCTCTGAGTTGCCACCCTCAGAGGGGTTGGCCTTTTCAAACTCTGCCAAAAGCTCCTGGAGCTGTACTTTGGTAGGTTTGGGGCCCATTGCTATTTTCTTTAGTTTACAGAGTGACCTTAGCTCTCTCATCTGTAGATGGAGGTAAGGTGTGGTGTCGAGTTCCACCACAGCCACATCTGTGCTAGACATTTTGCTTCTAAAAGTTGGAATACTTTTTAAGAATCTACAACTGGTTCTAGAATCTAATTCAAACTTTTACAAACTTTTAAACTCTAAAAGAAATGCTAAACAGGATCTAACACAAGGCCCTAGCAGGTCTTTTAAGAATTTAGAAAACTTTTCAAATTGCAAAAATCTATTTCTAATGACAATTTTGGAATTTGTCGTGTGATCAGGTATTGGCTGAGTAGTCCAGAAAATGCAAAGTCTTGTACCCCACCGCTGATCCACCAATGTAGGAAGTTGGCTCTGTATGTGCTATTTCAAAGTAAGGAATAGCATGCACAGAGTCCAAGGGTTCCCCTTAGAGGTAAAATAGTGGTAAAAAGAGATAATACTAATGCTCTATTTTGTGGTAGTGTGGTCGAGCAGTAGGCTTATCCAAGGAGTAGTGTTAAGCATTTGTTGTACATACACATAGACAATAAATGAGGTACACACACTCAGAGACAAATCCAGCCAATAGGTTTTGTATAGAAAAATATCTTTTCTTAGTTTATTTTAAGAACCACAGGTTCAAATTTAACATGTAATATCTTGTTTGAAAGGTATTGCAGGTAAGTACATTAGGGACTTTGAATCATTTCAATTGCATGTATACTTTTCAAGTTATTCACAAATAGCTATTTTAAAAGTGGACACAGTGCAATTTTCACAGTTCCTGGGGGAGGTAAGTTGTTGTTAGTTTTACCAGGTAAGTAAGACACTTACAGGGTTCAGTTCTTGGTCCAAGGTAGCCCACCGTTGGGGGTTCAGAGCAACCCCAAAGTTACCACACCAGCAGCTCAGGGCCGGTCAGGTGCAGAGTTCAAAGTGGTGCCCAAAAAGCATAGGCTTCAATGGAGAGAAGGGGGTGCCCCGGTTCCAGTCTGCCAGCAGGTAAGTACCCGCGTCTTCGGAGGGCAGACCAGGGGGGTTTTGTAGGGCACCGGGGGGGACACAAGCCCACACAGAAATTTCACCCTCAGCGGCGCGGGGGCGGCCGGGTGCAGTGTTAGAACAAGCGTCGGGTTCGCAATGGAAGTCAATGAGAGATCAAGGGATCGCTTCAGCGCTGCAGGCAGGCAAGGGGGGGCTTCCTCGGGGAAACCTCCACTTGGGCAGGGGAGAGGGACTCCTGGGGGTCACTTCTGCAGTGAAAGTCCGGTCCTTCAGGTCCTGGGGGCTGCGGGTGCAGGGTCTTTTCCAGGCGTCGGGACTTAGGTTTCAGAGAGTCGCGGTCAGGGGAAGCCTCGGGATTCCCTCTGCAGGCGGCGCTGTGGGGGCTCAGGGGGGACAGGTTTTGGTACTCACAGTCGTAGAGTAGTCCGGGGGTCCTCCCTGAGGTGTTGGTTCTCCACCAGCCGAGTCGGGGTCGCCGGGTGTAGTGTTGCAAGTCTCACGCTTCTTGCGGGGAGATTGCAGGGTTCTTTAAAGCTGCTCCTTTGGATAAAGTTGCAGTCTTTTTGGAGCAGGTCCACTGTCCTCGGGAGTTTCTTGTCGTCGTCGAAGCAGGGCAGTCCTCAGAGGATTCAGAAGTCGCTGGTCCCTTTGGAAGGCGTCGCTGGAGCAGAGTTCTTTGGAAGGCAGGAGACAGGCCGGTGAGTTTCTGGAGCCAAGGCAGTTGTTGTCTTCTGGTCTTCCTCTGCAGGGGTTTTCAGCTAGGCAGTCCTTCTTCTTGTTGTTGCAGGAATCTAATTTTCTAGGGTTCAGGGTAGCCCTTAAATACTAAATTTAAGGGCGTGTTTAGGTCTGGGGGGTTAGTAGCCAATGGCTACTAGCCCTGAGGGTGGGTACACCCTCTTTGTGCCTCCTCCCAAGGGGAGGGGTTCACAATCCTAACCCTATTGGGGGAATCCTCCATCTGCAAGATGGAGGATTTCTAAAAGTTAGAGTCACCTCAGCTCAGGACACCTTAGGGGCTGTCCTGACTGGCCAGTGACTCCTCCTTGTTGCTTTCTTTGTTCCCTCCAGCCTTGCCGCCAAAAGTGGGGGCCGTGGCCGAAGGGGGCGGGCAACTCCACTAAGCTGGAGTGCCCTGCTGGGCTGTGACAAAGGGGTGAGCCTTTGAGGCTCACCGCCAGGTGTTACAGCTCCTGCCTGGGGGAGGTGTTAGCATCTCCACCCAGTGCAGGCTTTGTTACTGGCCTCAGAGTGACAAAGGCACTCTCCCCATGGGGCCAGCAACATGTCTCTAGTGTGGCAGGCTGCTGGAACTAGTCAGCCTACACAGACAGTCGGTTAAGTTTCAGGGGGCACCTCTAAGGTGCCCTCTGGGGTGTATTTTGCAATAAAATGTACACTGGCATCAGTGTGCATTTATTGTGCTGAGAAGTTTGATACCAAACTTCCCAGTTTTCAGTGTAGCCATTATGGTGCTGTGGAGTTCGTGTTTGACAAACTCCCAGACCATATACTCTTATGGCTACCCTGCACTTACAATGTCTAAGGTTTTGTTTAGACACTGTAGGGGTACCATGCTCATGCACTGGTACCCTCACCTATGGTATAGTGCACCCTGCCTTAGGGCTGTAAGGCCTGCTAGAGTGGTGACTGACCTATACTTACATAGGCAGTGAGAGGCTGGCATGGCACCCTGAGGGGAGTGCCATGTCGACTTGCTCGTTTTGTTCTCACTAGCACACACAAGCTGGCAAGCAGTGTGTCTGTGCTGAGTGAGAGGTCTCCAGGGTGGCATAAGACATGCTGCAGCCCTTAGAGACCTTCCTTGGCATCAGGGTCCTTGGTACTAGAAGTACCAGTTACAAGGGACTTATCTGGATGCCAGGGTCTGCCAATTGTGGATACAAAAGTACAGGTTAGGGAAAGAACACTGGTGCTGGGGCCTGGTTAGCAGGCCTCAGCACACTTTCAATTGTAAACATAGCATCAGCAAAGGCAAAAAGTCAGGGGGCAACCATGCCAAGGAGGCATTTCCTTACACAACCCCCCCCCCAAACGAAAGAGGATGAGACTAACCTTTCCCAAGAGAGTCTTCATTTTCTAAGTGGAAGAACCTGGAAAGGCCATCTGCATTGGCATGGGCAGTCCCAGGTCTGTGTTCCACTATAAAGTCCATTCCCTGTAGGGAGATGGACCACCTCAACAGTTTAGGATTTTCACCTTTCATTTGCATCAGCCATTTGAGAGGTCTGTGGTCAGTTTGACCTAGGAAGTGAGTCCCAAAGAGGTATGGTCTCAGCTTCTTCAGGGACCAAACCACAGCAAAGGCCTCCCTCTCAATGGCACTCCAACGCTGCTCCCTGGGGAGTAACCTCCTGCTAATGAAAGCAACAGGCTGGTCAAGGCCATCATCATTTGTTTGGGACAAAACTGCCCCTATCCCATGTTCAGAGGCATCTGTCTGCACAATGAACTGCTTAGAATAATCTGGAGCTTTTAGAACTGGTGCTGAGCACATTGCTTGTTTCAGGGTGTCAAAGGCCTGTTGGCATTCCACAGTCCAGTTCATTTTCTAGGGCATTTTCTTGGAGGTGAGTTCAGTGAGGGCTGTCACAATGGATCCATATCCCTTCACAAACCTCCTGTAATACCCAGTCAAGCCAAGGAATGCCCTGACTTGAGTCTGGGTTTTTGGAGCTACCCAGTCCAGAATAGTCTGGATCTTGGGTTGGAGTGGCTGAACTTGGCCTCCACCTACAAGGTGGCCCAAGTAAACCACAGTTCCCTGCCCTATCTGGCATTTGGATGCCTTGATAGAGAGGCCTGCAGATTGCAGAGCCTTCAAAACCTTCTTCAGGTGGACCAGGTGATCCTGCCAGGTGGAGCTAAAGACAGCAATATCATCAAGATAAGCTGTGCTAAAGGACTCCAAGCCAGCAAGGACTTGATTCACCAACCTTTGGAAGGTGGCAGGGGCATTCTTTAAACCAAAGGGCATAACAGTAAACTGATAATGCCCATCAGGTGTGGAGAATGCTGTTTTCTCTTTTGCTCCAGGTGCCATTTTTATTTGCCAGTACCCTGCTGTCAAGTCAAAGGTACTTAAGAATTTGGCAGCACCTAATTTATCTATGAGCTCATCAGCTCTAGGAATTGGATGAGCATCTGTCTTGGTGACAGAATTGAGCCCTCTGTAGTCCACACAAAACCTCATCTCTTTCTTTCCATCTTTGGTGTGAGGTTTGGGGACTAAGACCACTGGGCTAGCCCAGGGGCTGTCAGAGCGCTCAATTACTCCCAATTCCAGCATCTTGTGGACTTCCACCTTAATGCTTTCCTTAACATGGTCAGACTGTCTAAAGATTTTGTTTTTGACAGGCATGCTGTCTCCTGTGTCCACATCATGGGTACACAGGTGTGTCTGACCAGGGGTTAGGGAGAAGAGTTCAGGAAACTGTTGTAGGACTCTCCTACAATCAGCTTGCTGTTGGCCAGAGAGGGTGTCTGAGTAGATCACTCCATCTACTGAGCCATCTTTTGGGTCTGATGACAGAAGATCAGGGAGAGGTTCACTCTCTGCCTCCTGATCCTCATCTGTTACCATCAACAGATTCACATCAGCCCTGTCATGGAAGAGCTTAAGGCGGTTCACATGGATCACCCTCTTGGGGCTCCTGCTTGTGCCCAGGTCCACCAGGTAGGTGACCTGACTCTTCCTTTCTAGCACTGGGTAAGGGCCACTCCATTTGTCCTGGAGTGCCCTGGGAGCCACAGGCTCCAGAACCCAGACTTTCTGCCCTGGTTGGAACTCAACCAGTGCAGCCTTTTGGTCATACCAGAACTTCTGGAGCTGTTGGCTGGCCTCAAGGTTTTTGGTTGCCTTTTCCATGTACTCTGCCATTCTAGAGCGAACGCCAAGTACATAGTCCACTATGTCTTGTTTAGGCTCATGAAGAGGTCTCTCCCAGCCTTCTTTAACAAGAGCAAGTGGTCCCCTTACAGGGTGACCAAACAGAAGTTCAAAGGGTGAGAATCCTACTCCCTTCTGTGGCACCTCTCTGTAAGCAAAAAGCAGACATGGCAAGAGGACATCCCATCTCCTTTTGAGTTTTTCTGGGAGCCCCATGATCATGCCTTTTAATGTCTTGTTGAATCTCTCAACTAAGCCATTAGTTTGTGGATGGTATGGTGTAGTGAATTTGTAAGTCACTCCACACTCATTCCACATGTGTTTTAGGTATGCTGACATGAAGTTGGTACCTCTGTCAGACACCACCTCCTTAGGGAAACCCACTCTGGTAAAGATACCAATGAGGGCCTTGGCTACTGCAGGGGCAGTAGTCGACCTAAGGGGAATAGCTTCAGGATACCTAGTAGCATGATCCACTACTACTAGGATGTACATATTTCCTGAGGCTGTGGGAGGTTCCAGTGGACCAACTATGTCCACACCCACTCTTTCAAAGGGGACCCCCACCACTGGAAGTGGAATGAGGGGGGCCTTTGGGTGCCCACCTGTCTTACCACTGGATTGACAGGTGGGGCAGGAGAGGCAAAACTCCTTAACCTTCTGGGACATATTGGGCCAGTAGAAGTGGTTGACTAACCTCTCCCACGTCTTGGTTTGTCCCAAATGCCCAGCAAGGGTAATATCATGGGCTAAGGTCAGAATAAACTCTCTGAACGACTGAGGCACTACCACTCTCCTAGTGGCACCAGGTTTGGGGTCTCTGGCCTCAGTGTACAGGAGTCCATCTTCCCAATAGACCCTATGTGTTCCATTTTTCTTGCCCTTGGACTCTTCAGCAGCTTGCTGCCTAAGGCCTTCAAGAGAGGGACAGGTTTCTTGTCCCTTACACAGCTCCTCCCTTGAGGGTCCCCCTGGGCCTAAGAGCTCAACCTGATAAGGTTCAAGTTCCAAAGGCTCAGTTCCCTCAGAGGGCAGAACTTCTTCCTGAGAAGAGAGGTTCTCTTTTTCTGACTGTGTTGCAGTTGGTTTCCCAACTGACTTTCCTTTTCTCTTGGTAGGCTGGGCCATTTTTCCAGACTCCAGCTCTACTTTTTCACCCTGTGCCTTGCATTGTGCTCTTGTTTTTACACACACCAGTTCAGGGATACCCAGCATGGCTGCATGGGTTTTTAGTTCTACCTCAGCCCATGCTGAGGACTCCAGGTCATTTCCAAGCAGACAGTCTACTGGGATGTTTGAGGAGACCACCACCTGTTTCAGGCCATTGACCCCTCCCCATTCTAAAGTTACCATTGCCATGGGATGTGCTTTAGTTTGATTGTCAGCATTGGTGACTGTATAAGTTTTTCCAGTCAGGTATTGGCCAGGGGAAACCAGTTTCTCTGTCACCATGGTGACACTGGCACCTGTATCCCTCAGGCCCTCTACACTTGTCCCATTAATAAAGAGCTGCTGCCTGTATTTTTGCATGTTAGGCGGCCAGGCAGCTAGTGTGGCTAAATCCACCCCACCCTCAGAGACTAGAGTAGCTTCAGTGTGGACCCTGATTTGCTCTGGGCACACTGTTTATCCCACTTGGAGACTAGCCATTCCAGTGTTACCTGGATTGGAGTTTGGAGTGGAACTTTTCTTGGGACAGGCCTTGTCTCCAGTTTGGTGTCCAGACTGACTACAGTTTCGACACCAGGCCTTTTTGGGATCAAAGTTTTTACCCTTGTACCCAGGATTGTTTTGTGAAGAGGCTCTGGGCCCACCCTCCTGTGCAGGTTTTTGGGGGCCTGTAGAAGACTCTTTACTATTTTTATTTTTGGCTGTCTCACCACCTTTCCCCTGGGGAGGTTTTGTGACCCCTTTCTTTTGGTCACCCCCTGTGGAAGTTTTGGACACCCTTGTCTTGACCCAATGGTCCACCTTCTTTCCCAATTCTTGGGGAGAAATTGGTCCTAGGTCTACCAGATGCTGATGCAGTTTATCATTGAAACAATTACTTAACAGGTGTTCTTTCACAAATAAATTGTACAGCCCATCATAATTACTTACACCACTGCCTTGAATCCAACCATCTAGTGTTTTTACTGAGTAGTCTACAAAGTCAACCCAGGTCTGGCTCGAGGATTTTTGAGCCCCCCTGAATCTAATCCTATACTCCTCAGTGGAGAATCCAAAGCCCTCAATCAGGGTACCCTTCATGAGGTCATAAGATTCTGCATCTTTTCCAGAGAGTGTGAGGAGTCTATCCCTACACTTTCCTGTGAACATTTCCCAAAGGAGAGCACCCCAGTGAGATCTGTTCACTTTTCTGGTTACACAAGCCCTCTCAAAAGCTGTGAACCATTTGGTGATGTCATCACCATCTTCATATTTAGTTACAATCCCTTTAGGGATTTTCAACATGTCAGGAGAATCTCTGACCCTATTTATGTTGCTGCCACCATTGATGGGTCCTAGGCCCATCTCTTGTCTTTCCCTCTCTATGGCTAGGATCTGTCTTTCCAAAGCCAATCTTTTGGCCATCCTGGCTAACTGGATGTCCTCTTCACTGGGGTTATCCTCAGTGATTTCAGAGTTGTTGGTCCCTCCTGTGAGGGAACCAGCATCTCTGACTATTATTTGTGGAGTCAGGGCTGGAGAAGCCCTGCTCTCCCTAAGTAGGACTGGAGGGGGGGAATTTCCCTCCAAGTCACTATCTTCATCCTCTGAGTTGCCACCCTCAGAGGGGTTGGCCTTTTCAAACTCTGCCAAAAGCTCCTGGAGCTGTACTTTGGTAGGTTTGGGGCCCATTGCTATTTTCTTTAGTTTACAGAGTGACCTTAGCTCTCTCATCTGTAGATGGAGGTAAGGTGTGGTGTCGAGTTCCACCACAGCCACATCTGTGCTAGACATTTTGCTTCTAAAAGTTGGAATACTTTTTAAGAATCTACAACTGGTTCTAGAATCTAATTCAAACTTTTACAAACTTTTAAACTCTAAAAGAAATGCTAAACAGGATCTAACACAAGGCCCTAGCAGGTCTTTTAAGAATTTAGAAAACTTTTCAAATTGCAAAAATCAATTTCTAATGACAATTTTGGAATTTGTCGTGTGATCAGGTATTGGCTGAGTAGTCCAGCAAATGCAAAGTCTTGTACCCCACCGCTGATCCACCAATGTAGGAAGTTGGCTCTGTATGTGCTATTTCAAAGTAAGGAATAGCATGCACAGAGTCCAAGGGTTCCCCTTAGAGGTAAAATAGTGGTAAAAAGAGATAATACTAATGCTCTATTTTGTGGTAGTGTGGTCGAGCAGTAGGCTTATCCAAGGAGTAGTGTTAAGCATTTGTTGTACATACACATAGACAATAAATGAGGTACACACACTCAGAGACAAATCCAGCCAATAGGTTTTGTATAGAAAAATATCTTTTCTTAGTTTATTTTAAGAACCACAGGTTCAAATTTAACATGTAATATCTTGTTTGAAAGGTATTGCAGGTAAGTACATTAGGGACTTTGAATCATTTCAATTGCATGTATACTTTTCAAGTTATTCACAAATAGCTATTTTAAAAGTGGACACAGTGCAATTTTCACAGTTCCTGGGGGAGGTAAGTTGTTGTTAGTTTTACCAGGTAAGTAAGACACTTACAGGGTTCAGTTCTTGGTCCAAGGTAGCCCACCGTTGGGGGTTCAGAGCAACCCCAAAGTTACCACACCAGCAGCTCAGGGCCGGTCAGGTGCAGAGTTCAAAGTGGTGCCCAAAAAGCATAGGCTTCAATGGAGAGAAGGGGGTGCCCCGGTTCCAGTCTGCCAGCAGGTAAGTACCCGCGTCTTCGGAGGGCAGACCAGGGGGGTTTTGTAGGGCACCGGGGGGGACACAAGCCCACACAGAAATTTCACCCTCAGCGGCGCGGGGGCGGCCGGGTGCAGTGTTAGAACAAGCGTCGGGTTCGCAATGGAAGTCAATGAGAGATCAAGGGATCGCTTCAGCGCTGCAGGCAGGCAAGGGGGGGCTTCCTCGGGGAAACCTCCACTTGGGCAGGGGAGAGGGACTCCTGGGGGTCACTTCTGCAGTGAAAGTCCGGTCCTTCAGGTCCTGGGGGCTGCGGGTGCAGGGTCTTTTCCAGGCGTCGGGACTTAGGTTTCAGAGAGTCGCGGTCAGGGGAAGCCTCGGGATTCCCTCTGCAGGCGGCGCTGTGGGGGCTCAGGGGGGACAGGTTTTGGTACTCACAGTCGTAGAGTAGTCCGGGGGTCCTCCCTGAGGTGTTGGTTCTCCACCAGCCGAGTCGGGGTCGCCGGGTGTAGTGTTGCAAGTCTCACGCTTCTTGCGGGGAGATTGCAGGGTTCTTTAAAGCTGCTCCTTTGGATAAAGTTGCAGTCTTTTTGGAGCAGGTCCCCTGTCCTCGGGAGTTTCTTGTCGTCGTCGAAGCAGGGCAGTCCTCAGAGGATTCAGAGGTCGCTGGTCCCTTTGGAAGGCGTCGCTGGAGCAGAGTTCTTTGGAAGGCAGGAGACAGGCCGGTGAGTTTCTGGAGCCAAGGCAGTTGTTGTCTTCTGGTCTTCCTCTGCAGGGGTTTTCAGCTAGGCAGTCCTTCTTCTTGTTGTTGCAGGAATCTAATTTTCTAGGGTTCAGGGTAGCCCTTAAATACTAAATTTAAGGGCGTGTTTAGGTCTGGGGGGTTAGTAGCCAATGGCTACTAGCCCTGAGGGTGGGTACACCCTCTTTGTGCCTCCTCCCAAGGGGAGGGGGTCACAATCCTAACCCTATTGGGGGAATCCTCCATCTGCAAGATGGAGGATTTCTAAAAGTTAGAGTCACCTCAGCTCAGGACACCTTAGGGGCTGTCCTGACTGGCCAGTGACTCCTCCTTGTTGCTTTCTTTGTTCCCTCCAGCCTTGCCGCCAAAAGTGGGGGCCGTGGCCGAAGGGGGCGGGCAACTCCACTAAGCTGGAGTGCCCTGCTGGGCTGTGACAAAGGGGTGAGCCTTTGAGGCTCACCGCCAGGTGTTACAGCTCCTGCCTGGGGGAGGTGTTAGCATCTCCACCCAGTGCAGGCTTTGTTACTGGCCTCAGAGTGACAAAGGCACTCTCCCCATGGGGCCAGCAACATGTCTCTAGTGTGGCAGGCTGCTGGAACTAGTCAGCCTACACAGACAGTCGGTTAAGTTTCAGGGGGCACCTCTAAGGTGCCCTCTGGGGTGTATTTTGCAATAAAATGTACACTGGCATCAGTGTGCATTTATTGTGCTGAGAAGTTTGATACCAAACTTCCCAGTTTTCAGTGTAGCCATTATGGTGCTGTGGAGTTCGTGTTTGACAAACTCCCAGACCATATACTCTTATGGCTACCCTGCACTTACAATGTCTAAGGTTTTGTTTAGACACTGTAGGGGTACCATGCTCATGCACTGGTACCCTCACCTATGGTATAGTGCACCCTGCCTTAGGGCTGTAAGGCCTGCTAGAGTGGTGACTGACCTATACTTACATAGGCAGTGAGAGGCTGGCATGGCACCCTGAGGGGAGTGCCATGTCGACTTGCTCGTTTTGTTCTCACTAGCACACACAAGCTGGCAAGCAGTGTGTCTGTGCTGAGTGAGAGGTCTCCAGGGTGGCATAAGACATGCTGCAGCCCTTAGAGACCTTCCTTGGCATCAGGGTCCTTGGTACTAGAAGTACCAGTTACAAGGGACTTATCTGGATGCCAGGGTCTGCCAATTGTGGATACAAAAGTACAGGTTAGGGAAAGAACACTGGTGCTGGGGCCTGGTTAGCAGGCCTCAGCACACTTTCAATTGTAAACATAGCATCAGCAAAGGCAAAAAGTCAGGGGGCAACCATGCCAAGGAGGCATTTCCTTACACAACCCCCCCCCCAAACGAAAGAGGATGAGACTAACTTTTCCCAAGTGAGTCTTCATTTTCTAAGTGGAAGAACCTGGAAAGGCCATCTGCATTGGCATGGGCAGTCCCAGGTCTGTGTTCCACTATAAAGTCCATTCCCTGTAGGGAGATGGACCACCTCAACAGTTTAGGATTTTCACCTTTCATTTGCATCAGCCATTTGAGAGGTCTGTGGTCAGTTTGACCTAGGAAGTGAGTCCCAAAGAGGTATGGTCTCAGCTTCTTCAGGGACCAAACCACAGCAAAGGCCTCCCTCTCAATGGCACTCCAACGCTGCTCCCTGGGGAGTAACCTCCTGCTAATGAAAGCAACAGGCTGGTCAAGGCCATCATCATTTGTTTGGGACAAAACTGCCCCTATCCCATGTTCAGAGGCATCTGTCTGCACAATGAACTGCTTAGAATAATCTGGAGCTTTTAGAACTGGTGCTGAGCACATTGCTTGTTTCAGGGTGTCAAAGGCCTGTTGGCATTCCACAGTCCAGTTCACTTTCTTGGGCATTTTCTTGGAGGTGAGTTCAGTGAGGGCTGTCACAATGGATCCATATCCCTTCACAAACCTCCTGTAATACCCAGTCAAGCCAAGGAATGCCCTGACTTGAGTCTGGGTTTTTGGAGCTACCCAGTCCAGAATAGTCTGGATCTTGGGTTGGAGTGGCTGAACTTGGCCTCCACCTACAAGGTGGCCCAAGTAAACCACAGTTCCCTGCCCTATCTGGCATGTGGATGCCTTGATAGAGAGGCCTGCAGATTGCAGAGCCTTCAAAACCTTCTTCAGGTGGACCAGGTGATCCTGCCAGGTGGAGCTAAAGACAGCAATATCATCAAGATAAGCTGTGCTAAAGGACTCCAAGCCAGCAAGGACTTGATTCACCAACCTTTGGAAGGTGGCAGGGGCATTCTTTAAACCAAAGGGCATAAGAGTAAACTGATAATGCCCATCAGGTGTGGAGAATGCTGTTTTCTCTTTTGCTCCAGGTGCCATTTTTATTTGCCAGTACCCTGCTGTCAAGTCAAAGGTACTTAAGAATTTGGCAGCACCTAATTTATCTATGAGCTCATCAGCTCTAGGAATTGGATGAGCATCTGTCTTGGTGACAGAATTGAGCCCTCTGTAGTCCACACAAAACCTCATCTCTTTCTTTCCATCTTTGGTGTGAGGTTTGGGGACTAAGACCACTGGGCTAGCCCAGGGGCTGTCAGAGCGCTCAATTACTCCCAATTCCAGCATGTTGTGGACTTCCACCTTAATGCTTTCCTTAACATGGTCAGACTGTCTAAAGATTTTGTTTTTGACAGGCATGCTGTCTCCTGTGTCCACATCATGGGTACACAGGTGTGTCTGACCAGGGGTTAGGGAGAAGAGTTCAGGAAACTGTTGTAGGACTCTCCTACAATCAGCTTGCTGTTGGCCAGAGAGGGTGTCTGAGTAGATCACTCCATCTACTGAGCCATCTTTTGGGTCTGATGACAGAAGATCAGGGAGAGGTTCACTCTCTGCCTCCTGATCCTCATCTGTTACCATCAACAGATTCACATCAGCCCTGTCATGGAAGAGCTTAAGGCGGTTCACATGGATCACCCTCTTGGGGCTCCTGCTTGTGCCCAGGTCCACCAGGTAGGTGACCTGACTCTTCCTTTCTAGCACTGGGTAAGGGCCACTCCATTTGTCCTGGAGTGCCCTGGGAGCCACAGGCTCCAGAACCCAGACTTTCTGCCCTGGTTGGAACTCAACCAGTGCAGCCTTTTGGTCATACCAGAACTTCTGGAGCTGTTGGCTGGCCTCAAGGTTTTTGGTTGCCTTTTCCATGTACTCTGCCATTCTAGAGCGAAGGCCAAGTACATAGTCCACTATGTCTTGTTTAGGCTCATGAAGAGGTCTCTCCTAGCCTTCTTTAACAAGAGCAAGTGGTCCCCTTACAGGGTGACCAAACAGAAGTTCAAAGGGTGAGAATCCTACTCCCTTCTGTGGCACCTCTCTGTAAGCAAAAAGCAGACATGGCAAGAGAACATCCCATCTCCTTTTGAGTTTTTCTGGGAGCCCCATTATCATGCCTTTTAATGTCTTGTTGAATCTCTCAACTAAGCCATTAGTTTGTGGATGGTATGGTGTAGTGAATTTGTAAGTCACTCCACACTCATTCCACATGTGTTTTAGGTATGCTGACATGAAGTTGGTACCTCTGTCAGACACCACCTCCTTAGGGAAACCCACTCTGGTAAAGATACCAATGAGGGCCTTGGCTACTGCAGGGGCAGTAGTCGACCTAAGGGGAATAGCTTCAGGATACCTAGTAGCATGATCCACTACTACTAGGATGTACATATTTCCTGAGGCTGTGGGAGGTTCCAGTGGACCAACTATGTCCACACCCACTCTTTCAAAGGGGACCCCCACCACTGGAAGTGGAATGAGGGGGGCCTTTGGGTGCCCACCTATCTTACCACTGGATTGACAGGTGGGGCAGGAGAGGCAAAACTCCTTAACCTTCTGGGACATATTGGGCCAGTAGAAGTGGTTGACTAACCTCTCCCACGTCTTGGTTTGTCCCAAATGCCCAGCAAGGGGAATATCATGGGCTAAGGTCAGAATAAACTCTCTGAACGGCTGAGGCACTACCACTCTCCTAGTGGCACCAGGTTTGGGGTCTCTGGCCTCAGTGTACAGGAGTCCATCTTCCCAATAGACCCTATGTGTTCCATTTTTCTTGCCCTTGGACTCTTCAGCAGCTTGCTGCCTAAGGCCTTCAAGAGAGGGACAGGTTTCTTGTCCCTTACACAGCTCCTCCCTTGAGGGTCCCCCTGGGCCTAAGAGCTCAACCTGATAAGGTTCAAGTTCCAAAGGCTCAGTTCCCTCAGAGGGCAGAACTTCTTCCTGAGAAGAGAGGTTCTCTTTTTCTGACTGTGTTGCAGTTGGTTTCCCAACTGACTTTCCTTTTCTCTTGGTAGGCTGGGCCATTTTTCCAGACTCCAGCTCTACTTTTTCACCCTGTGCCTTGCATTGTGCTCTTGTTTTTACACACACCAGTTCAGGGATACCCAGCATGGCTTCATGGGTTTTTAGTTCTACCTCAGCCCATGCTGAGGACTCCAGGTCATTTCCAAGCAGACAGTCTACTGGGATGTTTGAGGAGACCACCACCTGTTTCGGGCCATTGACCCCTCCCCATTCTAAAGTTACCATTGCCATGGGATGTGCTTTAGTTTGATTGTCAGCATTGGTGACTGTATAAGTTTTTCCAGTCAGGTATTGGCCAGGGGAAACCAGTTTCTCTGTCACCATGGTGACACTGGCACCTGTATCCCTCAGGCCCTCTACACTTGTCCCATTAATAAAGAGCTGCTGCCTGTATTTTTGCATGTTAGGCGGCCAGGCAGCTAGTGTGGCTAAATCCACCCCACCCTCAGAGACTAGAGTAGCTTCAGTGTGGACCCTGATTTGCTCTGGGCACACTGTTGATCCCACTTGGAGACTAGCCATTCCAGTGTTACCTGGATTGGAGTTTGGAGTGGAACTTTTCTTGGGACAGGCCTTGTCTCCAGTTTGGTGTCCAGACTGACTACAGTTTCGACACCAGGCCTTTTTGGGATCAAAGTTTTTACCCTTGTACCCAGGATTGTTTTGTGAAGAGGCTCTGGGCCCACCCTCCTGTGCAGGTTTTTGGGGGCCTGTAGAAGACTCTTTACTATTTTTATTTTTGGCTGTCTCACCACCTTTCCCCTGGGGAGGTTTTGTGACCCCTTTCTTTTGGTCACCCCCTGTGGAAGTTTTGGACACCCTTGTCTTGACCCAATGGTCCGCCTTCTTTCCCAATTCTTGGGGAGAAATTGGTCCTAGGTCTACCAGATGCTGATGCAGTTTATCATTGAAACAATTACTTAACAGGTGTTCTTTCACAAATAAATTGTACAGCCCATCATAATTACTTACACCACTGCCTTGAATCCAACCATCTAGTGTTTTTACTGAGTAGTCTACAAAGTCAACCCAGGTCTGGCTCGAGGATTTTTGAGCCCCCCTGAATCTAATCCTATACTCCTCAGTGGAGAATCCAAAGCCCTCAATCAGGGTACCCTTCATGAGGTCATAAGATTCTGCATCTTTTCCAGAGAGTGTGAGGAGTCTATCCCTACACTTTCCTGTGAACATTTCCCAAAGGAGAGCACCCCAGTGAGATCTGTTCACTTTTCTGGTTACACAAGCCGTCTCAAAAGCTGTGAACCATTTGGTGATGTCATCACCATCTTCATATTTAGTTACAATCCCTTTAGGGATTTTCAACATGTCAGGAGAATCTCTGACCCTATTTATGTTGCTGCCACCATTGATGGGTCCTAGGCCCATCTCTTGTCTTTCCCTCTCTATGGCTAGGATCTGTCTTTCCAAAGCCAATCTTTTGGCCATCCTGGCTAACTGGATGTCCTCTTCACTGGGGTTATCCTCAGAGATTTCAGAGTTGTTGGTCCCTCCTGTGAGGGAACCAGCATCTCTGACTATTATTTGTGGAGTCAGGGCTGGAGAAGCCCTGCTCTCCCTAAGTAGGACTGGAGGGGGGGGAATTTCCCTCCAAGTCACTATCTTCATCCTCTGAGTTGCCACCCTCAGAGGGGTTGGCCTTTTCAAACTCTGCCAAAAGCTCCTGGAGCTGTACTTTGGTAGGTTTGGGGCCCATTGCTATTTTCTTTAGTTTACAGAGTGACCTTAGCTCTCTCATCTGTAGATGGAGGTAAGGTGTGGTGTCGAGTTCCACCACAGCCACATCTGTGCTAGACATTTTGCTTCTAAAAGTTGGAATACTTTTTAAGAATCTACAACTGGTTCTAGAATCTAATTCAAACTTTTACAAACTTTTAAACTCTAAAAGAAATGCTAAACAGGATCTAACACAAGGCCCTAGCAGGTCTTTTAAGAATTTAGAAAACTTTTCAAATTGCAAAAATCAATTTCTAATGACAATTTTGGAATTTGTCGTGTGATCAGGTATTGGCTGAGTAGTCCAGCAAATGCAAAGTCTTGTACCCCACCGCTGATCCACCAATGTAGGAAGTTGGCTCTGTATGTGCTATTTCAAAGTAAGGAATAGCATGCACAGAGTCCAAGGGTTCCCCTTAGAGGTAAAATAGTGGTAAAAAGAGATAATACTAATGCTCTATTTTGTGGTAGTGTGGTCGAGCAGTAGGCTTATCCAAGGAGTAGTGTTAAGCATTTGTTGTACATACACATAGACAATAAATGAGGTACACACACTCAGAGACAAATCCAGCCAATAGGTTTTGTATAGAAAAATATCTTTTCTTAGTTTATTTTAAGAACCACAGGTTCAAATTTAACATGTAATATCTTGTTTGAAAGGTATTGCAGGTAAGTACATTAGGGACTTTGAATCATTTCAATTGCATGTATACTTTTCAAGTTATTCACAAATAGCTATTTTAAAAGTGGACACAGTGCAATTTTCACAGTTCCTGGGGGAGGTAAGTTGTTGTTAGTTTTACCAGGTAAGTAAGACACTTACAGGGTTCAGTTCTTGGTCCAAGGTAGCCCACCGTTGGGGGTTCAGAGCAACCCCAAAGTTACCACACCAGCAGCTCAGGGCCGGTCAGGTGCAGAGTTCAAAGTGGTGCCCAAAAAGCATAGGCTTCAATGGAGAGAAGGGGGTGCCCCGGTTCCAGTCTGCCAGCAGGTAAGTACCCGCGTCTTCGGAGGGCAGACCAGGGGGGTTTTGTAGGGCACCGGGGGGGGACACAAGCCCACACAGAAATTTCACCCTCAGCGGCGCGGGGGCGGCCGGGTGCAGTGTTAGAACAAGCGTCGGGTTCGCAATGGAAGTCAATGAGAGATCAAGGGATCGCTTCAGCGCTGCAGGCAGGCAAGGGGGGGCTTCCTCGGGGAAACCTCCACTTGGGCAGGGGAGAGGGACTCCTGGGGGTCACTTCTGCAGTGAAAGTCCGGTCCTTCAGGTCCTGGGGGCTGCGGGTGCAGGGTCTTTTCCAGGCGTCGGGACTTAGGTTTCAGAGAGTCGCGGTCAGGGGAAGCCTCGGGATTCCCTCTGCAGGCGGCGCTGTGGGGGCTCAGGGGGGACAGGTTTTGGTACTCACAGTCGTAGAGTAGTCCGGGGGTCCTCCCTGAGGTGTTGGTTCTCCACCAGCCGAGTCGGGGTCGCCGGGTGTAGTGTTGCAAGTCTCACGCTTCTTGCGGGGAGATTGCAGGGTTCTTTAAAGCTGCTCCTTTGGATAAAGTTGCAGTCTTTTTGGAGCAGGTCCGCTGTCCTCGGGAGTTTCTTGTCGTCGTCGAAGCAGGGCAGTCCTCAGAGGATTCAGAGGTCGCTGGTCCCTTTGGAAGGCGTCGCTGGAGCAGAGTTCTTTGGAAGGCAGGAGACAGGCCGGTGAGTTTCTGGAGCCAAGGCAGTTGTTGTCTTCTGGTCTTCCTCTGCAGGGGTTTTCAGCTAGGCAGTCCTTCTTCTTGTTGTTGCAGGAATCTAATTTTCTAGGGTTCAGGGTAGCCCTTGAATACTAAATTTAAGGGCGTGTTTAGGTCTGGGGGGTTAGTAGCCAATGGCTACTAGCCCTGAGGGTGGGTACACCCTCTTTGTGCCTCCTCCCAAGGGGAGGGGGTCACAATCCTAACCCTATTGGGGGAATCCTCCATCTGCAAGATGGAGGATTTATAAAAGTTAGAGTCACCTCAGCTCAGGACACCTTAGGGGCTGTCCTGACTGGCCAGTGACTCCTCCTTGTTGCTTTCTTTGTTCCCTCCAGCCTTGCCGCCAAAAGTGGGGGCCGTGGCCGGAGGGGGCGGGCAACTCCACTAAGCTGGAGTGCCCTGCTGGGCTGTGACAAAGGGGTGAGCCTTTGAGGCTCACCGCCAGGTGTTACAGCTCCTGCCAGGGGGAGGTGTTAGCATCTCCACCCAGTGCAGGCTTTGTTACTGGCCTCAGAGTGACAAAGGCACTCTCCCCATGGGGCCAGCAACATGTCTCTAGTGTGGCATGCTGCTGGAACTAGTCAGCCTACACAGACAGTCGGTTAAGTTTCAGGGGGCACCTCTAAGGTGCCCTCTGGGGTGTATTTTGCAATAAAATGTACACTGGCATCAGTGTGCATTTATTGTGCTGAGAAGTTTGATACCAAACTTCCCAGTTTTCAGTGTAGCCATTATGGTGCTGTGGAGTTCGTGTTTGACAAACTCCCAGACCATATACTCTTATGGCTACCCTGCACTTACAATGTCTAAGGTTTTGTTTAGACACTGTAGGGGTACCATGCTCTTGCACTGGTACCCTCACCTATGGTATAGTGCACCCTGCCTTAGGGCTGTAAGGCCTGCTAGAGGGGTGACTGACCTATACTTACATAGGCAGTGAGAGGCTGGCATGGCACCCTGAGGGGAGTGCCATGTCGACTTGCTCGTTTTGTTCTCACTAGCACACACAAGCTGGCAAGCAGTGTGTCTGTGCTGAGTGAGAGGTCTCCAGGGTGGCATAAGACATGCTGCAGCCCTTAGAGACCTTCCTTGGCATCAGGGTCCTTGGTACTAGAAGTACCAGTTACAAGGGACTTATCTGGATGCCAGGGTCTGCCAATTGTGGATACAAAAGTACAGGTTAGGGAAAGAACACTGGTGCTGGGGCCTGGTTAGCAGGCCTCAGCACACTTTCAATTGTAAACATAGCATCAGCAAAGGCAAAAAGTCAGGGGGCAACCATGCCAAGGAGGCATTTCCTTACACCATTTGTACAGCAAAGTCTTTAAGCATAGGTTTGACACAGTGTCATCCTCGCCGAGCTGTAAAATTACAAAAGCTTTTTACCACTAGCTTTGGACTGGTCAAATGCCATCCAAGCCCACTTGTTAACTTTTTTGCATATATATATATATATATATATTTCCTTTCAGATTTTGCCCTCGAAGCGAAAACGCACTCACAGACAGGTAATTATTTCTTTACAGCTTAAATCCGACTTGTAACAAAGGGAGCATTCTGTCTCTTCCTGGCGCGTTTCGGGCCATCACAGCCCTTGTTCACAGGATCAAAAGTGTGAAATCTGCACCTTCGTTGTTCTGAAACTTAAATCTCATGCAAATTACGATTATTGCTCTCCGGTGAGCCTCTCAATGAGTCATTGAATATGCATGCTGGGAGTCCGAGTTCAGCAACTTAGGCCCTCATTCTGACCCTGGCGGTCCTAAACCGCCAGGGCCGCGGGCAACAGAAGCACCGCCAACAGGCTGGCGGTGCTTCATTGCCCATTCTGACCGCAGCGGTAAAGCCGCGGTCAGAAAAGGGGATCCGGCGGTTTCCCACCGGAATACCCCTGGCAGGGCTGAACCTCCATGGCGGCGCTGCGGATTCCGACCCCCTTCCCGCCAGCCTGTTTCTGGTGGTTTTGACCGACAGGAACAGGATGGCGGGAACGGGTGTCGTGGGGCCCCTGGGGGCCCCTGCACTGCCCATGCCACTGGCATGGGCAGTGCAGGGGCCCCCTAACAGGGCCCCAGCATGATTTTCACTGTCTGCATAGCAGACAGTGAAAATCGCGACGGGTGCAACTGCACCCGTCGCACCCCTGCAACACCGCCGGCTCCATTCGGAGCCGGCCTCTGTGTTGCAGGGCCTTTCCCGCTGGGCCGGCGGGCGCTCTTTTGGCGGGCGCCCGGCGGCCCAGCGGGAAAGCCAGAATGGCCTCCGCGGTCTTTTGACCGCGGAGCGGCCAAATGGCGGTGACCGCATGGCGGGCGGCTACCGCTGCCCGCCGCGGTCAGAATGACCGCCTTAGTCATTTCCCTCTAGTGGATGTGCCTAGGTCACACTTAATTTACACACAGTTAAAACCCTGCCATGGGTTTCCCAATTTTAAAAGTCAGATGCAAAACATTTTTTCCATTGCTGTACCTGTTGTCCTGCAGTCCGGTTTATCTCAACTTCCAAAAACCGAGCAGGCCCATAAATCACATCACTATGGCGGTGCAGTCTTCCTGGCTGGGCTGCCAGAATATATCCTTTCAGATTTTGCCCTCTAAGCGAAAACGCACTCACAGACAGGTAATTATTTATTTACAGCTTAAATCCGACTTGTAACAAAGGGAGCATTCTGTCTCTTCCTGACGCGTTTCGGGCCATCACAGCCCTTGTTCACAGGATCAAAAGTGTGAAATCTGCACCTTCGTTGTTCTGAAACTTAAATCTCATTCAAGATTAAAACCATAGAAATTCACTTGCTATAGTTAGAGTTATCTCAAGTAACAATAACTCGAACCTTAAGGTAACTATAACACACTCCCCCGCCATGCACAGTTTTTTTGTCAAAACTTTTACTGCAAATATTACATTGATATTCTCAATGATGTTATCAAAGATGTCCTGAGTGTTGTAATTTGTGGGGTAATTAACAGTGTATGGCGAGGGTGCAAGCTATAGATAGCTTAGGGGTGAACTGTGCGCAGCGGATGTTGGACGCAGGGCCTGGCCTGTAGCCAGGCCCTGCGGCCAATCCCTTTGGCCAAGCACAGCTGTAATTGCCAGCAGGTCTACATGCCTCCCTCTCCTGACCGATTTTGGCCCCGGGGACCACATCCCTTGGGCCAGGTCTAATTATTAATTTTTTGGGGGGTGAGGGTGGCCACATGGCCTCCCCTTCCCAGGGTCGATTTTGGCCCTGGGGACCCCATTCCTGGGACTGTGTGGCCCCCCTCCTCAGGGCCAATCTTGGCCTGAGGACCCCATCCCCAACTATGCCCGTTACGCCCACCGGTACTCTTGACATCACAAATGCTTGGAAATAAATGGCAAAGTCTACTGAGTAGTTAGTGTAAGGATTTCATATAAAAACTGCTACAGCTCTGATGCTGCAGGAAGACCTGAAGTTTATGGAATGATTCTTGTTAAGAAATTTTACATCTTTCTTTTATATTTGGCTATATGTGTGTGTAATGTATATATTGCATAGATATGTATATTGTTAAGAAGCAATGATTTATAATGGTAACTTGAAAGTGAGCTAATAATAACACTGTGCCTGCTCAAATAAACTGCAAGTCTTTATTAAGTGACACGTTAGCATTGATAATACTGCAATACTGCTGATTAATGCTAGATAAAAAGTAAAAAAGAATAGTAAATATCATAAATGCACAAACACTTATTCACATGAGATTCACCATAAAGATCCATGATTGTGCATTAAATGTAAATGGTGCTCCTTCGTCTCACACTGGTTTCTCTTTTAGGACATCCAAACTCCTCCTTCGAGAAAAATAGCGCCCCTAGCGGCCACAGCACTGAAGGTACAGTAATAGCCTGGCTGCATTAATTCACTGCTTAGACATGGGCTGCCTGTCGTTTGCACTTGAGTGTCTTGCATTACACAGAAAGGGCCAGCAGACGGCAATAAAGATAGAGCTGAAGGAGCTTTATAGCTATATAGAACAGTGGTTCCCAACCTTTTGACTGATGGGGACCCCCACGTTATCATTACTGGATCCTGGGGACCCCCATTGATTAATTATTGGAATCAGGAGACGCTCCCCCCCACCCCCACTGAGTCAGTACTGAAAGCTGGGGACCTAATTTGTTAATTTTATTTAATTTTCCAAGCAGTTGCGGACCCCCTGAGGAGGCTTCCCGGATCCCTAGGGGTCCCGGGACCACTGTTTGGGAACCACTGACATAGAAGATGGGTTAATTTAACACTCAATCTGTTTTTATTGTAATGTGCTATCTGTCGGTCCATCTGTTTTCCTGTCTATCCCCATACCTACACCTATCTAGCTAGCCATCTGCATATCTGCTGCTTGTCAATTTTATCTACCTTCAGGTTTATCTTTCTGTATCCAGGTATTATTTACTTCTACTAAGCTAAGAAAAACCTGGATACACGTGTATATTTATCAGATAAGTATTACAGTACAGTGAACTATGCTCCCTGTTAAAAGCAGATACATTAATATAAGGAGAAAATGTATTTTACACCACAAGAGATGCGTACATCAGTCAATGTGATAATTGCTGCTTCTATGAGCATATAGGTGCAAATGTAGAAGTATATGCCTGCTACTACAGCTCTAAAGAATGTCAAGACAAAAGTTGCATACTCCCCCCCAACACAATAACTGTGCACATCAGACCATATTAAATATGACTGCTTGTGTGCAGATATGGTTATTTATACTGTATAGAGGGGTTCTCTCCAGCCAATACAACCTTACCAGGTGTCATGTGCATACATACTGTATAAGTAAATTTCATATATATATATATATCAAAACAAGGCCCTTTCATGGTTACAGTGAAGCATACATTATGCAAGAAAGTAGAGGGAACTCTGGGTAGTTCCCAAGTTTAGGTGGAGAGCAGCTCCAGTAAGAGGCACCCTGCAACACCAGCGACACTCCAGATTTGCTCACCTCAAATGTCTGTTTATCTAGCAAAGTTTTTAAACGCAGTATCAATACAGTACTATCCACGCCGAGATAGACAAGGACAAAGGGGGTCATTACGACCTCGCGGTCTTTTCGCAAGACCGCCGAGGTACCGCCGTGCTGAAGACCGCCAGTGGTGGCGATCTTCCGCGCTGCGTATTATGACCGCTGGCAAGCCGCCGTCCTTTTTCGTACAGAAAGCCACCAGCAGCCATACTGGCAGACGGCGGGAAAGTGGAGGTTGCTCAGCCTCCACCGCCACGTCAACAGAACACCGCCCACTGAATCACGTCCCATGATTCGGTGTGGCAGTGTTCTGGTGACGGTGTTCTGGTGGCGGAGCTGCCCCCATGGATCCCGTCCCCTCCCGGAGGATCAACGGACAAGGTAAGTTGATTGTCCGTTAAGGAAGGGGGTGGGGGGGTGTTGTGTGTTGTGTGCGTGCATGGGGGTGTGCGTGTGAGAGTGTAGAGGGGGTGAGTGAGTGAGTGAGTGTATGCATGCGGGGGGTGCTGTGTGTATGGGAATTGTGTGCGGGTCGGACGGTGTGCATGTCTGTTTGTATGTGTGCGGGTATGTGTTGGCGGGGTGTATGTGTGCGTGTAGGGGTGTGTATATGTGCATGTTGGGTGTGTGTGCGTGTAGGGGTGTGTGTATATGTGCATGTTCGGGGTCGGGGTGGGGAGGGGGGTTGTGCCACCTTTGGTGGGTGGCAGGGGGGTGGGGTTGTGTGGGGGGAGGATTCGTGGGGTGTAGCAGGGGGTGGGGGAGACCCCTATCAGTGCCAGGGAAGGAATTCCCTGGCACTGATAGTGCCTACCGCCATGGATCTCATGGTGGTTCCCAACCACCCGAGATCCATGGCGGTATGCAAGGTCCTGATACCCTCGGCGATCTAGTGACAACCGTCGGGCTGGAGACCGCAATCTCCAGCCCAGCGGTCTTCACCGCCATGGCGGTCGGAATGGAGAAGTGGCGGATGACCGGGGCGGTAACCATTGCGGTCATAATTCAATTTTTTTTAGCCCGCCTGTTTGCGTTCTTACTGCCGCTTTACCACCGACCGCCAGGGTCATAATGACCCCCAAAATCTTTTGCCATTTGTACAGCAAAAATCTTTAAGCATAGGATTGACACAGTGTCATCCTCGCTGTGCTGTAAAATGATAAAAGCCATTTACCACTCCAGGCACAGTATTAGAGCTTTGGACTGGTCAAATACTTTCCAAGCCAATCTGGAATGAGTAAAGCAGCACCTGACACATGTTTTGCCCTCATTAAAGCTCTTCAGAGGGGTTTAGCTTTGTCAAGATACAAGGGAGCACCCAGTTTAAGTCAAAACAAGGCCCTTTCAGGGTTAGAGGGATGCATAAATTATGCAAAAAAGAAGAGAGAACTCTGGGTAGTTCCCAAGTTTAGATGGAGAGCAGCTCCAGTAAGGAGCACCCTTCAACACCAGTGACACTATAGATTTGCTCACCTCAAATGTCTGTTTATCTAGCAAAGTTTTTAAGCATAGGATTAGCACAGTGCTATCCATGCCGAGCTAGATCGGGCAAAGTATTTTGCCATTTGTACAGCACAGTCTTTAAGCATAGGTTTGACACAGTGTCATCCTCGCCGAGTTGTAAAATTACAAAAGCTTTTTACCACTAGCTTTCGACTGGTCAAATACCACCCAAGCTAACTTTTTTAAATTTTTTGCATATATATATATATATATATATATATATATATATATATATATATATATATATATATATATATATAAAACCAGAGAAATTCACTTGCTATAGTTAGAGTTATCTCAAGTACCTATAACTTGTGCTCTACGGTAACTATAACTCACGCCCCCACCATGCACAGTTTTTTTGTCAAAACTTTTACTGCAAATATTACATTGATAGTCTCAATGATGTTATCAAAGATGTCCTGAGTGCTGTAATTTGTGGGGTAATTAACAGTGCATGGCGAGGGTGCAAGCTATAGATACCTTAGGGGTGAGCTGTGCGCAGCGGATGTTGGACGCAGGGCCTGGCCTGTAGCCAGGCCCTGCTGCCAATCCCTTTGGCCAAGCACAGCCGTAATTGGCAGCAGGTCTACATGCCTCCCTCTCCAGACAGATTTTGGCCCGGGGACCACTTCCCTTGGGGCCCAGCCTAATTATTAACTTTTTTTTGGGTGGGAAGGGGATTATGCGGCCCCTCTCCCCAGGACCGATCTCGGCACCAGGGACCCCATTTCCTGGGGCCAGGCCTAATTATTAATTTTTGGGGGGTTAGGGTGGCCACATGGCCTCTCCTTCCCAGGGTCGATTTTGGCCCTGGGCGCCCCATCCCTGGGGCTGTGTGGCCCCCTCCCCAGGGCCAATCTTGGCCTGAGGACCCCATCTCCCAGGGCCCAGCCTAGCTATACAATTTCTTTGAGAATGGGGGCCACCTGGCCCAGTCCCAAGTTCTGATCTCAGCCCTGGGAACCCCATCCCCTGGGGCCCAGCTATGTGACCTGGGTGCCACCCAGGGCACCCAGTCACAATGTTGTGGACCACGGGGGAGCCTGAATGCCCCCACAGTCCCAGCTGGCTTCCCACCTCCTGTGGGAGCCGATATTACTGTCACAGAGAGGAAGCTGCTAAAGCACTCCCCTCTCTCTTAGGGCAATGTTTTCTCTATTTCTCTGCCAGCATCTTGTAGGCAGAGAAACAGAGGAAACCTCCTCTCGCAGAGAGGGAAAGCTGTTTGAATGTTCTGCTTCACTGCAAGCGCAGTGTTTGCTCTGACCTAATGGGAGCTCCTGCAAAGTCAGAGCAAACAGCTATGTCCCAGAGGTGGGCACCCTGGGACATTGCAGGAGCAAGCCTCCTATTAATGTCTCCCCGCTGCATGGCCCCCCTCCAACATGAAATGGCCCCAGGGAGGTGGTGGTCCCTGGGTTCGGGGGTCCACAGCAGTCCTCCTTCATTCTTTTATCAAAGCCTGGGGGAGGTGGTGGTCCATGTGGCTGCGGGGGGCTGGGCGGCCCACCCGCATTTGGTTTATTTGAAGACCCGGGAAGGTAGCGGTCCCTGGGGCTGTGGGGGGCCGGGTGGCCAACCCCAAGCGGTCCCTGGGGCTGTGGGGGGGGGCGGGTGGCCAACCCCACGTTACATTAGTTTGATGCCCAGGGGAGGTGGTGGAGTTCAGGGCTGCAGGGGGCCGGTGGCTCCCCATGTTTGATTTGTTTGAAGCCCTGGGGAGGTGGCGGTCACCAGGGCTGTGGGGAGGCATGCACCACCGAGGTTTCATTTGTTTGAAACTCCAGGGCATTGAAAATATGAATACCCCCGGTACCTGGTCCACCTGGGGCTCCAGTGCAAAAAACACAGGAGCCCACACTTTAAAAAAAATAAATGGTGGATCTGCCGCAGATCCTGAAGAATTATTTTTTTTAAATGATATTTTTCTCTGGGTGCTGTCCCTTTGGGACCTCACCACCACAGCCAAGGGGTCAAGGTGTCCCTACCCTAGCCCCTTTTGTTTTTTTAATCTTTTTTTTTCTGGAACTCAGCTGAAGTTGAGTCCCAAGAAGGCTGCCAACACTTCAATGTTGAAGTGTTGACAGGGAATCAGATCTCAGCACGAGATCAGGAGATCAGGCGGGTCCTTATACATACAAATTTGTTTTTTCTTTAATTAATAAAAAACTACTGAATGGATTTACACCAAATCGCGAAAAGGGCACTTTCTGGACCAAGAGCTACCTTTCTGGCAGATTTGGTGTAATTATATCCAGTGGTTTGGGCTGTAGACCTGTTCAAAATCCCTATGGGAATTAACGTAGGAAACCCACCTTTTTGGACCCCCACCTTTTTCTCAGCCCCCACTTGACGGATCAGCCTGAAACTTTCCAGACAGCAGCTGACGTGACTGTAAAATTGTTTGGGTTAATTTCATAAAGATTCGTCAAGCAGCGCCAAAGATATAGACAAGTCAATAAACGGTTTGTCTATTGAAACTAGCTCTAATTATAACTACCTAGTGGCGACTGCCCCTATATTTTTAATCTATCTATCTATCTATCTATCTATCTATCTATCTATCTATCTATCTATCTATCTATCTATCTATCTATCTATATTACCTACTGGCAGTCGCCAGTAGGTAGTCATGGTTAGTTTCCATAGGAAGATTGTTTTTTTGTTTTGCCAACAACTTTGGCGCAGCTTGACAAATCCTCACAAAAGTTTCTAAACACATACTTCAGCGGGTTCATCTGCTGTCCTGAAATTTACGGAGTGATCCGTCAAGCAGGGGCCTAGTAAAAGGGCAGGTCCCAAAACACGTTTTCCCCATGCATTTTCCTATAGGGATTTTAAACACAACTACAGCCCAAACTGCTGGAATGAATTACACCAAATTTGGCTGGCAGAAAGCTAGCTCTTGGTCCAGAAAGCATGCTTTATGCAATTTAGTGTAAATCCTTTTAGAGATATTAAAGGGCAAAAAATATAGTTATCTAGGGACGCTGATACTCTGCGGATCCAGCTGTCCCCGTGCAGATATCTGATTGGCTACCAACACTTCGACAAGGAAGTGTTGGCAGCCATCATGGGACTCGACTTCAGGCTAATCCCACAAAAAAGTTTTTTAAAAAGAAGAGAGGCCAGAGAAGGGGCACCCTGAGCCCCTAGCATTGGTCTAGGAGTCCTTCACAGACCCCGCCAGGGCTAAAAAGCATTTTTTGAAAACAAATATTTGACAAATCTGTGGATCTGGATCCGTGGATTTTTCCAAGATTTTTTTTAATAAGGGTGGTTTCACGATCTTTTTTTCCCCTGGGTGGGATGAGGTCAATGGGGGGGTTGAGAAAGGAAGGGGACACATGTGCCCCATTCCTAGGGCTTCTATTAGCCCCAGGGACCACCACCTCCCTGGGGCTATGATGCAAAAATGCATCCCCGCACCCCAGGGACCAACTACCTCCCCGGGACAAAATCTTTATTTAAAATGGGGGAGGCCCACACGGCCCCCCTGCAGCCTCGGTGACCGCCACTACCCCAGGGCTGATATAACATGATGAAGGGGTCCGCTACGGACCCCCGGCCCAGGGGACAATCACCTTCCCAGGGCTAAGTTAAAATGTTGGAGGAGGAGCTGCAAGGCCACCCTGATGGAGCTAGTAATGGCGCTGGGGACCACCACCCCTAGGGCCGGCTCCTGCTACGTACCAGGGTGCCCAGCCCTATGACATAACTGTTTGCCCTGACTTGGTGGGAGCCTTGACAGCTCCTGTCAAGTCAGAGCAAACACCCTGCTTCCAGTGGGGGAGAGCTGTCAAAGACATGCAGGCAGGGAAAGAGATGCAATGATTGCTTTTGCAGACAGGGTGCTGCATGTTTAGCAGCTCCTTGTGTGCAAAAGCAGTGCTGGCTCCCGCCAGAGGCAGGGAGCAGCCTTGGACCACAGGGGCCTTGAGGCTTCCTTCGCAGTCCAGGAGACATGGCATAGCCACGGGAGATGGCCGCGCAGCCCCCCTCTTCAATTTCATAGAGCTGGGCCCTGGGGATGGAGTTGTAGGGTCAAAATAGGCTGGGGGGTTGGGCTGCAGAGTCCCCCCCATTTAATAGATGTGGGCCCTGGGGTCCCCGGGGTCACTAAAGCCAGAATCAGCCGGGGGTGCTGTGCAGACCCCCATCCCCTATTGAATAGATGTGGGCCATGGGAAATGTGGTCCCCCACGGCCGAAATTGCCTGGGGGAGGAGGGCTGCACCGGGCCCCAGGAGAGGGCAAGAAAGAACCATCTTGTCACAGTCACATACAGATTGCACTCCAGTAGATCAAAGATGCATTCACCTCTATGAAGGATTTCAGATAATTTTTTAATATGAAATTGCATATTAAACGCAGTTGCTTTCCCTTCGCCAAGCCCAGGAGTTAAGATCATTTGTCTATTCCAGAAGTGGAGCTTCAACTGAGGCACCTGCAACATTTATATTTGCAAGTGCTTCCTGCTGAGGTTTAATTTCTGAAAAAATAGCATTATGGCGAGAACGAAAGTTCACCTTCTCGTTTATCCAACAAGAGTCCACAGTTTTGCACAAAATGTCTACCCAAGTTCGTAAGTGCTACCTCATTGGGTAAATTTCCAGTGTATATTCCACACTACAGCTGCCTTATGGATGGATGAAAATGTCTTCAGCGACCTTGTGTGTGTGTATGGCAATGTGATTATCCTCATGCATCTTTCTCCCGAATTTACATTAATCCTCGTATATAGAGAGGCCAGCAAGACTACAAGGATGCCCCAGAGGGCCACCCCGTGCATTTCCCATTGATTTTAGTGGCGGGTTCTTGATGCCGAGGAATATAAGGACATCTCCACAAAACAAAGAAGCACTCACTTAATATAGATAAGAGGAAGGACTCTGGTTTGGTGGAGATTTACGTCTTTGCAGTCTTTGTTGGCCTCTCTATAGGAGGATTCATGTTATCACATAATTCTACAGAAACAGGCAACAGGCACAATCATGTTGCCAAAACGCACACAAGGTCACTGGTGACAGTTCCTTGTGCTCCATTACACAGCTGTAGTGTAGAATACATACCGGACTTTTATCCATGGAGGCAGAAAAAAACTCTGCTTAGGTACATTTTTCATACAAAGCTGTGGACTTTTGTTGGGTAAAATGCCATGTAAGGTTACGCACACGACTACTAACACACCCACATAGACACTCACACACCCACTCACAGACGCACTCAGACACTCAGGCACTCATACACCCACTCACAGGCCCACTCAGAAACTCACTTACCCACTCACAGACCTACTCAGACACACACCCACTTACACATTCACACACCCACTGGCATACTCACTCAGAGACTCATGCACCCATTCACAGACCCACTCAAAGACTCACGCACTCACTCACAGACACACTTACAGACACACCCACTCACAGACCCACTCAGACACTTACTCATCCACTCACAGACCCTCTCAGATGCTCAGGCACCCACTCACAGTCCCACTCAGAGACTCATGCACCCACTCACAGACCCACTCAGACATTGACACACTCACTCAGACCCTCACAGACAGACTCACAGACCCACACAGACACTTACACAACCTCTGTAACACCCAGAGACACCATCTTATATCCACTTTACACCCACACAGACACCATCACACCCACTCTCACATCAACATAGACCCTATCACACCCACTCTCACATCCAGACAGACACTCTCACATCCATACAGACACTTTCACACCCACTCTCACACCTATTCTCACATCAAGAGTGACAGTCCCTCTGGCTAACTCCAGCCGCACATGGCCAGTCCCTGTGGCCAACCCCCGCCGTGCACAGGCGAAGGCTGTGAGTGGCAAAGAGTTGGGTGGATATAGGGGTTTAGGCTACAGGGCCTGGGAGCAGTCAGGCCATACGGCTAACACTCGCTGTGCACGGCTGAAGGCGGTGCGCAGGGGTGGTTGGATTAACATATAGTATTGAAAATTACTTTATGTTAAAAAATCCATAGAAGTTCACTGAAAAAAAAAACAAAGGGTACGTTATAGTTAGGAAATTGAATTCAGCTATTCCATACCTACACTAAGTTCACCGACTAGTTGTGTGAGACTTCTCATGTTGTAATGACTGAGTCCCTCACTAGTGCAATAGGCTATTTACAGTCTTTTAGCCATTAAGAGGAAGACATGAAAGAAGCTGACAAACTGATGGTACTTAATATTGGCCTTCTGACAGGGCCTGGGTGAAATTTTAGTTATGCTGGAGTAATTGAGTAATTTTAGTAATTACTCATTACTCTTATGATGCGAAGTTACAGACATTAAGCAATTATGCCAGTCTGAGTAATTAAGAGTAATTAGGGGCAAAATCCTATTGCAAGACACAGGAACAACAACCTAAGAGAGAGTGAGCGGCTGCTGACTACTGCTGTCCATGTCCTGTAGCATTTAGTATTATTTTCTTAGTGCAAAATACATCATCAGTCCCGTTTTAGACGCCTGGGTGCATTTTGCACTAAAAACAAATAGGCTATGTGCTGGATTACGCTTCTCATGTAATTACGCATAATTACGAGTGATTGCACAGTAATTACTCTAGCGAGAACTATGCCAGTCGCGCCCACCGGTACTCCTGACATCACAAATGCTTGGAAATAACTGGCAATGTCTACTGAGTAGTTAGTGTAAGGATTTCATATAAAAACTGCTACAGCTCTGATGGTGCAGGAAGACCTGAAGTTTATGGAATAATTCTTGTTAAGAAATTTTACATCTTTCTTTTATATTTGGTTATATGTGTGTGTAATGTATATATTGCATAGATATGTATATTGGTAAGAAGCAATGATTCATAATGGTAACTTGAAAGTGAGCTAATAATAACACAATTATATTGATAATAATAATGAAAATAGCATTGATAATACTGCAATAGTGCTGATTAATGCTAGATAAAATGTAAAAATGAATAGTAAATATCATAAATGCACAAACACTAATTCACATCAGATTCAGCATAAAGACCCATGACTATGCATTAAATGTAAATGGGGCTCCTTCGTCTCACACTGGTTTCTCTTTTAGCATATCCAGACTCCTCCTCCAATGAAAATAACGCCCCTAGCGGCCACAGCACTGAAGGTACAGTAATAGCCTGGCTGCATTAATTCACTGCTTAGACATGGGCTGTCTGTCGTTTGCAATTGAGTGCCTTGCATTACACAGAAAGGGCCAGCAGACGGCAATAAAGACAGAGCTGAAGGAGCTTTATAGCTATATAGAACAGTGGTTACCGACATTTTGACTAATGTGGACACCCACGTTATCATTACTGGATCCTGGGGACCCCCATTGATTCATTATTGGAATCAGGAGACACCCCCCTCCCCCACCCCACTGAGTCAGTACTGAAAGCTGGGGACCTAATTTGTTAATTTTATTTAATTTTCCAAGCAGTTGCGGACCCCTTGAGGAGGCTTCCCGGATCCCTAGGGGTTCCGGGACCACAGTTTGGGAACCACTGACATAGAAGATGGGTTAATTTAACACTCAATCTGTTTTTATTGTAATGTGCTGTCTGTCGGTCCATCTGTTTTCCTGTCTATCCCCATACCTACACCTATCTAGCTAGCCATCTGCATATCTGCTGCTTGTCAATTTTATCTACCTTCAGGTTTATCTTTCTGTATCCAGGTATTATTTACTTCTACTAAGCTAAGAAAAACCTGGATACACGTGTATATTTATCAGATAAGTACTACAGTACAGTGAACTATGCTCCCTGTTAAAAGCAGATACATTAATATAAGGAGGAAATGTATTTTACACCACAAGAGATGCGTACATCAGTCAATGTGATAATTGCTGCTTCTATGAGCATATAGGTGCAAATGTAGAAGTATATGCCTGCTACTACAGCTCTAAAGAATGTCAAGACAAAAGTTGCATACTCCCCCCACACAATAACTGTGCACATCAGACTGTTGAAGTAAGCCTCAGAAAGGCCTACTAGTGCAAGGGGTTCACCTTTCTCTGCACAAAGTCCTTAGACCATGTAGGAAGAAGTTGGCACAGGAACTGAAATAAAAGACAAAGTTTATTAACCTCATGAGGTGGTACTACAGTTCAAACAGCACCCTTAGGTAATGTCTGAAGTAGCACACTGAACTGATTGAGCATGGTCCTTTTATACCCACGCAGGGGCTAAAAGGAGGTGGTACAATTATAGAAGCAAGACTTGTATACATGTAAGGTCATGTGGAAAATGCAGTCGACAGGTAGGAGGAGCTAACAGTTTTCAAGGACTAACAGCTGCAGACCTTACTGAGCATGTGCGAAAGTGGGAGATGCTAAATATAACTTGTCACTAGGCAGATTTCAAGAGTAGTTAACAGAAAGGTAGGACAGAGCACATGGTGAGCACATGGCAGCATGTGGCAGAGAAAATGGCTGCCATGAATACAAAATGGATTCCGCAAAATGTTCACAATAGTTACAAATACAGATATCTTCTGCTAATGCTTAATCTAATCGCTGCTAAACTACAACAGACGACCCTTTCAGCATTAGCTGAAGACATTCGTCTTTCTGGGATAATCTAAATATTCATCTTGTATATTTATGCTCACCATTTCAGCTATTTCTTTATCTAACATATGTTGTGCTTTCATTTCTGTAATATTTCTTTCGGTAGGCATACAAGCTGTAATACACATGGAGCAGAACATTGGGCCACACTGAATACAGATACAGCATGTGAAAAATATTGCAATCATTACACACAGGATAGTCAGTGGTTTCCAGCCCCAGGCGGAAACAAGAGCCCAAAACCATCCATAAAAAGTCCAAGTACCAGTCTCTGTGTGGATTTCTGAAGCAATTTTATGCAATTTAGATATTGCATCATATACTGAAGGTGAGTGATCGGGAATGAAAACACAGCAACTACTACCGATGATGCGACATGCACCACCTCGGTCAGCTAATATCACATCTAGTACCATACGATTTTGGTCGCTACAATCCTCGCAATTTGGAGCTCCTCAGTAATATTCCCAAGTGCCAGAGCTGCCTGATTGGTAACAGCTTCCACAACCCTAGTCAATCGTCTCACTTTCCTACTGTTTAACGCAGCACCCACAAAGGGGGACAATCCTAAATTAAAATCAACATACTGTTGCAGGCTAGTATCCGTTTGGTCTACCTCATTTGTACTTATTTCCCTTTTATATATATTGTTAATGATGTCATTGAACAGTTTTATATCTCAGTGATATGATACAGGGGCCAAAAACACAGGGGGTAATTGAAAAGATACATAACACACACCTGACCACCCAACAGGTAGTTGGTAATATCCATCGTTACCACAAACAAAATATGTATTATGTGAAGCTGTAAAACTACTATTATTTACACCCTCAATAGTTAAAATCAAGGTACAATCGCTTATCCCTACTGGAATTCGCCCAATGCTACGTATACATAAATCTGCTTTAGTTTTTGTAACAGAAATCACAAATTGTTCTTTCTTGTCAGAGTCTCTTATATTTGTGAAGACATATGGTATTGAAACATTGTCCGGATGATACTCTTCCCATTCCCATTTAGTTCCTTTGGCTTGCGGATACCCATCTTTGTCTTGGTAGCATACTTTATTAAGGCGAAAAAGAAGTCCGCCCTCTGTACGTTTTCCAGATGCAAACAAAAGCGTGTACCAGGCTTGACAAGAACCATTGTGTGAAAAAGGAAGAGGAATGAAAGGTGTTCCTCCTTTCTTTTGATGCGCAGGTACCATTCCACATATCCAACAGTTAGTAGTATTTGTAGCATTATGAGTATGATGCAACATCTGAATTAAATTATTATTGAAGTATGATTGACGGTGCTTCTGCTCCTGATAGGGAAGCGTAAATTAATAGTGATCCTCTGGTACTGGAGTAGTGGCAACAAAAAACTCACAAGCAGGAGCCTTCTTTTCAACAAACCAGGTGATTGTTGCTGTAACCACCAAAACAACAACAAACCCCATAGTACTAATGATCAGCTTGTTATTCATTTTAGCAACAGTGATAATCGACCCTTTCAGAAATGGATTAAGAACAATTGTTGGAGCTCTTATCCCTGGGCAGCCGCTGATTTCTTCACCACGGGCCAAGATGGGTGTCACTACTCTAATGCATGGCTAATCCCCCTCCTTGCCACATTGGCTCTCCGTTTCACTAACCCAGGGCGGTAGGTCAACCAGTTTTTTCAAAACATTTTCAGATTCTTTCCTCGGTCTCAAATTATATTGCGACAATCCAGAAGTCGTATGGTCCGGGAAGACCTCTGCAGATTCGTCAGGTGATATAGCACGGCCTTTCTCCGTAGTCAAAATCTCTCGATGATCGGTCAGCACAGCAGGTTCCACCAAGGTAGGTAGCACTCTCTTGCAGTGAGTACTATGGACCCAATTCTTTCGGTTCGTCACTCGAACTGCTGTCCTTGTCACAAGGAGCACCTGTTCTGGGCCTCGCCACCTTGGTTCCAAGCTGCTTGATCTTTCAAAAGACTTAATCATCACCTGGTCACCAGGTCGGAGTTCATGGCCTTCACCTGTAGATCTGTCAGGAAGTGCTTCTCGAACCTGTTGATGAATAGGAACCAAATTGTCGGTTAACTGTGCCAAATAATCATTCATCAGGACACAAGGTACATCATATACAGATTTTGGCTTAGGAACTCCCCAAATATTCATTGGCCTCCCGAATACCACCTCATAAGGACTAAGGCCGAGTCGGGAGTGTGGCACTGACCTAATAGACAATAATGCCAACGGTAATGCATGCAGCCAAGTTAAGGATGTGGAAGCCTGTATCTTCGCTAACTTCAGCTTCAAAGTAGCATTATACCTTTCCACCAACCCTGTTGATTGTGGGTGGAAAACCGCATGGAACTTCTGTTTGATCCCTAATCCTTTCAAGACATACTTAATAACTTCCCCAACAAAATGAGGTCCGTTATCACTCCATAAAAGTCTGTTAACACCAAACCTAGGGAAAAATTCTTTCAAAAGCACCTTCGCTGTGGTAATGGCAGTATTATCCTTTGTGGGGTACGCCTCTATCCATTTACTGAAGGCACAAACCACCACCAAGACATACTTTAAATTGTTGCAGCGTTCAAGCTGAATATAATCCATTTGTAGAACTTCAAAAGGTGCAGTTGGTGTAGCAAACCCTCCCGCAGGAGTACGTGTCCCTTTTCCAGGATTGTATTGTAAACAGATCAAACAAGACTGTAGTACTCTCTTAGCTGTACTGTAAATTTCTGGATGCTCCCAAACTTGCGTAAGCAACTTCGTTATTGTTGAAGCTCCAACAAGTGCCAGCCCATGTGCCATCTGAACCATAGGTTGTACACAAGCTATAGGCAATTTCCATTTATCCATCTGCTTATTCCACCAACAGCCCTCATCATCCACTTCTCCATCTTCAGCCCATTGCTCACGTTCTTTCACAGAAGCAGCTTTCTGTATATCTAATACGTCTTGTCTAGCATTATGCCAACGTTCAGCTTGTGACTTCACTACATACATAGAAGTAGTACTTCGCTGCATCGCAGTCTCACGTGCTACGCGGTCTGCAAGAGCATTACCTTGCCCTATCTTATCGGTCACTTTCTTATGTGCACTACATTTCACAATAGCTAGTTTCTTTGGATATGTCAATGCAGTCAAGAGGTTATGCACTAATTCTCCGTGCTTTATCTGCATCCCGTGGGATGTGAGCAAGCCTTTCTCCTTCCAAAGCAAACCAAAATCATGAGCCACTCCAAAAGCATAGAGTCTGTATAAATGTTCACACATAAGACAGTACTAAGCTCACATGCTCGTGTCAAAGCTATTAGTTCAGCTGCTTGAGCTGACTTCTGTGTATACGAGCTGTCTCCACTACCGTGTGTATTGTGGTGATTGCATATGCAGCTGAGGTCGTACCATCTGGCAACTTCAAACAAGACCCATCAACCCACAATTCCCCGTCTACATCTAAAAGGGGCGTATCTTGTAAATCAATACGACCCTTTGTCTGTTCTTCGGTAAGGAATATACAATCATGTGTTTCTTGTGACTGAGGCTCAGTCACCGGATATGACAACAAAGTGGCTGGATTTAGTGTAGCACATATCTTCAGTGTAATGTGAGGAGCCAGCAATGTCAACTCATATCCTGTTAGACGGGCGTTAGTTAAATGTTGTGTCTTTGTTTAATTTAAAAGAGCATCAACCGCATGGGGTACTAACACCAACAGCTTATGTGACAAAACTATCCCTTCACTCTGACGTATTGACACAGCTGTTGTGGCAACTGAACAAAAACACCCAGGCAACGCTCGAGCGACAGGATCAAGTACTGCTGAAAAATATGCACAGTGACGCTGCTTATCGCTATGTGTCTGTACTAAAACTGACAATGCACATCCATCTTTCTCATGTACGTAAAGTGCAAAAGGCTTCATGTAATCTGGAGTACCTAACACTGGTGCGGAACAAAGGGCTTGTCGCAGCTGCCTGAAAGCAGTCTCACATTCATCTGTCCATGGGAGGGGCATTGGAGTATCCTTAGTCAAAAGTGCTAGCAAAGGTTTGACAATGTGTGAAAACCCTAATATCCATTGCCTACAAAAAGAATTAAGACCAAGGAATGCCCGAACATCTTTCTGAGTAGAGGGTACTGGTGTGTCTAAAATTGCTTGAATACGATCTGATGTAAGTGCACGGCCCTCCTTGGACAAAAGGTGACCTAAATAGGTCACCTTTGGTCTACAATATTGCAATTTCTTTCGTGACACTTTATGATGGTGTGAAGCAAGAAAAGAAAGTAAGGACAAAGTGCACTTTTCACATTGCTCAGGGGTATCAGCCGCCAACAAAATATCATTGACATATTGTATGAGAGCCACACCTTCAGGCAAAACAAAAGAATCAAGTTGTCGTTTTAACGCTTGACTATAAATACTTGGACTCTCTGTATAGCCTTGAGGAACTCTGCAAAATCTAAATGATCGTTTATTCAAAGTAAAACCAAACAAATATCGGCTGTCAGGATGAATAGAGATCGAAAAGAAAGCATTCTTCAAGTCTATCACAGAGAACGTAGTTGCTGTCGGGGGAACCAAAGTGAGGAGTGTCGTGATGTCAGATACCACAGGATATTGCGGTATCACAATCTTATTGACTTCTCGTAAATCAATAATGAATCGGTAAATCCTAGTATCAGTATCCTTTTTCAGAATAGGAAGAATCGGACTGTTACAAACATTATACAGAACTTCCTCAACAACTCCAACTGCAATAAGATCATGCACAATTCGTGTGAGTGCTTCTTCGCCCTCCTGTGAAATTTTGTATTGAGGCAATCGTGGCAATACAGCTCCCTCCTTAACACTAATATGTACTGGTGGAATAATCATTTGTCCCACATCAGTATCTGAAGTAGCCCACAAAGTACTAGGGAGTAAAGCTAATGCAATATCCTCTTTAACAAGACAAACTCTTTCCATCACAGGATGATTATCATTTAAAATAACACGCACCCCTTCAGGAGAGTATCGTATTGTAGCCCTGAAATACTTGAGCATATCAAGACCCACAATATTGTCTGGTGTATTTGGAGAAAGCAAAAATGGACATGGAGCAGTAAATTTATCAACATGGAATGCAAGTGGTTGTGACAATGGGCTAGGGGAAGGTGTTCCATCGAAACCTATTGATGTAATGGTTAAGCCAGACAGGGGAGCCCTTGGAATCAATTGTTTAGACAAGGCGCTACGAGTAGCTTCTGTATCAACCAGAAACTGATCAGTAGAACCCAAAACATGTGCTGTAACATAGGGACCCCTCTGATCTACTGGAACTTCAACTGATTCCTTACCCCATCCTAGGCAATCCTATGCATAAGCAGAATCTTGGAAATCAGGCTGCACATAGTTAGACATCTGGTATTGGTTCCGTCGATCAAAAGTGTTAAACCCATCCTGCCCTCGTACATTAGCATCAACCCTAGCATGATCATTCATGCTTCTTCTAGGTCCTGAATATCCTGAGCGGTTTCTTATTTGTCTCCGACCACGTGAACACTGCTGAACACATAGGGGGTTATTCCAACTTTGGAGGAGGTGGTAATCCGTCCCAAATGTGACGGATTTACCACCAGCCGTATTACGAGTTCCATAGGATATAATGGACTTGTAATACGGCTGGTGGTATATCCGTCACTTTACCGTCACTTTTGGGACGGATTACCACTTCCTCCAAAGTTGGAATAACCCCCATAGTGCTGGACAATCGGTAGCCCAATGCCCAAATTTCTTACAATACGCACACTGATCAACAGACAAATTTGAACGAGTGTAAGAAGAACCATAAGATCCACGTCCACCTCTATCACTACCTCTAAAAGGCGGACCATAAGCTTGAGCCAACATAACCTTCGTCTTTAATTCTTTAATCTTTTTGTCCTCGCTACCTTTTTCTTCTAATTCCTGACGTTCATAATACTGAGCCATAGTCAAAAGAGAAACCGTAGTAGAGGTAGTCCATGAACTTTCACTAGCTTTTAGGCGACTAGCTATTCCTGGTAACAGATTTGCAACATATTTATCGACAAACAAATGTCTGCCCATATCATCTGACAATAACTGACCGCTAAAATCATGAAATGCTTCTTCAAAGCGTGTAAAGAAAGAGGGGGAATAATCATTTTTAACTTAACTAATATGGCTGCAGGAAGATCTAGAATCAACTGATATGGCTTTTTCGCAGGTTCCTTATCCCCATCCATCTGTTCTAATTCTTTCCATGACGCCCCAAAAACTGCACGATCATCAATTTTACGAACAGTTCTCCACATATCTGGCGGTAATATCAATCCGAAAAATAAATCAATGTCAGCCAAGTCATGGTACAAGAACTAATTGCTCCCTCAACTTCCTCATAAAAGGCGGCTGGATTTTTCTGCGGGTCAGGTTATGCTGTTTTAATTGCCATTACATCTGCCCTATTCCAAGGAGTATACACCCAATTATAAATAAAATAACCCTTAGCATCAACAGAAGTTTTATCATCACTTGTACCCAGTCCTTTAGGAGGAACATACAAAGGCGCGGTCTCCCGCATTGGTTTCACATGAACTATCATAGTCATATCTGTTCCGAAGATGGAAGCTTGCACCCCACCGGTCTGAGATGTCCGTGCAACTACATCCACAGCCCTTTTCTCCTCTTGCAAGCGGACTGCCGTAACACATAATTTCACCAACCTCCTGATTGCATCAGCCACCTGGGAGAAAACAAAAAGACCATCATGCATTTGCTTATGATCAGCTGCTACATCATCGGGCTCTAACTCATCAGAATATTTCCGATATAGTTCAATAACTTCTGAGCCAAATGCCTCAGTAAAATATAGCTGCTCCTTTTCCGTCCACCCTTTCATGTTGTCTAAAAGTTCAGAAGCAGAGACAACGCTACAAAATGTTTTACGAGCAATAGATCTAAGCTCAGACACACGGTCAGCAGGCAACATAGAGCGACTGTCTCGCATCTTCTGTTGCTCCGAACTGGAGACCTTAGCTAACTCATGAGGGGCAGAAGGGACGACATACGGAGGTGGAGGGCGATCTAGTAACAATAAATCATCATGTGGTTTATTAAGGATATGATAGAGAGGTTGCCTAACGGTGTATTGGCAAGTTACCTGTAATTTACGTTCTTTCTCATCTAGCTCATCTAGCTCCTTTAAGTCATTTATTTCTTTCTTTCTCATTTCCAATGCTTTCACATATACATTCTTCCGCTGCTCTTTCTCAAGCAAGGCTTGCTCACGCTTCACTCGTCCACGCACTTCTTTCTCCCACATTCGTACACAGTAAAACATATCTTGCCTAGACTTTCACTTACACATACATTGTTCCACATACTCAATCTTTCACAAATCAAATGACCCATGCATAGGCCAACGTAACTCAGGATCCGCACAAGTGTATTTATTCCATAATGCGCTGTACATCATAGAAGAAAGACCATGTTTAACATACATATCTCTATTTGGCGTCCCCTCTGGGGGTGCCGGTTGCGATTCTTCCAGTCTCAAATTGGTACCATTACAAAAGCAACACATCCTACGAAGTGCGCTAAAAACAGGCATGCCAAAAATAGTGCAAAATATGCAATATTATAATCAAAGTAGCACTTAAGGTGCCGTTCAAATCAAAATTAAATTGGAGAAAATTCTCCTCATTACTTGCCTATATAAATTGCAATTTATATATTAATTCAAAGGATACAAATTGACTAGTCACCCAAAACACGAGAGCCACAGTAAGTAGTGCTAAACTACATTACCAAACAAATGCATCAAAACCCACAGCAAGTGCCGTAAAACCAATCACAGGGTGTCCAGGTTCCAACTGCCAAGTTCTAAAATCGACCAAATGGTCACTGCATGACGAATTAACAAAAAAGGATCTCAGTCGAGGACCGGCGCCACCTGGATGGTCAAATCAGAAAGAAGGGAAAAACGCTGTAGTTGCCAAGACTCGGGTCTCCTCAGGCATTGATCGTCCGCAGCGAGATCCCAATCCTTCGTCGTAACCAATCTGTTGGGCGTCCGAGTCACCGATGAGTCCCTGTTCGGGCGCCAATTTGTTGAAGTAAGCCTCAGCAAGGCCTACTAGTGCAACGGGTTCACCTTTCTCTGCACAAAGTCCTTAGACCATGTAGGAAGAAGTTGGCACAGGAACTGAAATAAAAGACAAAGTTTATTAACCTCATGAGGTGGTACTACAGTTCAAACAGCACCCTTAGGTAATTTCTGAAGTAGCACACTAAACTGAGAGAGCATGGTCCTTTTATACCCATGCAGGGGCTAAAAGGAGGTGGTACAATTATAGAAGCAAGACTTGTATACATGTAAGGTCATGTGGAAAATGCACAGTCGACAGGTAGGAAGAGCTAACAGTTTTCAAGGACTAACAGCTGCAGACCTTACTGAGCATGTGCGAAAGTGGAAGACGCTAAATATAACTTGTCACTAGGCAGATTTCAAGAGTAGTTAACAGGAATGTAGGACAGAGCACATGGTGAGCACATGGCAGCATGTGGAGGAGAAAATGGGTGCCATGAATACAAAATGGATTCCGCAAAATGTTCACAATAGTTACAAATACAGATGTCTTCTGCTAATGCTTAATCTAATCGCTGCTAAACTACAACAAGACCATATTAAATATGACTGCTTGTGTGCAGATATGGTTATTTATATAGAGGGGTTCTCTCCAGCCAATACAATATTACCAGGTGTCATGTGAATACATATAAGTACATTTCATATATATATATATATATATATATCAAAACAAGGCCCTTTCATGGTTACCGTGAAGCATACACTATGCAAGAAAGTAGAGGGAACTCTGGGTAGTTCCCAAGTTTAGGTGGAGAGCAGTTCCAGTAAGAAGCACCCTGCAACACCAGCAACACTCCAGATTTGCTCACCTCAAATGTCTGTTTATCTAGCAAAGTTTTAAAACATAGGATTAATACAGTACTATCCACGCTGAGCTAGATAAGTACAAAGTTTTTTGCCATATGTACATCAAAAATCTTTAAGCATAGGATTGACACAGTGTCATCCTTGCTGTGCTGTAAAATGATAAAAGCCATTTACCACTCCAGGCACAGTATTAGAGCTTTGGACTGGTCAAATACTATCCAAGTCAACCTGGAATGGGTAAAGCAACACCTGACATATGTTTTGCTATCATTAAAGCTCTTCAGAGGGGTTTAGCTTTGTCCAGATACAAGGGAGCACCCAGTATAAGTCAAAACAAGGCCCTTTCAGGGTTAGAGGGATGCATAAATTATGCAAAAAAGAAGAGAGAACTCTGGGTAGTTCCCAAGTTTAGGTGGAGAGCAGCTCCAGTAAGGATCACCCTGCAACACCAGTGACACTATAGATTTGCTCACCTCAAATGTCTGTTTATCTAGCAAAGTTTTTAAGCATAGGATCAGCACAGTGTCATCCTCGCCAAGCTGTAAAATTACAAAAGCTTTTTACCACTAGCTTTGGACTGGTCAAGTACCACCCAAGCCAACTTTTTAAAACTTTTTTGCATATATATATATATATATATAACCATAGAAATTCACTTGCTATAGTTAGAGTTATCTCAAGTAACTATATCTCGTGCCTTAAGGTAACTATAACACACGCCCCCACCATGCACAGTTTTTTTGTGAAAACTTTTACTGCAAATATTACATTGATATTCTCAGTGATGTTATCAAAGATGCCCTGAGTGCTGTAATTTGTGGGGTAATTAACAGTGCATGGAGAGAGTGCAAGCTATAGATACCTTAGGGGTGAGCTGTGCGCAGCGGATGTTGGACGCAGGGCCTGGCCTGTAGCCAGGCCCTGTGGCCAATCCCTTTGGCTAAGCACAGCCGTAATTGGCCGCAGGTCTACATGCTTCCCTCTCCCGACCGATTTTGGCCCCCGGGACCACATCCCTTCGGGCCCAGCCTAATTATTAACTTTTATTTTGGTGGGAAGGGGATTGCACGGCCCCTCTCCCCAGGACCGATCTCGGCTCCAGGGACCCCATTTCCTGGGGCAAGGCCTAATTATTAATTTTTTGGGGGGGAGGGTGGCCACATGGCCTCCCCTTCCCAGGGTCGCACACGGCTACTGACGTACCCACATAGACACTCACACACTCACTCACAGGGGAACTCAGACACTCATACACCCACACACAGGCCCACTCAGAAACTCACTCACCCACTCACAGACCTACTCAGACACACACCCACTTACACATTCACACACCCACTGATATACTCACTCAGAGACTCATGCACCCATTTACAGACCCACTCAAAGATTCATGCACCCACTCACAGACCCACTCAGAGACTCACGCTCTCACTCACAGACCCACTTACAGACGCACCCACTCACAGACCCACTCAGAGACTTACGCATCCACTCACAGACCCTCTCAGATGCTCAGGCACCCACTCACAGACCCAGTCAGAGACTCATGCACCCACTCACAGACCCACTCAGACATTGACAAACTCACTCAGACCCTCACACACAGACTCACAGACCCACACAGACACTTACACAACCTCTGTAACACCCAGAGACACCATCTTACATCTACACTTACACCCAGAAAGACACCCTCACACCCACTCTCACATCAACAGAGACCCTCTCACATCCAGACAGACACTCTCACATCCATACAGACACTTTCACGCCCACTCTCACACCTATTCTCACATCAAGAGTGACAGTCCCTGTGGCTAACTCCAGCCGCACATGGGCAGTCCCTGTGGCCAACCCCCGCTGTACACAAGCGAAGGCCGTGAGTGGGACAGAGTTGGGTGGATATAGCGGTTTAGGCTACAGGGCCTGGGAGCAGGTCAGGGACTATGGCTAACACTCGCTGTGCATGGCTGAAGGCGGTGCGCAGGGGTAGTTGGATTAACATATAGTATTGAAAATTACTTTATGTCAAAAAATCCATAGAAGTTCACTGAAAAAAAACAAAGGTTACGGGGACGTTATATTTAGGAAATCGAATTTAAGAAAAAAGAGGAATTCACTTAACAAAAGAAACATTACAGGGATGTTATAGTTAGGTTCTGTATTTACTTACACAAAACCAGAAAGCCTGTCTTGTGGTCTACGGTAACTATCACTCGTGCCATTGCCATGCACTGCTCATTACCCCAGATATTACAGCACTCATGACAACTTTTATAAGGTCAGTAAAAATATCAATGAAACATTAGAAGTCAAATTATTGAAGAAAAACTGTCCATGGCGGGGCCGCAAGTTATAGTTACCTAAGGCCGTGAATTATAGTTACTTGAAATAACTCTAATTATACCTAATTAATTTCTCTGGTTTTCTGCAATTAAATTCAGAACCTAAATATAACAGCCCTGTAACCTTTGTTTTTTTTAATTGTTTTTTTAAGTGAATATATATTACCTAGTGGCCGTTGCCACTAGGTAGCTATAGTCAGGACCTAGTTTCTATAGAAAAAGTGTTTGTTTAACCTGCCTATATCTTTAGTGACGGTTGACAAATCTTCAAAAAGATTTCCCAAAAAGTTGACGCTCAAGTCAGCAGCTTTCTGGAAAGTTTCAGGGTGATCGGCCAAACAGGGGCTGAGAAAAAGGGGAGGTCCCAAAACGTGTTTTCTCAAGGTTATTTTCCATAGGGATTTTGAACAGGAATAGCGTCCGAACCACTGGACGGATTTACACCAAATTTGGCAGAAAGCTAGCTCTTGGTCCAGAAAGCAACCTTTTTGTGATTTGGTGTAAACTGTTCAGTAGTTTTATAGTTACTAAATGAAGACCACATTTTTATATATAGAAAAGCAGATCCTCCTTGGATCCTCCTTCGACCCCTCCTCTGATTTGAACAAAAAGCAAGGCCCTGATTGGCTGGCCACAACCTGACAGAAAATTTGTACCCGCCATTTTGTTTCTCACATTGCCTGAGGGGTGGAAAAAGCAGTGTAAAAGCATATAAGGGAACAAGATACAGGTATCCTGACCCCATAGGCCACAGGGAGGGTTTGAACCCCTCATTGGCAAAAAAATTGCCCATTTCGTTTTTTTCAGCCGATTCGTGGACTCGAGGATCCTCGTGTAATCCTCCTCGGATCCTAGGGAAAAGCAAGGCCCTGATTGGCTTGCTGCAACCTGACAAATATTAACATGTGCATTAAAAAACATAGAAATTCACTGAAAAAACAAAGGTTACAGGGACGTTATAGTTAAGTTGACGTGTTACCCATACAAGACCATAGTAATTCAGCATTTATAGTTATACTTATAGTTATAATTATCTGAAGAAACTATAACTCGTGCCAGAAAGTAACCTTGAGCAATGAGTTACAGTTTCTTAACATAAGTATAACTATAACTGCTGAATTTCTATGGTTATATATGGGTAAAAAGTCAACCTAAGTATAACGTCTCTGTAACGTTTGTTTTTTCAGTGAAAAAAAATAAATATATATATATATATAAGTATATATATACATATATATATGTATATATAAACATTCTTATGACGCTGTTAGCAAATTATTAAAAACTGATTGTCCTTATCGAGGTGCAATTTCAAAACCGTCTACTGCCGCCTTACTGAAAGAACATTCCAGAAGATGGAGCCCTGCCGTGATTCCTAGGATTTTTTTTAAACGGGCGGGAGAAAGCTGAACCCCATGCAACATTCAAAACACGGAAAACAGCACTCAACTGCCCGGTCACCTGAGCACTTTGTATGTCCAACACAGCGGCGGGAATTGGGTTGAAGAAAACTTGTACAAATGCTCCTGCGTTTCCCAAAATCTTCCACCCACGGGCTGGTGCAAGCGAGCACAGGCCCCGCTTAATGTAAAAAAACATTCCTTCATAGTCTACTCCAGAAACACTCGCACTCCGGGATATTGCTTCAACAAAGGTTTATTTAACGCTGACGCATATCGACCAACACGGTCTTCATCAGAGCAAACAAGGTGAAACCTAGCATCCTCCAATTTAAAGACACACCAAACTTTTTCGTTAAGCAATAAAAATGAAAAAAATGCTTTCGTAATACGATCTCCCATTACCTCAATAATAGCTATAAATCATTGTTGACGGTTATTTGCAACAATGTGTTAAAAACATTCCCAACCAAGTGTTGGTTCCATGTATAATGTTAACCTGCACTTGTAACAAAGTTGCCTCAAAGAATATACCTGTACAGCCTGACCAAGTCATGGTTCCACCTATAGTCACATGCCCAGTGGCCCTATGTCAGTGCTAGCCCCCACTTGCAGTATCTTAAATACATTATCCGGGCATTCAAGATTTATATAATAAGTCAATAGCCGTTTGGCCTATTCAATATCAATGTTAAAAACTGGCAGGCAACAAAATATCAATGGCGTTTAGGAATAATCTGTGAAACCCCAGAACATTCCCATAGACAAGGGGTAACAAAACAGAACACTCAGTACATCCATCAAAGGATGCATTAACCCACCAATTTCCCGAAAGGAAAACCATTAAGCATTTATAATTAAACAAACAAAACAGAAAATCCTTCCTAGAGTTAAGGCCTTCTTCCAAAAATCCAAGACCATGGAGTGCACATCCTAACAACTGCAACTGGTTTATCCCAAATTTACATGAAGCTCTTCATCCAAATTCAGTCCTCTAGGATTCTTGCTCTCAAGCTTGATTATGTATTCAGATTCCAGCCTCCGTAAAGTCTTTTCTCTGTCCCCTCCTCTGGCAGTTATAGGCAGCCTGCCAATGCCAAAATAAGAAATCTTTTCAGTACTTGATTCATGCACCTTGTGCCGGTGCCTTGCCACCGGGTAGGAAGGATCACTGTGTGCAATAGCTCTATAGTGTTCCAGAATTCTCTTTTTGATAGGGAAGATTGTACTTCCTAAATAGTTCAAGCCACATGAGCAAGCCAGGACATAGACCACATAATCACTGTTGCAGTGAATAAGCTTATTTATCTTTCCTTTACGGCCAGTGGGTAATGGGAACATATTTCTGTTCACATTATACCTACATGTGTTGCACTTTCCACACTATAAAAAGCCCTTTTGTCCCCACAACCAATTGCTGCTGCTTCTTCGATTAAAATGGCTACTAACCAAAATATCCTTAAGGGAGCTACTATTTCTGTTTGTAATCACTGGGCGTAATGTTACCAAATTCAAATTTACTTCATCTGATTTGACCAAATACCAATATTAATTCAAAATATATGTAACTTTCTCAGATTTATTATCAAAGGTGGTAATCAACCGAATCACATTGCTGTTTTAATTCTTCCAATTTTTGTCCCTTATCATCAAAAGGCTGTCTTAAGGAATCACCTTTACATTTTCCACTGCTCCTTTGCCTACATTCCTAGGATATCCCCTACCTCTAAATCTTTTGGTCATGGCAGCTTGTTCCAATTCATACTCTTCTACTGTACTACAATTCCTCTTAGCGCTGGGCAATTCCCCATAGATGCTCCACTTGAGTCTAGTAGGGTGATGACTCTGAGCATTGGAAATACTATTACCAGCAGTTTCCTTTCTAAAAAGGCTGTTCTATGCTATGCCATTCTCTACTTTAATCAAAATGTCCAAGAAATCAATCTCAGATTCATGTATTCTGCTGGTAAATTTCAGATTCAGATTACTATTGGAAATAAATCCAGAAAAGCATGCAACTTGTCATGTGGACCTTCCTAAATCATAAATATGTCATCAGTATCACGTGTTCAAAATACCAAGGCCCATAGTTATACTTTTTACGATTCCCACCAACCCATGAAAATACAGGCATAGCTGGGCGCAAGGCAACTTACTAAAGCGGTCCCGGTGAGTTGCTTATACCACTGCTCACCAAAAAAAAAAAAAAAAACATTATTCTCGAGGCAAACCTCAGCATCTCCAAAAGCATCATTGAATGGTCATACAAATACAGAGGTCTGTCCCGAAAAAAATGTCTGCATGCCTGTTTGCCTGAGTCATGGCCTATGCAAGTATAAAGAGATCCCACATCTATTGTGACCATGATATACTCAGGCTTCCATGGAATATGATGTACCTTGGTGATCAAATCAGTACTATTCCTACAGTATGAGGACAAATTAAACACATAAGGGCATAAAAAGAAGTCCAAAGAGACAGAGGCATTTTCTAGAAGGCTATTGTTTGCTGCCATTATAGGTCTACCAGGCAGGGTCCTGTTATCCTTATGAATTTTAGGTAACTTGTAAAAAGTGGGAGAAGTTGGCTTATCCACCCTCAGAAACTGATATTCCTCAATCCCCAAAATACCCTTATTGTATCACTCAGATACAACTGCATGGAAGTGAGTCACAATACCTCTATAGACCTCCCTAGATGATTTTTCATAACATTCAGACATCTCCAACTGTCTTTTGGCTTTTTCATGGTATTTTACCACATTCCATAATACCACATTGCCCCCCTTATCAGCTGGTTTTATAACAAACAACGTATTGCCAGTAAGGGAATAAAGTGATTTCCTTTGTTTTGGAATCAAATTGCAGGCATGTTCGTTCCTACTGTTTTTCCAAAGTTTCACAAGTTCCAAAATAACACCCTCCTGGAACCAATCAATTGAATCATGGGGGGGGTCACAGGTTTACATTTTGACTTTGCTCTAAATTGGTTCGAACTAGGTCTATCAATTTGAAGCTCTAAATTGGACAACAACTCTCTTTCCAATATCCAATCCTTCTCACCAACCTCCAATTCCCTCAGCACAGCCAGACCTTCAATATCTCCCAAACATATATTGTCAAACGTATGGTTATATTTAGTCACACTACTCGAGGACATACAACTTATCTGCTTCTCTTTTTGTAAGGTGAGTATCTTTAACAACTGCAGTTTTAAAAAAAAATGAAATAGATTAATATGTGTTCTAGAATAACTAAACCTGGCAGTAGGGCAAAAAGATAAACCAAGTTGTAACCAAGAATGTTCATCCTCACTAGGTTCATAGTCCAAAAGGTTCAAAACAGTCAATGTAGCCTCACCCTTCAATTGTTCATCTTGTTTGGCGGGTATTCCTCCCATGCTGCATATTCCCCTTTTTGGATGTAACCACCCCTCCTGGTTCTCTTTCTCCTTCTCTGCCTCCTCCTTTTCCGTTTGGTGGCTTGCAACGAGGGGCTTGGTTCATCCGTAAAAAACAGTATTCCTCAGCTGTAGTGAAGGGTGATGTACCAATGTTTCTCACATCTTCCGATTCCGAAAGATTATCAGAAGTCGACTCACTGGGCACCAGCTCTTGTTTCCTCAAGGAACCCATCTGTCTGAATTCTTTCCGTGCTGTATCAGAATTACTGCCGGAGGTTAAAATTCTACCTGTTGCATAACCAATCTCATCATACAAAAAAGTTATTTTCTTCTTGATTTTAATTTCCTCTTCATATCTAGAAAGCCGTTTATCTAAACTTCCCATAAACTGCTCAATTTCCTCTTTAGAGCTATGTTCATCAAATAGCAATTTAAGCTTACGTATTTCCTCCGTCACCTCTTCGAGCTCTATGGCTGAATATTTAGATAAAAGGCCCAACATGTTCTTGCAAGTAGCTGCCATAAGGCTGGACCATTCTTCTAATAATTGTGGATGAGGATTTTGATAGGTTGGTGTAATTAATATCCTAAGACCATGTGGAACCCTGTTAACCTCAATATAATTATTCAGAGACAACACCTCCCAACAACGATTGATCTCTTTCTTACAGCATTTTTCATATTGGAGTAAGTCTTGTTTCAAAGTTCTTGCCCCCTCTGAGCCATTACGAGACGTAGCTCCTCCTTCCACATCATGTCCCTCACTGTTCTGATCAAATAAGTTCCGTGCCACCTCCAGGCGCTTCTGTATTGCCTCTCTCATGACGCTGTTCACAAATAATTAACAATTGATTGTCCTTATTGAGATGCCAATTTCAAAACCGTCTCCTGCCACCTTACCGAAAGAACATCCCAGAAGATGGAGCCCTGCCATGATTCCCAGGATTTTCAAAAAACAGGTGGGAGAAAGCTGAACCCCCACACAACCTTCGAAACGCGGAAAACAGCACTCAACTTCCCGGTCACCTGAGCACTCTATATGTCACAGCGGAGGGAATCGGGTTGAAGAAACATTTGTACAAACGTTCCTGCATTTCCCGATATCCTACACACACAGGCTGGAGAGAGCAAACGAGCACAAGACCCGCTTAATATAAAAAAAACTTTCTTCGAAGTCTACTCCAGAAACGCTTGCACTCCAGTATATGGCTTCAACAAAAGTTTATTTAACGCTCACTCGTAGAGACCAACACGGTCTTCGTCAGAGCAAACAAGGTGAAACCTAAATCCTCCAATGTAAAGACACACCAAACTTTTTTTTTTAAGTAATAAAAAGGAAAACAAAATTATTTCGTAATACGATGTCCCATTACCTCAATAATAGCATAAATCATTGTTGACAGTTATTTGCAACAATGTGTTAAAAACATTCCCAACCAAGTGGTGGTTCCATGTGTAATGTTAACCTGTACTTGTAACAAAGTTGCCTCAAAGTATATACCCGTACAGCCTGACCAAGTCATGGTTCTACCTACAGCCCTATGTCAGTGCTAGCCCCCACTTGCATTATATTAAATACATTCTCGGGCATTCAAGATTTATATAATAGGTCAATAGCCAAGTGGCCTATTGTAGGAGGCTGGACTGGCTTGTAGTGAGTACCAAGGGGTACTTGCACCTTGCACCAGGCCCAGTTATCCCTTATTAGTGTATAGGGTGTCTAGCAGCTTAGGCTGATAGATAATGGTAGCTTAGCAGAGCAGCTTAGGCTGAACTAGGAGACGTGTGAAGCTACTACAGTACCACAAGTGTCACTTGCACAATATCATAAGAAAACACAATACACAGTTATACTAAAAATAAAGGTACTTTATTTTTATGACAATATGCCAAAGTATCTTAGAGTGTACCCTCAGTGAGAGGATAGGAAATATACACAAGATATATGTACACAATACCAAAAATATGCAGTATAGTCTTAGAAAACAGTGCAGACAATGTATAGTTACAATAGGATGCAATGGGGACACATAGGGATAGGGGCAACACAAACCATATACTCCAAAAGTGGAATGCGAACCACGAATGGACCCCAAACCTATGTGACCTTGTAGAGGGTCGCTGGGACTATTAGAAAATAGTGAGAGTTAGAAAAATAGCCCTCCCCAAGACCCTGAAAAGTGAGTGCAAAGTGCACTGAAGTTTCCCAAAAGACAAAGAAGTCGTGATAGAGGAATAATGCAGGAAAGACACAAACCAACAATGCAACAATGGTGGATTTCCAATCTAGGGTACCTGTGGAACAAGGGGACCAAGTCCAAAAGTCACAAGCAAGTCGGAGATGGGCATATGCCCAGGAAATGCCAGCTGTGGGTGCAAAGAAGCTTCTACTGGACAGAAGAAGCTGAGGTTTCTGCAGGAACGAAAAGGGCTAGAGACTCCCCCTTGGGAGGACAGATCCCACTCGCCGTGGAGAGTCGTGCAGAAGTGTTTTCCCGCCAAAAGACCGCCAACAAGCCTTGCTAGCTGCAAATCGTGCGGTAAGCATTTTTGGATGCTGCTATGGCCCAGGAGGGACCAGGATGTCGCAAATTGCGTCAGAGAGGGGATGTCGAGCAAGACAAGGAGCCCTATCAGCAGCAGGTAGCACCCAGAAAAGTGCCAGAAACAGGCACTACAAGGATGTGTGAAATGGTGCTCACCCGAAGTTACACAAAGGAGTCCCATGTCGCCGGAGACCAACTTAGAAAGTCGTGCAATGCAGGTTAGAGTGCCGTGGACCCAGGCTTGGCTGTGCACAAAGGATTTCCACCGGAAGTGCACAGGGGCCGGAGTAGCTGCAAAAGTTGCGGTTCCCAGCAATGCAGTCTAGCGAGGTGAGGCAAGGACTTACCTCCACCAAACTTGGAATGAAGAGTCACTGGACTGTGGGAGTCACTTGGACAGAGTTGCTGGATTCGGGGGACCTCGCTCGTCGTGCTGAGAGGAGACCCAAGGGACCGGTAATGCAGCTTTTTGGTGCCTGCGGTTGCAGGGGGAAGATTCCGTCGACCCACGGGAGATTTCTTCGGAGCTTCTAGTGCAGAGAGGAGGCAGACTACCCCCACAGCATGCACCACCAGGAAAACAGTCGAGAAGGTGGCAGGATCAGCGTTACAGAGTTGCAGTAGTCGTCTTTGCTACTATGTTGCAGTTTTGCAGGCTTCCAGCGCGGTCAGCAGTCGATTCCTTGGCAGAAGGTGAAGAGAGAGATGCAGAGGAACTCTGATGAGCTCTTGCATTCGTTATCTAAAGTTTCCCCAGAGACAGAGACCCTAAATAGCCAGAAAAGAGGGTTTGGCTACCTAGGAGAGAGGATAGGCTACTAACACCTGAAGGAGCCTATCAGAAGGAGTCTCTGACGTCACCTGGTGGCACTGGCCACTCAGAGCAGTCCAGTGTGCCAGCAGCACCTCTGTTTCCAAGATGGCAGAGGTCTGGAGCACACTGGAGGAGCTCTGGACACCTCCCAGGGGAGGTGCAGGTCAGGGGAGTGGTCACTCCCCTTTCCTTTGTCCAGTTTCGCACCAGAGCAGGGCTAAGGGGTCCCCTGAACCGGTGTAGACTGGCTTATGCAGAATTGGGCACATATGTGCCCAAGAAAGCATTTCCAGAGGCTGGGGGAGGCTACTCCTCCCCTGCCTTCACACCATTTTCCAAAGGGAGAGGGTGTAACACCCTCTCTCAGAGGAAGTCCTTTGTTCTGCCATCCTGGGACAAGCCTGGCTTGACCCCAGGAGGGCAGAAACCTGTCTGAGGGGTTGGCAGCAGCAGCAGCTGCAGTGAAACCCCAGGAAAGGCAGTTTGGCAGTACCAGGGTCTGTGCTACAGACCACTGGGATCATGGGATTGTGCCAACTATGCCAGGATGGCATAGAGGGGGCAATTCCATGATCATAGACATGTTACATGGCCATATTCGGAGTTACCATTGTGAAGCTACATATAGGTAGTGACCTATATGTAGTGCACGCGTGTAATGGTGTCCCCGCACTCACAAAGTCCGGGGAATTGGCCCTGAACAATGTGGGGGCACCTTGGCTAGTGCCAGGGTGCCCTCACACTAAGTAACTTTGCACCTAACCTTTACCAGGTAAAGGTTAGACATATAGGTGACTTATAAGTTACTTAAGTGCAGTGTAAAATGGCTGTGAAATAACGTGGACGTTATTTCACTCAGGCTGCAGTGGCAGGCCTGTGTAAGAATTGTTAGAGCTCCCTATGGGTGGCAAAAGAAATGCTGCAGCCCATAGGGATCTCCTGGAACCCCAATACCCTGGGTACCTCAGTACCATATACTAGGGAATTATAAGGGTGTTCCAGTAAGCCAATATAAATTGGTAAAATTGGTCACTAGCCTGTTAGTGACAATTTGAAAGAAATGAGAGAGCATAACCACTGAGGTTCTGATTAGCAGAGCCTCAGTGAGACAGTTAGTCACTACACAGGTAACACATTCAGGCACACTTATGAGCACTGGGGCCCTGGTGAACAGGGTCCCAGTGACACATACAACTAAAACAACATATATACAGTGAAAAAATGGGGGTAACATGCCAGGCAAGATGGTACTTTCCTACACAACACCCCCCCAAACGAAGGACAATAAGACTAGCCATGACCTGATGAGTCTTCATTGTCTAAGTGGAAATATCTGGAGAGTCCATCTGCATTGGAGTGGCTACTCCCAGGTCTATGTTCCACTTTAT